>NW_027436713.1:600000-1200000 GCF_047716275.1 Strix uralensis | reverse complement strand
ACAGAGCCCCAGATTTTATGTTGTCCTGGAGAGCTTGCAGAGCACTGGGGAAAAGCAGGCAGAGAATTCCCTGATAGCACGTTCTCTGTGCCTGGGAAGCAGAAGTGTTCAGATTGCTTCGCAGAATCGCTTTTGTGCAGAAAACAGTAACACTTGTTCAGAACGAAAGAAAGCACAGAGCCCCAGATTTTATGTTGTCCTGGAGAGCTAGCAGAGCACTGGGGAAAAGCAGGCAGAGAATTCCCTGCTAGCACCTTCTCTGTGCCTGGGAAGCAGAAGTGTTCCCATTGCTTCGCAGAATCGCTTTTGTGCAGAAAACAGTAACACTTGTTCAGAACGAAAGAAAGCACAGAGCCCCAGATTTTATGTTGTCCTGGAGAGCTTGCAGAGCACTGGGGAAAGGCAGGCAGAGAATTCCCTGCTAGCACCTTCTCTGTGCATGGGAAGCAGAAGTGTTCACATTGCTTCGCAGAATCGCTTTTGTGCAGAAAACCGTAACACTTGTTCAGAACGAAAGAAAGCACAGAGCCCCAGATTTGTTGTTGTCCTGGAGAGCTAGCAGAGCACTGGGGAAAAGCAATCAGAGAATTCCCTGCTAGCACCTTCTCTGTGCCTGGGAAGTAGAAGTGTTCCCATTGCTTCGCAGAATCGCTTTTGTGCAGAAAACAATAACACTTGTTCAGAAGGAAAGAAAGCACAGAGCCCCAGATTTTATGTTGTCCTGGAGAGCTTGCAGAGCACTGGGGAAAAGCAGGCAGAGAATTCCCTGATAGCACGTTCTCTGTGCCTGGGAAGCAGAAGTGTTCACATTGCTTCGCAGAATCGCTTTTGTGCAGAAAACAGTAACACTTGTTCAGAACGAAAGAAAGCACAGAGCCCCAGATTTTATGTTGTCCTGGAGAGCTTGCAGAGCACTGGGGAAAGGCAGGCAGAGAATTCCCTGCTAGCACCTTCTCTGTGCCTGGGAAGCAGAAGTGTTCCCATTGCTTCGCAGAATCGCTTTTGTGCAGAAAACAGTAACACTTGTTCAGAACGAAAGAAAGCACAGAGCCCCAGATTTTATGTTGTCCTGGAGAGCTTGCAGAGCACTGGGGAAAGGCAGGCAGAGAATTCCCTGCTAGCACCTTCTCTGTGCATGGGAAGCAGAAGTGTTCACATTGCTTCGCAGAATCGCTTTTGTGCAGAAAACAGTAACACTTGTTCAGAACGAAAGAAAGCACAGAGCCCCAGATTTTATGTTGTCCTGGAGAGCTAGCAGAGCACTGGGGAAAAGCAATCAGAGAATTCCCTGCTAGCACCTTCTCTGTGCCTGGGAAGTAGAAGTGTTTCCATTGCTTCGCAGAATCGCTTTTGTGCAGAAAACAGTAACACTTGTTCAGAACGAAAGAAAGCACAGAGCCCCAGATTTTATGTTGTCCTGGAGAGCTTGCAGAGCACTGGGGAAAAGCAGGCAGAGAATTCCCTGCTAGCACCTTCTCTGTGCCTGGGAAGCAGAAGTGTTCACATTGCTTCGCAGAATCGCTTTTGTGCAGAAAACAGTAACACTTGTTCAGAACGAAAGAAAGCACAGAGCCCCAGATTTTATGTTGTCCTGGAGAGCTTGCAGAGCACTGGGGAAAGGCAGGCAGAGATTTCCCTGCTAGCACGTTCTCTGTGCCTGGGAAGCAGAAGTGTTCAGATTGCTTCGCAGAATCGCTTTTGTGCAGAAAACAGTAACACTTGTTCAGAACGAAAGAAAGCACAGAGCCCCAGATTTGCTGTTGTCCTGGAGAGCTTGCAGAGCACTGGGGAAAGGCAGGCAGAGAATTCCCTGCTAGCACCTTCTCTGTGCCTGTTCACATTGCTTCGCAGAATCGCTTTTGTGCAGAAAACAATAACACTTGTTCAGAAGGAAAGAAAGCACAGAGTCCCAGATTTTATGTTGTCCTGGAGAGCTTGCAGAGCACTGGGGAAAAGCAGGCAGAGATTTCCCTGCTACCACCTTCTCTGTGCCTGGGAAGCAGAAGTGTTCCCATTGCTTCGCAGAATCGCTTTTGTGCAGAAAACAGTAACACTTGTTCAGAACGAAAGAAAGCACAGAGCCCCAGATTTTATGTTGTCCTGGAGAGCTTGCAGAGCACTGGGGAAAGGCAGGCAGAGAATTCCCTGCTAGCACCTTCTCTGTGCCTGGGAAACAGAAGTGTTCCCATTGCTTCGCAGAATCGCTTTTGTGCAGAAAACAGTAACACTTGTTCAGAACGAAAGAAAGCACAGAGCCCCAGATTTTATGTTGTCCTGGAGAGCTAGCAGAGCACTGGGGAAAAGCAGGCAGAGATTTCCCTGCTAGCACGTTCTCTGTGCCTGGGAAGCAGAAGTGTTCACATTGCTTCGCAGAATCGCTTTTGTGCAGAAAACAGTAACACTTGTTCAGAACGAAAGAAAGCACAGAGCCCCAGATTTTATGTTGTCCTGGAGAGCTTGCAGAGCACTGGGGAAAGGCAGGCAGAGAATTCCCTGCTAGCACCTTCTCTGTGCCTGGGAAGCAGAAGTCTTCACATTGCTTCGCAGAATCGCTTTTGTGCAGAAAACAGTAACACTTGTTCAGAACGAAAGAAAGCACAGAGCCCCAGATTTTATGTTGTCCTGGAGAGCTTGCAGAGCACTGGGGAAAGGCAGGCAGAGAATTCCCTGCTAGCACCTTCTCTGTGCATGGGAAGCAGAAGTGTTCACATTGCTTCGCAGAATCGCTTTTGTGCAGAAAACAGTAACACTTGTTCAGAACGAAAGAAAGCACAGAGCCCCAGATTTTATGTTGTCCTGGAGAGCTAGCAGAGCACTGGGGAAAAGCAATCAGAGAATTCCCTGCTAGCACTTTCTCTGTGCCTGGGAATTAGAAGTGTTTCCATTGCTTCGCAGAATCGCTTTTGTGCAGAAAACAGTAACACTTGTTCAGAACGAAAGAAAGCACAGAGCCCCAGATTTTATGTTGTCCTTGAGAGCTTGCAGAGCACTGGGGAAAAGCAGGCAGAGAATTCCCTGCTAGCACCTTCTCTGTGCCTGGGAAGCAGAAGTGTTCACATTGCTTCGCAGAATCGCTTTTGTGCAGAAAACAGTAACACTTGTTCAGAACGAAAGAAAGCACAGAGCCCCAGATTTTATGTTGTCCTGGAGAGCTTGCAGAGCACTGGGGAAAGGCAGGCAGAGATTTCCCTGCTAGCACGTTCTCTGTGCCTGGGAAGCAGAAGTGTTCACATTGCTTCGCAGAATCGCTTTTGTGCAGAAAACAGTAACACTTGTTCAGAACGAAAGAAAGCACAGAGCCCCAGATTTTATGTTGTCCTGGAGAGCTTGCACAGCACTGGGGAAAGGCAGGCAGAGAATTCCCTGCTAGCACCTTCTCTGTGCCTGGGAAGCAGAAGTCTTCACATTGCTTCGCAGAATCGCTTTTGTGCAGAAAACAGTAACACTTGTTCAGAACGAAAGAAAGCACAGAGCCCCAGATTTGCTGTTGTCCTGGAGAGCTTGCAGAGCACTGGGGAAAGGCAGGCAGAGAATTCCCTGCTAGCACCTTCTCTGTGCATGGGAAGCAGAAGTGTTCACATTGCTTCGCAGAATCGCTTTTGTGCAGAAAACAGTAACACTTGTTCAGAACGAAAGAAAGCACAGAGCCCCAGATTTTATGTTGTCCTGGAGAGCTAGCAGAGCACTGGGGAAAAGCAATCAGAGAATTCCCTGCTAGCACCTTCTCTGTGCCTGGGAAGTAGAAGTGTTTCCATTGCTTCGCAGAATCGCTTTTGTGCAGAAAACAGTAACACTTGTTCAGAACGAAAGAAAGCACAGAGCCCCAGATTTTATGTTGTCCTTGAGAGCTTGCAGAGCACTGGGGAAAAGCAGGCAGAGAATTCCCTGCTAGCACCTTCTCTGTGCCTGGGAAGCAGAAGTGTTCACATTGCTTCGCAGAATCGCTTTTGTGCAGAAAACAGTAACACTTGTTCAGAACGAAAGAAAGCACAGAGCCCCAGATTTTATGTTGTCCTGGAGAGCTTGCAGAGCACTGGGGAAAGGCAGGCAGAGATTTCCCTGCTAGCACGTTCTCTGTGCCTGGGAAGCAGAAGTGTTCAGATTGCTTCGCAGAATCGCTTTTGTGCAGAAAACAGTAACACTTGTTCAGAACGAAAGAAAGCACAGAGCCCCAGATTTGCTGTTGTCCTGGAGAGCTTGCAGAGCACTGGGGAAAGGCAGGCAGAGAATTCCCTGCTAGCACCTTCTCTGTGCCTGTTCACATTGCTTCGCAGAATCGCTTTTGTGCAGAAAACAATAACACTTGTTCAGAAGGAAAGAAAGCACAGAGTCCCAGATTTTATGTTGTCCTGGAGAGCTTGCAGAGCACTGGGGAAAAGCAGGCAGAGATTTCCCTGCTACCACCTTCTCTGTGCCTGGGAAGCAGAAGTGTTCCCATTGCTTCGCAGAATCGCTTTTGTGCAGAAAACCGTAACACTTGTTCAGAACGAAAGAAAGCACAGAGCCCCAGATTTTATGTTGTCCTGGAGAGCTTGCAGAGCACTGGGGAAAGGCAGGCAGAGAATTCCCTGCTAGCACCTTCTCTGTGCCTGGGAAACAGAAGTGTTCCCATTGCTTCGCAGAATCGCTTTTGTGCAGAAAACAGTAACACTTGTTCAGAACGAAAGAAAGCACAGAGCCCCAGATTTTATGTTGTCCTGGAGAGCTTGCAGAGCACTGGGGAAAGGCAGGCAGAGAATTCCCTGCTAGCACCTTCTCTGTGCCTGGGAAACAGAAGTGTTCCCATTGCTTCGCAGAATCGCTTTTGTGCAGAAAACAGTAACACTTGTTCAGAACGAAAGAAAGCACAGAGCCCCAGATTTTATGTTGTCCTGGAGAGCTAGCAGAGCACTGGGGAAAAGCAGGCAGAGATTTCCCTGCTAGCACGTTCTCTGTGCCTGGGAAGCAGAAGTGTTCACATTGCTTCGCAGAATCGCTTTTGTGCAGAAAACAGTAACACTTGTTCAGAACGAAAGAAAGCACAGAGCCCCAGATTTTATGTTGTCCTGGAGAGCTTGCAGAGCACTGGGGAAAGGCAGGCAGAGAATTCCCTGCTAGCACGTTCTCTGTGCCTGGGAAACAGAAGTGTTCACATTGCTTCGCAGAATCGCTTTTGTGCAGAAAACAGTAACACTTGTTCAGAACGAAAGAAAGCACAGAGCCCCAGATTTTATGTTGTCCTGGAGAGCTTGCAGAGCACTGGGGAAAGGCAGGCAGAGAATTCCCTGCTAGCACCTTCTCTGTGCCTGGGAAGCAGAAGTGTTCACATTGCTTCGCAGAATCGCTTTTGTGCAGAAAACAGTAACACTTGTTCAGAACGAAAGAAAGCACAGAGCCCCAGATTTTATGTTGTCCTGGAGAGCTTGCACAGCACTGGGGAAAGGCAGGCAGAGAATTCCCTGCTAGCACCTTCTCTGTGCCTGGGAAGCAGAAGTGTTCCCATTGCTTCGCAGAATCGCTTTTGTACAGAAAACAGTAACACTTGTTCAGAACGAAAGAAAGCACAGAGCCCCAGATTTTATGTTGTCCTGGAGAGCTAGCAGAGCACTGGGGAAAAGCAGGCAGAGATTTCCCTGCTAGCACGTTCTCTGTGCCTGGGAAGCAGAAGTGTTCACATTGCTTCGCAGAATCGCTTTTGTGCAGAAAACAGTAACACTTGTTCAGAACGAAAGAAAGCACAGAGCCCCAGATTTTATGTTGTCCTGGAGAGCTTGCAGAGCACTGGGGAAAGGCAGGCAGAGAATTCCCTGCTAGCACGTTCTCTGTGCCTGGGAAACAGAAGTGTTCACATTGCTTCGCAGAATCGCTTTTGTGCAGAAAACAGTAACACTTGTTCAGAACGAAAGAAAGCACAGAGCCCCAGATTTTATGTTGTCCTGGAGAGCTTGCAGAGCACTGGGGAAAGGCAGGCAGAGAATTCCCTGCTAGCACCTTCTCTGTGCCTGGGAAGCAGAAGTGTTCACATTGCTTCGCAGAATCGCTTTTGTGCAGAAAACAGTAACACTTGTTCAGAACGAAAGAAAGCACAGAGCCCCAGATTTTATGTTGTCCTGGAGAGCTTGCACAGCACTGGGGAAAGGCAGGCAGAGAATTCCCTGCTAGCACCTTCTCTGTGCCTGGGAAGCAGAAGTGTTCCCATTGCTTCGCAGAATCGCTTTTGTACAGAAAACAGTAACACTTGTTCAGAACGAAAGAAAGCACAGAGCCCCAGATTTTATGTTGTCCTGGAGATCTAGCAGAGCACTGGGGAAAAGCAGGCAGAGAATTCCCTGCTAGCACCTTCTCTGTTCCTGGGAAGCAGAAGTGTTCCCATTGCTTCGCAGAATCGCTTTTGTGCAGAAAACAGTAACACTTGTTCAGAACGAAAGAAAGCACAGAGCCCCAGATTTTATGTTGTCCTGGAGAGCTTGCAGAGCACTGGGGAAAGGCAGGCAGAGAATTCCCTGCTAGCACCTTCTCTGTGCCTGGGAAGCAGAAGTCTTCACATTGCTTCGCAGAATCGCTTTTGTGCAGAAAACAGTAACACTTGTTCAGAACGAAAGAAAGCACAGAGCCCCAGATTTGCTGTTGTCCTGGAGAGCTTGCAGAGCACTGGGGAAAGGCAGGCAGAGAATTCCCTGCTAGCACCTTCTCTGTGCCTGGGAAGCAGAAGTGTTCCCATTGCTTTGCAGAATCGCTTTTGTGCAGAAAACAGTAACACTTGTTCAGAACGAAAGAAAGCACAGAGCCCCAGATTTTATGTTGTCCTGGAGAGCTTGCACAGCACTGGGGAAAAGCAGGCAGAGAATTCCCTGCTAGCACCTTCTCTGTGCCTGGGAAACAGAAGTGTTCCCATTGCTTCGCAGAATCGCTTTTGTACAGAAAACAGTAACACTTGTTCAGAACGAAAGAAAGCACAGAGCCCCAGATTTTATGTTGTCCTGGAGAGCTTGCAGAGCACTGGGAAAAGGCACGCAGAGAATTCCCTGCTAGCACCTTCTCTGTGCCTGTTCACATTGCTTCGCAGAATCGCTTTTGTGCAGAAAACAGTAACACTTGTTCAGAACGAAAGAAAGCACAGAGCCCCAGATTTTATGTTGTCCTGGAGAGCTTGCAGAGCACTGGGGAAAAGCAGGCAGAGATTTCCCTGCTAGCACGTTCTCTGTGCCTGGGAAGCAGAAGTGTTCAGATTGCTTCGCAGAATCGCTTTTGTGCAGAAAACAGTAACACTTGTTCAGAACGAAAGAAAGCACAGAGCCCCAGATTTGCTGTTGTCCTGGAGAGCTTGCAGAGCACTGGGGAAAGGCAGGCAGAGAATTCCCTGCTAGCACCTTCTCTGTGCCTGTTCACATTGCTTCGCAGAATCGCTTTTGTGCAGAAAACAATAACACTTGTTCAGAAGGAAAGAAAGCACAGAGTCCCAGATTTTATGTTGTCCTGGAGAGCTTGCAGAGCACTGGGGAAAAGCAGGCAGAGATTTCCCTGCTACCACCTTCTCTGTGCCTGGGAAGCAGAAGTGTTCCCATTGCTTCGCAGAATCGCTTTTGTGCAGAAAACCGTAACACTTGTTCAGAACGAAAGAAAGCACAGAGCCCCAGATTTTATGTTGTCCTGGAGAGCTTGCAGAGCACTGGGGAAAGGCAGGCAGAGAATTCCCTGCTAGCACCTTCTCTGTGCCTGGGAAACAGAAGTGTTCCCATTGCTTCGCAGAATCGCTTTTGTGCAGAAAACAGTAACACTTGTTCAGAACGAAAGAAAGCACAGAGCCCCAGATTTTATGTTGTCCTGGAGAGCTTGCAGAGCACTGGGGAAAGGCAGGCAGAGAATTCCCTGCTAGCACCTTCTCTGTGCCTGGGAAACAGAAGTGTTCCCATTGCTTCGCAGAATCGCTTTTGTGCAGAAAACAGTAACACTTGTTCAGAACGAAAGAAAGCACAGAGCCCCAGATTTTATGTTGTCCTGGAGAGCTAGCAGAGCACTGGGGAAAAGCAGGCAGAGATTTCCCTGCTAGCACGTTCTCTGTGCCTGGGAAGCAGAAGTGTTCACATTGCTTCGCAGAATCGCTTTTGTGCAGAAAACAGTAACACTTGTTCAGAACGAAAGAAAGCACAGAGCCCCAGATTTTATGTTGTCCTGGAGAGCTTGCAGAGCACTGGGGAAAGGCAGGCAGAGAATTCCCTGCTAGCACCTTCTCTGTGCCTGGGAAGCAGAAGTCTTCACATTGCTTCGCAGAATCGCTTTTGTGCAGAAAACAGTAACACTTGTTCAGAACGAAAGAAAGCACAGAGCCCCAGATTTTATGTTGTCCTGGAGAGCTTGCAGAGCACTGGGGAAAAGCAGGCAGAGATTTCCCTGCTAGCACCTTCTCTGTGCCTGGGAAGCAGAAGTGTTCACATTGCTTCGCAGAATCGCTTTTGTGCAGAAAACCGTAACACTTGTTCAGAACGAAAGAAAGCACAGAGCCCCAGATTTTATGTTGTCCTGGAGAGCTTGCAGAGCACTGGGGAAAGGCAGGCAGAGAATTCCCTGCTAGCACCTTCTCTGTGCCTGGGAAACAGAAGTGTTCCCATTGCTTCGCAGAATCGCTTTTGTGCAGAAAACAGTAACACTTGTTCAGAACGAAAGAAAGCACAGAGCCCCAGATTTTATGTTGTCCTGGAGAGCTTGCAGAGCACTGGGGAAAGGCAGGCAGAGAATTCCCTGCTAGCACCTTCTCTGTGCCTGGGAAGCAGAAGTGTTCACATTGCTTCGCAGAATCGCTTTTGTGCAGAAAACAGTAACACTTGTTCAGAACGAAAGAAAGCACAGAGCCCCAGATTTTATGTTGTCCTGGAGAGCTTGCAGAGCACTGGGGAAAGGCAGGCAGAGAATTCCCTGCTAGGACCTTCTCTGTGCCTGGGAAGCAGAAGTGTTCACATTGCTTCGCAGAATCGCTTTTGTGCAGAAAACAGTAACACTTGTTCAGAACGAAAGAAAGCACAGAGCCCCAGATTTTATGTTGTCCTGGAGAGCTTGCAGAGCACTGGGGAAAAGCAGGCAGAGAATTCCCTGCTAGCACCTTCTCTGAGCCTGGGAAGCAGAAGTGTTCACATTGCTTCGCAGAATCGCTTTTGTGCAGAAAACAGTAACACTTGTTCAGAACGAAAGAAAGCACAGAGCCCCAGATTTTATGTTGTCCTGGAGAGCTAGCAGAGCACTGAGGAAAAGCAGGCAGAGAATTCCCTGCTAGGACCTTCTCTGTGCCTGGGAAGCAGAAGTGTTCCCATTGCTTCGCAGAATCGCTTTTGTGCAGAAAACAGTAACACTTGTTCAGACCGAAAGAAAGCACAGAGCCCCAGATTTTATGTTGTCCTGGAGAGCTTGCAGAGCACTGGGGAAAGGCAGGCAGAGAATTCCCTGCTAGCACCTTCTCTGTGCCTGGGAAGCAGAAGTCTTCACATTGCTTCGCAGAATCGCTTTTGTGCAGAAAACAGTAACACTTGTTCAGAACGAAAGAAAGCACAGAGCCCCAGATTTTATGTTGTCCTGGAGAGCTTGCAGAGCACTGGGGAAAAGCAGGCAGAGAATTCCCTGCTAGGACCTTCTCTGTGCCTGGGAAGCAGAAGTGTTCACATTGCTTCGCAGAATCGCTTTTGTGCAGAAAACAGTAACACTTGTTCAGAACGAAAGAAAGCACAGAGCCCCAGATTTTATGTTGTCCTGGAGAGCTTGCACAGCACTGGGGAAAAGCAGGCAGAGAATTCCCTGCTAGCACCTTCTCTGTGCCTGGGAAACAGAAGTGTTCCCATTGCTTCGCAGAATCGCTTTTGTGCAGAAAACAGTAACACTTGTTCAGAACGAAAGAAAGCACAGAGCCCCAGATTTTATGTTGTCCTGGAGAGCTTGCAGAGTACTGGGGAAAGGCAGGCAGAGAATTCCCTGCTAGCACCTTCTCTGTGCCTGGGAAACAGAAGTGTTCACATTGCTTCGCAGAATCGCTTTTGTGCAGAAAACAGTAACACTTGTTCAGAACGAAAGAAAGCACAGAGCCCCAGATTTTATGTTGTCCTGGAGAGCTTGCAGAGCACTGGGGAAAGGCAGGCAGAGAATTCTCTGCTAGCACCTTCTCTGTGCCTGGGAAGCAGAAGTCTTCACATTGCTTCGCAGAATCGCTTTTGTGCAGAAAACAGTAACACTTGTTCAGAACGAAAGAAAGCACAGAGCCCCAGATTTTATGTTGTCCTGGAGAGCTTGCAGAGCACTGGGGAAAGGCACGCAGAGAATTCCCTGCTAGCACCTTCTCTGTGCCTGTTCACATTGCTTCGCAGAATCGCTTTTGTGCAGAAAACAATAACACTTGTTCAGAAGGAAAGAAAGCACAGAGCCCCAGATTTTATGTTGTCCTGGAGAGCTTGCAGAGCACTGGGGAAAAGCAGGCAGAGAATTCCCTGCTAGCACCTTCTCTGTGCCTGGGAAGCAGAAGTCTTCACATTGCTTCGCAGAATCGCTTTTGTGCAGAAAACAGTAACACTTGTTCAGAACGAAAGAAAGCACAGAGCCCCAGATTTGCTGTTGTCCTGGAGAGCTTGCAGAGCACTGGGGAAAGGCAGGCAGAGAATTCCCTGCTAGCACCTTCTCTGTGCCTGTTCACATTGCTTCGCAGAATCGCTTTTGTGCAGAAAACCGTAACACTTGTTCAGAACGAAAGAAAGCACAGAGCCCCAGATTTTATGTTGTCCTGGAGAGCTTGCAGAGCACTGGGGAAAGGCAGGCAGAGAATTCCCTGCTAGCACCTTCTCTGTGCCTGGGAAACAGAAGTGTTCCCATTGCTTCGCAGAATCGCTTTTGTGCAGAAAACAGTAACACTTGTTCAGAACGAAAGAAAGCACAGAGCCCCAGATTTTATGTTGTCCTGGAGAGCTTGCAGAGCACTGGGGAAAGGCAGGCAGAGAATTCCCTCCTAGCACCTTCTCTGTGCCTGGGAAACAGAAGTGTTCCCATTGCTTCGCAGAATCGCTTTTGTGCAGAAAACAGTAACACTTGTTCAGAACGAAAGAAAGCACAGAGCCCCAGATTTTATGTTGTCCTGGAGAGCTAGCAGAGCACTGGGGAAAAGCAGGCAGAGATTTCCCTGCTAGCACGTTCTCTGTGCCTGGGAAGCAGAAGTGTTCACATTGCTTCGCAGAATCGCTTTTGTGCAGAAAACAGTAACACTTGTTCAGAACGAAAGAAAGCACAGAGCCCCAGATTTTATGTTGTCCTGGAGAGCTTGCAGAGCACTGGGGAAAGGCAGGCAGAGAATTCCCTGCTAGCACCTTCTCTGTGCCTGGGAAGCAGAAGTCTTCACATTGCTTCGCAGAATCGCTTTTGTGCAGAAAACAGTAACACTTGTTCAGAACGAAAGAAAGCACAGAGCCCCAGATTTTATGTTGTCCTGGAGAGCTTGCAGAGCACTGGGGAAAAGCAGGCAGAGAATTCCCTGCTAGGACCTTCTCTGTGCCTGGGAAGCAGAAGTGTTCACATTGCTTCGCAGAATCGCTTTTGTGCAGAAAACAGTAACACTTGTTCAGAACGAAAGAAAGCACAGGGCCCCAGATTTTATGTTGTCCTGGAGAGCTTGCAGAGCACTGGGGAAAAGCAGGCAGAGAATTCCCTGCTAGCACCTTCTCTGTGCCTGGGAAACAGAAGTGTTCCCATTGCTTCGCAGAATCGCTTTTGTGCAGAAAACAGTAACACTTGTTCAGAACGAAAGAAAGCACAGAGCCCCAGATTTTATGTTGTCCTGGAGAGCTTGCAGAGCACTGGGGAAAGGCAGGCAGAGAATTCCCTGCTAGCACCTTCTCTGTGCCTGGGAAACAGAAGTGTTCACATTGCTTCGCAGAATCGCTTTTGTGCAGAAAACAGTAACACTTGTTCAGAACGAAAGAAAGCACAGAGCCGCAGATTTGCTGTTGTCCTGGAGAGCTTGCAGAGCACTGGGGAAAGGCAGGCAGAGAATTCCCTGCTAGCACCTTCTCTGTGCATGGGAAGCAGAAGTGTTCACATTGCTTCGCAGAATCGCTTTTGTGCAGAAAACAGTAACACTTGTTCAGAACGAAAGAAAGCACAGAGCCCCAGATTTTATGTTGTCCTGGAGAGCTAGCAGAGCACTGGGGAAAAGCAATCAGAGAATTCCCTGCTAGCACTTTCTCTGTGCCTGGGAAGCAGAAGTGTTCCCATTGCTTCGCAGAATCGCTTTTGTGCAGAAAACAGTAACACTTGTTCAGAACGAAAGAAAGCACAGAGCCCCAGATTTTATCTTGTCCTGGAGAGCTTGCAGAGCACTGGGGAAAAGCAGGCAGAGAATTCCCTGCTAGCACCTTCTCTGTGCCTGGGAAGCAGAAGTGTTCCCATTGCTTCGCAGAATCGCTTTTGTGCAGAAAACAGTAACACTTGTTCAGAACGAAAGAAAGCACAGAGCCCCAGATTTTATGTTGTCCTGGAGAGCTTGCAGAGCACTGGGGAAAAGCAGGCAGAGAATTCCCTGCTAGCACCTTCTCTGTGCCTGTTCACATTGCTTCGCATAATCGCTTTTGTGCAGAAAACAGTAACACTTGTTCAGAACGAAAGAAAGCACAGAGCCCCAGATTTTATGTTGTCCTGGAGAGCTTGCAGAGCACTGGGGAAAAGCAGGCAGAGAATTCCCTGCTAGCACGTTCTCTGTTCCTGGGAAGCAGAAGTGTTCCCATTGCTTGGCAGAATTGCTTTTGTGCAGAAAACAGTAACACTTGTTCAGAACGAAAGAAAGCACAGAGCCCCAGATTTGATGTTGTCCTGGAGAGCTTGCAGAGCACTGGGGAAAGGCAGGCAGAGAATTCCCTGCTAGCACCTTCTCTGTGCCTGGGAAGCAGAAGTGTTCACATTGCTTCGCAGAATCGCTTTTGTGCAGAAAACAGTAACACTTGTTCAGAACGAAAGAAAGCACAGAGCCCCAGATTTGCTGTTGTCCTGGAGAGCTTGCAGAGCACTGGGGAAAGGCACGCAGAGAATTCCCTGCTAGCACCTTCTCTGTGCCTGTTCACATTGCTTCGCAGAATCGCTTTTGTGCAGAAAACAATAACACTTGTTCAGAAGGAAAGAAAGCACAGAGCCCCAGATTTTATGTTGTCCTGGAGAGCTTGCAGAGCACTAGGGAAAAGCAGGCAGAGATTTCCCTGCTAGCACGTTCTCTGTGCCTGGGAAGCAGAAGTGTTCACATTGCTTCGCAGAACGCTTTTGTGCAGAAAACAGTAACACTTGTTCAGAACGAAAGAAAGCACAGAGCCCCAGATTTGCTGTTGTCCTGGAGAGCTTGCAGAGCACTGGGGAAAAGCAGGCAGAGAATTCCCTGCTAGCACCTTCTCTGTGCCTGGGAAGCAGAAGTGTTCCCATTGCTTCGCAGAATCGCTTTTGTGCAGAAAACAGTAACACTTGTTCAGAACGAAAGAAAGCACAGAGCCCCAGATTTTATGTTGTCCTGGAGAGCTTGCAGAGCACTGGGGAAAGGCAGGCAGAGAATTCCCTGCTAGCACCTTCTCTGTGCCTGGGAAGCAGAAGTCTTCACATTGCTTCGCAGAATCGCTTTTGTGCAGAAAACAGTAACACTTGTTCAGAATGAAAGAAAGCACAGAGCCCCAGATTTTATGTTGTCCTGGAGAGCTTGCAGAGCACTGGGGAAAGGCAGGCAGAGAATTCCCTGCTAGCACCTTCTCTGTGCCTGGGAAGCAGAAGTGTTCACATTGCTTCGCAGAATCGCTTTTGTGCAGAAAACAGTAACACTTGTTCAGAACGAAAGAAAGCACAGAGCCCCAGATTTTATGTTGTCCTGGAGAGCTAGCAGAGCACTGGGGAAAAGCAATCAGAGAATTCCCTGCTAGCACTTTCTCTGTGCCTGGGAAGCAGAAGTGTTCCCATTGCTTCGCAGAATCGCTTTTGTGCAGAAAACAGTAACACTTGTTCAGAACGAAAGAAAGCACAGAGCCCCAGATTTTATGTTGTCCTGGAGAGCTTGCAGAGCACTGGGGAAAGGCAGGCAGAGAATTCCCTGCTAGCACGTTCTCTGTGCCTGGGAAGCAGAAGTGTTCAGATTGCTTCGCAGAATCGCTTTTGTGCAGAAAACAGTAACACTTGTTCAGAACGAAAGAAAGCACAGAGCCCCAGATTTTATGTTGTCCTGGAGAGCTTGCAGAGCACTGGGGAAAAGCAGGCAGAGAATTCCCTGCTAGCACCTTCTCTGTGCCTGGGAAGCAGAAGTGTTCACATTGCTTCGCAGAATCGCTTTTGTGCAGAAAACAGTAACACTTGTTCAGAACGAAAGAAAGCACAGAGCCCCAGATTTTATGTTGTCCTGGAGAGCTTGCAGAGCACTGGGGAAAAGCAGGCAGAGAATTCCCTGCTAGCACCTTCTCTGTGCCTGGGAAGCAGAAGTGTTCCCATTGCTTCGCAGAATCGCTTTTGTGCAGAAAACAGTAACACTTGTTCAGAACGAAAGAAAGCACAGAGCCCCAGATTTTATGTTGTCCTGGAGAGCTTGCAGAGCACTGGGGAAAGGCAGGCAGAGAATTCCCTGCTAGCACGTTCTCTGTTCCTGGGAAGCAGAAGTGTTCCCATTGCTTGGCAGAATTGCTTTTGTGCAGAAAACAGTAACACTTGTTCAGAACGAAAGAAAGCACAGAGCCCCAGATTTGATGTTGTCCTGGAGAGCTTGCAGAGCACTGGGGAAAGGCAGGCAGAGAATTCCCTGCTAGCACCTTCTCTGTGCCTGGGAAGCAGAAGTCTTCACATTGCTTCGCAGAATCGCTTTTGTGCAGAAAACAGTAACACTTGTTCAGAACGAAAGAAAGCACAGAGCCCCAGATTTGCTGTTGTCCTGGAGAGCTTGCAGAGCACTGGGGAAAAGCAGGCAGAGAATTCCCTGCTAGCACGTTCTCTGTGCCTGGGAAGCAGAAGTGTTCACATTGCTTCGCAGAATCGCTTTTGTGCAGAAAACAGTAACACTTGTTCAGAACGAAAGAAAGCACAGAGCCCCAGATTTTATGTTGTCCTGGAGAGCTTGCAGAGCACTGGGGAAAGGCACGCAGAGAATTCCCTGCTAGCACCTTCTCTGTGCCTGTTCACATTGCTTCGCAGAATCGCTTTTGTGCAGAAAACAATAACACTTGTTCAGAAGGAAAGAAAGCACAGAGCCCCAGATTTTATGTTGTCCTGGAGAGCTTGCAGAGCACTAGGGAAAAGCAGGCAGAGATTTCCCTGCTAGCACGTTCTCTGTGCCTGGGAAGCAGAAGTGTTCACATTGCTTCGCAGAACGCTTTTGTGCAGAAAACAGTAACACTTGTTCAGAACGAAAGAAAGCACAGAGCCCCAGATTTGCTGTTGTCCTGGAGAGCTTGCAGAGCACTGGGGAAAAGCAGGCAGAGAATTCCCTGCTAGCACCTTCTCTGTGCCTGGGAAGCAGAAGTGTTCCCATTGCTTCGCAGAATCGCTTTTGTGCAGAAAACAGTAACACTTGTTCAGAACGAAAGAAAGCACAGAGCCCCAGATTTTATGTTGTCCTGGAGAGCTTGCAGAGCACTGGGGAAAGGCAGGCAGAGAATTCCCTGCTAGCACCTTCTCTGTGCCTGGGAAGCAGAAGTCTTCACATTGCTTCGCAGAATCGCTTTTGTGCAGAAAACAGTAACACTTGTTCAGAATGAAAGAAAGCACAGAGCCCCAGATTTTATGTTGTCCTGGAGAGCTTGCAGAGCACTGGGGAAAGGCAGGCAGAGAATTCCCTGCTAGCACCTTCTCTGTGCCTGGGAAGCAGAAGTGTTCACATTGCTTCGCAGAATCGCTTTTGTGCAGAAAACAGTAACACTTGTTCAGAACGAAAGAAAGCACAGAGCCCCAGATTTTATGTTGTCCTGGAGAGCTTGCAGAGCACTGGGGAAAAGCAGGCAGAGAATTCCCTGCTAACACCTTCTCTGTGCCTGGGAAGCAGAAGTGTTCACATTGCTTCGCAGAATCGCTTTTGTGCAGAAAACAGTAACACTTGTTCAGAACGAAAGAAAGCACAGAGCCCCAGATTTTATGTTGTCCTGGAGAGCTTGCAGAGCACTGGGGAAAGGCAGGCAGAGAATTCCCTGCTAGCACCTTCTCTGTGCCTGGGAAGCAGAAGTGTTCACATTGCTTCGCAGAATCGCTTTTGTGCAGAAAACAGTAACACTTGTTCAGAACGAAAGAAAGCACAGAGCCCCAGATTTTATGTTGTCCTGGAGAGCTAGCAGAGCACTGGGGAAAAGCAGGCAGAGAATTCCCTGCTAGCACCTTCTCTGTTCCTGGGAAGCAGAAGTGTTCCCATTGCTTCGCAGAATCGCTTTTGTGCAGAAAACAGTAACACTTGTTCAGAACGAAAGAAAGCACAGAGCCCCAGATTTTATGTTGTCCTGGAGAGCTTGCAGAGCACTGGGGAAAGGCAGGCAGAGAATTCCCTGCTAGCACCTTCTCTGTGCCTGGGAAGCAGAAGTCTTCACATTGCTTCGCAGAATCGCTTTTGTGCAGAAAACAGTAACACTTGTTCAGAACGAAAGAAAGCACAGAGCCCCAGATTTTATGTTGTCCTTGAGAGCTTGCAGAGCACTGGGGAAAAGCAGGCAGAGAATTCCCTGCTAGGACCTTCTCTGTGCCTGGGAAGCAGAAGTGTTCACATTGCTTCGCAGAATCGCTTTTGTGCAGAAAACAGTAACACTTGTTCAGAACGAAAGAAAGCACAGAGCCCCAGATTTTATGTTGTCCTGGAGAGCTTGCACAGCACTGGGGAAAAGCAGGCAGAGAATTCCCTGCTAGCACCTTCTCTGTGCCTGGGAAACAGAAGTGTTCCCATTGCTTCGCAGAATCGCTTTTGTGCAGAAAACAGTAACACTTGTTCAGAACGAAAGAAAGCACAGAGCCCCAGATTTGCTGTTGTCCTGGAGAGCTTGCAGAGCACTGGGGAAAGGCAGGCAGAGAATTCCCTGCTAGCACCTTCTCTGTGCCTGTTCACATTGCTTCGCAGAATCGCTTTTGTGCAGAAAACAATAACACTTGTTCAGAAGGAAAGAAAGCACAGAGTCCCAGATTTTATGTTGTCCTGGAGAGCTTGCAGAGCACTGGGGAAAAGCAGGCAGAGATTTCCCTGCTAGGACCTTCTCTGTGCCTGGGAAGCAGAAGTGTTCCCATTGCTTCGCAGAATCGCTTTTGTGCAGAAAACCGTAACACTTGTTCAGAACGAAAGAAAGCACAGAGCCCCAGATTTTATGTTGTCCTGGAGAGCTTGCAGAGCACTGGGGAAAGGCAGGCAGAGAATTCCCTGCTAGCACCTTCTCTGTGCCTGGGAAACAGAAGTGTTCCCATTGCTTCGCAGAATCGCTTTTGTGCAGAAAACAGTAACACTTGTTCAGAACGAAAGAAAGCACAGAGCCCCAGATTTTATGTTGTCCTGGAGAGCTTGCACAGCACTGGGGTAAGGCAGGCAGAGAATTCCCTGCTAGCACCTTCTCTGTGCCTGGGAAACAGAAGTGTTCCCATTGCTTCGCAGAATCGCTTTTGTGCAGAAAACAGTAACACTTGTTCAGAACGAAAGAAAGCACAGAGCCCCAGATTTTATGTTGTCCTGGAGAGCTTGCAGAGCACTGGGGAAAGGCAGGCAGAGAATTCCCTGCTAGCACCTTCTCTGTGCCTGGGAAGCAGAAGTCTTCACATTGCTTCGCAGAATCGCTTTTGTGCAGAAAACAGTAACACTTGTTCAGAACGAAAGAAAGCACAGAGCCCCAGATTTTATGTTGTCCTGGAGAGCTTGCAGAGCACTGGGGAAAAGCAGGCAGAGAATTCCCTGCTAGGACCTTCTCTGTGCCTGGGAAGCAGAAGTGTTCACATTGCTTCGCAGAATCGCTTTTGTGCAGAAAACAGTAACACTTGTTCAGAACGAAAGAAAGCACAGAGCCCCAGATTTTATGTTGTCCTGGAGAGCTTGCAGAGCACTGGGGAAAAGCAGGCAGAGAATTCCCTGCTAGCACCTTCTCTGTGCCTGGGAAACAGAAGTGTTCCCATTGCTTCGCAGAATCGCTTTTGTGCAGAAAACAGTAACACTTGTTCAGAACGAAAGAAAGCACAGAGCCCCAGATTTTATGTTGTCCTGGAGAGCTTGCAGAGCACTGGGGAAAGGCAGGCAGAGAATTCCCTGCTAGCACCTTCTCTGTGCCTGGGAAACAGAAGTGTTCACATTGCTTCGCAGAATCGCTTTTGTGCAGAAAACAGTAACACTTGTTCAGAACGAAAGAAAGCACAGAGCCCCAGATTTGCTGTTGTCCTGGAGAGCTTGCAGAGCACTGGGGAAAGGCAGGCAGAGAATTCCCTGCTAGCACCTTCTCTGTGCATGGGAAGCAGAAGTGTTCACATTGCTTCGCAGAATCGCTTTTGTGCAGAAAACAGTAACACTTGTTCAGAACGAAAGAAAGCACAGAGCCCCAGATTTTATGTTGTCCTGGAGAGCTAGCAGAGCACTGGGGAAAAGCAATCAGAGAATTCCCTGCTAGCACCTTCTCTGTTCCTGGGAAGCAGAAGTGTTCCCATTGCTTCGCAGAATCGCTTTTGTGCAGAAAACAGTAACACTTGTTCAGAACGAAAGAAAGCACAGAGCCCCAGATTTTATGTTGTCCTGGAGAGCTAGCAGAGCACTGGGGAAAAGCAATCAGAGAATTCCCTGCTAGCACGTTCTCTGTGCCTGGGAAACAGAAGTGTTCCCATTGCTTCGCAGAATCGCTTTTGTGCAGAAAACAGTAACACTTGTTCAGAACGAAAGAAAGCACAGAGCCCCAGATTTTATGTTGTCCTGGAGAGCTTGCAGAGCACTGGGGAAAAGCAGGCAGAGATTTCCCTGCTAGCACGTTCTCTGTGCCTGGGAAGCAGAAGTGTTCAGATTGCTTCGCAGAATCGCTTTTGTGCAGAAAACAGTAACACTTGTTCAGAACGAAAGAAAGCACAGAGCCCCAGATTTGCTGTTGTCCTGGAGAGCTTGCAGAGCACTGGGGAAAGGCAGGCAGAGAATTCCCTGCTAGCACCTTCTCTGTGCCTGTTCACATTGCTTCGCAGAATCGCTTTTGTGCAGAAAACAATAACACTTGTTCAGAAGGAAAGAAAGCACAGAGTCCCAGATTTTATGTTGTCCTGGAGAGCTTGCAGAGCACTGGGGAAAGGCAGGCAGAGAATTCCCTGCTAGCACCTTCTCTGTGCCTGGGAAACAGAAGTGTTCCCATTGCTTCGCAGAATCGCTTTTGTGCAGAAAACAGTAACACTTGTTCAGAACGAAAGAAAGCACAGAGCCCCAGATTTTATGTTGTCCTGGAGAGCTTGCACAGCACTGGGGAAAGGCAGGCAGAGAATTCCCTGCTAGCACCTTCTCTGTGCCTGGGAAACAGAAGTGTTCACATTGCTTCGCAGAATCGCTTTTGTGCAGAAAACAGTAACACTTGTTCAGAACGAAAGAAAGCACAGAGCCCCAGATTTTATGTTGTCCTGGAGAGCTAGCAGAGCACTGGGGAAAAGCAGGCAGAGATTTCCCTGCTAGCACCTTCTCTGTGCCTGGGAAGCAGAAGTGTTCACATTGCTTCGCAGAATCGCTTTTGTGCAGAAAACCGTAACACTTGTTCAGAACGAAAGAAAGCACAGAGCCCCAGATTTTATGTTGTCCTGGAGAGCTTGCAGAGCACTGGGGAAAGGCAGGCAGAGAATTCCCTGCTAGCACCTTCTCTGTGCCTGGGAAGCAGAAGTCTTCACATTGCTTCGCAGAATCGCTTTTGTGCAGAAAACAGTAACACTTGTTCAGAACGAAAGAAAGCACAGAGCCCCAGATTTTATGTTGTCCTGGAGAGCTTGCAGAGCACTGGGGAAAAGCAGGCAGAGAATTCCCTGCTAGCACCTTCTCTGTGCCTGGGAAACAGAAGTGTTCCCATTGCTTCGCAGAATCGCTTTTGTGCAGAAAACAGTAACACTTGTTCAGAACGAAAGAAAGCACAGAGCCCCAGATTTTATGTTGTCCTGGAGAGCTTGCAGAGCACTGGGGAAAGGCAGGCAGAGAATTCCCTGCTAGCACCTTCTCTGTGCCTGGGAAACAGAAGTGTTCACATTGCTTCGCAGAATCGCTTTTGTGCAGAAAACAGTAACACTTGTTCAGAACGAAAGAAAGCACAGAGTCCCAGATTTTATGTTGTCCTGGAGAGCTTGCAGAGCACTGGGGAAAGGCAGGCAGAGAATTCCCTGCTAGCACCTTCTCTGTGCCTGGGAAACAGAAGTGTTCCCATTGCTTCGCAGAATCGCTTTTGTGCAGAAAACAGTAACACTTGTTCAGAACGAAAGAAAGCACAGAGCCCCAGATTTTATGTTGTCCTGGAGAGCTTGCACAGCACTGGGGAAAGGCAGGCAGAGAATTCCCTGCTAGCACCTTCTCTGTGCCTGGGAAACAGAAGTGTTCACATTGCTTCGCAGAATCGCTTTTGTGCAGAAAACAGTAACACTTGTTCAGAACGAAAGAAAGCACAGAGCCCCAGATTTTATGTTGTCCTGGAGAGCTAGCAGAGCACTGGGGAAAAGCAGGCAGAGATTTCCCTGCTAGCACCTTCTCTGTGCCTGGGAAGCAGAAGTGTTCACATTGCTTCGCAGAATCGCTTTTGTGCAGAAAACCGTAACACTTGTTCAGAACGAAAGAAAGCACAGAGCCCCAGATTTTATGTTGTCCTGGAGAGCTTGCAGAGCACTGGGGAAAGGCAGGCAGAGAATTCCCTGCTAGCACCTTCTCTGTGCCTGGGAAGCAGAAGTCTTCACATTGCTTCGCAGAATCGCTTTTGTGCAGAAAACAGTAACACTTGTTCAGAACGAAAGAAAGCACAGAGCCCCAGATTTTATGTTGTCCTGGAGAGCTTGCAGAGCACTGGGGAAAAGCAGGCAGAGAATTCCCTGCTAGCACCTTCTCTGTGCCTGGGAAACAGAAGTGTTCCCATTGCTTCGCAGAATCGCTTTTGTGCAGAAAACAGTAACACTTGTTCAGAACGAAAGAAAGCACAGAGCCCCAGATTTTATGTTGTCCTGGAGAGCTTGCAGAGCACTGGGGAAAGGCAGGCAGAGAATTCCCTGCTAGCACCTTCTCTGTGCATGGGAAGCAGAAGTGTTCCCATTGCTTCGCAGAATCGCTTTTGTGCAGAAAACAGTAACACTTGTTCAGAACGAAAGAAAGCACAGAGCCCCAGATTTTATGTTGTCCTGGAGAGCTAGCAGAGCACTGGGGAAAAGCAATCAGAGAAGTCCCTGCTAGCACGTTCTCTGTGCCTGGGAAACAGAAGTGTTCCCATTGCTTCGCAGAATCGCTTTTGTGCAGAAAACAGTAACACTTGTTCAGAACGAAAGAAAGCACAGAGCCCCAGATTTTATGTTGTCCTGGAGAGCTTGCAGAGCACTGGGGAAAAGCAGGCAGAGATTTCCCTGCTAGCACGTTCTCTGTGCCTGGGAAGCAGAAGTGTTCAGATTGCTTCGCAGAATCGCTTTTGTGCAGAAAACAGTAACACTTGTTCAGAACGAAAGAAAGCACAGAGCCCCAGATTTGCTGTTGTCCTGGAGAGCTTGCAGAGCACTGGGGAAAGGCAGGCAGAGAATTCCCTGCTAGCACCTTCTCTGTGCATGGGAAGCAGAAGTGTTCACATTGCTTCGCAGAATCGCTTTTGTGCAGAAAACAGTAACACTTGTTCAGAACGAAAGAAAGCACAGAGCCCCAGATTTTATGTTGTCCTGGAGAGCTAGCAGAGCACTGGGGAAAAGCAATCAGAGAATTCCCTGCTAGCACGTTCTCTGTGCCTGGGAAGCAGAAGTGTTCCCATTGCTTCGCAGAATCGCTTTTGTGCAGAAAACAGTAACACTTGTTCAGAACGAAAGAAAGCACAGAGCCCCAGATTTTATGTTGTCCTGGAGAGCTAGCAGAGCACTGGGGAAAAGCAATCAGAGAATTCCCTGCTAGCACCTTCTCTGTGCCTGGGAAACAGAAGTGTTCCCATTGCTTCGCAGAATCGCTTTTGTGCAGAAAACAGTAACACTTGTTCAGAACGAAAGAAAGCACAGAGCCCCAGATTTTATGTTGTCCTGGAGAGCTTGCAGAGCACTGGGGAAAAGCAGGCAGAGATTTCCCTGCTAGCACGTTCTCTGTGCCTGGGAAGCAGAAGTGTTCAGATTGCTTCGCAGAATCGCTTTTGTGCAGAAAACAGTAACACTTGTTCAGAACGAAAGAAAGCACAGAGCCCCAGATTTGCTGTTGTCCTGGAGAGCTTGCAGAGCACTGGGGAAAGGCAGGCAGAGAATTCCCTGCTAGCACCTTCTCTGTGCCTGTTCACATTGCTTCGCAGAATCGCTTTTGTGCAGAAAACAATAACACTTGTTCAGAAGGAAAGAAAGCACAGAGTCCCAGATTTTATGTTGTCCTGGAGAGCTTGCAGAGCACTGGGGAAAGGCAGGCAGAGAATTCCCTGCTAGCACCTTCTCTGTGCCTGGGAAACAGAAGTGTTCCCATTGCTTCGCAGAATCGCTTTTGTGCAGAAAACAGTAACACTTGTTCAGAACGAAAGAAAGCACAGAGCCCCAGATTTTATGTTGTCCTGGAGAGCTTGCACAGCACTGGGGAAAGGCAGGCAGAGAATTCCCTGCTAGCACCTTCTCTGTGCCTGGGAAACAGAAGTGTTCACATTGCTTCGCAGAATCGCTTTTGTGCAGAAAACAGTAACACTTGTTCAGAACGAAAGAAAGCACAGAGCCCCAGATTTTATGTTGTCCTGGAGAGCTAGCAGAGCACTGGGGAAAAGCAGGCAGAGATTTCCCTGCTAGCACCTTCTCTGTGCCTGGGAAGCAGAAGTGTTCACATTGCTTCGCAGAATCGCTTTTGTGCAGAAAACCGTAACACTTGTTCAGAACGAAAGAAAGCACAGAGCCCCAGATTTTATGTTGTCCTGGAGAGCTTGCAGAGCACTGGGGAAAGGCAGGCAGAGAATTCCCTGCTAGCACCTTCTCTGTGCCTGGGAAGCAGAAGTCTTCACATTGCTTCGCAGAATCGCTTTTGTGCAGAAAACAGTAACACTTGTTCAGAACGAAAGAAAGCACAGAGCCCCAGATTTTATGTTGTCCTGGAGAGCTTGCAGAGCACTGGGGAAAAGCAGGCAGAGAATTCCCTGCTAGCACCTTCTCTGTGCCTGGGAAACAGAAGTGTTCCCATTGCTTCGCAGAATCGCTTTTGTGCAGAAAACAGTAACACTTGTTCAGAACGAAAGAAAGCACAGAGCCCCAGATTTTATGTTGTCCTGGAGAGCTTGCAGAGCACTGGGGAAAGGCAGGCAGAGAATTCCCTGCTAGCACCTTCTCTGTGCCTGGGAAACAGAAGTGTTCACATTGCTTCGCAGAATCGCTTTTGTGCAGAAAACAGTAACACTTGTTCAGAACGAAAGAAAGCACAGAGCCCCAGATTTGCTGTTGTCCTGGAGAGCTTGCAGAGCACTGGGGAAAGGCAGGCAGAGAATTCCCTGCTAGCACCTTCTCTGTGCATGGGAAGCAGAAGTGTTCCCATTGCTTCGCAGAATCGCTTTTGTGCAGAAAACAGTAACACTTGTTCAGAACGAAAGAAAGCACAGAGCCCCAGATTTTATGTTGTCCTGGAGAGCTAGCAGAGCACTGGGGAAAAGCAATCAGAGAAGTCCCTGCTAGCACGTTCTCTGTGCCTGGGAAACAGAAGTGTTCCCATTGCTTCGCAGAATCGCTTTTGTGCAGAAAACAGTAACACTTGTTCAGAACGAAAGAAAGCACAGAGCCCCAGATTTTATGTTGTCCTGGAGAGCTTGCAGAGCACTGGGGAAAAGCAGGCAGAGATTTCCCTGCTAGCACGTTCTCTGTGCCTGGGAAGCAGAAGTGTTCAGATTGCTTCGCAGAATCGCTTTTGTGCAGAAAACAGTAACACTTGTTCAGAACGAAAGAAAGCACAGAGCCCCAGATTTGCTGTTGTCCTGGAGAGCTTGCAGAGCACTGGGGAAAGGCAGGCAGAGAATTCCCTGCTAGCACCTTCTCTGTGCATGGGAAGCAGAAGTGTTCACATTGCTTCGCAGAATCGCTTTTGTGCAGAAAACAGTAACACTTGTTCAGAACGAAAGAAAGCACAGAGCCCCAGATTTTATGTTGTCCTGGAGAGCTAGCAGAGCACTGGGGAAAAGCAATCAGAGAATTCCCTGCTAGCACGTTCTCTGTGCCTGGGAAGCAGAAGTGTTCCCATTGCTTCGCAGAATCGCTTTTGTGCAGAAAACAGTAACACTTGTTCAGAACGAAAGAAAGCACAGAGCCCCAGATTTTATGTTGTCCTGGAGAGCTAGCAGAGCACTGGGGAAAAGCAATCAGAGAATTCCCTGCTAGCACCTTCTCTGTGCCTGGGAAACAGAAGTGTTCCCATTGCTTCGCAGAATCGCTTTTGTGCAGAAAACAGTAACACTTGTTCAGAACGAAAGAAAGCACAGAGCCCCAGATTTTATGTTGTCCTGGAGAGCTTGCAGAGCACTGGGGAAAAGCAGGCAGAGATTTCCCTGCTAGCACGTTCTCTGTGCCTGGGAAGCAGAAGTGTTCAGATTGCTTCGCAGAATCGCTTTTGTGCAGAAAACAGTAACACTTGTTCAGAACGAAAGAAAGCACAGAGCCCCAGATTTGCTGTTGTCCTGGAGAGCTTGCAGAGCACTGGGGAAAGGCAGGCAGAGAATTCCCTGCTAGCACCTTCTCTGTGCCTGTTCACATTGCTTCGCAGAATCGCTTTTGTGCAGAAAACAATAACACTTGTTCAGAAGGAAAGAAAGCACAGAGTCCCAGATTTTATGTTGTCCTGGAGAGCTTGCAGAGCACTGGGGAAAGGCAGGCAGAGAATTCCCTGCTAGCACCTTCTCTGTGCCTGGGAAACAGAAGTGTTCCCATTGCTTCGCAGAATCGCTTTTGTGCAGAAAACAGTAACACTTGTTCAGAACGAAAGAAAGCACAGAGCCCCAGATTTTATGTTGTCCTGGAGAGCTTGCACAGCACTGGGGAAAGGCAGGCAGAGAATTCCCTGCTAGCACCTTCTCTGTGCCTGGGAAACAGAAGTGTTCACATTGCTTCGCAGAATCGCTTTTGTGCAGAAAACAGTAACACTTGTTCAGAACGAAAGAAAGCACAGAGCCCCAGATTTTATGTTGTCCTGGAGAGCTAGCAGAGCACTGGGGAAAAGCAGGCAGAGATTTCCCTGCTAGCACCTTCTCTGTGCCTGGGAAGCAGAAGTGTTCACATTGCTTCGCAGAATCGCTTTTGTGCAGAAAACCGTAACACTTGTTCAGAACGAAAGAAAGCACAGAGCCCCAGATTTTATGTTGTCCTGGAGAGCTTGCAGAGCACTGGGGAAAGGCAGGCAGAGAATTCCCTGCTAGCACCTTCTCTGTGCCTGGGAAGCAGAAGTCTTCACATTGCTTCGCAGAATCGCTTTTGTGCAGAAAACAGTAACACTTGTTCAGAACGAAAGAAAGCACAGAGCCCCAGATTTTATGTTGTCCTGGAGAGCTTGCAGAGCACTGGGGAAAAGCAGGCAGAGAATTCCCTGCTAGCACCTTCTCTGTGCCTGGGAAACAGAAGTGTTCCCATTGCTTCGCAGAATCGCTTTTGTGCAGAAAACAGTAACACTTGTTCAGAACGAAAGAAAGCACAGAGCCCCAGATTTTATGTTGTCCTGGAGAGCTTGCAGAGCACTGGGGAAAGGCAGGCAGAGAATTCCCTGCTAGCACCTTCTCTGTGCCTGGGAAACAGAAGTGTTCACATTGCTTCGCAGAATCGCTTTTGTGCAGAAAACAGTAACACTTGTTCAGAACGAAAGAAAGCACAGAGCCCCAGATTTGCTGTTGTCCTGGAGAGCTTGCAGAGCACTGGGGAAAGGCAGGCAGAGAATTCCCTGCTAGCACCTTCTCTGTGCATGGGAAGCAGAAGTGTTCCCATTGCTTCGCAGAATCGCTTTTGTGCAGAAAACAGTAACACTTGTTCAGAACGAAAGAAAGCACAGAGCCCCAGATTTTATGTTGTCCTGGAGAGCTAGCAGAGCACTGGGGAAAAGCAATCAGAGAATTCCCTGCTAGCACGTTCTCTGTGCCTGGGAAACAGAAGTGTTCCCATTGCTTCGCAGAATCGCTTTTGTGCAGAAAACAGTAACACTTGTTCAGAACGAAAGAAAGCACAGAGCCCCAGATTTTATGTTGTCCTGGAGAGCTTGCAGAGCACTGGGGAAAAGCAGGCAGAGATTTCCCTGCTAGCACGTTCTCTGTGCCTGGGAAGCAGAAGTGTTCAGATTGCTTCGCAGAATCGCTTTTGTGCAGAAAACAGTAACACTTGTTCAGAACGAAAGAAAGCACAGAGCCCCAGATTTGCTGTTGTCCTGGAGAGCTTGCAGAGCACTGGGGAAAGGCAGGCAGAGAATTCCCTGCTAGCACCTTCTCTGTGCATGGGAAGCAGAAGTGTTCACATTGCTTCGCAGAATCGCTTTTGTGCAGAAAACAGTAACACTTGTTCAGAACGAAAGAAAGCACAGAGCCCCAGATTTTATGTTGTCCTGGAGAGCTAGCAGAGCACTGGGGAAAAGCAATCAGAGAATTCCCTGCTAGCACGTTCTCTGTGCCTGGGAAGCAGAAGTGTTCCCATTGCTTCGCAGAATCGCTTTTGTGCAGAAAACAGTAACACTTGTTCAGAACGAAAGAAAGCACAGAGCCCCAGATTTTATGTTGTCCTGGAGAGCTAGCAGAGCACTGGGGAAAAGCAATCAGAGAATTCCCTGCTAGCACGTTCTCTGTGCCTGGGAAACAGAAGTGTTCCCATTGCTTCGCAGAATCGCTTTTGTGCAGAAAACAGTAACACTTGTTCAGAACGAAAGAAAGCACAGAGCCCCAGATTTTATGTTGTCCTGGAGAGCTTGCAGAGCACTGGGGAAAAGCAGGCAGAGATTTCCCTGCTAGCACGTTCTCTGTGCCTGGGAAGCAGAAGTGTACAGATTGCTTCGCAGAATCGCTTTTGTGCAGAAAACAGTAACACTTGTTCAGAACGAAAGAAAGCACAGAGCCCCAGATTTGCTGTTGTCCTGGAGAGCTTGCAGAGCACTGGGGAAAGGCAGGCAGAGAATTCCCTGCTAGCACCTTCTCTGTGCCTGTTCACATTGCTTCGCAGAATCGCTTTTGTGCAGAAAACAATAACACTTGTTCAGAAGGAAAGAAAGCACAGAGTCCCAGATTTTATGTTGTCCTGGAGAGCTTGCAGAGCACTGGGGAAAGGCAGGCAGAGAATTCCCTGCTAGCACCTTCTCTGTGCCTGGGAAACAGAAGTGTTCCCATTGCTTCGCAGAATCGCTTTTGTGCAGAAAACAGTAACACTTGTTCAGAACGAAAGAAAGCACAGAGCCCCAGATTTTATGTTGTCCTGGAGAGCTTGCACAGCACTGGGGAAAGGCAGGCAGAGAATTCCCTGCTAGCACCTTCTCTGTGCCTGGGAAACAGAAGTGTTCACATTGCTTCGCAGAATCGCTTTTGTGCAGAAAACAGTAACACTTGTTCAGAACGAAAGAAAGCACAGAGCCCCAGATTTTATGTTGTCCTGGAGAGCTAGCAGAGCACTGGGGAAAAGCAGGCAGAGATTTCCCTGCTAGCACCTTCTCTGTGCCTGGGAAGCAGAAGTGTTCACATTGCTTCGCAGAATCGCTTTTGTGCAGAAAACAGTAACACTTGTTCAGAACGAAAGAAAGCACAGAGCCCCAGATTTTATGTTGTCCTGGAGAGCTTGCAGAGCACTGGGGAAAAGCAGGCAGAGAATTCCCTGCTAGCACCTTCTCTGTGCCTGGGAAACAGAAGTGTTCCCATTGCTTCGCAGAATCGCTTTTGTGCAGAAAACAGTAACACTTGTTCAGAACGAAAGAAAGCACAGAGCCCCAGATTTTATGTTGTCCTGGAGAGCTTGCAGAGCACTGGGGAAAGGCAGGCAGAGAATTCCCTGCTAGCACCTTCTCTGTGCCTGGGAAACAGAAGTGTTCACATTGCTTCGCAGAATCGCTTTTGTGCAGAAAACAGTAACACTTGTTCAGAACGAAAGAAAGCACAGAGCCCCAGATTTGCTGTTGTCCTGGAGAGCTTGCAGAGCACTGGGGAAAGGCAGGCAGAGAATTCCCTGCTAGCACCTTCTCTGTGCATGGGAAGCAGAAGTGTTCACATTGCTTCGCAGAATCGCTTTTGTGCAGAAAACAGTAACACTTGTTCAGAACGAAAGAAAGCACAGAGCCCCAGATTTTATGTTGTCCTGGAGAGCTAGCAGAGCACTGGGGAAAAGCAATCAGAGAATTCCCTGCTAGCACGTTCTCTGTGCCTGGGAAGCAGAAGTGTTCCCATTGCTTCGCAGAATCGCTTTTGTGCAGAAAACAGTAACACTTGTTCAGAACGAAAGAAAGCACAGAGCCCCAGATTTTATGTTGTCCTGGAGAGCTAGCAGAGCACTGGGGAAAAGCAATCAGAGAATTCCCTGCTAGCACCTTCTCTGTGCCTGGGAAACAGAAGTGTTCCCATTGCTTCGCAGAATCGCTTTTGTGCAGAAAACAGTAACACTTGTTCAGAACGAAAGAAAGCACAGAGCCCCAGATTTTATGTTGTCCTGGAGAGCTTGCAGAGCACTGGGGAAAAGCAGGCAGAGATTTCCCTGCTAGCACGTTCTCTGTGCCTGGGAAGCAGAAGTGTTCAGATTGCTTCGCAGAATCGCTTTTGTGCAGAAAACAGTAACACTTGTTCAGAACGAAAGAAAGCACAGAGCCCCAGATTTGCTGTTGTCCTGGAGAGCTTGCAGAGCACTGGGGAAAGGCAGGCAGAGAATTCCCTGCTAGCACCTTCTCTGTGCCTGTTCACATTGCTTCGCAGAATCGCTTTTGTGCAGAAAACAATAACACTTGTTCAGAAGGGAAGAAAGCACAGAGTCCCAGATTTTATGTTGTCCTGGAGAGCTTGCAGAGCACTGGGGAAAAGCAGGCAGAGATTTCCCTGCTAGCACCTTCTCTGTGCCTGGGAAGCAGAAGTGTTCACATTGCTTCGCAGAATCGCTTTTGTGCAGAAAACCGTAACACTTGTTCAGAACGAAAGAAAGCACAGAGCCCCAGATTTTATGTTGTCCTGGAGAGCTTGCAGAGCACTGGGGAAAGGCAGGCAGAGAATTCCCTGCTAGCACCTTCTCTGTGCCTGGGAAACAGAAGTGTTCCCATTGCTTCGCAGAATCGCTTTTGTGCAGAAAACAGTAACACTTGTTCAGAACGAAAGAAAGCACAGAGCCCCAGATTTTATGTTGTCCTGGAGAGCTTGCACAGCACTGGGGAAAGGCAGGCAGAGAATTCCCTGCTAGCACCTTCTCTGTGCCTGGGAAACAGAAGTGTTCCCATTGCTTCGCAGAATCGCTTTTGTGCAGAAAACAGTAACACTTGTTCAGAACGAAAGAAAGCACAGAGCCCCAGATTTTATGTTGTCCTGGAGAGCTAGCAGAGCACTGGGGAAAAGCAGGCAGAGATTTCCCTGCTAGCACCTTCTCTGTGCCTGGGAAGCAGAAGTGTTCACATTGCTTCGCAGAATCGCTTTTGTGCAGAAAACCGTAACACTTGTTCAGAACGAAAGAAAGCACAGAGCCCCAGATTTTATGTTGTCCTGGAGAGCTTGCAGAGCACTGGGGAAAGGCAGGCAGAGAATTCCCTGCTAGCACCTTCTCTGTGCCTGGGAAGCAGAAGTCTTCACATTGCTTCGCAGAATCGCTTTTGTGCAGAAAACAGTAACACTTGTTCAGAACGAAAGAAAGCACAGAGCCCCAGATTTTATGTTGTCCTGGAGAGCTTGCAGAGCACTGGGGAAAAGCAGGCAGAGAATTCCCTGCTAGCACCTTCTCTGTGCCTGGGAAGCAGAAGTGTTCACATTGCTTCGCAGAATCGCTTTTGTGCAGAAAACAGTAACACTTGTTCAGAACGAAAGAAAGCACAGAGCCCCAGATTTTATGTTGTCCTGGAGAGCTTGCAGAGCACTGGGGAAAAGCAGGCAGAGAATTCCCTGCTAGCACCTTCTCTGTGCCTGGGAAACAGAAGTGTTCCCATTGCTTCGCAGAATCGCTTTTGTGCAGAAAACAGTAACACTTGTTCAGAACGAAAGAAAGCACAGAGCCCCAGATTTTATGTTGTCCTGGAGAGCTTGCAGAGCACTGGGGAAAGGCAGGCAGAGAATTCCCTGCTAGCACCTTCTCTGTGCCTGGGAAACAGAAGTGTTCACATTGCTTCGCAGAATCGCTTTTGTGCAGAAAACAGTAACACTTGTTCAGAACGAAAGAAAGCACAGAGCCCCAGATTTGCTGTTGTCCTGGAGAGCTTGCAGAGCACTGGGGAAAGGCAGGCAGAGAATTCCCTGCTAGCACCTTCTCTGTGCATGGGAAGCAGAAGTGTTCACATTGCTTCGCAGAATCGCTTTTGTGCAGAAAACAGTAACACTTGTTCAGAACGAAAGAAAGCACAGAGCCCCAGATTTTATGTTGTCCTGGAGAGCTAGCAGAGCACTGGGGAAAAGCAATCAGAGAATTCCCTGCTAGCACGTTCTCTGTGCCTGGGAAGCAGAAGTGTTCCCATTGCTTCGCAGAATCGCTTTTGTGCAGAAAACAGTAACACTTGTTCAGAACGAAAGAAAGCACAGAGCCCCAGATTTTATGTTGTCCTGGAGAGCTTGCAGAGCACTGGGGAAAGGCAGGCAGAGAATTCCCTGCTAGCACGTTCTCTGTGCCTGGGAAGCAGAAGTGTTCAGATTGCTTCGCAGAATCGCTTTTGTGCAGAAAACAGTAACACTTGTTCAGAACGAAAGAAAGCACAGAGCCCCAGATTTGCTGTTGTCCTGGAGAGCTTGCAGAGCACTGGGGAAAGGCAGGCAGAGAATTCCCTGCTAGCACGTTCTCTGTGCCTGGGAAGCAGAAGTGTTCCCATTGCTTCGCAGAATCGCTTTTGTGCAGAAAACAGTAACACTTGTTCAGAACGAAAGAAAGCACAGAGCCCCAGATTTTATGTTGTCCTGGAGAGCTTGCAGAGCACTGGGGAAAAGCAGGCAGAGAATTCCCTGCTAGGACCTTCTCTGTGCCTGGGAAGCAGAAGTGTTCACATTGCTTCGCAGAATCGCTTTTGTGCAGAAAACAGTAACACTTGTTCAGAACGAAAGAAAGCACAGAGCCCCAGATTTTATGTTGTCCTGGAGAGCTTGCAGAGCACTGGGGAAAGGCAGGCAGAGAATTCCCTGCTAGCACGTTCTCTGTGCCTGGGAAACAGAAGTGTTCCCATTGCTTCGCAGAATCGCTTTTGTGCAGAAAACAGTAACACTTGTTCAGAACGAAAGAAAGCACAGAGCCCCAGATTTTATGTTGTCCTGGAGAGCTTGCAGAGCACTGGGGAAAAGCAGGCAGAGAATTCCTGCTAGCACCTTCTCTGTGCCTGGGAAGCAGAAGTGTTCACATTGCTTCGCAGAATCGCTTTTGTGCAGAAAACAGTAACACTTGTTCAGAACGAAAGAAAGCACAGAGCCCCAGATTTTATGTTGTCCTGGAGAGCTTGCAGAGCACTGGGGAAAGGCACGCAGAGAATTCCCTGCTAGCACCTTCTCTGTGCCTGTTCACATTGCTTCGCAGAATCGCTTTTGTGCAGAAAACAATAACACTTGTTCAGAAGGAAAGAAAGCACAGAGCCCCAGATTTTATGTTGTCCTGGAGAGCTTGCAGAGCACTAGGGAAAGGCAGGCAGAGAATTCCCTGCTAGCACCTTCTCTGTGCCTGGGAAGCAGAAGTGTTCACATTGCTTCGCAGAATCGCTTTTGTGCAGAAAACAGTAACACTTGTTCAGAACGAAAGAAAGCACAGAGCCCCAGATTTTATGTTGTCCTGGAGAGCTTGCAGAGCACTGGGGAAAAGCAGGCAGAGATTTCCCTGCTAGCACCTTCTCTGTGCCTGGGAAGCAGAAGTGTTCACATTGCTTCGCAGAATCGCTTTTGTGCAGAAAACCGTAACACTTGTTCAGAACGAAAGAAAGCACAGAGCCCCAGATTTTATGTTGTCCTGGAGAGCTTGCAGAGCACTGGGGAAAGGCAGGCAGAGAATTCCCTGCTAGCACCTTCTCTGTGCCTGGGAAGCAGAAGTCTTCACATTGCTTCGCAGAATCGCTTTTGTGCAGAAAACAGTAACACTTGTTCAGAACGAAAGAAAGCACAGAGCCCCAGATTTTATGTTGTCCTGGAGAGCTTGCAGAGCACTGGGGAAAAGCAGGCAGAGAATTCCCTGCTAGGACCTTCTCTGTGCCTGGGAAGCAGAAGTGTTCACATTGCTTCGCAGAATCGCTTTTGTGCAGAAAACAGTAACACTTGTTCAGAACGAAAGAAAGCACAGAGCCCCAGATTTTATGTTGTCCTGGAGAGCTTGCAGAGCACTGGGGAAAAGCAGGCAGAGAATTCCCTGCTAGCACCTTCTCTGTGCCTGGGAAACAGAAGTGTTCCCATTGCTTCGCAGAATCGCTTTTGTGCAGAAAACAGTAACACTTGTTCAGAACGAAAGAAAGCACAGAGCCCCAGATTTTATGTTGTCCTGGAGAGCTTGCAGAGCACTGGGGAAAGGCAGGCAGAGAATTCCCTGCTAGCACCTTCTCTGTGCCTGGGAAACAGAAGTGTTCCCATTGCTTCGCAGAATCGCTTTTGTGCAGAAAACAGTAACACTTGTTCAGAACGAAAGAAAGCACAGAGCCCCAGATTTGCTGTTGTCCTGGAGAGCTTGCAGAGCACTGGGGAAAGGCAGGCAGAGAATTCCCTGCTAGCACCTTCTCTGTGCATGGGAAGCAGAAGTGTTCACATTGCTTCGCAGAATCGCTTTTGTGCAGAAAACAGTAACACTTGTTCAGAACGAAAGAAAGCACAGAGCCCCAGATTTTATGTTGTCCTGGAGAGCTAGCAGAGCACTGGGGAAAAGCAATCAGAGAATTCCCTGCTAGCACGTTCTCTGTGCCTGGGAAACAGAAGTGTTCCCACTGCTTCGCAGAATCGCTTTTGTGCAGAAAACAGTAACACTTGTTCAGAACGAAAGAAAGCACAGAGCCCCAGATTTTATGTTGTCCTGGAGAGCTTGCACAGCACTGGGGAAAGGCAGGCAGAGAATTCCCTGCTAGCACCTTCTCTGTGCCTGGGAAACAGAAGTGTTCCCATTGCTTCGCAGAATCGCTTTTGTGCAGAAAACAGTAACACTTGTTCAGAACGAAAGAAAGCACAGAGCCCCAGATTTTATGTTGTCCTGGAGAGCTTGCAGAGCACTGGGGAAAAGCAGGCAGAGATTTCCCTGCTAGCACCTTCTCTGTGCCTGGGAAGCAGAAGTGTTCACATTGCTTCGCAGAATCGCTTTTGTGCAGAAAACCGTAACACTTGTTCAGAACGAAAGAAAGCACAGAGCCCCAGATTTTATGTTGTCCTGGAGAGCTTGCAGAGCACTGGGGAAAGGCAGGCAGAGAATTCCCTGCTAGCACCTTCTCTGTGCCTGGGAAACAGAAGTGTTCCCATTGCTTCGCAGAATCGCTTTTGTGCAGAAAACAGTAACACTTGTTCAGAACGAAAGAAAGCACAGAGCCCCAGATTTTATGTTGTCCTGGAGAGCTTGCACAGCACTGGGGTAAGGCAGGCAGAGAATTCCCTGCTAGCACCTTCTCTGTGCCTGGGAAACAGAAGCGTTCCCATTGCTTCGCAGAATCGCTTTTGTGCAGAAAACAGTAACACTTGTTCAGAACGAAAGAAAGCACAGAGCCCCAGATTTTATGTTGTCCTGGAGAGCTTGCAGAGCACTGGGGAAAGGCAGGCAGAGAATTCCCTGCTAGCACCTTCTCTGTGCCTGGGAAACAGAAGTCTTCACATTGCTTCGCAGAATCGCTTTTGTGCAGAAAACAGTAACACTTGTTCAGAACGAAAGAAAGCACAGAGCCCCAGATTTTATGTTGTCCTGGAGAGCTAGCAGAGCACTGGGGAAAAGCAGGCAGAGAATTCCCTGCTAGGACCTTCTCTGTGCCTGGGAAGCAGAAGTGTTCACATTGCTTCGCAGAATCGCTTTTGTGCAGAAAACAGTAACACTTGTTCAGAACGAAAGAAAGCACAGAGCCCCAGATTTTATGTTGTCCTGGAGAGCTTGCAGAGCACTGGGGAAAAGCAGGCAGAGAATTCCCTGCTAGCACCTTCTCTGTGCCTGGGAAACAGAAGTGTTCACATTGCTTCGCAGAATCGCTTTTGTGCAGAAAACAGTAACACTTGTTCAGAACGAAAGAAAGCACAGAGCCCCAGATTTGCTGTTGTCCTGGAGAGCTTGCAGAGCACTGGGGAAAGGCAGGCAGAGAATTCCCTGCTAGCACCTTCTCTGTGCCTGGGAAACAGAAGTGTTCACATTGCTTCGCAGAATCGCTTTTGTGCAGAAAACAGTAACACTTGTTCAGAACGAAAGAAAGCACAGAGCCCCAGATTTGCTGTTGTCCTGGAGAGCTTGCAGAGCACTGGGGAAAGGCAGGCAGAGAATTCCCTGCTAGCACCTTCTCTGTGCATGGGAAGCAGAAGTGTTCACATTGCTTCGCAGAATCGCTTTTGTGCAGAAAACAGTAACACTTGTTCGGAACGAAAGAAAGCACAGAGCCCCAGATTTTATGTTGTCCTGGAGAGCTAGCAGAGCACTGGGGAAAAGCAATCAGAGAATTCCCTGCTAGCACGTTCTCTGTGCCTGGGAAGCAGAAGTGTTCCCATTGCTTCGCAGAATCGCTTTTGTGCAGAAAACAGTAACACTTGTTCAGAACGAAAGAAAGCACAGAGCCCCAGATTTTATGTTGTCCTGGAGAGCTAGCAGAGCACTGGGGAAAAGCAGGCAGAGAATTCCCTGCTAGCACCTTCTCTGTTCCTGGGAAGCAGAAGTGTTCCCATTGCTTCGCAGAATCGCTTTTGTGCAGAAAACAGTAACACTTGTTCAGAACGAAAGAAAGCACAGAGCCCCAGATTTTATGTTGTCCTGGAGAGCTTGCAGAGCACTGGGGAAAAGCAGGCAGAGAATTCCCTGCTAGCACCTTCTCTGTGCCTGGGAAACAGAAGTGTTCACATTGCTTCGCAGAATCGCTTTTGTGCAGAAAACAGTAACACTTGTTCAGAACGAAAGAAAGCACAGAGCCCCAGATTTTATGTTGTCCTGGAGAGCTTGCAGAGCACTGGGAAAAGGCACGCAGAGAATTCCCTGCTAGCACCTTCTCTGTGCCTGTTCACATTGCTTCGCAGAATCGCTTTTGTGCAGAAAACAATAACACTTGTTCAGAAGGAAAGAAAGCACAGAGCCCCAGATTTTATGTTGTCCTGGAGAGCTTGCAGAGCACTGGGGAAAAGCAGGCAGAGATTTCCCTCCTAGCACGTTCTCTGTGCCTGGGAAGCAGAAGTGTTCAGATTGCTTCGCAGAATCGCTTTTGTGCAGAAAACAGTAACACTTGTTCAGAACGAAAGAAAGCACAGAGCCCCAGATTTTATGTTGTCCTGGAGAGCTTGCAGAGCACTGGGGAAAGGCAGGCAGAGAATTCCCTGCTAGCACCTTCTCTGTGCCTGTTCACATTGCTTCGCAGAATCGCTTTTGTGCAGAAAACAATAACACTTGTTCAGAAGGAAAGAAAGCACAGAGTCCCAGATTTTATGTTGTCCTGGAGAGCTTGCAGAGCACTGGGGAAAAGCAGGCAGAGAATTCCCTGCTAGCACCTTCTCTGTGCCTGGGAAGCAGAAGTGTTCCCATTGCTTCGCAGAATCGCTTTTGTGCAGAAAACCGTAACACTTGTTCAGAACGAAAGAAAGCACAGAGCCCCAGATTTTATGTTGTCCTGGAGAGCTTGCAGAGCACTGGGGAAAGGCAGGCAGAGAATTCCCTGCTAGCACCTTCTCTGTGCCTGGGAAACAGAAGTGTTCCCATTGCTTCGCAGAATCGCTTTTGTGCAGAAAACAGTAACACTTGTTCAGAACGAAAGAAAGCACAGAGCCCCAGATTTTATGTTGTCCTGGAGAGCTTGCACAGCACTGGGGAAAGGCAGGCAGAGAATTCCCTGCTAGCACCTTCTCTGTGCCTGGGAAACAGAAGTGTTCCCATTGCTTCGCAGAATCGCTTTTGTGCAGAAAACAGTAACACTTGTTCAGAAAGAAAGAAAGCACAGAGCCCCAGATTTTATGTTGTCCTGGAGAGCTTGCAGAGCACTGGGGAAAAGCAGGCAGAGAATTCCCTGCTAGCACCTTCTCTGTGCCTGGGAAGCAGAAGTGTTCACATTGCTTCGCAGAATCGCTTTTGTGCAGAAAACAGTAACACTTGTTCAGAACGAAAGAAAGCACAGAGCCCCAGATTTTATGTTGTCCTGGAGAGCTTGCAGAGCACTGGGGAAAAGCAGGCAGAGAATTCCCTGCTAGCACCTTCTCTGTGCCTGGGAAACAGAAGTGTTCCCATTGCTTCGCAGAATCGCTTTTGTGCAGAAAACAGTAACACTTGTTCAGAACGAAAGAAAGCACAGAGCCCCAGATTTTATGTTGTCCTGGAGAGCTTGCAGAGCACTGGGGAAAGGCAGGCAGAGAATTCCCTGCTAGCACCTTCTCTGTGCCTGGGAAACAGAAGTGTTCACATTGCTTCGCAGAATCGCTTTTGTGCAGAAAACAGTAACACTTGTTCAGAACGAAAGAAAGCACAGAGCCCCAGATTTGCTGTTGTCCTGGAGAGCTTGCAGAGTACTGGGGAAAGGCAGGCAGAGAATTCCCTGCTAGCACCTTCTCTGTGCATGGGAAGCAGAAGTGTTCACATTGCTTCGCAGAATCGCTTTTGTGCAGAAAACAGTAACACTTGTTCAGAACGAAAGAAAGCACAGAGCCCCAGATTTTATGTTGTCCTGGAGAGCTAGCAGAGCACTGGGGAAAAGCAATCAGAGAATTCCCTGCTAGCACGTTCTCTGTGCCTGGGAAGCAGAAGTGTTCCCATTGCTTCGCAGAATCGCTTTTGTGCAGAAAACAGTAACACTTGTTCAGAACGAAAGAAAGCACAGAGCCCCAGATTTTATGTTGTCCTGGAGAGCTTGCAGAGCACTGGGGAAAGGCAGGCAGAGAATTCCCTGCTAGCACCTTCTCTGTGCCTGGGAAGCAGAAGTGTTCAGATTGCTTCGCAGAATCGCTTTTGTGCAGAAAACAGTAACACTTGTTCAGAACGAAAGAAAGCACAGAGCCCCAGATTTGCTGTTGTCCTGGAGAGCTTGCAGAGCACTGGGGAAAGGCAGGCAGAGAATTCCCTGCTAGCACGTTCTCTGTGCCTGGGAAGCAGAAGTGTTCCCATTGCTTCGCAGAATCGCTTTTGTGCAGAAAACAGTAACACTTGTTCAGAACGAAAGAAAGCACAGAGCCCCAGATTTTATGTTGTCCTGGAGAGCTTGCAGAGCACTGGGGAAAAGCAGGCAGAGAATTCCCTGCTAGCACCTTCTCTGTGCCTGGGAAGCAGAAGTGTTCAGATTGCTTCGCAGAATCGCTTTTGTGCAGAAAACAGTAACACTTGTTCAGAACGAAAGAAAGCACAGAGCCCCAGATTTTATGTTGTCCTGGAGAGCTTGCAGAGCACTGGGGAAAGGCAGGCAGAGAATTCCCTGCTAGCACGTTCTCTGTGCCTGGGAAGCAGAAGTGTTCCCATTGCTTCGCAGAATCGCTTTTGTGCAGAAAACAGTAACACTTGTTCAGAACGAAAGAAAGCACAGAGCCCCAGATTTTATGTTGTCCTGGAGAGCTTGCAGAGCACTGGGGAAAAGCAGGCAGAGAATTCCCTGCTAGCACCTTCTCTGTGCCTGGGAAGCAGAAGTGTTCACACTGCTTCGCAGAATCGCTTTTGTGCAGAAAACAGTAACACTTGTTCAGAACGAAAGAAAGCACAGAGCCCCAGATTTTATGTTGTCCTGGAGAGCTTGCAGAGCACTGGGGAAAGGCACGCAGAGAATTCCCTGCTAGCACCTTCTCTGTGCCTGTTCACATTGCTTCGCAGAATCGCTTTTGTGCAGAAAACAATAACACTTGTTCAGAAGGAAAGAAAGCACAGAGCCCCAGATTTTATGTTGTCCTGGAGAGCTTGCAGAGCACTAGGGAAAGGCAGGCAGAGAATTCCCTGCTAGCACCTTCTCTGTGCCTGGGAAGCAGAAGTGTTCACATTGCTTCGCAGAATCGCTTTTGTGCAGAAAACAGTAACACTTGTTCAGAACGAAAGAAAGCACAGAGCCCCAGATTTTATGTTGTCCTGGAGAGCTTGCAGAGCACTGGGGAAAAGCAGGCAGAGATTTCCCTGCTAGCACCTTCTCTGTGCCTGGGAAGCAGAAGTGTTCACATTGCTTCGCAGAATCGCTTTTGTGCAGAAAACCGTAACACTTGTTCAGAACGAAAGAAAGCACAGAGCCCCAGATTTTATGTTGTCCTGGAGAGCTTGCAGAGCACTGGGGAAAGGCAGGCAGAGAATTCCCTGCTAGCACCTTCTCTGTGCCTGGGAAGCAGAAGTCTTCACATTGCTTCGCAGAATCGCTTTTGTGCAGAAAACAGTAACACTTGTTCAGAACGAAAGAAAGCACAGAGCCCCAGATTTTATGTTGTCCTGGAGAGCTTGCAGAGCACTGGGGAAAAGCAGGCAGAGAATTCCCTGCTAGCACCTTCTCTGTGCCTGGGAAGCAGAAGTCTTCACATTGCTTCGCAGAATCGCTTTTGTGCAGAAAACAGTAACACTTGTTCAGAACGAAAGAAAGCACAGAGCCCCAGATTTTATGTTGTCCTGGAGAGCTTGCAGAGCACTGGGGAAAAGCAGGCAGAGAATTCCCTGCTAGCACCTTCTCTGTGCCTGGGAAACAGAAGTGTTCCCATTGCTTCGCAGAATCGCTTTTGTGCAGAAAACAGTAACACTTGTTCAGAACGAAAGAAAGCACAGAGCCCCAGATTTTATGTTGTCCTGGAGAGCTTGCAGAGCACTGGGGAAAGGCAGGCAGAGAATTCCCTGCTAGCACCTTCTCTGTGCCTGGGAAACAGAAGTGTTCACATTGCTTCGCAGAATCGCTTTTGTGCAGAAAACAGTAACACTTGTTCAGAACGAAAGAAAGCACAGAGCCCCAGATTTGATGTTGTCCTGGAGAGCTTGCAGAGCACTGGGGAAAGGCAGGCAGAGAATTCCCTGCTAGCACCTTCTCTGTGCCTGGGAAGCAGAAGTCTTCACATTGCTTCGCAGAATCGCTTTTGTGCAGAAAACAGTAACACTTGTTCAGAACGAAAGAAAGCACAGAGCCCCAGATTTTATGTTGTCCTGGAGAGCTAGCAGAGCACTGGGGAAAAGCAATCAGAGAATTCCCTGCTAGCACGTTCTCTGTGCCTGGGAAACAGAAGTGTTCCCATTGCTTCGCAGAATCGCTTTTGTGCAGAAAACAGTAACACTTGTTCAGAACGAAAGAAAGCACAGAGCCCCAGATTTTATGTTGTCCTGGAGAGCTTGCAGAGCACTGGGGAAAGGCAGGCAGAGAATTCCCTGCTAGCACGTTCTCTGTGCCTGGGAAGCAGAAGTGTTCAGATTGCTTCGCAGAATCGCTTTTGTGCAGAAAACAGTAACACTTGTTCAGAACGAAAGAAAGCACAGAGCCCCAGATTTTATGTTGTCCTGGAGAGCTTGCAGAGCACTGGGGAAAAGCAGGCAGAGAATTCCCTGCTAGCACCTTCTCTGTGCCTGGGAAGCAGAAGTGTTCCCATTGCTTCGCAGAATCGCTTTTGTGCAGAAAACAGTAACACTTGTTCAGAACGAAAGAAAGCACAGAGCCCCAGATTTTATGTTGTCCTGGAGAGCTTTCAGAGTACTGGGGAAAGGCAGGCAGAGAATTCCCTGCTAGCACCTTCTCTGTGCCTGGGAAACAGAAGTGTTCACATTGCTTCGCAGAATCGCTTTTGTGCAGAAAACAGTAACACTTGTTCAGAACGAAAGAAAGCACAGAGCCCCAGATTTTATGTTGTCCTGGAGAGCTTGCAGAGCACTGGGGAAAGGCAGGCAGAGAATTCTCTGCTAGCACCTTCTCTGTGCCTGGGAAGCAGAAGTCTTCACATTGCTTCGCAGAATCGCTTTTGTGCAGAAAACAGTAACACTTGTTCAGAACGAAAGAAAGCACAGAGCCCCAGATTTGCTGTTGTCCTGGAGAGCTTGCAGAGCACTGGGGAAAAGCAGGCAGAGAATTCCCTGCTAGGACCTTCTCTGTGCCTGGGAAGCAGAAGTGTTCACATTGCTTCGCAGAATCGCTTTTTTGCAGAAAACAGTAACACTTGTTCAGAACGAAAGAAAGCACAGAGCCCCAGATTTTATGTTGTCCTGGAGAGCTTGCAGAGCACTGGGGAAAAGCAGGCAGAGAATTCCCTGCTAGCACCTTCTCTGAGCCTGGGAAGCAGAAGTGTTCCCATTGCTTCGCAGAATCGCTTTTGTGCAGAAAACAGTAACACTTGTTCAGAACGAAAGAAAGCACAGAGCCCCAGATTTGCTGTTGTCCTGGAGAGCTTGCAGAGCACTGGGGAAAGGCAGGCAGAGAATTCCCTGCTAGCACCTTCTCTGTGCATGGGAAGCAGAAGTGTTCACATTGCTTCGCAGAATCGCTTTTGTGCAGAAAACAGTAACACTTGTTCAGAACGAAAGAAAGCACAGAGCCCCAGATTTTATGTTGTCCTGGAGAGCTTGCAGAGCACTGGGGAAAAGCAGGCAGAGAATTCCCTGCTAGCACCTTCTCTGTGCCTGGGAAACAGAAGTGTTGCCATTGCTTCGCAGAATCGCTTTTGTGCAGAAAACAGTAACACTTGTTCAGAACGAAAGAAAGCACAGAGCCCCAGATTTTATGTTGTCCTGGAGAGCTTGCAGAGTACTGGGGAAAGGCAGGCAGAGAATTCCCTGCTAGCACCTTCTCTGTGCCTGGGAAACAGAAGTGTTCACATTGCTTCGCAGAATCGCTTTTGTGCAGAAAACAGTAACACTTGTTCAGAACGAAAGAAAGCACAGAGCCCCAGATTTTATGTTGTCCTGGAGAGCTTGCAGAGCACTGGGGAAAGGCAGGCAGAGAATTCTCTGCTAGCACCTTCTCTGTGCCTGGGAAGCAGAAGTCTTCACATTGCTTCGCAGAATCGCTTTTGTGCAGAAAACAGTAACACTTGTTCAGAAGGAAAGAAAGCACAGAGCCCCAGATTTTATGTTGTCCTGGAGAGCTTGCAGAGCACTGGGGAAAAGCAGGCAGAGAATTCCCTGCTAGCACCTTCTCTGTGCATGGGAAGCAGAAGTGTTCACATTGCTTCGCAGAATCGCTTTTTTGCAGAAAACAGTAACACTTGTTCAGAACGAAAGAAAGCACAGAGCCCCAGATTTTATGTTGTCCTGGAGAGCTTGCAGAGCACTGGGGAAAAGCAGGCAGAGAATTCCCTGCTAGCACCTTCTCTGAGCCTGGGAAGCAGAAGTGTTCCCATTGCTTCGCAGAATCGCTTTTGTGCAGAAAACAGTAACACTTGTTCAGAACGAAAGAAAGCACAGAGCCCCAGATTTTATGTTGTCCTGGAGAGCTAGCAGAGCACTGAGGAAAAGCAGGCAGAGAATTCCCTGCTAGCACCTTCTCTGTGCCTGGGAAGCAGAAATGTTCCCATTGCTTCGCAGAATCGCTTTTGTGCAGAAAACAGTAACACTTGTTCAGAACGAAAGAAAGCACAGAGCCCCAGATTTTATGTTGTCCTGGAGAGCTTGCACAGCACTGGGGAAAGGCAGGCAGAGAATTCCCTGCTAGCACCTTCTCTGTGCCTGGGAAGCAGAAGTCTTCACATTGCTTCGCAGAATCGCTTTTGTGCAGAAAACAGTAACACTTGTTCAGAACGAAAGAAAGCACAGAGCCCCAGATTTTATGTTGTCCTGGAGAGCTTGCAGAGCACTGGGGAAAGGCAGGCAGAGAATTCCCTGCTAGCACCTTCTCTGTGCCTGGGAAGCAGAAGTCTTCACATTGCTTCGCAGAATCGCTTTTGTGCAGAAAACAGTAACACTTGTTCAGAACGAAAGAAAGCACAGAGCCCCAGATTTTATGTTGTCCTGGAGAGCTTGCAGAGCACTGGGGAAAAGCAGGCAGAGAATTCCCTGCTAGGACCTTCTCTGTGCCTGGGAAGCAGAAGTGTTCACATTGCTTCGCAGAATCGCTTTTGTGCAGAAAACAGTAACACTTGTTCAGAACGAAAGAAAGCACAGAGCCCCAGATTTTATGTTGTCCTGGAGAGCTTGCACAGCACTGGGGAAAAGCAGGCAGAGAATTCCCTGCTAGGACCTTCTCTGTGCCTGGGAAACAGAAGTGTTCCCATTGCTTCGCAGAATCGCTTTTGTGCAGAAAACAGTAACACTTGTTCAGAACGAAAGAAAGCACAGAGCCCCAGATTTTATGTTGTCCTGGAGAGCTTGCAGAGTACTGGGGAAAGGCAGGCAGAGAATTCCCTGCTAGCACCTTCTCTGTGCCTGGGAAACAGAAGTGTTCACATTGCTTCGCAGAATCGCTTTTGTGCAGAAAACAGTAACACTTGTTCAGAACGAAAGAAAGCACAGAGCCCCAGATTTTATGTTGTCCTGGAGAGCTTGCAGAGCACTGGGGAAAGGCAGGCAGAGAATTCTCTGCTAGCACCTTCTCTGTGCCTGGGAAGCAGAAGTGTTCACATTGCTTCGCAGAATCGCTTTTGTGCAGAAAACAGTAACACTTGTTCAGAACGAAAGAAAGCACAGAGCCCCAGATTTGCTGTTGTCCTGGAGAGCTTGCAGAGCACTGGGGAAAGGCAGGCAGAGAATTCCCTGCTAGCACCTTCTCTGTGCATGGGAAGCAGAAGTGTTCACATTGCTTCGCAGAATCGCTTTTGTGCAGAAAACAGTAACACTTGTTCAGAACGAAAGAAAGCACAGAGCCCCAGATTTTATGTTGTCCTGGAGAGCTAGCAGAGCACTGGGGAAAAGCAATCAGAGAATTCCCTGCTAGCACGTTCTCTGTGCCTGGGAAACAGAAGTGTTCCCATTGCTTCGCAGAATCGCTTTTGTGCAGAAAACAGTAACACTTGTTCAGAACGAAAGAAAGCACAGAGCCCCAGATTTTATGTTGTCCTGGAGAGCTTGCAGAGCACTGGGGAAAGGCAGGCAGAGAATTCCCTGCTAGCACGTTCTCTGTGCCTGGGAAGCAGAAGTTTTCAGATTGCTTCGCAGAATCGCTTTTGTGCAGAAAACAGTAACACTTGTTCAGAACGAAAGAAAGCACAGAGCCCCAGATTTTATGTTGTCCTGGAGAGCTTGCAGAGCACTGGGGAAAAGCAGGCAGAGAATTCCCTGCTAGCACCTTCTCTGTGCCTGGGAAACAGAAGTGTTGCCATTGCTTCGCAGAATCGCTTTTGTGCAGAAAACAGTAACAGTTGTTCAGAACGAAAGAAAGCACAGAGCCCCAGATTTTATGTTGTCCTGGAGAGCTTGCAGAGTACTGGGGAAAGGCAGGCAGAGAATTCCCTGCTAGCACCTTCTCTGTGCCTGGGAAACAGAAGTGTTCACATTGCTTCGCAGAATCGCTTTTGTGCAGAAAACAGTAACACTTGTTCAGAACGAAAGAAAGCACAGAGCCCCAGATTTTATGTTGTCCTGGAGAGCTTGCAGAGCACTGGGGAAAGGCAGGCAGAGAATTCTCTGCTAGCACCTTCTCTGTGCCTGGGAAGCAGAAGTCTTCACATTGCTTCGCAGAATCGCTTTTGTGCAGAAAACAGTAACACTTGTTCAGAACGAAAGAAAGCACAGAGCCCCAGATTTGCTGTTGTCCTGGAGAGCTTGCAGAGCACTGGGGAAAAGCAGGCAGAGAATTCCCTGCTAGGACCTTCTCTGTGCCTGGGAAGCAGAAGTGTTCACATTGCTTCGCAGAATCGCTTTTTTGCAGAAAACAGTAACACTTGTTCAGAACGAAAGAAAGCACAGAGCCCCAGATTTTATGTTGTCCTGGAGAGCTTGCAGAGCACTGGGGAAAAGCAGGCAGAGAATTCCCTGCTAGCACCTTCTCTGAGCCTGGGAAGCAGAAGTGTTCCCATTGCTTCGCAGAATCGCTTTTGTGCAGAAAACAGTAACACTTGTTCAGAACGAAAGAAAGCACAGAGCCCCAGATTTGCTGTTGTCCTGGAGAGCTTGCAGAGCACTGGGGAAAGGCAGGCAGAGAATTCCCTGCTAGCACCTTCTCTGTGCCTGGGAAGCAGAAGTGTTCACATTGCTTCGCAGAATCGCTTTTGTGCAGAAAACAGTAACACTTGTTCAGAACGAAAGAAAGCACAGAGCCCCAGATTTTATGTTGTCCTGGAGAGCTAGCAGAGCACTGGGGAAAAGCAATCAGAGAATTCCTTGCTAGCACGTTCTCTGTGCCTGGGAAACAGAAGTGTTCCCATTGCTTCGCAGAATCGCTTTTGTGCAGAAAACAGTAACACTTGTTCAGAACGAAAGAAAGCACAGAGCCCCAGATTTTATGTTGTCCTGGAGAGCTTGCAGAGCACTGGGGAAAGGCAGGCAGAGAATTCCCTGCTAGCACGTTCTCTGTGCCTGGGAAGCAGAAGTGTTCAGATTGCTTCGCAGAATCGCTTTTGTGCAGAAAACAGTAACACTTGTTCAGAACGAAAGAAAGCACAGAGCCCCAGATTTTATGTTGTCCTGGAGAGCTTGCAGAGCACTGGGGAAAAGCAGGCAGAGAATTCCCTGCTAGCACCTTCTCTGTGCCTGGGAAACAGAAGTGTTGCCATTGCTTCGCAGAATCGCTTTTGTGCAGAAAACAGTAACACTTGTTCAGAACGAAAGAAAGCACAGAGCCCCAGATTTTATGTTGTCCTGGAGAGCTTGCAGAGTACTGGGGAAAGGCAGGCAGAGAATTCCCTGCTAGCACCTTCTCTGTGCCTGGGAAACAGAAGTGTTCACATTGCTTCGCAGAATCGCTTTTGTGCAGAAAACAGTAACACTTGTTCAGAACGAAAGAAAGCACAGAGCCCCAGATTTTATGTTGTCCTGGAGAGCTTGCAGAGCACTGGGGAAAGGCAGGCAGAGAATTCTCTGCTAGCACCTTCTCTGTGCCTGGGAAGCAGAAGTCTTCACATTGCTTCGCAGAATCGCTTTTGTGCAGAAAACAGTAACACTTGTTCAGAAGGAAAGAAAGCACAGAGCCCCAGATTTTATGTTGTCCTGGAGAGCTTGCAGAGCACTGGGGAAAAGCAGGCAGAGAATTCCCTGCTAGGACCTTCTCTGTGCCTGGGAAGCAGAAGTGTTCACATTGCTTCGCAGAATCGCTTTTGTGCAGAAAACAGTAACACTTGTTCAGAACGAAAGAAAGCACAGAGCCCCAGATTTTATGTTGTCCTGGAGAGCTTGCACAGCACTGGGGAAAGGCAGGCAGAGAATTCCCTGCTAGCACCTTCTCTGTGCCTGGGAAGCAGAAGTCTTCACATTGCTTCGCAGAATCGCTTTTGTGCAGAAAACAGTAACACTTGTTCAGAACGAAAGAAAGCACAGAGCCCCAGATTTTATGTTGTCCTGGAGAGCTTGCAGAGCACTGGGGAAAGGCAGGCAGAGAATTCCCTGCTAGGACCTTCTCTGTGCCTGGGAAGCAGAAGTGTTCACATTGCTTCGCAGAATCGCTTTTGTGCAGAAAACAGTAACACTTGTTCAGAACGAAAGAAAGCACAGAGCCCCAGATTTTATGTTGTCCTGGAGAGCTTGCACAGCACTGGGGAAAAGCAGGCAGAGAATTCCCTGCTAGGACCTTCTCTGTGCCTGGGAAACAGAAGTGTTCCCATTGCTTCGCAGAATCGCTTTTGTGCAGAAAACAGTAACACTTGTTCAGAACGAAAGAAAGCACAGAGCCCCAGATTTTATGTTGTCCTGGAGAGCTTGCAGAGTACTGGGGAAAGGCAGGCAGAGAATTCCCTGCTAGCACCTTCTCTGTGCCTGGGAAACAGAAGTGTTGCCATTGCTTCGCAGAATCGCTTTTGTGCAGAAAACAGTAACACTTGTTCAGAACGAAAGAAAGCACAGAGCCCCAGATTTTATGTTGTCCTGGAGAGCTTGCAGAGCACTGGGGAAAAGCAGGCAGAGAATTCCCTGCTAGGACCTTCTCTGTGCCTGGGAAGCAGAAGTGTTCACATTGCTTCGCAGAATCGCTTTTTTGCAGAAAACAGTAACACTTGTTCAGAACGAAAGAAAGCACAGAGCCCCAGATTTTATGTTGTCCTGGAGAGCTTGCAGAGCACTGGGGAAAGGCAGGCAGAGAATTCCCTGCTAGCACGTTCTCTGTGCCTGGGAAGCAGAAGTGTTCAGATTGCTTCGCAGAATCGCTTTTGTGCAGAAAACAGTAACACTTGTTCAGAACGAAAGAAAGCACAGAGCCCCAGATTTTATGTTGTCCTGGAGAGCTTGCAGAGCACTGGGGAAAAGCAGGCAGAGAATTCCCTGCTAGCACCTTCTCTGTGCCTGGGAAACAGAAGTGTTGCCATTGCTTCGCAGAATCGCTTTTGTGCAGAAAACAGTAACACTTGTTCAGAACGAAAGAAAGCACAGAGCCCCAGATTTTATGTTGTCCTGGAGAGCTTGCAGAGTACTGGGGAAAGGCAGGCAGAGAATTCCCTGCTAGCACCTTCTCTGTGCCTGGGAAACAGAAGTGTTCACATTGCTTCGCAGAATCGCTTTTGTGCAGAAAACAGTAACACTTGTTCAGAACGAAAGAAAGCACAGAGCCCCAGATTTTATGTTGTCCTGGAGAGCTTGCAGAGCACTGGGGAAAGGCAGGCAGAGAATTCTCTGCTAGCACCTTCTCTGTGCCTGGGAAGCAGAAGTCTTCACATTGCTTCGCAGAATCGCTTTTGTGCAGAAAACAGTAACACTTGTTCAGAAGGAAAGAAAGCACAGAGCCCCAGATTTTATGTTGTCCTGGAGAGCTTGCAGAGCACTGGGGAAAAGCAGGCAGAGAATTCCCTGCTAGGACCTTCTCTGTGCCTGGGAAGCAGAAGTGTTCACATTGCTTCGCAGAATCGCTTTTTTGCAGAAAACAGTAACACTTGTTCAGAACGAAAGAAAGCACAGAGCCCCAGATTTTATGTTGTCCTGGAGAGCTTGCAGAGCACTGGGGAAAAGCAGGCAGAGAATTCCCTGCTAGCACCTTCTCTGAGCCTGGGAAGCAGAAGTGTTCCCATTGCTTCGCAGAATCGCTTTTGTGCAGAAAACAGTAACACTTGTTCAGAACGAAAGAAAGCACAGAGCCCCAGATTTTATGTTGTCCTGGAGAGCTAGCAGAGCACTGAGGAAAAGCAGGCAGAGAATTCCCTGCTAGCACCTTCTCTGTGCCTGGGAAGCAGAAGTGTTCCCATTGCTTCGCAGAATCGCTTTTGTGCAGAAAACAGTAACACTTGTTCAGAACGAAAGAAAGCACAGAGCCCCAGATTTTATGTTGTCCTGGAGAGCTTGCACAGCACTGGGGAAAGGCAGGCAGAGAATTCCCTGCTAGCACCTTCTCTGTGCCTGGGAAGCAGAAGTCTTCACATTGCTTCGCAGAATCGCTTTTGTGCAGAAAACAGTAACACTTGTTCAGAACGAAAGAAAGCACAGAGCCCCAGATTTTATGTTGTCCTGGAGAGCTTGCAGAGCACTGGGGAAAGGCAGGCAGAGAATTCCCTGCTAGGACCTTCTCTGTGCCTGGGAAGCAGAAGTGTTCACATTGCTTCGCAGAATCGCTTTTGTGCAGAAAACAGTAACACTTGTTCAGAACGAAAGAAAGCACAGAGCCCCAGATTTTATGTTGTCCTGGAGAGCTTGCACAGCACTGGGGAAAAGCAGGCAGAGAATTCCCTGCTAGGACCTTCTCTGTGCCTGGGAAACAGAAGTGTTCCCATTGCTTCGCAGAATCGCTTTTGTGCAGAAAACAGTAACACTTGTTCAGAACGAAAGAAAGCACAGAGCCCCAGATTTTATGTTGTCCTGGAGAGCTTGCAGAGTACTGGGGAAAGGCAGGCAGAGAATTCCCTGCTAGCACCTTCTCTGTGCCTGGGAAACAGAAGTGTTGCCATTGCTTCGCAGAATCGCTTTTGTGCAGAAAACAGTAACACTTGTTCAGAACGAAAGAAAGCACAGAGCCCCAGATTTTATGTTGTCCTGGAGAGCTTGCAGAGCACTGGGGAAAAGCAGGCAGAGAATTCCCTGCTAGGACCTTCTCTGTGCCTGGGAAGCAGAAGTGTTCACATTGCTTCGCAGAATCGCTTTTTTGCAGAAAACAGTAACACTTGTTCAGAACGAAAGAAAGCACAGAGCCCCAGATTTTATGTTGTCCTGGAGAGCTAGCAGAGCACTGAGGAAAAGCAGGCAGAGAATTCCCTGCTAGCACCTTCTCTGTGCCTGGGAAGCAGAAGTGTTCCCATTGCTTCGCAGAATCGCTTTTGTGCAGAAAACAGTAACACTTGTTCAGAACGAAAGAAAGCACAGAGCCCCAGATTTTATGTTGTCCTGGAGAGCTTGCACAGCACTGGGGAAAGGCAGGCAGAGAATTCCCTGCTAGCACCTTCTCTGTGCCTGGGAAGCAGAAGTCTTCACATTGCTTCGCAGAATCGCTTTTGTGCAGAAAACAGTAACACTTGTTCAGAACGAAAGAAAGCACAGAGCCCCAGATTTTATGTTGTCCTGGAGAGCTTGCAGAGCACTGGGGAAAGGCAGGCAGAGAATTCCCTGCTAGGACCTTCTCTGTGCCTGGGAAGCAGAAGTGTTCACATTGCTTCGCAGAATCGCTTTTGTGCAGAAAACAGTAACACTTGTTCAGAACGAAAGAAAGCACAGAGCCCCAGATTTTATGTTGTCCTGGAGAGCTTGCACAGCACTGGGGAAAAGCAGGCAGAGAATTCCCTGCTAGGACCTTCTCTGTGCCTGGGAAACAGAAGTGTTCCCATTGCTTCGCAGAATCGCTTTTGTGCAGAAAACAGTAACACTTGTTCAGAACGAAAGAAAGCACAGAGCCCCAGATTTGCTGTTGTCCTGGAGAGCTTGCAGAGCACTGGGGAAAAGCAGGCAGAGAATTCCCTGCTAGGACCTTCTCTGTGCCTGGGAAGCAGAAGTGTTCACATTGCTTCGCAGAATCGCTTTTTTGCAGAAAACAGTAACACTTGTTCAGAACGAAAGAAAGCACAGAGCCCCAGATTTTATGTTGTCCTGGAGAGCTTGCAGAGCACTGGGGAAAAGCAGGCAGAGAATTCCCTGCTAGCACCTTCTCTGAGCCTGGGAAGCAGAAGTGTTCCCATTGCTTCGCAGAATCGCTTTTGTGCAGAAAACAGTAACACTTGTTCAGAACGAAAGAAAGCACAGAGCCCCAGATTTTATGTTGTCCTGGAGAGCTTGCAGAGCACTGGGGAAAGGCAGGCAGAGAATTCCCTGCTAGCACGTTCTCTGTGCCTGGGAAGCAGAAGTGTTCAGATTGCTTCGCAGAATCGCTTTTGTGCAGAAAACAGTAACACTTGTTCAGAACGAAAGAAAGCACAGAGCCCCAGATTTTATGTTGTCCTGGAGAGCTTGCAGAGTACTGGGGAAAGGCAGGCAGAGAATTCCCTGCTAGCACCTTCTCTGTGCCTGGGAAACAGAAGTGTTCACATTGCTTCGCAGAATCGCTTTTGTGCAGAAAACAGTAACACTTGTTCAGAACGAAAGAAAGCACAGAGCCCCAGATTTTATGTTGTCCTGGAGAGCTTGCAGAGCACTGGGGAAAGGCAGGCAGAGAATTCTCTGCTAGCACCTTCTCTGTGCCTGGGAAGCAGAAGTCTTCACATTGCTTCGCAGAATCGCTTTTGTGCAGAAAACAGTAACACTTGTTCAGAAGGAAAGAAAGCACAGAGCCCCAGATTTTATGTTGTCCTGGAGAGCTTGCAGAGCACTGGGGAAAAGCAGGCAGAGAATTCCCTGCTAGCACCTTCTCTGAGCCTGGGAAGCAGAAGTGTTCCCATTGCTTCGCAGAATCGCTTTTGTGCAGAAAACAGTAACACTTGTTCAGAACGAAAGAAAGCACAGAGCCCCAGATTTTATGTTGTCCTGGAGAGCTAGCAGAGCACTGAGGAAAAGCAGGCAGAGAATTCCCTGCTAGCACCTTCTCTGTGCCTGGGAAGCAGAAGTGTTCCCATTGCTTCGCAGAATCGCTTTTGTGCAGAAAACAGTAACACTTGTTCAGAACGAAAGAAAGCACAGAGCCCCAGATTTTATGTTGTCCTGGAGAGCTTGCACAGCACTGGGGAAAGGCAGGCAGAGAATTCCCTGCTAGCACCTTCTCTGTGCCTGGGAAGCAGAAGTGTTCACATTGCTTCGCAGAATCGCTTTTGTGCAGAAAACAGTAACACTTGTTCAGAACGAAAGAAAGCACAGAGCCCCAGATTTTATGTTGTCCTGGAGAGCTTGCAGAGCACTGGGGAAAGGCAGGCAGAGAATTCCCTGCTAGGACCTTCTCTGTGCCTGGGAAGCAGAAGTGTTCACATTGCTTCGCAGAATCGCTTTTGTGCAGAAAACAGTAACACTTGTTCAGAACGAAAGAAAGCACAGAGCCCCAGATTTTATGTTGTCCTGGAGAGCTTGCACAGCACTGGGGAAAAGCAGGCAGAGAATTCCCTGCTAGGACCTTCTCTGTGCCTGGGAAACAGAAGTGTTCCCATTGCTTCGCAGAATCGCTTTTGTGCAGAAAACAGTAACACTTGTTCAGAACGAAAGAAAGCACAGAGCCCCAGATTTTATGTTGTCCTGGAGAGCTTGCAGAGTACTGGGGAAAGGCAGGCAGAGAATTCCCTGCTAGCACCTTCTCTGTGCCTGGGAAACAGAAGTGTTCACATTGCTTCGCAGAATCGCTTTTGTGCAGAAAACAGTAACACTTGTTCAGAACGAAAGAAAGCACAGAGCCCCAGATTTTATGTTGTCCTGGAGAGCTTGCAGAGCACTGGGGAAAGGCAGGCAGAGAATTCTCTGCTAGCACCTTCTCTGTGCCTGGGAAGCAGAAGTCTTCACATTGCTTCGCAGAATCGCTTTTGTGCAGAAAACAGTAACACTTGTTCAGAACGAAAGAAAGCACAGAGCCCCAGATTTTATGTTGTCCTGGAGAGCTTGCAGAGCACTGGGGAAAGGCAGGCAGAGAATTCCCTGCTAGCACCTTCTCTGTGCCTGTTCACATTGCTTCGCAGAATCGCTTTTGTGCAGAAAACAATAACACTTGTTCAGAAGGAAAGAAAGCACAGAGCCCCAGATTTTATGTTGTCCTGGAGAGCTTGCAGAGCACTGGGGAAAAGCAGGCAGAGATTTCCCTGCTAGCACGTTCTCTGTGCCTGGGAAGCAGAAGTCTTCACATTGCTTCGCAGAATCGCTTTTGTGCAGAAAACAGTAACACTTGTTCAGAACGAAAGAAAGCACAGAGCCCCAGATTTTATGTTGTCCTGGAGAGCTTGCAGAGCACTGGGGAAAGGCAGGCAGAGAATTCCCTGCTAGCACCTTCTCTGTGCCTGGGAAGCAGAAGTGTTCAGATTGCTTCGCAGAATCGCTTTTGTGCAGAAAACAGTAACACTTGTTCAGAACGAAAGAAAGCACAGAGCCCCAGATTTTATGTTGTCCTGGAGAGCTTGCAGAGCACTGGGGAAAGGCAGGCAGAGAATTCCCTGCTAGCACCTTCTCTGTGCCTGGGAAGCAGAAGTGTTCACATTGCTTCGCAGAATCGCTTTTGTGCCGAAAACAGTAACACTTGTTCAGAACGAAAGAAAGCACAGAGCCCCAGATTTTATGTTGTCCTGGAGAGCTTGCAGAGCACTGGGGAAAGGCAGGCAGAGAATTCCCTGCTAGCACCTTCTCTGTGCCTGGGAAGCAGAAGTCTTCACATTGCTTCGCATAATCGCTTTTGTGCAGAAAACAGTAACACTTGTTCAGAACGAAAGAAAGCACAGAGCCCCAGATTTTATGTTGTCCTTGAGAGCTTGCAGAGCACTGGGGAAAAGCAGGCAGAGAATTCCCTGCTAGCACCTTCTCTGTGCCTGGGAAGCAGAAGTGTTCACATTGCTTCGCAGAATCGCTTTTGTGCAGAAAACAGTAACACTTGTTCAGAACGAAAGAAAGCACAGAGCCCCAGATTTTATGTTGTCCTGGAGAGCTTGCAGAGCACTGGGGAAAAGCAGGCAGAGAATTCCCTGCTAGCACCTTCTCTGTGCCTGGGAAACAGAAGTGTTCCCATTGCTTCGCAGAATCGCTTTTGTGCAGAAAACAGTAACACTTGTTCAGAACGAAAGAAAGCACAGAGCCCCAGATTTTATGTTGTCCTGGAGAGCTTGCAGAGTACTGGGGAAAGGCAGGCAGAGAATTCCCTGCTAGCACCTTCTCTGTGCCTGGGAAACAGAAGTGTTCCCATTGCTTCGCAGAATCGCTTTTGTGCAGAAAACAGTAACACTTGTTCAGAACGAAAGAAAGCACAGAGCCCCAGATTTTATGTTGTCCTGGAGAGCTAGCAGAGCACTGAGGAAAAGCAGGCAGAGAATTCCCTGCTAGCACGTTCTCTGTTCCTGGGAAGCAGAAGTGTTCCCATTGCTTCGCAGAATCGCTTTTGTGCAGAAAACAGTAACACTTGTTCAGAACGAAAGAAAGCACAGAGCCCCAGATTTTATGTTGTCCTGGAGAGCTTGCAGAGCACTGGGGAAAGGCAGGCAGAGAATTCCCTGCTAGCACCTTCTCTGTGCCTGGGAAGCAGAAGTCTTCACATTGCTTCGCAGAATCGCTTTTGTGCAGAAAACAGTAACACTTGTTCAGAACGAAAGAAAGCACAGAGCCCCAGATTTTATGTTGTCCTGGAGAGCTTGCAGAGCACTGGGGAAAGGCAGGCAGAGAATTCCCTGCTAGCACCTTCTCTGTGCCTGGGAAGCAGAAGTCTTCACATTGCTTCGCAGAATCGCTTTTGTGCAGAAAACAGTAACACTTGTTCAGAACGAAAGAAAGCACAGAGCCCCAGATTTTATGTTGTCCTGGAGAGCTTGCAAAGCACTGGGGAAAAGCAGGCAGAGAATTCCCTGCTAGGACCTTCTCTGTGCCTGGGAAGCAGAAGTGTTCACATTGCTTCGCAGAATCGCTTTTGTGCAGAAAACAGTAACACTTGTTCAGAACGAAAGAAAGCACAGAGCCCCAGATTTTATGTTGTCCTGGAGAGCTTGCAGAGCACTGGGGAAAAGCAGGCAGAGAATTCCCTGCTAGCACCTTCTCTGTGCCTGGGAAGCAGAAGTGTTCACATTGCTTCGCAGAATCGCTTTTGTGCAGAAAACAGTAACACTTGTTCAGAACGAAAGAAAGCACAGAGCCCCAGATTTTATGTTGTCCTGGAGAGCTTGCAGAGCACTGGGGAAAAGCAGGCAGAGAATTCCCTGCTAGCACCTTCTCTGTGCCTGGGAAACAGAAGTGTTGCCATTGCTTCGCAGAATCGCTTTTGTGCAGAAAACAGTAACACTTGTTCAGAACGAAAGAAAGCACAGAGCCCCAGATTTTATGTTGTCCTGGAGAGCTTGCAGAGTACTGGGGAAAGGCAGGCAGAGAATTCTCTGCTAGCACCTTCTCTGTGCCTGGGAAGCAGAAGTCTTCACATTGCTTCGCAGAATCGCTTTTGTGCAGAAAACAGTAACACTTGTTCAGAACGAAAGAAAGCACAGAGCCCCAGATTTGCTGTTGTCCTGGAGAGCTTGCAGAGCACTGGGGAAAAGCAGGCAGAGAATTCCCTGCTAGCACCTTCTCTGAGCCTGGGAAGCAGAAGTGTTCCCATTGCTTCGCAGAATCGCTTTTGTGCAGAAAACAGTAACACTTGTTCAGAACGAAAGAAAGCACAGAGCCCCAGATTTTATGTTGTCCTGGAGAGCTAGCAGAGCACTGAGGAAAAGCAGGCAGAGAATTCCCTGCTAGCACCTTCTCTGTGCCTGGGAAGCAGAAGTGTTCCCATTGCTTCGCAGAATCGCTTTTGTGCAGAAAACAGTAACACTTGTTCAGAACGAAAGAAAGCACAGAGCCCCAGATTTTATGTTGTCCTGGAGAGCTTGCAGAGCACTGGGGAAAGGCAGGCAGAGAATTCCCTGCTAGCACCTTCTCTGTGCCTGGGAAGCAGAAGTCTTCACATTGCTTCGCAGAATCGCTTTTGTGCAGAAAACAGTAACACTTGTTCAGAACGAAAGAAAGCACAGAGCCCCAGATTTTATGTTGTCCTGGAGAGCTTGCAGAGCACTGGGGAAAGGCAGGCAGAGAATTCCCTGCTAGCACCTTCTCTGTGCCTGGGAAACAGAAGTGTTCACATTGCTTCGCAGAATCGCTTTTGTGCAGAAAACAGTAACACTTGTTCAGAACGAAAGAAAGCACAGAGCCCCAGATTTTATGTTGTCCTGGAGAGCTTGCAGAGCACTGGGGAAAAGCAGGCAGAGAATTCCCTGCTAGGACCTTCTCTGTGCCTGGGAAGCAGAAGTGTTCACATTGCTTCGCAGAATCGCTTTTGTGCAGAAAACAGTAACACTTGTTCAGAACGAAAGAAAGCACAGAGCCCCAGATTTTATGTTGTCCTGGAGAGCTTGCAGAGCACTGGGGAAAAGCAGGCAGAGATTTCCCTGCTAGCACCTTCTCTGTGCCTGGGAAGCAGAAGTGTTCACATTGCTTCGCAGAATCGCTTTTGTGCAGAAAACCGTAACACTTGTTCAGAACGAAAGAAAGCACAGAGCCCCAGATTTTATGTTGTCCTGGAGAGCTTGCAGAGCACTGGGGAAAGGCAGGCAGAGAATTCCCTGCTAGCACCTTCTCTGTGCCTGGGAAGCAGAAGTCTTCACATTGCTTCGCAGAATCGCTTTTGTGCAGAAAACAGTAACACTTGTTCAGAACGAAAGAAAGCACAGAGCCCCAGATTTTATGTTGTCCTGGAGAGCTTGCAGAGCACTGGGGAAAAGCAGGCAGAGAATTCCCTGCTAGGACCTTCTCTGTGCCTGGGAAGCAGAAGTGTTCACATTGCTTCGCAGAATCGCTTTTGTGCAGAAAACAGTAACAGTTGTTCAGAACGAAAGAAAGCACAGAGCCCCAGATTTTATGTTGTCCTGGAGAGCTTGCAGAGCACTGGGGAAAAGCAGGCAGAGAATTCCCTGCTAGCACCTTCTCTGTGCCTGGGAAACAGAAGTGTTCCCATTGCTTCGCAGAATCGCTTTTGTGCAGAAAACAGTAACACTTGTTCAGAACGAAAGAAAGCACAGAGCCCCAGATTTTATGTTGTCCTGGAGAGCTTGCAGAGCACTGGGGAAAGGCAGGCAGAGAATTCCCTGCTAGCACCTTCTCTGTGCCTGGGAAACAGAAGTGTTCACATTGCTTCGCAGAATCGCTTTTGTGCAGAAAACAGTAACACTTGTTCAGAACGAAAGAAAGCACAGAGCCCCAGATTTGCTGTTGTCCTGGAGAGCTTGCAGAGCACTGGGGAAAGGCAGGCAGAGAATTCCCTGCTAGCACCTTCTCTGTGCATGGGAAGCAGAAGTGTTCACATTGCTTCGCAGAATCGCTTTTGTGCAGAAAACAGTAACACTTGTTCAGAACGAAAGAAAGCACAGAGCCCCAGATTTTATGTTGTCCTGGAGAGCTAGCAGAGCACTGGGGAAAAGCAATCAGAGAATTCCCTGCTAGCTCGTTCTCTGTGCCTGGGAAACAGAAGTGTTCCCATTGCTTCGCAGAATCGCTTTTGTGCAGAAAACAGTAACACTTGTTCAGAACGAAAGAAAGCACAGAGCCCCAGATTTTATGTTGTCCTGGAGAGCTTGCAGAGCACTGGGGAAAGGCAGGCAGAGAATTCCCTGCTAGCACGTTCTCTGTGCCTGGGAAGCAGAAGTGTTCAGATTGCTTCGCAGAATCGCTTTTGTGCAGAAAACAGTAACACTTGTTCAGAACGAAAGAAAGCACAGAGCCCCAGATTTTATGTTGTCCTGGAGAGCTTGCAGAGCACTGGGGAAAAGCAGGCAGAGAATTCCCTGCTAGCACCTTCTCTGTGCCTGGGAAACAGAAGTGTTGCCATTGCTTCGCAGAATCGCTTTTGTGCAGAAAACAGTAACACTTGTTCAGAACGAAAGAAAGCACAGAGCCCCAGATTTTATGTTGTCCTGGAGAGCTTGCAGAGTACTGGGGAAAGGCAGGCAGAGAATTCCCTGCTAGCACCTTCTCTGTGCCTGGGAAACAGAAGTGTTCACATTGCTTCGCAGAATCGCTTTTGTGCAGAAAACAGTAACACTTGTTCAGAACGAAAGAAAGCACAGAGCCCCAGATTTTATGTTGTCCTGGAGAGCTTGCAGAGCACTGGGGAAAGGCAGGCAGAGAATTCTCTGCTAGCACCTTCTCTGTGCCTGGGAAGCAGAAGTCTTCACATTGCTTCGCAGAATCGCTTTTGTGCAGAAAACAGTAACACTTGTTCAGAACGAAAGAAAGCACAGAGCCCCAGATTTGCTGTTGTCCTGGAGAGCTTGCAGAGCACTGGGGAAAAGCAGGCAGAGAATTCCCTGCTAGGACCTTCTCTGTGCCTGGGAAGCAGAAGTGTTCACATTGCTTCGCAGAATCGCTTTTTTGCAGAAAACAGTAACACTTGTTCAGAACGAAAGAAAGCACAGAGCCCCAGATTTTATGTTGTCCTGGAGAGCTTGCAGAGCACTGGGGAAAAGCAGGCAGAGAATTCCCTGCTAGCACCTTCTCTGAGCCTGGGAAGCAGAAGTGTTCCCATTGCTTCGCAGAATCGCTTTTGTGCAGAAAACAGTAACACTTGTTCAGAACGAAAGAAAGCACAGAGCCCCAGATTTGCTGTTGTCCTGGAGAGCTTGCAGAGCACTGGGGAAAGGCAGGCAGAGAATTCCCTGCTAGCACCTTCTCTGTGCATGGGAAGCAGAAGTGTTCACATTGCTTCGCAGAATCGCTTTTGTGCAGAAAACAGTAACACTTGTTCAGAACGAAAGAAAGCACAGAGCCCCAGATTTTATGTTGTCCTGGAGAGCTAGCAGAGCACTGGGGAAAAGCAATCAGAGAATTCCCTGCTAGCACGTTCTCTGTGCCTGGGAAACAGAAGTGTTCCCATTGCTTCGCAGAATCGCTTTTGTGCAGAAAACAGTAACACTTGTTCAGAACGAAAGAAAGCACAGAGCCCCAGATTTTATGTTGTCCTGGAGAGCTTGCAGAGCACTGGGGAAAGGCAGGCAGAGAATTCCCTGCTAGCACGTTCTCTGTGCCTGGGAAGCAGAAGTGTTCAGATTGCTTCGCAGAATCGCTTTTGTGCAGAAAACAGTAACACTTGTTCAGAACGAAAGAAAGCACAGAGCCCCAGATTTTATGTTGTCCTGGAGAGCTTGCAGAGCACTGGGGAAAAGCAGGCAGAGAATTCCCTGCTAGCACCTTCTCTGTGCCTGGGAAACAGAAGTGTTGCCATTGCTTCGCAGAATCGCTTTTGTGCAGAAAACAGTAACACTTGTTCAGAACGAAAGAAAGCACAGAGCCCCAGATTTTATGTTGTCCTGGAGAGCTTGCAGAGTACTGGGGAAAGGCAGGCAGAGAATTCCCTGCTAGCACCTTCTCTGTGCCTGGGAAACAGAAGTGTTCACATTGCTTCGCAGAATCGCTTTTGTGCAGAAAACAGTAACACTTGTTCAGAACGAAAGAAAGCACAGAGCCCCAGATTTTATGTTGTCCTGGAGAGCTTGCAGAGCACTGGGGAAAGGCAGGCAGAGAATTCTCTGCTAGCACCTTCTCTGTGCCTGGGAAGCAGAAGTCTTCACATTGCTTCGCAGAATCGCTTTTGTGCAGAAAACAGTAACACTTGTTCAGAAGGAAAGAAAGCACAGAGCCCCAGATTTTATGTTGTCCTGGAGAGCTTGCAGAGCACTGGGGAAAAGCAGGCAGAGAATTCCCTGCTAGGACCTTCTCTGTGCCTGGGAAGCAGAAGTGTTCACATTGCTTCGTAGAATCGCTTTTTTGCAGAAAACAGTAACACTTGTTCAGAACGAAAGAAAGCACAGAGCCCCAGATTTTATGTTGTCCTGGAGAGCTTGCAGAGCACTGGGGAAAAGCAGGCAGAGAATTCCCTGCTAGCACCTTCTCTGTGCCTGGGAAGCAGAAGTGTTCCCATTGCTTCGCAGAATCGCTTTTGTGCAGAAAACAGTAACACTTGTTCAGAACGAAAGAAAGCACAGAGCCCCAGATTTTATGTTGTCCTGGAGAGCTAGCAGAGCACTGAGGAAAAGCAGGCAGAGAATTCCCTGCTAGCACCTTCTCTGTGCCTGGGAAGCAGAAGTGTTCCCATTGCTTCGCAGAATCGCTTTTGTGCAGAAAACAGTAACACTTGTTCAGAACGAAAGAAAGCACAGAGCCCCAGATTTTATGTTGTCCTGGAGAGCTTGCACAGCACTGGGGAAAGGCAGGCAGAGAATTCCCTGCTAGCACCTTCTCTGTGCCTGGGAAGCAGAAGTGTTCCCATTGCTTCGCAGAATCGCTTTTGTGCAGAAAACAGTAACACTTGTTCAGAACGAAAGAAAGCACAGAGCCCCAGATTTTATGTTGTCCTGGAGAGCTTGCAGAGCACTGGGGAAAGGCAGGCAGAGAATTCCCTGCTAGCACCTTCTCTGTGCCTGGGAAGCAGAAGTCTTCACATTGCTTCGCAGAATCGCTTTTGTGCAGAAAACAGTAACACTTGTTCAGAACGAAAGAAAGCACAGAGCCCCAGATTTTATGTTGTCCTGGAGAGCTTGCAGAGCACTGGGGAAAAGCAGGCAGAGAATTCCCTGCTAGGACCTTCTCTGTGCCTGGGAAGCAGAAGTGTTCACATTGCTTCGCAGAATCGCTTTTGTGCAGAAAACAGTAACACTTGTTCAGAACGAAAGAAAGCACAGAGCCCCAGATTTTATGTTGTCCTGGAGAGCTTGCACAGCACTGGGGAAAAGCAGGCAGAGAATTCCCTGCTAGGACCTTCTCTGTGCCTGGGAAACAGAAGTGTTCCCATTGCTTCGCAGAATCGCTTTTGTGCAGAAAACAGTAACACTTGTTCAGAACGAAAGAAAGCACAGAGCCCCAGATTTTATGTTGTCCTGGAGAGCTTGCAGAGCACTGGGGAAAAGCAGGCAGAGAATTCCCTGCTAGCACCTTCTCTGTGCCTGGGAAACAGAAGTGTTGCCATTGCTTCGCAGAATCGCTTTTGTGCAGAAAACAGTAACACTTGTTCAGAACGAAAGAAAGCACAGAGCCCCAGATTTTATGTTGTCCTGGAGAGCTTGCACAGCACTGGGGAAAAGCAGGCAGAGAATTCCCTGCTAGGACCTTCTCTGTGCCTGGGAAACAGAAGTGTTCACATTGCTTCGCAGAATCGCTTTTGTGCAGAAAACAGTAACACTTGTTCAGAACGAAAGAAAGCACAGAGCCCCAGATTTTATGTTGTCCTGGAGAGCTTGCAGAGCACTGGGGAAAAGCAGGCAGAGAATTCCCTGCTAGCACCTTCTCTGTGCCTGGGAAACAGAAGTGTTGCCATTGCTTCGCAGAATCGCTTTTGTGCAGAAAACAGTAACACTTGTTCAGAACGAAAGAAAGCACAGAGCCCCAGATTTTATGTTGTCCTGGAGAGCTTGCAGAGTACTGGGGAAAGGCAGGCAGAGAATTCTCTGCTAGCACCTTCTCTGTGCCTGGGAAGCAGAAGTCTTCACATTGCTTCGCAGAATCGCTTTTGTGCAGAAAACAGTAACACTTGTTCAGAACGAAAGAAAGCACAGAGCCCCAGATTTTATGTTGTCCTGGAGAGCTTGCAGAGCACTGGGGAAAAGCAGGCAGAGAATTCCCTGCTAGCACCTTCTCTGAGCCTGGGAAGCAGAAGTGTTCCCATTGCTTCGCAGAATCGCTTTTGTGCAGAAAACAGTAACACTTGTTCAGAACGAAAGAAAGCACAGAGCCCCAGATTTTATGTTGTCCTGGAGAGCTTGCAGAGCACTGGGGAAAGGCAGGCAGAGAATTCCCTGCTAGCACCTTCTCTGTGCCTGGGAAGCAGAAGTCTTCACATTGCTTCGCAGAATCGCTTTTGTGCAGAAAACAGTAACACTTGTTCAGAACGAAAGAAAGCACAGAGCCCCAGATTTTATGTTGTCCTGGAGAGCTTGCAGAGCACTGGGGAAAGGCAGGCAGAGAATTCCCTGCTAGCACCTTCTCTGTGCCTGGGAAACAGAAGTGTTCACATTGCTTCGCAGAATCGCTTTTGTGCAGAAAACAGTAACACTTGTTCAGAACGAAAGAAAGCACAGAGCCCCAGATTTTATGTTGTCCTGGAGAGCTTGCAGAGCACTGGGGAAAAGCAGGCAGAGAATTCCCTGCTAGGACCTTCTCTGTGCCTGGGAAGCAGAAGTGTTCACATTGCTTCGCAGAATCGCTTTTGTGCAGAAAACAGTAACACTTGTTCAGAACGAAAGAAAGCACAGAGCCCCAGATTTTATGTTGTCCTGGAGAGCTTGCAGAGCACTGGGGAAAAGCAGGCAGAGATTTCCCTGCTAGCACCTTCTCTGTGCCTGGGAAGCAGAAGTGTTCACATTGCTTCGCAGAATCGCTTTTGTGCAGAAAACCGTAACACTTGTTCAGAACGAAAGAAAGCACAGAGCCCCAGATTTTATGTTGTCCTGGAGAGCTTGCAGAGCACTGGGGAAAGGCAGGCAGAGAATTCCCTGCTAGCACCTTCTCTGTGCCTGGGAAGCAGAAGTCTTCACATTGCTTCGCAGAATCGCTTTTGTGCAGAAAACAGTAACACTTGTTCAGAACGAAAGAAAGCACAGAGCCCCAGATTTTATGTTGTCCTGGAGAGCTTGCAGAGCACTGGGGAAAAGCAGGCAGAGAATTCCCTGCTAGCACCTTCTCTGTGCCTGGGAAACAGAAGTGTTCCCATTGCTTCGCAGAATCGCTTTTGTGCAGAAAACAGTAACACTTGTTCAGAACGAAAGAAAGCACAGAGCCCCAGATTTTATGTTGTCCTGGAGAGCTTGCAGAGCACTGGGGAAAGGCAGGCAGAGAATTCCCTGCTAGCACCTTCTCTGTGCCTGGGAAACAGAAGTGTTCACATTGCTTCGCAGAATCGCTTTTGTGCAGAAAACAGTAACACTTGTTCAGAACGAAAGAAAGCACAGAGCCCCAGATTTTATGTTGTCCTGGAGAGCTTGCAGAGCACTGGGGAAAAGCAGGCAGAGAATTCCCTGCTAGGACCTTCTCTGTGCCTGGGAAGCAGAAGTGTTCACATTGCTTCGCAGAATCGCTTTTTTGCAGAAAACAGTAACACTTGTTCAGAACGAAAGAAAGCACAGAGCCCCAGATTTTATGTTGTCCTGGAGAGCTTGCAGAGCACTGGGGAAAAGCAGGCAGAGAATTCCCTGCTAGGACCTTCTCTGTGCCTGGGAAGCAGAAGTGTTCACATTGCTTCGCAGAATCGCTTTTTTGCAGAAAACAGTAACACTTGTTCAGAACGAAAGAAAGCACAGAGCCCCAGATTTTATGTTGTCCTGGAGAGCTTGCAGAGCACTGGGGAAAAGCAGGCAGAGAATTCCCTGCTAGCACCTTCTCTGTGCCTGGGAAGCAGAAGTGTTCCCATTGCTTCGCAGAATCGCTTTTGTGCAGAAAACAGTAACACTTGTTCAGAACGAAAGAAAGCACAGAGCCCCAGATTTTATGTTGTCCTGGAGAGCTAGCAGAGCACTGAGGAAAAGCAGGCAGAGAATTCCCTGCTAGCACCTTCTCTGTGCCTGGGAAGCAGAAGTGTTCCCATTGCTTCGCAGAATCGCTTTTGTGCAGAAAACAGTAACACTTGTTCAGAACGAAAGAAAGCACAGAGCCCCAGATTTTATGTTGTCCTGGAGAGCTTGCAGAGCACTGGGGAAAGGCAGGCAGAGAATTCCCTGCTAGCACCTTCTCTGTGCCTGGGAAGCAGAAGTCTTCACATTGCTTCGCAGAATCGCTTTTGTGCAGAAAACAGTAACACTTGTTCAGAACGAAAGAAAGCACAGAGCCCCAGATTTTATGTTGTCCTGGAGAGCTTGCAGAGCACTGGGGAAAGGCAGGCAGAGAATTCCCTGCTAGCACCTTCTCTGTGCCTGGGAAGCAGAAGTCTTCACATTGCTTCGCAGAATCGCTTTTGTGCAGAAAACAGTAACACTTGTTCAGAACGAAAGAAAGCACAGAGCCCCAGATTTTATGTTGTCCTGGAGAGCTTGCAGAGCACTGGGGAAAAGCAGGCAGAGAATTCCCTGCTAGGACCTTCTCTGTGCCTGGGAAGCAGAAGTGTTCACATTGCTTCGCAGAATCGCTTTTGTGCAGAAAACAGTAACACTTGTTCAGAACGAAAGAAAGCACAGAGCCCCAGATTTTATGTTGTCCTGGAGAGCTTGCACAGCACTGGGGAAAAGCAGGCAGAGAATTCCCTGCTAGGACCTTCTCTGTGCCTGGGAAACAGAAGTGTTCCCATTGCTTCGCAGAATCGCTTTTGTGCAGAAAACAGTAACACTTGTTCAGAACGAAAGAAAGCACAGAGCCCCAGATTTTATGTTGTCCTGGAGAGCTTGCAGAGCACTGGGGAAAGGCAGGCAGAGAATTCTCTGCTAGCACCTTCTCTGTGCCTGGGAAGCAGAAGTGTTCACATTGCTTCACAGAATCGCTTTTGTGCAGAAAACAGTAACACTTGTTCAGAACGAAAGAAAGCACAGAGCCCCAGATTTGCTGTTGTCCTGGAGAGCTTGCAGAGCACTGGGGAAAGGCAGGCAGAGAATTCCCTGCTAGCACCTTCTCTGTGCATGGGAAGCAGAAGTGTTCACATTGCTTCGCAGAATCGCTTTTGTGCAGAAAACAGTAACACTTGTTCAGAACGAAAGAAAGCACAGAGCCCCAGATTTTATGTTGTCCTGGAGAGCTAGCAGAGCACTGGGGAAAAGCAATCAGAGAATTCCCTGCTAGCACGTTCTCTGTGCCTGGGAAACAGAAGTGTTCACATTGCTTCGCAGAATCGCTTTTGTGCAGAAAACAGTAACACTTGTTCAGAACGAAAGAAAGCACAGAGCCCCAGATTTTATGTTGTCCTGGAGAGCTTGCAGAGCACTGGGGAAAGGCAGGCAGAGAATTCCCTGCTAGCACGTTCTCTGTGCCTGGGAAGCAGAAGTTTTCAGATTGCTTCGCAGAATCGCTTTTGTGCAGAAAACAGTAACACTTGTTCAGAACGAAAGAAAGCACAGAGCCCCAGATTTTATGTTGTCCTGGAGAGCTTGCAGAGCACTGGGGAAAAGCAGGCAGAGAATTCCCTGCTAGCACCTTCTCTGTGCCTGGGAAACAGAAGTGTTGCCATTGCTTCGCAGAATCGCTTTTGTGCAGAAAACAGTAACACTTGTTCAGAACGAAAGAAAGCACAGAGCCCCAGATTTTATGTTGTCCTGGAGAGCTTGCAGAGTACTGGGGAAAGGCAGGCAGAGAATTCCCTGCTAGCACCTTCTCTGTGCCTGGGAAACAGAAGTGTTCACATTGCTTCGCAGAATCGCTTTTGTGCAGAAAACAGTAACACTTGTTCAGAACGAAAGAAAGCACAGAGCCCCAGATTTTATGTTGTCCTGGAGAGCTTGCAGAGCACTGGGGAAAGGCAGGCAGAGAATTCTCTGCTAGCACCTTCTCTGTGCCTGGGAAGCAGAAGTCTTCACATTGCTTCGCAGAATCGCTTTTGTGCAGAAAACAGTAACACTTGTTCAGAACGAAAGAAAGCACAGAGCCCCAGATTTGCTGTTGTCCTGGAGAGCTTGCAGAGCACTGGGGAAAAGCAGGCAGAGAATTCCCTGCTAGGACCTTCTCTGTGCCTGGGAAGCAGAAGTGTTCACATTGCTTGGCAGAATCACTTTTGTGCAGAAAACAGTAACACTTGTTCAGAACGAAAGAAAGCACAGAGCCCCAGATTTTATGTTGTCCTGGAGAGCTTGCAGAGCACTGGGGAAAAGCAGGCAGAGAATTCCCTGCTAGCACCTTCTCTGAGCCTGGGAAGCAGAAGTGTTCCCATTGCTTCGCAGAATCGCTTTTGTGCAGAAAACAGTAACACTTGTTCAGAACGAAAGAAAGCACAGAGCCCCAGATTTGCTGTTGTCCTGGAGAGCTTGCAGAGCACTGGGGAAAGGCAGGCAGAGAATTCCCTGCTAGCACCTTCTCTGTGCATGGGAAGCAGAAGTGTTCACATTGCTTCGCAGAATCGCTTTTGTGCAGAAAACAGTAACACTTGTTCAGAACGAAAGAAAGCACAGAGCCCCAGATTTTATGTTGTCCTGGAGAGCTAGCAGAGCACTGGGGAAAAGCAATCAGAGAATTCCCTGCTAGCACGTTCTCTGTGCCTGGGAAACAGAAGTGTTCCCATTGCTTCGCAGAATCGCTTTTGTGCAGAAAACAGTAACACTTGTTCAGAACGAAAGAAAGCACAGAGCCCCAGATTTTATGTTGTCCTGGAGAGCTTGCAGAGCACTGGGGAAAGGCAGGCAGAGAATTCCCTGCTAGCACGTTCTCTGTGCCTGGGAAGCAGAAGTGTTCAGATTGCTTCGCAGAATCGCTTTTGTGCAGAAAACAGTAACACTTGTTCAGAACGAAAGAAAGCACAGAGCCCCAGATTTTATGTTGTCCTGGAGAGCTTGCAGAGCACTGGGGAAAAGCAGGCAGAGAATTCCCTGCTAGCACCTTCTCTGTGCCTGGGAAACAGAAGTGTTGCCATTGCTTCGCAGAATCGCTTTTGTGCAGAAAACAGTAACACTTGTTCAGAACGAAAGAAAGCACAGAGCCCCAGATTTTATGTTGTCCTGGAGAGCTTGCAGAGTACTGGGGAAAGGCAGGCAGAGAATTCCCTGCTAGCACCTTCTCTGTGCCTGGGAAACAGAAGTGTTCACATTGCTTCGCAGAATCGCTTTTGTGCAGAAAACAGTAACACTTGTTCAGAACGAAAGAAAGCACAGAGCCCCAGATTTTATGTTGTCCTGGAGAGCTTGCAGAGCACTGGGGAAAGGCAGGCAGAGAATTCTCTGCTAGCACCTTCTCTGTGCCTGGGAAGCAGAAGTCTTCACATTGCTTCGCAGAATCGCTTTTGTGCAGAAAACAGTAACACTTGTTCAGAAGGAAAGAAAGCACAGAGCCCCAGATTTTATGTTGTCCTGGAGAGCTTGCAGAGCACTGGGGAAAAGCAGGCAGAGAATTCCCTGCTAGGACCTTCTCTGTGCCTGGGAAGCAGAAGTGTTCACATTGCTTCGCAGAATCGCTTTTTTGCAGAAAACAGTAACACTTGTTCAGAACGAAAGAAAGCACAGAGCCCCAGATTTTATGTTGTCCTGGAGAGCTTGCAGAGCACTGGGGAAAAGCAGGCAGAGAATTCCCTGCTAGCACCTTCTCTGAGCCTGGGAAGCAGAAGTGTTCCCATTGCTTCGCAGAATCGCTTTTGTGCAGAAAACAGTAACACTTGTTCAGAACGAAAGAAAGCACAGAGCCCCAGATTTTATGTTGTCCTGGAGAGCTAGCAGAGCACTGAGGAAAATCAGGCAGAGAATTCCCTGCTAGCACCTTCTCTGTGCCTGGGAAGCAGAAGTCTTCACATTGCTTCGCAGAATCGCTTTTGTGCAGAAAACAGTAACACTTGTTCAGAACGAAAGAAAGCACAGAGCCCCAGATTTTATGTTGTCCTGGAGAGCTTGCAGAGTACTGGGGAAAGGCAGGCAGAGAATTCCCTGCTAGCACCTTCTCTGTGCCTGGGAAACAGAAGTGTTCACATTGCTTCGCAGAATCGCTTTTGTGCAGAAAACAGTAACACTTGTTCAGAACGAAAGAAAGCACAGAGCCCCAGATTTTATGTTGTCCTGGAGAGCTTGCAGAGCACTGGGGAAAGGCAGGCAGAGAATTCTCTGCTAGCACCTTCTCTGTGCCTGGGAAGCAGAAGTGTTCCCATTGCTTCGCAGAATCGCTTTTGTGCAGAAAACAGTAACACTTGTTCAGAACGAAAGAAAGCACAGAGCCCCAGATTTTATGTTGTCCTGGAGAGCTTGCAGAGCACTGGGGAAAGGCAGGCAGAGAATTCCCTGCTAGCACCTTCTCTGTGCCTGGGAAGCAGAAGTCTTCACATTGCTTCGCAGAATCGCTTTTGTGCAGAAAACAGTAACACTTGTTCAGAACGAAAGAAAGCACAGAGCCCCAGATTTTATGTTGTCCTGGAGAGCTTGCAGAGCACTGGGGAAAGGCAGGCAGAGAATTCCCTGCTAGCACCTTCTCTGTGCCTGGGAAGCAGAAGTCTTCACATTGCTTCACAGAATCGCTTTTGTGCAGAAAACAGTAACACTTGTTCAGAACGAAAGAAAGCACAGAGCCCCAGATTTTATGTTGTCCTGGAGAGCTTGCAGAGCACTGGGGAAAAGCAGGCAGAGAATTCCCTCCTAGCACCTTCTCTGTGCCTGGGAAGCAGAAGTGTTCACATTGCTTCGCAGAATCGCTTTTGTGCAGAAAACAGTAACACTTGTTCAGAACGAAAGAAAGCACAGAGCCCCAGATTTTATGTTGTCCTGGAGAGCTTGCAGAGCACTGGGGAAAAGCAGGCAGAGAATTCCCTGCTAGCACCTTCTCTGTGCCTGGGAAGCAGAAGTGTTCACATTGCTTCGCAGAATCGCTTTTGTGCAGAAAACAGTAACACTTGTTCAGAACGAAAGAAAGCACAGAGCCCCAGATTTTATGTTGTCCTGGAGAGCTTGCAGAGCACTGGGGAAAAGCAGGCAGAGAATTCCCTGCTAGCACCTTCTCTGTGCCTGGGAAACAGAAGTGTTGCCATTGCTTCGCAGAATCGCTTTTGTGCAGAAAACAGTAACACTTGTTCAGAACGAAAGAAAGCACAGAGCCCCAGATTTTATGTTGTCCTGGAGAGCTTGCAGAGTACTGGGGAAAGGCAGGCAGAGAATTCCCTGCTAGCACCTTCTCTGTGCCTGGGAAACAGAAGTGTTCACATTGCTTCGCAGAATCGCTTTTGTGCAGAAAACAGTAACACTTGTTCAGAACGAAAGAAAGCACAGAGCCCCAGATTTTATGTTGTCCTGGAGAGCTTGCAGAGCACTGGGGAAAGGCAGGCAGAGAATTCTCTGCTAGCACCTTCTCTGTGCCTGGGAAGCAGAAGTCTTCACATTGCTTCGCAGAATCGCTTTTGTGCAGAAAACAGTAACACTTGTTCAGAACGAAAGAAAGCACAGAGCCCCAGATTTGCTGTTGTCCTGGAGAGCTTGCAGAGCACTGGGGAAAAGCAGGCAGAGAATTCCCTGCTAGCACCTTCTCTGAGCCTGGGAAGCAGAAGTGTTCCCATTGCTTCGCAGAATCGCTTTTGTGCAGAAAACAGTAACACTTGTTCAGAACGAAAGAAAGCACAGAGCCCCAGATTTTATGTTGTCCTGGAGAGCTAGCAGAGCACTGAGGAAAAGCAGGCAGAGAATTCCCTGCTAGCACCTTCTCTGTGCCTGGGAAGCAGAAGTGTTCCCATTGCTTCGCAGAATCGCTTTTGTGCAGAAAACAGTAACACTTGTTCAGAACGAAAGAAAGCACAGAGCCCCAGATTTTATGTTGTCCTGGAGAGCTTGCAGAGCACTGGGGAAAGGCAGGCAGAGAATTCTCTGCTAGCACCTTCTCTGTGCCTGGGAAGCAGAAGTCTTCACATTGCTTCGCAGAATCGCTTTTGTGCAGAAAACAGTAACACTTGTTCAGAACGAAAGAAAGCACAGAGCCCCAGATTTGCTGTTGTCCTGGAGAGCTTGCAGAGCACTGGGGAAAAGCAGGCAGAGAATTCCCTGCTAGCACCTTCTCTGAGCCTGGGAAGCAGAAGTGTTCCCATTGCTTCGCAGAATCGCTTTTGTGCAGAAAACAGTAACACTTGTTCAGAACGAAAGAAAGCACAGAGCCCCAGATTTTATGTTGTCCTGGAGAGCTAGCAGAGCACTGAGGAAAAGCAGGCAGAGAATTCCCTGCTAGCACCTTCTCTGTGCCTGGGAAGCAGAAGTGTTCCCATTGCTTCGCAGAATCGCTTTTGTGCAGAAAACAGTAACACTTGTTCAGAACGAAAGAAAGCACAGAGCCCCAGATTTTATGTTGTCCTGGAGAGCTTGCAGAGCACTGGGGAAAGGCAGGCAGAGAATTCCCTGCTAGCACCTTCTCTGTGCCTGGGAAGCAGAAGTCTTCACATTGCTTCGCAGAATCGCTTTTGTGCAGAAAACAGTAACACTTGTTCAGAACGAAAGAAAGCACAGAGCCCCAGATTTTATGTTGTCCTGGAGAGCTAGCAGAGCACTGAGGAAAAGCAGGCAGAGAATTCCCTGCTAGCACCTTCTCTGTGCCTGGGAAGCAGAAGTCTTCACATTGCTTCGCAGAATCGCTTTTGTGCAGAAAACAGTAACACTTGTTCAGAACGAAAGAAAGCACAGAGCCCCAGATTTTATGTTGTCCTGGAGAGCTTGCAGAGTACTGGGGAAAGGCAGGCAGAGAATTCCCTGCTAGCACCTTCTCTGTGCCTGGGAAACAGAAGTGTTCACATTGCTTCGCAGAATCGCTTTTGTGCAGAAAACAGTAACACTTGTTCAGAACGAAAGAAAGCACAGAGCCCCAGATTTTATGTTGTCCTGGAGAGCTTGCAGAGCACTGGGGAAAGGCAGGCAGAGAATTCTCTGCTAGCACCTTCTCTGTGCCTGGGAAGCAGAAGTGTTCACATTGCTTCGCAGAATCGCTTTTGTGCAGAAAACAGTAACACTTGTTCAGAACGAAAGAAAGCACAGAGCCCCAGATTTTATGTTGTCCTGGAGAGCTTGCAGAGCACTGGGGAAAGGCAGGCAGAGAATTCCCTGCTAGCACCTTCTCTGTGCCTGGGAAGCAGAAGTCTTCACATTGCTTCGCAGAATCGCTTTTGTGCAGAAAACAGTAACACTTGTTCAGAACGAAAGAAAGCACAGAGCCCCATATTTTATGTTGTCCTGGAGAGCTTGCAGAGTACTGGGGAAAGGCAGGCAGAGAATTCCCTGCTAGCACCTTCTCTGTGCCTGGGAAACAGAAGTGTTCCCATTGCTTCGCAGAATCGCTTTTGTGCAGAAAACAGTAACACTTGTTCAGAACGAAAGAAAGCACAGAGCCCCAGATTTTATGTTGTCCTGGAGAGCTAGCAGAGCACTGAGGAAAAGCAGGCAGAGAATTCCCTGCTAGCACGTTCTCTGTTCCTGGGAAGCAGAAGTGTTCCCATTGCTTCGCAGAATCGCTTTTGTGCAGAAAACAGTAACACTTGTTCAGAACGAAAGAAAGCACAGAGCCCCAGATTTTATGTTGTCCTGGAGAGCTTGCAGAGCACTGGGGAAAGGCAGGCAGAGAATTCCCTGCTAGCACCTTCTCTGTGCCTGGGAAGCAGAAGTCTTCACATTGCTTCGCAGAATCGCTTTTGTGCAGAAAACAGTAACACTTGTTCAGAACGAAAGAAAGCACAGAGCCCCAGATTTTATGTTGTCCTGGAGAGCTTGCAGAGCACTGGGGAAAGGCAGGCAGAGAATTCCCTGCTAGCACCTTCTCTGTGCCTGGGAAGCAGAAGTCTTCACATTGCTTCACAGAATCGCTTTTGTGCAGAAAACAGTAACACTTGTTCAGAACGAAAGAAAGCACAGAGCCCCAGATTTTATGTTGTCCTGGAGAGCTTGCAGAGCACTGGGGAAAAGCAGGCAGAGAATTCCCTGCTAGCACCTTCTCTGTGCCTGGGAAGCAGAAGTGTTCACATTGCTTCGCAGAATCGCTTTTGTGCAGAAAACAGTAACACTTGTTCAGAACGAAAGAAAGCACAGAGCCCCAGATTTTATGTTGTCCTGGAGAGCTTGCAGAGCACTGGGGAAAAGCAGGCAGAGAATTCCCTGCTAGCACCTTCTCTGTGCCTGGGAAGCAGAAGTGTTCACATTGCTTCGCAGAATCGCTTTTGTGCAGAAAACAGTAACACTTGTTCAGAACGAAAGAAAGCACAGAGCCCCAGATTTTATGTTGTCCTGGAGAGCTTGCAGAGCACTGGGGAAAAGCAGGCAGAGAATTCCCTGCTAGCACCTTCTCTGTGCCTGGGAAACAGAAGTGTTGCCATTGCTTCGCAGAATCGCTTTTGTGCAGAAAACAGTAACACTTGTTCAGAACGAAAGAAAGCACAGAGCCCCAGATTTTATGTTGTCCTGGAGAGCTTGCAGAGTACTGGGGAAAGGCAGGCAGAGAATTCCCTGCTAGCACCTTCTCTGTGCCTGGGAAACAGAAGTGTTCACATTGCTTCGCAGAATCGCTTTTGTGCAGAAAACAGTAACACTTGTTCAGAACGAAAGAAAGCACAGAGCCCCAGATTTTATGTTGTCCTGGAGAGCTTGCAGAGCACTGGGGAAAGGCAGGCAGAGAATTCTCTGCTAGCACCTTCTCTGTGCCGGGGAAGCAGAAGTCTTCACATTGCTTCGCAGAATCGCTTTTGTGCAGAAAACAGTAACACTTGTTCAGAACGAAAGAAAGCACAGAGCCCCAGATTTGCTGTTGTCCTGGAGAGCTTGCAGAGCACTGGGGAAAAGCAGGCAGAGAATTCCCTGCTAGCACCTTCTCTGAGCCTGGGAAGCAGAAGTGTTCCCATTGCTTCGCAGAATCGCTTTTGTGCAGAAAACAGTAACACTTGTTCAGAACGAAAGAAAGCACAGAGCCCCAGATTTTATGTTGTCCTGGAGAGCTAGCAGAGCACTGAGGAAAAGCAGGCAGAGAATTCCCTGCTAGCACCTTCTCTGTGCCTGGGAAGCAGAAGTGTTCCCATTGCTTCGCAGAATCGCTTTTGTGCAGAAAACAGTAACACTTGTTCAGAACGAAAGAAAGCACAGAGCCCCAGATTTTATGTTGTCCTGGAGAGCTTGCAGAGCACTGGGGAAAGGCAGGCAGAGAATTCCCTGCTAGCACGTTCTCTGTGCCTGGGAAGCAGAAGTCTTCACATTGCTTCGCAGAATCGCTTTTGTGCAGAAAACAGTAACACTTGTTCAGAACGAAAGAAAGCACAGAGCCCCAGATTTTATGTTGTCCTGGAGAGCTTGCAGAGCACTGGGGAAAAGCAGGCAGAGAATTCCCTGCTAGGACCTTCTCTGTGCCTGGGAAGCAGAAGTGTTCCCATTGCTTCGCAGAATCGCTTTTGTGCAGAAAACAGTAACACTTGTTCAGAACGAAAGAAAGCACAGAGCCCCAGATTTTATGTTGTCCTGGAGAGCTTGCAGAGTACTGGGGAAAGGCAGGCAGAGAATTCCCTGCTAGCACCTTCTCTGTGCCTGGGAAACAGAAGTGTTCCCATTGCTTCGCAGAATCGCTTTTGTGCAGAAAACAGTAACACTTGTTCAGAACGAAAGAAAGCACAGAGCCCCAGATTTTATGTTGTCCTGGAGAGCTTGCAGAGTACTGGGGAAAGGCAGGCAGAGAATTCCCTGCTAGCACCTTCTCTGTGCCTGGGAAACAGAAGTGTTCACATTGCTTCGCAGAATCGCTTTTGTGCAGAAAACAGTAACACTTGTTCAGAACGAAAGAAAGCACAGAGCCCCAGATTTTATGTTGTCCTGGAGAGCTTGCAGAGCACTGGGGAAAGGCAGGCAGAGAATTCCCTGCTAGCACGTTCTCTGTGCCTGGGAAGCAGAAGTGTTCAGATTGCTTCGCAGAATCGCTTTTGTGCAGAAAACAGTAACACTTGTTCAGAACGAAAGAAAGCACAGAGCCCCAGATTTTATGTTGTCCTGGAGAGCTTGCAGAGCACTGGGGAAAAGCAGGCAGAGAATTCCCTGCTAGCACCTTCTCTGTGCCTGGGAAACAGAAGTGTTGCCATTGCTTCGCAGAATCGCTTTTGTGCAGAAAACAGTAACACTTGTTCAGAACGAAAGAAAGCACAGAGCCCCAGATTTTATGTTGTCCTGGAGAGCTTGCAGAGTACTGGGGAAAGGCAGGCAGAGAATTCCCTGCTAGCACCTTCTCTGTGCCTGGGAAGCAGAAGTGTTCACATTGCTTCGCAGAATCGCTTTTGTGCAGAAAACAGTAACACTTGTTCAGAACGAAAGAAAGCACAGAGCCCCAGATTTTATGTTGTCCTGGAGAGCTTGCAGAGCACTGGGGAAAGGCAGGCAGAGAATTCTCTGCTAGCACCTTCTCTGTGCCTGGGAAGCAGAAGTCTTCACATTGCTTCGCAGAATCGCTTTTGTGCAGAAAACAGTAACACTTGTTCAGAAGGAAAGAAAGCACAGAGCCCCAGATTTTATGTTGTCCTGGAGAGCTTGCAGAGCACTGGGGAAAAGCAGGCAGAGAATTCCCTGCTAGGACCTTCTCTGTGCCTGGGAATCAGAAGTGTTCACATTGCTTCGCAGAATCGCTTTTTTGCAGAAAACAGTAACACTTGTTCAGAACGAAAGAAAGCACAGAGCCCCAGATTTTATGTTGTCCTGGAGAGCTTGCAGAGCACTGGGGAAAAGCAGGCAGAGAATTCCCTGCTAGCACCTTCTCTGTGCCTGGGAAGCAGAAGTCTTCACATTGCTTCGCAGAATCGCTTTTGTGCAGAAAACAGTAACACTTGTTCAGAACGAAAGAAAGCACAGAGCCCCAGATTTTATGTTGTCCTGGAGAGCTAGCAGAGCACTGAGGAAAAGCAGGCAGAGAATTCCCTGCTAGCACCTTCTCTGTGCCTGGGAAGCAGAAGTGTTCCCATTGCTTCGCAGAATCGCTTTTGTGCAGAAAACAGTAACACTTGTTCAGAACGAAAGAAAGCACAGAGCCCCAGATTTTATGTTGTCCTGGAGAGCTTGCAGAGCACTGGGGAAAGGCAGGCAGAGAATTCCCTGCTAGCACCTTCTCTGTGCCTGGGAAGCAGAAGTCTTCACATTGCTTCGCAGAATCGCTTTTGTGCAGAAAACAGTAACACTTGTTCAGAACGAAAGAAAGCACAGAGCCCCAGATTTTATGTTGTCCTGGAGAGCTTGCAGAGCACTGGGGAAAGGCAGGCAGAGAATTCCCTGCTAGGACCTTCTCTGTGCCTGGGAAGCAGAAGTGTTCACATTGCTTCGCAGAATCGCTTTTGTGCAGCAAACAGTAACACTTGTTCAGAACGAAAGAAAGCACAGAGCCCCAGATTTTATGTTGTCCTGGAGAGCTTGCACAGCACTGGGGAAAAGCAGGCAGAGAATTCCCTGCTAGGACCTTCTCTGTGCCTGGGAAACAGAAGTGTTCCCATTGCTTCGCAGAATCGCTTTTGTGCAGAAAACAGTAACACTTGTTCAGAACGAAAGAAAGCACAGAGCCCCAGATTTTATGTTGTCCTGGAGAGCTTGCAGAGTACTGGGGAAAGGCAGGCAGAGAATTCCCTGCTAGCACCTTCTCTGTGCCTGGGAAGCAGAAGTGTTCACATTGCTTCGCAGAATCGCTTTTGTGCAGAAAACAGTAACACTTGTTCAGAACGAAAGAAAGCACAGAGCCCCAGATTTTATGTTGTCCTGGAGAGCTTGCAGAGCACTGGGGAAAGGCAGGCAGAGAATTCTCTGCTAGCACCTTCTCTGTGCCTGGGAAGCAGAAGTGTTCCCATTGCTTCGCAGAATCGCTTTTGTGCAGAAAACAGTAACACTTGTTCAGAACGAAAGAAAGCACAGAGCCCCAGATTTTATGTTGTCCTGGAGAGCTTGCAGAGCACTGGGGAAAGGCAGGCAGAGAATTCCCTGCTAGCACCTTCTCTGTGCCTGGGAAGCAGAAGTGTTCCCATTGCTTCGCAGAATCGCTTTTGTGCAGAAAACAGTAACACTTGTTCAGAACGAAAGAAAGCACAGAGCCCCAGATTTTATGTTGTCCTGGAGAGCTTGCAGAGTACTGGGGAAAGGCAGGCAGAGAATTCCCTGCTAGCACCTTCTCTGTGCCTGGGAAACAGAAGTGTTCCCATTGCTTCGCAGAATCGCTTTTGTGCAGAAAACAGTAACACTTGTTCAGAACGAAAGAAAGCACAGAGCCCCAGATTTTATGTTGTCCTGGAGAGCTTGCAGAGTACTGGGGAAAGGCAGGCAGAGAATTCCCTGCTAGCACCTTCTCTGTGCCTGGGAAACAGAAGTGTTCACATTGCTTCGCAGAATCGCTTTTGTGCAGAAAACAGTAACACTTGTTCAGAACGAAAGAAAGCACAGAGCCCCAGATTTTATGTTGTCCTGGAGAGCTTGCAGAGCACTGGGGAAAGGCAGGCAGAGAATTCCCTGCTAGCACGTTCTCTGTGCCTGGGAAGCAGAAGTGTTCAGATTGCTTCGCAGAATCGCTTTTGTGCAGAAAACAGTAACACTTGTTCAGAACGAAAGAAAGCACAGAGCCCCAGATTTTATGTTGTCCTGGAGAGCTTGCAGAGCACTGGGGAAAAGCAGGCAGAGAATTCCCTGCTAGCACCTTCTCTGTGCCTGGGAAACAGAAGTGTTGCCATTGCTTCGCAGAATCGCTTTTGTGCAGAAAACAGTAACACTTGTTCAGAACGAAAGAAAGCACAGAGCCCCAGATTTTATGTTGTCCTGGAGAGCTTGCAGAGTACTGGGGAAAGGCAGGCAGAGAATTCCCTGCTAGCACCTTCTCTGTGCCTGGGAAGCAGAAGTGTTCACATTGCTTCGCAGAATCGCTTTTGTGCAGAAAACAGTAACACTTGTTCAGAACGAAAGAAAGCACAGAGCCCCAGATTTTATGTTGTCCTGGAGAGCTTGCAGAGCACTGGGGAAAGGCAGGCAGAGAATTCTCTGCTAGCACCTTCTCTGTGCCTGGGAAGCAGAAGTCTTCACATTGCTTCGCAGAATCGCTTTTGTGCAGAAAACAGTAACACTTGTTCAGAAGGAAAGAAAGCACAGAGCCCCAGATTTTATGTTGTCCTGGAGAGCTTGCAGAGCACTGGGGAAAAGCAGGCAGAGAATTCCCTGCTAGGACCTTCTCTGTGCCTGGGAATCAGAAGTGTTCACATTGCTTCGCAGAATCGCTTTTTTGCAGAAAACAGTAACACTTGTTCAGAACGAAAGAAAGCACAGAGCCCCAGATTTTATGTTGTCCTGGAGAGCTTGCAGAGCACTGGGGAAAAGCAGGCAGAGAATTCCCTGCTAGCACCTTCTCTGTGCCTGGGAAGCAGAAGTCTTCACATTGCTTCGCAGAATCGCTTTTGTGCAGAAAACAGTAACACTTGTTCAGAACGAAAGAAAGCACAGAGCCCCAGATTTTATGTTGTCCTGGAGAGCTAGCAGAGCACTGAGGAAAAGCAGGCAGAGAATTCCCTGCTAGCACCTTCTCTGTGCCTGGGAAGCAGAAGTGTTCCCATTGCTTCGCAGAATCGCTTTTGTGCAGAAAACAGTAACACTTGTTCAGAACGAAAGAAAGCACAGAGCCCCAGATTTTATGTTGTCCTGGAGAGCTTGCAGAGCACTGGGGAAAGGCAGGCAGAGAATTCCCTGCTAGCACCTTCTCTGTGCCTGGGAAGCAGAAGTCTTCACATTGCTTCGCAGAATCGCTTTTGTGCAGAAAACAGTAACACTTGTTCAGAACGAAAGAAAGCACAGAGCCCCAGATTTTATGTTGTCCTGGAGAGCTTGCAGAGCACTGGGGAAAGGCAGGCAGAGAATTCCCTGCTAGGACCTTCTCTGTGCCTGGGAAGCAGAAGTGTTCACATTGCTTCGCAGAATCGCTTTTGTGCAGCAAACAGTAACACTTGTTCAGAACGAAAGAAAGCACAGAGCCCCAGATTTTATGTTGTCCTGGAGAGCTTGCACAGCACTGGGGAAAAGCAGGCAGAGAATTCCCTGCTAGGACCTTCTCTGTGCCTGGGAAACAGAAGTGTTCCCATTGCTTCGCAGAATCGCTTTTGTGCAGAAAACAGTAACACTTGTTCAGAACGAAAGAAAGCACAGAGCCCCAGATTTTATGTTGTCCTGGAGAGCTTGCAGAGTACTGGGGAAAGGCAGGCAGAGAATTCCCTGCTAGCACCTTCTCTGTGCCTGGGAAACAGAAGTGTTCACATTGCTTCGCAGAATCGCTTTTGTGCAGAAAACAGTAACACTTGTTCAGAACGAAAGAAAGCACAGAGCCCCAGATTTTATGTTGTCCTGGAGAGCTTGCAGAGCACTGGGGAAAGGCAGGCAGAGAATTCTCTGCTAGCACCTTCTCTGTGCCTGGGAAGCAGAAGTGTTCCCATTGCTTCGCAGAATCGCTTTTGTGCAGAAAACAGTAACACTTGTTCAGAACGAAAGAAAGCACAGAGCCCCAGATTTTATGTTGTCCTGGAGAGCTTGCAGAGCACTGGGGAAAGGCAGGCAGAGAATTCCCTGCTAGCACCTTCTCTGTGCCTGGGAAGCAGAAGTCTTCACATTGCTTCGCAGAATCGCTTTTGTGCAGAAAACAGTAACACTTGTTCAGAACGAAAGAAAGCACAGAGCCCCAGATTTTATGTTGTCCTGGAGAGCTTGCAGAGTACTGGGGAAAGGCAGGCAGAGAATTCCCTGCTAGCACCTTCTCTGTGCCTGGGAAACAGAAGTGTTCCCATTGCTTCGCAGAATCGCTTTTGTGCAGAAAACAGTAACACTTGTTCAGAACGAAAGAAAGCACAGAGCCCCAGATTTTATGTTGTCCTGGAGAGCTAGCAGAGCACTGAGGAAAAGCAGGCAGAGAATTCCCTGCTAGCACGTTCTCTGTTCCTGGGAAGCAGAAGTGTTCCCATTGCTTCGCAGAATCGCTTTTGTGCAGAAAACAGTAACACTTGTTCAGAACGAAAGAAAGCACAGAGCCCCAGATTTTATGTTGTCCTGGAGAGCTTGCAGAGCACTGGGGAAAGGCAGGCAGAGAATTCCCTGCTAGCACCTTCTCTGTGCCTGGGAAACAGAAGTCTTCACATTGCTTCGCAGAATCGCTTTTGTGCAGAAAACAGTAACACTTGTTCAGAACGAAAGAAAGCACAGAGCCCCAGATTTTATGTTGTCCTGGAGAGCTTGCAGAGCACTGGGGAAAGGCAGGCAGAGAATTCCCTGCTAGCACCTTCTCTGTGCCTGGGAAGCAGAAGTCTTCACATTGCTTCACAGAATCGCTTTTGTGCAGAAAACAGTAACACTTGTTCAGAACGAAAGAAAGCACAGAGCCCCAGATTTTATGTTGTCCTGGAGAGCTTGCAGAGCACTGGGGAAAAGCAGGCAGAGAATTCCCTGCTAGCACCTTCTCTGTGCCTGGGAAGCAGAAGTGTTCACATTGCTTCGCAGAATCGCTTTTGTGCAGAAAACAGTAACACTTGTTCAGAACGAAAGAAAGCACAGAGCCCCAGATTTTATGTTGTCCTGGAGAGCTTGCAGAGCACTGGGGAAAAGCAGGCAGAGAATTCCCTGCTAGCACCTTCTCTGTGCCTGGGAAGCAGAAGTGTTCACATTGCTTCGCAGAATCGCTTTTGTGCAGAAAACAGTAACACTTGTTCAGAACGAAAGAAAGCACAGAGCCCCAGATTTTATGTTGTCCTGGAGAGCTTGCAGAGCACTGGGGAAAAGCAGGCAGAGAATTCCCTGCTAGCACCTTCTCTGTGCCTGGGAAACAGAAGTCTTCACATTGCTTGGCAGAATCGCTTTTGTGCAGAAAACAGTAACACTTGTTCAGAACGAAAGAAAGCACAGAGCCCCAGATTTGCTGTTGTCCTGGAGAGCTTGCAGAGCACTGGGGAAAAGCAGGCAGAGAATTCCCTGCTAGCACCTTCTCTGAGCCTGGGAAGCAGAAGTGTTCCCATTGCTTCGCAGAATCGCTTTTGTGCAGAAAACAGTAACACTTGTTCAGAACGAAAGAAAGCACAGAGCCCCAGATTTTATGTTGTCCTGGAGAGCTAGCAGAGCACTGAGGAAAAGCAGGCAGAGAATTCCCTGCTAGCACCTTCTCTGTGCCTGGGAAGCAGAAGTGTTCCCATTGCTTCGCAGAATCGCTTTTGTGCAGAAAACAGTAACACTTGTTCAGAACGAAAGAAAGCACAGAGCCCCAGATTTTATGTTGTCCTGGAGAGCTTGCAGAGCACTGGGGAAAGGCAGGCAGAGAATTCCCTGCTAGCACCTTCTCTGTGCCTGGGAAGCAGAAGTCTTCACATTGCTTCGCAGAATCGCTTTTGTGCAGAAAACAGTAACACTTGTTCAGAACGAAAGAAAGCACAGAGCCCCAGATTTTATGTTGTCCTGGAGAGCTTGCAGAGCACTGGGGAAAGGCAGGCAGAGAATTCCCTGCTAGCACCTTCTCTGTGCCTGGGAAACAGAAGTGTTCACATTGCTTCGCAGAATCGCTTTTGTGCAGAAAACAGTAACACTTGTTCAGAACGAAAGAAAGCACAGAGCCCCAGATTTTATGTTGTCCTGGAGAGCTTGCAGAGCACTGGGGAAAAGCAGGCAGAGAATTCCCTGCTAGGACCTTCTCTGTGCCTGGGAAGCAGAAGTGTTCACATTGCTTCGCAGAATCGCTTTTGTGCAGAAAACAGTAACACTTGTTCAGAACGAAAGAAAGCACAGAGCCCCAGATTTTATGTTGTCCTGGAGAGCTTGCACAGCACTGGGGAAAAGCAGGCAGAGAATTCCCTGCTAGCACCTTCTCTGTGCCTGGGAAACAGAAGTGTTCCCATTGCTTCGCAGAATCGCTTTTGTGCAGAAAACAGTAACACTTGTTCAGAACGAAAGAAAGCACAGAGCCCCAGATTTGCTGTTGTCCTGGAGAGCTTGCAGAGTACTGGGGAAAGGCAGGCAGAGAATTCCCTGCTAGCACCTTCTCTGTGCCTGGGAAACAGAAGTGTTCACATTGCTTCGCAGAATCGCTTTTGTGCAGAAAACAGTAACACTTGTTCAGAACGAAAGAAAGCACAGAGCCCCAGATTTTATGTTGTCCTGGAGAGCTTGCAGAGCACTGGGGAAAGGCAGGCAGAGAATTCTCTGCTAGCACCTTCTCTGTGCCTGGGAAGCAGAAGTCTTCACATTGCTTCGCAGAATCGCTTTTGTGCAGAAAACAGTAACACTTGTTCAGAACGAAAGAAAGCACAGAGCCCCAGATTTTATGTTGTCCTGGAGAGCTTGCAGAGCACTGGGGAAAGGCAGGCAGAGAATTCCCTGCTAGCACCTTCTCTGTGCCTGTTCACATTGCTTCGCAGAATCGCTTTTGTGCAGAAAACAATAACACTTGTTCAGAAGGAAAGAAAGCACAGAGCCCCAGATTTTATGTTGTCCTGGAGAGCTTGCAGAGCACTGGGGAAAAGCAGGCAGAGATTTCCCTGCTAGCACGTTCTCTGTGCCTGGGAAGCAGAAGTCTTCACATTGCTTCGCAGAATCGCTTTTGTGCAGAAAACAGTAACACTTGTTCAGAACGAAAGAAAGCACAGAGCCCCAGATTTGCTGTTGTCCTGGAGAGCTTGCAGAGCACTGGGGAAAGGCAGGCAGAGAATTCCCTGCTAGCACCTTCTCTGTGCCTGGGAAGCAGAAGTGTTCAGATTGCTTCGCAGAATCGCTTTTGTGCAGAAAACAGTAACACTTGTTCAGAACGAAAGAAAGCACAGAGCCCCAGATTTTATGTTGTCCTGGAGAGCTTGCAGAGCACTGGGGAAAGGCAGGCAGAGAATTCCCTGCTAGCACCTTCTCTGTGCCTGGGAATCAGAAGTGTTCACATTGCTTCGCAGAATCGCTTTTGTGCCGAAAACAGTAACACTTGTTCAGAACGAAAGAAAGCACAGAGCCCCAGATTTTATGTTGTCCTGGAGAGCTAGCAGAGCACTGGGGAAAAGCAGGCAGAGAATTCCCTGCTAGCACCTTCTCTGTTCCTGGGAAGCAGAAGTGTTCCCATTGCTTCGCAGAATCGCTTTTGTGCAGAAAACAGTAACACTTGTTCAGAACGAAAGAAAGCACAGAGCCCCAGATTTTATGTTGTCCTGGAGAGCTTGCAGAGCACTGGGGAAAGGCAGGCAGAGAATTCCCTGCTAGCACCTTCTCTGTGCCTGGGAAGCAGAAGTCTTCACATTGCTTCGCATAATCGCTTTTGTGCAGAAAACAGTAACACTTGTTCAGAACGAAAGAAAGCACAGAGCCCCAGATTTTATGTTGTCCTTGAGAGCTTGCAGAGCACTGGGGAAAAGCAGGCAGAGAATTCCCTGCTAGCACCTTCTCTGTGCCTGGGAAGCAGAAGTGTTCACATTGCTTCGCAGAATCGCTTTTGTGCAGAAAACAGTAACACTTGTTCAGAAGGAAAGAAAGCACAGAGCCCCAGATTTTATGTTGTCCTGGAGAGCTTGCAGAGCACTGGGGAAAAGCAGGCAGAGAATTCCCTGCTAGCACCTTCTCTGTGCCTGGGAAACAGAAGTGTTCCCATTGCTTCGCAGAATCGCTTTTGTGCAGAAAACAGTAACACTTGTTCAGAACGAAAGAAAGCACAGAGCCCCAGATTTTATGTTGTCCTGGAGAGCTTGCAGAGTACTGGGGAAAGGCAGGCAGAGAATTCCCTGCTAGCACCTTCTCTGTGCCTGGGAAACAGAAGTGTTCACATTGCTTCGCAGAATCGCTTTTGTGCAGAAAACAGTAACACTTGTTCAGAACGAAAGAAAGCACAGAGCCCCAGATTTTATGTTGTCCTGGAGAGCTTGCAGAGCACTGGGGAAAGGCAGGCAGAGAATTTCCTGCTAGCACCTTCTCTGTGCCTGGGAAGCAGAAGTGTTCACATTGCTTGGCAGAATCGCTTTTGTGCAGAAAACAGTAACACTTGTTCAGAACGAAAGAAAGCACAGAGCCCCAGATTTTATGTTGTCCTGGAGAGCTTGCAGAGCACTGGGGAAAGGCAGGCAGAGAATTCCCTGCTAGCACCTTCTCTGTGCCTGGGAAGCAGAAGTGTTCCCATTGCTTCGCAGAATCGCTTTTGTGCAGAAAACAGTAACACTTGTTCAGAACGAAAGAAAGCACAGAGCCCCAGATTTTATGTTGTCCTGGAGAGCTTGCAGAGCACTGGGGAAAGGCAGGCAGAGAATTCCCTGCTAGCACCTTCTCTGTGCCTGGGAAGCAGAAGTCTTCACATTGCTTCGCAGAATCGCTTTTGTGCAGAAAACAGTAACACTTGTTCAGAACGAAAGAAAGCACAGAGCCCCAGATTTTATGTTGTCCTGGAGAGCTTGCAAAGCACTGGGGAAAAGCAGGCAGAGAATTCCCTGCTAGGACCTTCTCTGTGCCTGGGAAGCAGAAGTGTTCACATTGCTTCGCAGAATCGCTTTTGTGCAGAAAACAGTAACACTTGTTCAGAACGAAAGAAAGCACAGAGCCCCAGATTTTATGTTGTCCTGGAGAGCTTGCAGAGCACTGGGGAAAAGCAGGCAGAGAATTCCCTGCTAGCACCTTCTCTGTGCCTGGGAAGCAGAAGTGTTCACATTGCTTCGCAGAATCGCTTTTGTGCAGAAAACAGTAACACTTGTTCAGAACGAAAGAAAGCACAGAGCCCCAGATTTTATGTTGTCCTGGAGAGCTTGCAGAGCACTGGGGAAAAGCAGGCAGAGAATTCCCTGCTAGCACCTTCTCTGTGCCTGGGAAACAGAAGTGTTGCCATTGCTTCGCAGAATCGCTTTTGTGCAGAAAACAGTAACACTTGTTCAGAACGAAAGAAAGCACAGAGCCCCAGATTTTATGTTGTCCTGGAGAGCTTGCAGAGTACTGGGGAAAGGCAGGCAGAGAATTCTCTGCTAGCACCTTCTCTGTGCCTGGGAAGCAGAAGTCTTCACATTGCTTCGCAGAATCGCTTTTGTGCAGAAAACAGTAACACTTGTTCAGAACGAAAGAAAGCACAGAGCCCCAGATTTGCTGTTGTCCTGGAGAGCTTGCAGAGCACTGGGGAAAAGCAGGCAGAGAATTCCCTGCTAGCACCTTCTCTGAGCCTGGGAAGCAGAAGTGTTCCCATTGCTTCGCAGAATCGCTTTTGTGCAGAAAACAGTAACACTTGTTCAGAACGAAAGAAAGCACAGAGCCCCAGATTTTATGTTGTCCTGGAGAGCTAGCAGAGCACTGAGGAAAAGCAGGGAGAGAATTCCCTGCTAGCACCTTCTCTGTGCCTGGGAAGCAGAAGTGTTCCCATTGCTTCGCAGAATCGCTTTTGTGCAGAAAACAGTAACACTTGTTCAGAACGAAAGAAAGCACAGAGCCCCAGATTTTATGTTGTCCTGGAGAGCTTGCAGAGCACTGGGGAAAGGCAGGCAGAGAATTCCCTGCTAGCACCTTCTCTGTGCCTGGGAAGCAGAAGTCTTCACATTGCTTCGCAGAATCGCTTTTGTGCAGAAAACAGTAACACTTGTTCAGAACGAAAGAAAGCACAGAGCCCCAGATTTTATGTTGTCCTGGAGAGCTTGCAGAGCACTGGGGAAAGGCAGGCAGAGAATTCCCTGCTAGCACCTTCTCTGTGCCTGGGAAACAGAAGTGTTCCCATTGCTTCGCAGAATCGCTTTTGTGCAGAAAACAGTAACACTTGTTCAGAACGAAAGAAAGCACAGAGCCCCAGATTTTATGTTGTCCTGGAGAGCTTGCAGAGCACTGGGGAAAAGCAGGCAGAGAATTCCCTGCTAGGACCTTCTCTGTGCCTGGGAAGCAGAAGTGTTCACATTGCTTCGCAGAATCGCTTTTGTGCAGAAAACAGTAACACTTGTTCAGAACGAAAGAAAGCACAGAGCCCCAGATTTTATGTTGTCCTGGAGAGCTTGCACAGCACTGGGGAAAAGCAGGCAGAGAATTCCCTGCTAGCACCTTCTCTGTGCCTGGGAAACAGAAGTGTTCCCATTGCTTCGCAGAATCGCTTTTGTGCAGAAAACAGTAACACTTGTTCAGAACGAAAGAAAGCACAGAGCCCCAGATTTGCTGTTGTCCTGGAGAGCTTGCAGAGTACTGGGGAAAGGCAGGCAGAGAATTCCCTGCTAGCACCTTCTCTGTGCCTGGGAAACAGAAGTGTTCACATTGCTTCGCAGAATCGCTTTTGTGCAGAAAACAGTAACACTTGTTCAGAACGAAAGAAAGCACAGAGCCCCAGATTTTATGTTGTCCTGGAGAGCTTGCAGAGCACTGGGGAAAGGCAGGCAGAGAATTCTCTGCTAGCACCTTCTCTGTGCCTGGGAAGCAGAAGTCTTCACATTGCTTCGCAGAATCGCTTTTGTGCAGAAAACAGTAACACTTGTTCAGAACGAAAGAAAGCACAGAGCCCCAGATTTTATGTTGTCCTGGAGAGCTTGCAGAGCACTGGGGAAAGGCAGGCAGAGAATTCCCTGCTAGCACCTTCTCTGTGCCTGTTCACATTGCTTCGCAGAATCGCTTTTGTGCAGAAAACAATAACACTTGTTCAGAAGGAAAGAAAGCACAGAGCCCCAGATTTTATGTTGTCCTGGAGAGCTTGCAGAGCACTGGGGAAAAGCAGGCAGAGATTTCCCTGCTAGCACGTTCTCTGTGCCTGGGAAGCAGAAGTCTTCACATTGCTTCGCAGAATCGCTTTTGTGCAGAAAACAGTAACACTTGTTCAGAACGAAAGAAAGCACAGAGCCCCAGATTTGCTGTTGTCCTGGAGAGCTTGCAGAGCACTGGGGAAAGGCAGGCAGAGAATTCCCTGCTAGCACCTTCTCTGTGCCTGGGAAGCAGAAGTGTTCAGATTGCTTCGCAGAATCGCTTTTGTGCAGAAAACAGTAACACTTGTTCAGAACGAAAGAAAGCACAGAGCCCCAGATTTTATGTTGTCCTGGAGAGCTTGCAGAGCACTGGGGAAAGGCAGGCAGAGAATTCCCTGCTAGCACCTTCTCTGTGCCTGGGAAGCAGAAGTGTTCACATTGCTTCGCAGAATCGCTTTTGTGCCGAAAACAGTAACACTTGTTCAGAACGAAAGAAAGCACAGAGCCCCAGATTTTATGTTGTCCTGGAGAGCTAGCAGAGCACTGGGGAAAAGCAGGCAGAGAATTCCCTGCTAGCACCTTCTCTGTTCCTGGGAAGCAGAAGTGTTCCCATTGCTTCGCAGAATCGCTTTTGTGCAGAAAACAGTAACACTTGTTCAGAACGAAAGAAAGCACAGAGCCCCAGATTTTATGTTGTCCTGGAGAGCTTGCAGAGCACTGGGGAAAGGCAGGCAGAGAATTCCCTGCTAGCACCTTCTCTGTGCCTGGGAAGCAGAAGTCTTCACATTGCTTCGCATAATCGCTTCTGTGCAGAAAACAGTAACACTTGTTCAGAACGAAAGAAAGCACAGAGCCCCAGATTTTATGTTGTCCTTGAGAGCTTGCAGAGCACTGGGGAAAAGCAGGCAGAGAATTCCCTGCTAGCACCTTCTCTGTGCCTGGGAAGCAGAAGTGTTCCCATTGCTTCGCAGAATCGCTTTTGTGCAGAAAACAGTAACACTTGTTCAGAAGGAAAGAAAGCACAGAGCCCCAGATTTTATGTTGTCCTGGAGAGCTTGCAGAGCACTGGGGAAAAGCAGGCAGAGAATTCCCTGCTAGCACCTTCTCTGTGCCTGGGAAACAGAAGTGTTCCCATTGCTTCGCAGAATCGCTTTTGTGCAGAAAACAGTAACACTTGTTCAGAACGAAAGAAAGCACAGAGCCCCAGATTTTATGTTGTCCTGGAGAGCTTGCAGAGTACTGGGGAAAGGCAGGCAGAGAATTCCCTGCTAGCACCTTCTCTGTGCCTGGGAAACAGAAGTGTTCACATTGCTTCGCAGAATCGCTTTTGTGCAGAAAACAGTAACACTTGTTCAGAACGAAAGAAAGCACAGAGCCCCAGATTTTATGTTGTCCTGGAGAGCTTGCAGAGCACTGGGGAAAAGCAGGCAGAGAATTCCCTGCTAGCACCTTCTCTGTGCCTGGGAAGCAGAAGTGTTCACATTGCTTCGCAGAATCGCTTTTGTGCAGAAAACAGTAACACTTGTTCAGAACGAAAGAAAGCACAGAGCCCCAGATTTTATGTTGTCCTGGAGAGCTTGCAGAGCACTGGGGAAAAGCAGGCAGAGAATTCCCTGCTAGCACCTTCTCTGTGCCTGGGAAACAGAAGTGTTCCCATTGCTTCGCAGAATCGCTTTTGTGCAGAAAACAGTAACACTTGTTCAGAACGAAAGAAAGCACAGAGCCCCAGATTTGCTGTTGTCCTGGAGAGCTTGCAGAGCACTGGGGAAAAGCAGGCAGAGAATTCCCTGCTAGCACCTTCTCTGTGCCTGGGAAGCAGAAGTGTTCCCATTGCTTCGCAGAATCGCTTTTGTGCAGAAAACAGTAACACTTGTTCAGAACGAAAGAAAGCACAGAGCCCCAGATTTTATGTTGTCCTGGAGAGCTAGCAGAGCACTGAGGAAAAGCAGGCAGAGAATTCCCTGCTAGCACCTTCTCTGTGCCTGGGAAGCAGAAGTGTTCCCATTGCTTCGCAGAATCGCTTTTGTGCAGAAAACAGTAACACTTGTTCAGAACGAAAGAAAGCACAGAGCCCCAGATTTTATGTTGTCCTGGAGAGCTTGCAGAGCACTGGGGAAAGGCAGGCAGAGAATTCCCTGCTAGCACCTTCTCTGTGCCTGGGAAGCAGAAGTCTTCACATTGCTTCGCAGAATCGCTTTTGTGCAGAAAACAGTAACACTTGTTCAGAACGAAAGAAAGCACAGAGCCCCAGATTTTATGTTGTCCTGGAGAGCTTGCAGAGCACTGGGGAAAGGCAGGCAGAGAATTCCCTGCTAGCACCTTCTCTGTGCCTGGGAAACAGAAGTGTTCACATTGCTTCGCAGAATCGCTTTTGTGCAGAAAACAGTAACACTTGTTCAGAACGAAAGAAAGCACAGAGCCCCAGATTTTATGTTGTCCTGGAGAGCTTGCAGAGCACTGGGGAAAAGCAGGCAGAGAATTCCCTGCTAGGACCTTCTCTGTGCCTGGGAAACAGAAGTGTTCACATTGCTTCGCAGAATCGCTTTTGTGCAGAAAACAGTAACACTTGTTCAGAACGAAAGAAAGCACAGAGCCCCAGATTTTATGTTGTCCTGGAGAGCTTGCACAGCACTGGGGAAAAGCAGGCAGAGAATTCCCTGCTAGCACCTTCTCTGTGCCTGGGAAACAGAAGTGTTCCCATTGCTTCGCAGAATCGCTTTTGTGCAGAAAACAGTAACACTTGTTCAGAACGAAAGAAAGCACAGAGCCCCAGATTTGCTGTTGTCCTGGAGAGCTTGCAGAGTACTGGGGAAAGGCAGGCAGAGAATTCCCTGCTAGCACCTTCTCTGTGCCTGGGAAACAGAAGTGTTCACATTGCTTCGCAGAATCGCTTTTGTGCAGAAAACAGTAACACTTGTTCAGAACGAAAGAAAGCACAGAGCCCCAGATTTTATGTTGTCCTGGAGAGCTTGCAGAGCACTGGGGAAAGGCAGGCAGAGAATTCTCTGCTAGCACCTTCTCTGTGCCTGGGAAGCAGAAGTCTTCACATTGCTTCGCAGAATCGCTTTTGTGCAGAAAACAGTAACACTTGTTCAGAACGAAAGAAAGCACAGAGCCCCAGATTTTATGTTGTCCTGGAGAGCTTGCAGAGCACTGGGGAAAGGCAGGCAGAGAATTCCCTGCTAGCACCTTCTCTGTGCCTGTTCACATTGCTTCGCAGAATCGCTTTTGTGCAGAAAACAATAACACTTGTTCAGAAGGAAAGAAAGCACAGAGCCCCAGATTTTATGTTGTCCTGGAGAGCTTGCAGAGCACTGGGGAAAAGCAGGCAGAGATTTCCCTGCTAGCACGTTCTCTGTGCCTGGGAAGCAGAAGTGTTCCCATTGCTTCGCAGAATCGCTTTTGTGCAGAAAACAGTAACACTTGTTCAGAACGAAAGAAAGCACAGAGCCCCAGATTTTATGTTGTCCTGGAGAGCTTGCAGAGCACTGGGGAAAGGCAGGCAGAGAATTCCCTGCTAGCACCTTCTCTGTGCCTGGGAAGCAGAAGTCTTCACATTGCTTCGCAGAATCGCTTTTGTGCAGAAAACAGTAACACTTGTTCAGAACGAAAGAAAGCACAGAGCCCCAGATTTTATGTTGTCCTGGAGAGCTTGCAGAGCACTGGGGAAAGCAGGCAGAGAATTCCCTGCTAGCACCTTCTCTGTGCCTGGGAAACAGAAGTGTTCACATTGCTTCGCAGAATCGCTTTTGTGCAGAAAACAGTAACACTTGTTCAGAACGAAAGAAAGCACAGAGCCCCAGATTTTATGTTGTCCTGGAGAGCTTGCAGAGCACTGGGGAAAAGCAGGCAGAGAATTCCCTGCTAGGACCTTCTCTGTGCCTGGGAAGCAGAAGTGTTCACATTGCTTCGCAGAATCGCTTTTGTGCAGAAAACAGTAACACTTGTTCAGAACGAAAGAAAGCACAGAGCCCCAGATTTTATGTTGTCCTGGAGAGCTTGCACAGCACTGGGGAAAAGCAGGCAGAGAATTCCCTGCTAGCACCTTCTCTGTGCCTGGGAAACAGAAGTGTTCCCATTGCTTCGCAGAATCGCTTTTGTGCAGAAAACAGTAACACTTGTTCAGAACGAAAGAAAGCACAGAGCCCCAGATTTGCTGTTGTCCTGGAGAGCTTGCAGAGTACTGGGGAAAGGCAGGCAGAGAATTCCCTGCTAGCACCTTCTCTGTGCCTGGGAAACAGAAGTGTTCACATTGCTTCGCAGAATCGCTTTTGTGCAGAAAACAGTAACACTTGTTCAGAACGAAAGAAAGCACAGAGCCCCAGATTTTATGTTGTCCTGGAGAGCTTGCAGAGCACTGGGGAAAGGCAGGCAGAGAATTCTCTGCTAGCACCTTCTCTGTGCCTGGGAAGCAGAAGTCTTCACATTGCTTCGCAGAATCGCTTTTGTGCAGAAAACAGTAACACTTGTTCAGAACGAAAGAAAGCACAGAGCCCCAGATTTTATGTTGTCCTGGAGAGCTTGCAGAGCACTGGGGAAAGGCAGGCAGAGAATTCCCTGCTAGCACCTTCTCTGTGCCTGTTCACATTGCTTCGCAGAATCGCTTTTGTGCAGAAAACAATAACACTTGTTCAGAAGGAAAGAAAGCACAGAGCCCCAGATTTTATGTTGTCCTGGAGAGCTTGCAGAGCACTGGGGAAAAGCAGGCAGAGATTTCCCTGCTAGCACGTTCTCTGTGCCTGGGAAGCAGAAGTCTTCACATTGCTTCGCAGAATCGCTTTTGTGCAGAAAACAGTAACACTTGTTCAGAACGAAAGAAAGCACAGAGCCCCAGATTTGCTGTTGTCCTGGAGAGCTTGCAGAGCACTGGGGAAAGGCAGGCAGAGAATTCCCTGCTAGCACCTTCTCTGTGCCTGGGAAGCAGAAGTGTTCAGATTGCTTCGCAGAATCGCTTTTGTGCAGAAAACAGTAACACTTGTTCAGAACGAAAGAAAGCACAGAGCCCCAGATTTTATGTTGTCCTGGAGAGCTTGCAGAGCACTGGGGAAAGGCAGGCAGAGAATTCCCTGCTAGCACCTTCTCTGTGCCTGGGAAGCAGAAGTGTTCACATTGCTTCGCAGAATCGCTTTTGTGCCGAAAACAGTAACACTTGTTCAGAACGAAAGAAAGCACAGAGCCCCAGATTTTATGTTGTCCTGGAGAGCTAGCAGAGCACTGGGGAAAAGCAGGCAGAGAATTCCCTGCTAGCACCTTCTCTGTTCCTGGGAAGCAGAAGTGTTCCCATTGCTTCGCAGAATCGCTTTTGTGCAGAAAACAGTAACACTTGTTCAGAACGAAAGAAAGCACAGAGCCCCAGATTTTATGTTGTCCTGGAGAGCTTGCAGAGCACTGGGGAAAGGCAGGCAGAGAATTCCCTGCTAGCACCTTCTCTGTGCCTGGGAAGCAGAAGTCTTCACATTGCTTCGCATAATCGCTTCTGTGCAGAAAACAGTAACACTTGTTCAGAACGAAAGAAAGCACAGAGCCCCAGATTTTATGTTGTCCTTGAGAGCTTGCAGAGCACTGGGGAAAAGCAGGCAGAGAATTCCCTGCTAGCACCTTCTCTGTGCCTGGGAAGCAGAAGTGTTCACATTGCTTCGCAGAATCGCTTTTGTGCAGAAAACAGTAACACTTGTTCAGAAGGAAAGAAAGCACAGAGCCCCAGATTTTATGTTGTCCTGGAGAGCTTGCAGAGCACTGGGGAAAAGCAGGCAGAGAATTCCCTGCTAGCACCTTCTCTGTGCCTGGGAAACAGAAGTGTTCCCATTGCTTCGCAGAATCGCTTTTGTGCAGAAAACAGTAACACTTGTTCAGAACGAAAGAAAGCACAGAGCCCCAGATTTTATGTTGTCCTGGAGAGCTTGCAGAGTACTGGGGAAAGGCAGGCAGAGAATTCCCTGCTAGCACCTTCTCTGTGCCTGGGAAACAGAAGTGTTCACATTGCTTCGCAGAATCGCTTTTGTGCAGAAAACAGTAACACTTGTTCAGAACGAAAGAAAGCACAGAGCCCCAGATTTTATGTTGTCCTGGAGAGCTTGCAGAGCACTGGGGAAAGGCAGGCAGAGAATTTCCTGCTAGCACCTTCTCTGTGCCTGGGAAGCAGAAGTGTTCACATTGCTTGGCAGAATCGCTTTTGTGCAGAAAACAGTAACACTTGTTCAGAACGAAAGAAAGCACAGAGCCCCAGATTTTATGTTGTCCTGGAGAGCTTGCAGAGCACTGGGGAAAGGCAGGCAGAGAATTCCCTGCTAGCACCTTCTCTGTGCCTGGGAAGCAGAAGTCTTCACATTGCTTCGCAGAATCGCTTTTGTGCAGAAAACAGTAACACTTGTTCAGAACGAAAGAAAGCACAGAGCCCCAGATTTTATGTTGTCCTGGAGAGCTTGCAGAGTACTGGGGAAAGGCAGGCAGAGAATTCCCTGCTAGCACCTTCTCTGTGCCTGGGAAACAGAAGTGTTCCCATTGCTTCGCAGAATCGCTTTTGTGCAGAAAACAGTAACAGTTGTTCAGAACGAAAGAAAGCACAGAGCCCCAGATTTTATGTTGTCCTGGAGAGCTAGCAGAGCACTGAGGAAAAGCAGGCAGAGAATTCCCTGCTAGCACGTTCTCTGTTCCTGGGAAGCAGAAGTGTTCCCATTGCTTCGCAGAATCGCTTTTGTGCAGAAAACAGTAACACTTGTTCAGAACGAAAGAAAGCACAGAGCCCCAGATTTTATGTTGTCCTGGAGAGCTTGCAGAGCACTGGGGAAAGGCAGGCAGAGAATTCCCTGCTAGCACCTTCTCTGTGCCTGGGAAGCAGAAGTCTTCACATTGCTTCGCAGAATCGCTTTTGTGCAGAAAACAGTAACACTTGTTCAGAACGAAAGAAAGCACAGAGCCCCAGATTTTATGTTGTCCTGGAGAGCTTGCAGAGCACTGGGGAAAGGCAGGCAGAGAATTCCCTGCTAGCACCTTCTCTGTGCCTGGGAAGCAGAAGTCTTCACATTGCTTCGCAGAATCGCTTTTGTGCAGAAAACAGTAACACTTGTTCAGAACGAAAGAAAGCACAGAGCCCCAGATTTTATGTTGTCCTGGAGAGCTTGCAAAGCACTGGGGAAAAGCAGGCAGAGAATTCCCTGCTAGGACCTTCTCTGTGCCTGGGAAGCAGAAGTGTTCACATTGCTTCGCAGAATCGCTTTTGTGCAGAAAACAGTAACACTTGTTCAGAACGAAAGAAAGCACAGAGCCCCAGATTTTATGTTGTCCTGGAGAGCTTGCAGAGCACTGGGGAAAAGCAGGCAGAGAATTCCCTGCTAGCACCTTCTCTGTGCCTGGGAAGCAGAAGTGTTCACATTGCTTCGCAGAATCGCTTTTGTGCAGAAAACAGTAACACTTGTTCAGAACGAAAGAAAGCACAGAGCCCCAGATTTTATGTTGTCCTGGAGAGCTTGCAGAGCACTGGGGAAAAGCAGGCAGAGAATTCCCTGCTAGCACCTTCTCTGTGCCTGGGAAACAGAAGTGTTCCCATTGCTTCGCAGAATCGCTTTTGTGCAGAAAACAGTAACACTTGTTCAGAACGAAAGAAAGCACAGAGCCCCAGATTTGCTGTTGTCCTGGAGAGCTTGCAGAGCACTGGGGAAAAGCAGGCAGAGAATTCCCTGCTAGCACCTTCTCTGTGCCTGGGAAGCAGAAGTGTTCCCATTGCTTCGCAGAATCGCTTTTGTGCAGAAAACAGTAACACTTGTTCAGAACGAAAGAAAGCACAGAGCCCCAGATTTTATGTTGTCCTGGAGAGCTAGCAGAGCACTGAGGAAAAGCAGGCAGAGAATTCCCTGCTAGCACCTTCTCTGTGCCTGGGAAGCAGAAGTGTTCCCATTGCTTCGCAGAATCGCTTTTGTGCAGAAAACAGTAACACTTGTTCAGAACGAAAGAAAGCACAGAGCCCCAGATTTTATGTTGTCCTGGAGAGCTTGCAGAGCACTGGGGAAAGGCAGGCAGAGAATTCCCTGCTAGCACCTTCTCTGTGCCTGGGAAGCAGAAGTCTTCACATTGCTTCGCAGAATCGCTTTTGTGCAGAAAACAGTAACACTTGTTCAGAACGAAAGAAAGCACAGAGCCCCAGATTTTATGTTGTCCTGGAGAGCTTGCAGAGCACTGGGGAAAGGCAGGCAGAGAATTCCCTGCTAGCACCTTCTCTGTGCCTGGGAAACAGAAGTGTTCACATTGCTTCGCAGAATCGCTTTTGTGCAGAAAACAGTAACACTTGTTCAGAACGAAAGAAAGCACAGAGCCCCAGATTTTATGTTGTCCTGGAGAGCTTGCAGAGCACTGGGGAAAAGCAGGCAGAGAATTCCCTGCTAGGACCTTCTCTGTGCCTGGGAAACAGAAGTGTTCACATTGCTTCGCAGAATCGCTTTTGTGCAGAAAACAGTAACACTTGTTCAGAACGAAAGAAAGCACAGAGCCCCAGATTTTATGTTGTCCTGGAGAGCTTGCACAGCACTGGGGAAAAGCAGGCAGAGAATTCCCTGCTAGCACCTTCTCTGTGCCTGGGAAACAGAAGTGTTCCCATTGCTTCGCAGAATCGCTTTTGTGCAGAAAACAGTAACACTTGTTCAGAACGAAAGAAAGCACAGAGCCCCAGATTTGCTGTTGTCCTGGAGAGCTTGCAGAGTACTGGGGAAAGGCAGGCAGAGAATTCCCTGCTAGCACCTTCTCTGTGCCTGGGAAACAGAAGTGTTCACATTGCTTCGCAGAATCGCTTTTGTGCAGAAAACAGTAACACTTGTTCAGAACGAAAGAAAGCACAGAGCCCCAGATTTTATGTTGTCCTGGAGAGCTTGCAGAGCACTGGGGAAAGGCAGGCAGAGAATTCTCTGCTAGCACCTTCTCTGTGCCTGGGAAGCAGAAGTCTTCACATTGCTTCGCAGAATCGCTTTTGTGCAGAAAACAGTAACACTTGTTCAGAACGAAAGAAAGCACAGAGCCCCAGATTTTATGTTGTCCTGGAGAGCTTGCAGAGCACTGGGGAAAGGCAGGCAGAGAATTCCCTGCTAGCACCTTCTCTGTGCCTGTTCACATTGCTTCGCAGAATCGCTTTTGTGCAGAAAACAATAACACTTGTTCAGAAGGAAAGAAAGCACAGAGCCCCAGATTTTATGTTGTCCTGGAGAGCTTGCAGAGCACTGGGGAAAAGCAGGCAGAGATTTCCCTGCTAGCACGTTCTCTGTGCCTGGGAAGCAGAAGTGTTCCCATTGCTTCGCAGAATCGCTTTTGTGCAGAAAACAGTAACACTTGTTCAGAACGAAAGAAAGCACAGAGCCCCAGATTTGCTGTTGTCCTGGAGAGCTTGCAGAGCACTGGGGAAAGGCAGGCAGAGAATTCCCTGCTAGCACCTTCTCTGTGCCTGGGAAGCAGAAGTGTTCAGATTGCTTCGCAGAATCGCTTTTGTGCAGAAAACAGTAACACTTGTTCAGAACGAAAGAAAGCACAGAGCCCCAGATTTTATGTTGTCCTGGAGAGCTTGCAGAGCACTGGGGAAAGGCAGGCAGAGAATTCCCTGCTAGCACCTTCTCTGTGCCTGGGAAGCAGAAGTGTTCACATTGCTTCGCAGAATCGCTTTTGTGCCGAAAACAGTAACACTTGTTCAGAACGAAAGAAAGCACAGAGCCCCAGATTTTATGTTGTCCTGGAGAGCTAGCAGAGCACTGGGGAAAAGCAGGCAGAGAATTCCCTGCTAGCACCTTCTCTGTTCCTGGGAAGCAGAAGTGTTCCCATTGCTTCGCAGAATCGCTTTTGTGCAGAAAACAGTAACACTTGTTCAGAACGAAAGAAAGCACAGAGCCCCAGATTTTATGTTGTCCTGGAGAGCTTGCAGAGCACTGGGGAAAGGCAGGCAGAGAATTCCCTGCTAGCACCTTCTCTGTGCCTGGGAAGCAGAAGTCTTCACATTGCTTCGCATAATCGCTTTTGTGCAGAAAACAGTAACACTTGTTCAGAACGAAAGAAAGCACAGAGCCCCAGATTTTATGTTGTCCTGGAGAGCTTGCAGAGCACTGGGGAAAAGCAGGCAGAGAATTCCCTGCTAGCACCTTCTCTGTGCCTGGGAAGCAGAAGTGTTCACATTGCTTCGCAGAATCGCTTTTGTGCAGAAAACAGTAACACTTGTTCAGAAGGAAAGAAAGCACAGAGCCCCAGATTTTATGTTGTCCTGGAGAGCTTGCAGAGCACTGGGGAAAAGCAGGCAGAGAATTCCCTGCTAGCACCTTCTCTGTGCCTGGGAAACAGAAGTGTTCCCATTGCTTCGCAGAATCGCTTTTGTGCAGAAAACAGTAACACTTGTTCAGAACGAAAGAAAGCACAGAGCCCCAGATTTTATGTTGTCCTGGAGAGCTTGCAGAGTACTGGGGAAAGGCAGGCAGAGAATTCCCTGCTAGCACCTTCTCTGTGCCTGGGAAACAGAAGTGTTCACATTGCTTCGCAGAATCGCTTTTGTGCAGAAAACAGTAACACTTGTTCAGAACGAAAGAAAGCACAGAGCCCCAGATTTTATGTTGTCCTGGAGAGCTAGCAGAGCACTGGGGAAAGGCAGGCAGAGAATTTCCTGCTAGCACCTTCTCTGTGCCTGGGAAGCAGAAGTGTTCACATTGCTTGGCAGAATCGCTTTTGTGCAGAAAACAGTAACACTTGTTCAGAACGAAAGAAAGCACAGAGCCCCAGATTTTATGTTGTCCTGGAGAGCTTGCAGAGCACTGGGGAAAGGCAGGCAGAGAATTCCCTGCTAGCACCTTCTCTGTGCCTGGGAAGCAGAAGTCTTCACATTGCTTCGCAGAATCGCTTTTGTGCAGAAAACAGTAACACTTGTTCAGAACGAAAGAAAGCACAGAGCCCCAGATTTTATGTTGTCCTGGAGAGCTTGCAGAGTACTGGGGAAAGGCAGGCAGAGAATTCCCTGCTAGCACCTTCTCTGTGCCTGGGAAACAGAAGTGTTCCCATTGCTTCGCAGAATCGCTTTTGTGCAGAAAACAGTAACAGTTGTTCAGAACGAAAGAAAGCACAGAGCCCCAGATTTTATGTTGTCCTGGAGAGCTAGCAGAGCACTGAGGAAAAGCAGGCAGAGAATTCCCTGCTAGCACGTTCTCTGTTCCTGGGAAGCAGAAGTGTTCCCATTGCTTCGCAGAATCGCTTTTGTGCAGAAAACAGTAACACTTGTTCAGAACGAAAGAAAGCACAGAGCCCCAGATTTTATGTTGTCCTGGAGAGCTTGCAGAGCACTGGGGAAAGGCAGGCAGAGAATTCCCTGCTAGCACCTTCTCTGTGCCTGGGAAGCAGAAGTCTTCACATTGCTTCGCAGAATCGCTTTTGTGCAGAAAACAGTAACACTTGTTCAGAACGAAAGAAAGCACAGAGCCCCAGATTTTATGTTGTCCTGGAGAGCTTGCAGAGCACTGGGGAAAGGCAGGCAGAGAATTCCCTGCTAGCACCTTCTCTGTGCCTGGGAAGCAGAAGTCTTCACATTGCTTCGCAGAATCGCTTTTGTGCAGAAAACAGTAACACTTGTTCAGAACGAAAGAAAGCACAGAGCCCCAGATTTTATGTTGTCCTGGAGAGCTTGCAAAGCACTGGGGAAAAGCAGGCAGAGAATTCCCTGCTAGGACCTTCTCTGTGCCTGGGAAGCAGAAGTGTTCACATTGCTTCGCAGAATCGCTTTTGTGCAGAAAACAGTAACACTTGTTCAGAACGAAAGAAAGCACAGAGCCCCAGATTTTATGTTGTCCTGGAGAGCTTGCAGAGCACTGGGGAAAAGCAGGCAGAGAATTCCCTGCTAGCACCTTCTCTGTGCCTGGGAAGCAGAAGTGTTCACATTGCTTCGCAGAATCGCTTTTGTGCAGAAAACAGTAACACTTGTTCAGAATGAAAGAAAGCACAGAGCCCCAGATTTTATGTTGTCCTGGAGAGCTTGCAGAGCACTGGGGAAAAGCAGGCAGAGAATTCCCTGCTAGCACCTTCTCTGTGCCTGGGAAACAGAAGTGTTGCCATTGCTTCGCAGAATCGCTTTTGTGCAGAAAACAGTAACACTTGTTCAGAACGAAAGAAAGCACAGAGCCCCAGATTTTATGTTGTCCTGGAGAGCTTGCAGAGTACTGGGGAAAGGCAGGCAGAGAATTCTCTGCTAGCACCTTCTCTGTGCCTGGGAAGCAGAAGTCTTCACATTGCTTCGCAGAATCGCTTTTGTGCAGAAAACAGTAACACTTGTTCAGAACGAAAGAAAGCACAGAGCCCCAGATTTGCTGTTGTCCTGGAGAGCTTGCAGAGCACTGGGGAAAAGCAGGCAGAGAATTCCCTGCTAGCACCTTCTCTGAGCCTGGGAAGCAGAAGTGTTCCCATTGCTTCGCAGAATCGCTTTTGTGCAGAAAACAGTAACACTTGTTCAGAACGAAAGAAAGCACAGAGCCCCAGATTTTATGTTGTCCTGGAGAGCTAGCAGAGCACTGAGGAAAAGCAGGCAGAGAATTCCCTGCTAGCACCTTCTCTGTGCCTGGGAAGCAGAAGTGTTCCCATTGCTTCGCAGAATCGCTTTTGTGCAGAAAACAGTAACACTTGTTCAGAACGAAAGAAAGCACAGAGCCCCAGATTTTATGTTGTCCTGGAGAGCTTGCAGAGCACTGGGGAAAGGCAGGCAGAGAATTCCCTGCTAGCACCTTCTCTGTGCCTGGGAAGCAGAAGTCTTCACATTGCTTCGCAGAATCGCTTTTGTGCAGAAAACAGTAACACTTGTTCAGAACGAAAGAAAGCACAGAGCCCCAGATTTTATGTTGTCCTGGAGAGCTTGCAGAGCACTGGGGAAAAGCAGGCAGAGAATTCCCTGCTAGCACCTTCTCTGTGCCTGGGAAGCAGAAGTGTTCACATTGCTTCGCAGAATCGCTTTTGTGCAGAAAACAGTAACACTTGTTCAGAACGAAAGAAAGCACAGAGCCCCAGATTTTATGTTGTCCTGGAGAGCTTGCAGAGCACTGGGGAAAAGCAGGCAGAGAATTCCCTGCTAGCACCTTCTCTGTGCCTGGGAAACAGAAGTGTTCAGATTGCTTCGCAGAATCGCTTTTGTGCAGAAAACAGTAACACTTGTTCAGAACGAAAGAAAGCACAGAGCCCCAGATTTGCTGTTGTCCTGGAGAGCTTGCAGAGTACTGGGGAAAGGCAGGCAGAGAATTCCCTGCTAGCACCTTCTCTGTGCCTGGGAAACAGAAGTGTTCACATTGCTTCGCAGAATCGCTTTTGTGCAGAAAACAGTAACACTTGTTCAGAACGAAAGAAAGCACAGAGCCCCAGATTTTATGTTGTCCTGGAGAGCTTGCAGAGCACTGGGGAAAGGCAGGCAGAGAATTCTCTGCTAGCACCTTCTCTGTGCCTGGGAAGCAGAAGTCTTCACATTGCTTCGCAGAATCGCTTTTGTGCAGAAAACAGTAACACTTGTTCAGAACGAAAGAAAGCACAGAGCCCCAGATTTTATGTTGTCCTGGAGAGCTTGCAGAGCACTGGGGAAAGGCAGGCAGAGAATTCCCTGCTAGCACCTTCTCTGTGCCTGTTCACATTGCTTCGCAGAATCGCTTTTGTGCAGAAAACAATAACACTTGTTCAGAAGGAAAGAAAGCACAGAGCCCCAGATTTTATGTTGTCCTGGAGAGCTTGCAGAGCACTGGGGAAAAGCAGGCAGAGATTTCCCTGCTAGCACGTTCTCTGTGCCTGGGAAGCAGAAGTCTTCACATTGCTTCGCAGAATCGCTTTTGTGCAGAAAACAGTAACACTTGTTCAGAACGAAAGAAAGCACAGAGCCCCAGATTTGCTGTTGTCCTGGAGAGCTTGCAGAGCACTGGGGAAAGGCAGGCAGAGAATTCCCTGCTAGCACCTTCTCTGTGCCTGGGAAGCAGAAGTGTTCAGATTGCTTCGCAGAATCGCTTTTGTGCAGAAAACAGTAACACTTGTTCAGAACGAAAGAAAGCACAGAGCCCCAGATTTTATGTTGTCCTGGAGAGCTTGCAGAGCACTGGGGAAAGGCAGGCAGAGAATTCCCTGCTAGCACCTTCTCTGTGCCTGGGAAGCAGAAGTGTTCACATTGCTTCGCAGAATCGCTTTTGTGCCGAAAACAGTAACACTTGTTCAGAACGAAAGAAAGCACAGAGCCCCAGATTTTATGTTGTCCTGGAGAGCTAGCAGAGCACTGGGGAAAAGTAGGCAGAGAATTCCCTGCTAGCACCTTCTCTGTTCCTGGGAAGCAGAAGTGTTCCCATTGCTTCGCAGAATCGCTTTTGTGCAGAAAACAGTAACACTTGTTCAGAACGAAAGAAAGCACAGAGCCCCAGATTTTATGTTGTCCTGGAGAGCTTGCAGAGCACTGGGGAAAAGCAGGCAGAGAATTCTCTGCTAGCACCTTCTCTGTGCCTGGGAAACAGAAGTGTTCCCATTGCTTCGCAGAATCGCTTTTGTGCAGAAAACAGTAACACTTGTTCAGAACGAAAGAAAGCACAGAGCCCCAGATTTTATGTTGTCCTGGAGAGCTTGCAGAGCACTGGGGAAAAGGCACGCAGAGAATTCCCTGCTAGCACCTTCTCTGTGCCTGTTCACATTGCTTCGCAGAATCGCTTTTGTGCAGAAAACAATAACACTTGTTCAGAAGGAAAGAAAGCACAGAGCCCCAGATTTTATGTTGTCCTGGAGAGCTTGCAGAGCACTGGGGAAAAGCAGGCAGAGATTTCCCTGCTAGCACGTTCTCTGTGCCTGGGAAGCGGAAGTGTTCAGATTGCTTCGCAGAATCGCTTTTGTGCAGAAAACAGTAACACTTGTTCAGAACGAAAGAAAGCACAGAGCCCCAGATTTGCTGTTGTCCTGGAGAGCTTGCAGAGCACTGGGGAAAGGCAGGCAGAGAATTCCCTGCTAGCACCTTCTCTGTGCCTGTTCACATTGCTTCGCAGAATCGCTTTTGTGCAGAAAACAATAACACTTGTTCAGAAGGAAAGAAAGCACAGAGTCCCAGATTTTATGTTGTCCTGGAGAGCTTGCAGAGCACTGGGGAAAAGCAGGCAGAGATTTCCCTGCTAGCACCTTCTCTGTGCCTGGGAAGCAGAAGTGTTCACATTGCTTCGCAGAATCGCTTTTGTGCAGAAAACCGTAACACTTGTTCAGAACGAAAGAAAGCACAGAGCCCCAGATTTTATGTTGTCCTGGAGAGCTTGCAGAGCACTGGGGAAAGGCAGGCAGAGAATTCCCTGCTAGCACCTTCTCTGTGCCTGGGAAGCAGAAGTGTTCCCATTGCTTCGCAGAATCGCTTTTGTGCAGAAAACAGTAACACTTGTTCAGAACGAAAGAAAGCACAGAGCCCCAGATTTTATGTTGTCCTGGAGAGCTTGCAGAGCACTGGGGAAAGGCAGGCAGAGAATTCCCTGCTAGCACCTTCTCTGTGCCTGGGAAACAGAAGTGTTCCCATTGCTTCGCAGAATCGCTTTTGTGCAGAAAACAGTAACACTTGTTCAGAACGAAAGAAAGCACAGAGCCCCAGATTTGCTGTTGTCCTGGAGAGCTTGCAGAGTACTGGGGAAAGGCAGGCAGAGAATTCCCTGCTAGCACCTTCTCTGTGCCTGGGAAACAGAAGTGTTCACATTGCTTCGCAGAATCGCTTTTGTGCAGAAAACAGTAACACTTGTTCAGAACGAAAGAAAGCACAGAGCCCCAGATTTTATGTTGTCCTGGAGAGCTTGCAGAGCACTGGGGAAAGGCAGGCAGAGAATTCTCTGCTAGCACCTTCTCTGTGCCTGGGAAGCAGAAGTCTTCACATTGCTTCGCAGAATCGCTTTTGTGCAGAAAACAGTAACACTTGTTCAGAACGAAAGAAAGCACAGAGCCCCAGATTTTATGTTGTCCTGGAGAGCTTGCAGAGCACTGGGGAAAGGCAGGCAGAGAATTCCCTGCTAGCACCTTCTCTGTGCCTGTTCACATTGCTTCGCAGAATCGCTTTTGTGCAGAAAACAATAACACTTGTTCAGAAGGAAAGAAAGCACAGAGCCCCAGATTTTATGTTGTCCTGGAGAGCTTGCAGAGCACTGGGGAAAAGCAGGCAGAGATTTCCCTGCTAGCACGTTCTCTGTGCCTGGGAAGCAGAAGTCTTCACATTGCTTCGCAGAATCGCTTTTGTGCAGAAAACAGTAACACTTGTTCAGAACGAAAGAAAGCACAGAGCCCCAGATTTGCTGTTGTCCTGGAGAGCTTGCAGAGCACTGGGGAAAGGCAGGCAGAGAATTCCCTGCTAGCACCTTCTCTGTGCCTGGGAAGCAGAAGTGTTCAGATTGCTTCGCAGAATCGCTTTTGTGCAGAAAACAGTAACACTTGTTCAGAACGAAAGAAAGCACAGAGCCCCAGATTTGCTGTTGTCCTGGAGAGCTTGCAGAGTACTGGGGAAAGGCAGGCAGAGAATTCCCTGCTAGCACCTTCTCTGTGCCTGGGAAACAGAAGTGTTCACATTGCTTCGCAGAATCGCTTTTGTGCAGAAAACAGTAACACTTGTTCAGAACGAAAGAAAGCACAGAGCCCCAGATTTTATGTTGTCCTGGAGAGCTTGCAGAGCACTGGGGAAAGGCAGGCAGAGAATTCCCTGCTAGCACCTTCTCTGTGCCTGTTCACATTGCTTCGCAGAATCGCTTTTGTGCAGAAAACAATAACACTTGTTCAGAAGGAAAGAAAGCACAGAGCCCCAGATTTTATGTTGTCCTGGAGAGCTTGCAGAGCACTGGGGAAAAGCAGGCAGAGATTTCCCTGCTAGCACGTTCTCTGTGCCTGGGAAGCAGAAGTCTTCACATTGCTTCGCAGAATCGCTTTTGTGCAGAAAACAGTAACACTTGTTCAGAACGAAAGAAAGCACAGAGCCCCAGATTTGCTGTTGTCCTGGAGAGCTTGCAGAGCACTGGGGAAAGGCAGGCAGAGAATTCCCTGCTAGCACCTTCTCTGTGCCTGGGAAGCAGAAGTGTTCAGATTGCTTCGCAGAATCGCTTTTGTGCAGAAAACAGTAACACTTGTTCAGAACGAAAGAAAGCACAGAGCCCCAGATTTTATGTTGTCCTGGAGAGCTTGCAGAGCACTGGGGAAAGGCAGGCAGAGAATTCCCTGCTAGCACCTTCTCTGTGCCTGGGAAGCAGAAGTGTTCACATTGCTTCGCAGAATCGCTTTTGTGCCGAAAACAGTAACACTTGTTCAGAACGAAAGAAAGCACAGAGCCCCAGATTTTATGTTGTCCTGGAGAGCTAGCAGAGCACTGGGGAAAAGTAGGCAGAGAATTCCCTGCTAGCACCTTCTCTGTTCCTGGGAAGCAGAAGTGTTCCCATTGCTTCGCAGAATCGCTTTTGTGCAGAAAACAGTAACACTTGTTCAGAACGAAAGAAAGCACAGAGCCCCAGATTTTATGTTGTCCTGGAGAGCTTGCAGAGCACTGGGGAAAAGCAGGCAGAGAATTCTCTGCTAGCACCTTCTCTGTGCCTGGGAAACAGAAGTGTTCCCATTGCTTCGCAGAATCGCTTTTGTGCAGAAAACAGTAACACTTGTTCAGAACGAAAGAAAGCACAGAGCCCCAGATTTTATGTTGTCCTGGAGAGCTTGCAGAGCACTGGGGAAAAGGCACGCAGAGAATTCCCTGCTAGCACCTTCTCTGTGCCTGTTCACATTGCTTCGCAGAATCGCTTTTGTGCAGAAAACAATAACACTTGTTCAGAAGGAAAGAAAGCACAGAGCCCCAGATTTTATGTTGTCCTGGAGAGCTTGCAGAGCACTGGGGAAAAGCAGGCAGAGATTTCCCTGCTAGCACGTTCTCTGTGCCTGGGAAGCGGAAGTGTTCAGATTGCTTCGCAGAATCGCTTTTGTGCAGAAAACAGTAACACTTGTTCAGAACGAAAGAAAGCACAGAGCCCCAGATTTGCTGTTGTCCTGGAGAGCTTGCAGAGCACTGGGGAAAGGCAGGCAGAGAATTCCCTGCTAGCACCTTCTCTGTGCCTGTTCACATTGCTTCGCAGAATCGCTTTTGTGCAGAAAACAATAACACTTGTTCAGAAGGAAAGAAAGCACAGAGTCCCAGATTTTATGTTGTCCTGGAGAGCTTGCAGAGCACTGGGGAAAAGCAGGCAGAGATTTCCCTGCTAGCACCTTCTCTGTGCCTGGGAAGCAGAAGTGTTCACATTGCTTCGCAGAATCGCTTTTGTGCAGAAAACCGTAACACTTGTTCAGAACGAAAGAAAGCACAGAGCCCCAGATTTTATGTTGTCCTGGAGAGCTTGCAGAGCACTGGGGAAAGGCAGGCAGAGAATTCCCTGCTAGCACCTTCTCTGTGCCTGGGAAGCAGAAGTGTTCCCATTGCTTCGCAGAATCGCTTTTGTGCAGAAAACAGTAACACTTGTTCAGAACGAAAGAAAGCACAGAGCCCCAGATTTTATGTTGTCCTGGAGAGCTTGCAGAGCACTGGGGAAAGGCAGGCAGAGAATTCCCTGCTAGCACCTTCTCTGTGCCTGGGAAGCAGAAGTCTTCACATTGCTTCGCAGAATCGCTTTTGTGCAGAAAACAGTAACACTTGTTCAGAACGAAAGAAAGCACAGAGCCCCAGATTTTATGTTGTCCTGGAGAGCTTGCAGAGTACTGGGGAAAGGCAGGCAGAGAATTCCCTGCTAGCACGTTCTCTGTTCCTGGGAAGCAGAAGTGTTCCCATTGCTTCGCAGAATCGCTTTTGTGCAGAAAACAGTAACACTTGTTCAGAACGAAAGAAAGCACAGAGCCCCAGATTTTATGTTGTCCTGGAGAGCTTGCAGAGCACTGGGGAAAGGCAGGCAGAGAATTCCCTGCTAGCACCTTCTCTGTGCCTGGGAAGCAGAAGTGTTCCCATTGCTTCGCAGAATCGCTTTTGTGCAGAAAACAGTAACACTTGTTCAGAACGAAAGAAAGCACAGAGCCCCAGATTTTATGTTGTCCTGGAGAGCTTGCAGAGCACTGGGGAAAGGCAGGCAGAGAATTCCCTGCTAGCACCTTCTCTGTGCCTGGGAAGCAGAAGTCTTCACATTGCTTCGCAGAATCGCTTTTGTGCAGAAAACAGTAACACTTGTTCAGAACGAAAGAAAGCACAGAGCCCCAGATTTTATGTTGTCCTGGAGAGCTTGCAGAGCACTGGGGAAAAGCAGGCAGAGAATTCCCTGCTAGGACCTTCTCTGTGCCTGGGAAGCAGAAGTGTTCAGATTGCTTCGCAGAATCGCTTTTGTGCAGAAAACAGTAACACTTGTTCAGAACGAAAGAAAGCACAGAGCCCCAGATTTTATGTTGTCCTGGAGAGCTTGCAGAGCACTGGGGAAAGGCAGGCAGAGAATTCCCTGCTAGCACCTTCTCTGTGCCTGGGAAGCAGAAGTGTTCCCATTGCTTCGCAGAATCGCTTTTGTGCAGAAAACAGTAACACTTGTTCAGAACGAAAGAAAGCACAGAGCCCCAGATTTTATGTTGTCCTGGAGAGCTAGCAGAGCACTGGGGAAAAGCAGGCAGAGAATTCCCTGCTAGCACCTTCTCTGTGCCTGGGAAGCAGAAGTGTTCCCATTGCTTCGCAGAATCGCTTTTGTGCAGAAAACAGTAACACTTGTTCAGAACGAAAGAAAGCACAGAGCCCCAGATTTTATGTTGTCCTGGAGAGCTTGCAGAGCACTGGGGAAAGGCAGGCAGAGAATTCCCTGCTAGCACCTTCTCTGTGCCTGGGAAGCAGAAGTGTTCACATTGCTTCGCAGAATCGCTTTTGTGCAGAAAACAGTAACACTTGTTCAGAACGAAAGAAAGCACAGAGCCCCAGATTTTATGTTGTCCTGGAGAGCTTGCAGAGCACTGGGGAAAAGCAGGCAGAGAATTCCCTGCTAGCACCTTCTCTGTGCCTGGGAAGCAGAAGTGTTCCCATTGCTTCGCAGAATCGCTTTTGTACAGAAAACAGTAACACTTGTTCAGAACGAAAGAAAGCACAGAGCCCCAGATTTTATGTTGTCCTGGAGAGCTTGCAGAGCACTGGGAAAAGGCACGCAGAGAATTCCCTGCTAGCACCTTCTCTGTGCCTGTGCACATTGCTTCGCAGAATCGCTTTTGTGCAGAAAACAATAACACTTGTTCAGAAGGAAAGAAAGCACAGAGCCCCAGATTTTATGTTGTCCTGGAGAGCTTGCAGAGCACTGGGGAAAAGCAGGCAGAGATTTCCCTGCTAGCACGTTCTCTGTGCCTGGGAAGCAGAAGTGTTCAGATTGCTTCGCAGAATCGCTTTTGTGCAGAAAACAGTAACACTTGTTCAGAACGAAAGAAAGCACAGAGCCCCAGATTTGCTGTTGTCCTGGAGAGCTTGCAGAGCACTGGGGAAAGGCAGGGAGAGAAATCCCTGCTAGCACCTTCTCTGTGCCTGTTCACATTGCTTCGCAGAATCGCTTTTGTGCAGAAAACAATAACACTTGTTCAGAAGGAAAGAAAGCACAGAGTCCCAGATTTTATGTTGTCCTGGAGAGCTTGCAGAGCACTGGGGAAAAGCAGGCAGAGATTTCCCTGCTAGCACCTTCTCTGTGCCTGGGAAGCAGAAGTGTTCCCATTGCTTCGCAGAATCGCTTTTGTGCAGAAAACCGTAACACTTGTTCAGAACGAAAGAAAGCACAGAGCCCCAGATTTTATGTTGTCCTGGAGAGCTTGCAGAGCACTGGGGAAAGGCAGGCAGAGAATTCCCTGCTAGCACCTTCTCTGTGCCTGGGAAACAGAAGTGTTCCCATTGCTTCGCAGAATCGCTTTTGTGCAGAAAACAGTAACACTTGTTCAGAACGAAAGAAAGCACAGAGCCCCAGATTTTATGTTGTCCTGGAGAGCTTGCACAGCACTGGGGTAAGGCAGGCAGAGAATTCCCTGCTAGCACCTTCTCTGTGCCTGGGAAACAGAAGTGTTCCCATTGCTTCGCAGAATCGCTTTTGTGCAGAAAACAGTAACACTTGTTCAGAACGAAAGAAAGCACAGAGCCCCAGATTTTATGTTGTCCTGGAGAGCTTGCAGAGCACTGGGGAAAGGCAGGCAGAGAATTCCCTGCTAGCACCTTCTCTGTGCCTGGGAAGCAGAAGTCTTCACATTGCTTCGCAGAATCGCTTTTGTGCAGAAAACAGTAACACTTGTTCAGAACGAAAGAAAGCACAGAGCCCCAGATTTTATGTTGTCCTGGAGAGCTTGCAGAGCACTGGGGAAAAGCAGGCAGAGAATTCCCTGCTAGGACCTTCTCTGTGCCTGAGAAGCAGAAGTCTTCACATTGCTTCGCAGAATCGCTTTTGTGCAGAAAACAGTAACACTTGTTCAGAACGAAAGAAAGCACAGAGCCCCAGATTTTATGTTGTCCTGGAGAGCTTGCAGAGCACTGGGGAAAAGCAGGCAGAGAATTCCCTGCTAGCACCTTCTCTGTGCCTGGGAAACAGAAGTGTTCCCATTGCTTCGCAGAATCGCTTTTGTGCAGAAAACAGTAACACTTGTTCAGAACGAAAGAAAGCACAGAGCCCCAGATTTTATGTTGTCCTGGAGAGCTAGCAGAGCACTGGGGAAAAGCAGGCAGAGAATTCCCTGCTAGCACCTTCTCTGTTCCTGGGAAGCAGAAGTGTTCCCATTGCTTCGCAGAATCGCTTTTGTGCAGAAAACAGTAACACTTGTTCAGAACGAAAGAAAGCACAGAGCCCCAGATTTTATGTTGTCCTGGAGAGCTTGCAGAGTACTGGGGAAAGGCAGGCAGAGAATTCCCTGCTAGCACCTTCTCTGTGCCTGGGAAGCAGAAGTGTTCACATTGCTTCGCAGAATCGCTTTTGTGCAGAAAACAGTAACACTTGTTCAGAACTAAAGAAAGCACAGAGCCCCAGATTTTATGTTGTCCTGGAGAGCTTGCAGAGCACTGGGAAAAGGCACGCAGAGAATTCCCTGCTAGCACCTTCTCTGTGCCTGTTCACATTGCTTCGCAGAATCGCTTTTGTGCAGAAAACAATAACACTTGTTCAGAAGGAAAGAAAGCACAGAGCCCCAGATTTTATGTTGTCCTGGAGAGCTTGCAGAGCACTGGGGAAAAGCAGGCAGAGATTTCCCTGCTAGCACGTTCTCTGTGCCTGGGAAGCAGAAGTGTTCAGATTGCATCGCAGAATCGCTTTTGTGCAGAAAACAGTAACACTTGTTCAGAACGAAAGAAAGCACAGAGCCCCAGATTTGCTGTTGTCCTGGAGAGCTTGCAGAGCACTGGGGAAAGGCAGGCAGAGAATTCCCTGCTAGCACCTTCTCTGTGCCTGGGAAGCAGAAGTGTTCCCATTGCTTCGCAGAATCGCTTTTGTGCAGAAAACCGTAACACTTGTTCAGAACGAAAGAAAGCACAGAGCCCCAGATTTTATGTTGTCCTGGAGAGCTTGCAGAGCACTGGGGAAAGGCAGGCAGAGAATTCCCTGCTAGCACCTTCTCTGTGCCTGGGAAACAGAAGTGTTCCCATTGCTTCGCAGAATCGCTTTTGTGCAGAAAACAGTAACACTTGTTCAGAACGAAAGAAAGCACAGAGCCCCAGATTTTATGTTGTCCTGGAGAGCTTGCACAGCACTGGGGAAAGGCAGGCAGAGAATTCCCTGCTAGCACCTTCTCTGTGCCTGGGAAACAGAAGTGTTCCCATTGCTTCGCAGAATCGCTTTTGTGCAGAAAACAGTAACACTTGTTCAGAACGAAAGAAAGCACAGAGCCCCAGATTTTATGTTGTCCTGGAGAGCTAGCAGAGCACTGGGGAAAAGCAGGCAGAGAATTCCCTGCTAGCACCTTCTCTGTGCCTGGGAAGCAGAAGTGTTCACATTGCTTCGCAGAATCGCTTTTGTGCAGAAAACCGTAACACTTGTTCAGAACGAAAGAAAGCACAGAGCCCCAGATTTTATGTTGTCCTGGAGAGCTTGCAGAGCACTGGGGAAAAGCAGGCAGAGAATTCCCTGCTAGCACCTTCTCTGTGCCTGGGAAGCAGAAGTCTTCACATTGCTTCGCAGAATCGCTTTTGTGCAGAAAACAGTAACACTTGTTCAGAACGAAAGAAAGCACAGAGCCCCAGATTTTATGTTGTCCTGGAGAGCTTGCAGAGCACTGGGGAAAAGCAGGCAGAGAATTCCCTGCTAGCACCTTCTCTGTGCCTGGGAAGCAGAAGTGTTCACATTGCTTCGCAGAATCGCTTTTGTGCAGAAAACAGTAACACTTGTTCAGAACGAAAGAAAGCACAGAGCCCCAGATTTTATGTTGTCCTGGAGAGCTTGCAGAGCACTGGGGAAAAGCAGGCAGAGAATTCCCTGCTAGCACCTTCTCTGTGCCTGGGAAGCAGAAGTGTTCCCATTGCTTCGCAGAATCGCTTTTGTGCAGAAAACAGTAACACTTGTTCAGAACGAAAGAAAGCACAGAGCCCCAGATTTTATGTTGTCCTGGAGAGCTTGCAGAGCACTGGGGAAAGGCAGGCAGAGAATTCCCTGCTAGCACCTTCTCTGTGCCTGGGAAACAGAAGTGTTCACATTGCTTCGCAGAATCGCTTTTGTGCAGAAAACAGTAACACTTGTTCAGAACGAAAGAAAGCACAGAGCCCCAGATTTTATGTTGTCCTGGAGAGCTTGCAGAGCACTGGGGAAAAGCAGGCAGAGAATTCCCTGCTAGGACCTTCTCTGTGCCTGGGAAGCAGAAGTGTTCACATTGCTTCGCAGAATCGCTTTTGTGCAGAAAACAGTAACACTTGTTCAGAACGAAAGAAAGCACAGAGCCCCAGATTTTATGTTGTCCTGGAGAGCTTGCAGAGCACTGGGGAAAGGCAGGCAGAGAATTCCCTGCTAGCACCTTCTCTGTGCCTGGGAAACAGAAGTGTTCCCATTGCTTCGCAGAATCGCTTTTGTGCAGAAAACAGTAACACTTGTTCAGAACGAAAGAAAGCACAGAGCCCCAGATTTGCTGTTGTCCTGGAGAGCTTGCAGAGCACTGGGGAAAGGCAGGCAGAGAATTCCCTGCTAGCACCTTCTCTGTGCATGGGAAGCAGAAGTGTTCACATTGCTTCGCAGAATCGCTTTTGTGCAGAAAACAGTAACACTTGTTCAGAACGAAAGAAAGCACAGAGCCCCAGATTTTATGTTGTCCTGGAGAGCTAGCAGAGCACTGGGGAAAAGCAATCAGAGAATTCCCTGCTAGCACGTTCTCTGTGCCTGGGAAACAGAAGTGTTCCCATTGCTTCGCAGAATCGCTTTTGTGCAGAAAACAGTAACACTTGTTCAGAACGAAAGAAAGCACAGAGCCCCAGATTTTATGTTGTCCTGGAGAGCTTGCAGAGCACTGGGGAAAGGCAGGCAGAGAATTCCCTGCTAGCACGTTCTCTGTGCCTGGGAAGCAGAAGTGTTCAGATTGCTTCGCAGAATCGCTTTTGTGCAGAAAACAGTAACACTTGTTCAGAACGAAAGAAAGCACAGAGCCCCAGATTTTATGTTGTCCTGGAGAGCTTGCAGAGCACTGGGGAAAAGCAGGCAGAGAATTCCCTGCTAGCACCTTCTCTGTGCCTGGGAAACAGAAGTGTTCACATTGCTTCGCAGAATCGCTTTTGTGCAGAAAACAGTAACACTTGTTCAGAACGAAAGAAAGCACAGAGCCCCAGATTTTATGTTGTCCTGGAGAGCTTGCAGAGCACTGGGGAAAGGCAGGCAGAGAATTCTCTGCTAGCACCTTCTCTGTGCCTGGGAAGCAGAAGTCTTCACATTGCTTCGCAGAATCGCTTTTGTGCAGAAAACAGTAACACTTGTTCAGAACGAAAGAAAGCACAGAGCCCCAGATTTGCTGTTGTCCTGGAGAGCTTGCAGAGCACTGGGGAAAAGCAGGCAGAGAATTCCCTGCTAGGACCTTCTCTGTGCCTGGGAAGCAGAAGTGTTCACATTGCTTCGCAGAATCGCTTTTTTGCAGAAAACAGTAACACTTGTTCAGAACGAAAGAAAGCACAGAGCCCCAGATTTTATGTTGTCCTGGAGAGCTTGCAGAGCACTGGGGAAAAGCAGGCAGAGAATTCCCTGCTAGCACCTTCTCTGAGCCTGGGAAGCAGAAGTGTTCCCATTGCTTCGCAGAATCGCTTTTGTGCAGAAAACAGTAACACTTGTTCAGAACGAAAGAAAGCACAGAGCCCCAGATTTTATGTTGTCCTGGAGAGCTAGCAGAGCACTGAGGAAAAGCAGGCAGAGAATTCCCTGCTAGCACCTTCTCTGTGCCTGGGAAGCAGAAGTGTTCCCATTGCTTCGCAGAATCGCTTTTGTGCAGAAAACAGTAACACTTGTTCAGAACGAAAGAAAGCACAGAGCCCCAGATTTTATGTTGTCCTTGAGAGCTTGCAGAGCACTGGGGAAAGGCAGGCAGAGAATTCCCTGCTAGCACCTTCTCTGTGCCTGGGAAGCAGAAGTGTTCACATTGCTTCGCAGAATCGCTTTTGTGCAGAAAACAGTAACACTTGTTCAGAACGATAGAAAGCACAGAGCCCCAGATTTTATGTTGTCCTGGAGAGCTTGCAGAGCACTGGGGAAAGGCAGGCAGAGAATTCCCTGCTAGCACCTTCTCTGTGCCTGGGAAGCAGAACTGTTCACATTGCTTCGCAGAATCGCTTTTGTGCAGAAAACAGTAACACTTGTTCAGAACGAAAGAAAGCACAGAGCCCCAGATTTTATGTTGTCCTGGAGAGCTTGCAGAGCACTGGGGAAAAGCAGGCAGAGAATTCCCTGCTAGGACCTTCTCTGTGCCTGGGAAGCAGAAGTGTTCCCATTGCTTCGCAGAATCGCTTTTGTGCAGAAAACAGTAACACTTGTTCAGAACGAAAGAAAGCACAGAGCCCCAGATTTTATGTTGTCCTGGAGAGCTTGCACAGCACTGGGGAAAAGCAGGCAGAGAATTCCCTGCTAGCACCTTCTCTGTGCCTGGGAAGCAGAAGTGTTCAGATTGCTTCGCAGAATCGCTTTTGTGCAGAAAACAGTAACACTTGTTCAGAACGAAAGAAAGCACAGAGCCCCAGATTTTATGTTGTCCTGGAGAGCTTGCAGAGTACTGGGGAAAGGCAGGCAGAGATTTCCCTGCTAGCACCTTCTCTGTGCCTGGGAAACAGAAGTGTTCACATTGCTTCGCAGAATCGCTTTTGTGCAGAAAACAGTAACACTTGTTCAGAACGAAAGAAAGCACAGAGCCCCAGATTTTATGTTGTCCTGGAGAGCTTGCAGAGCACTGGGGAAAGGCAGGCAGAGAATTCTCTGCTAGCACCTTCTCTGTGCCTGGGAAGCAGAAGTGTTCACATTGCTTCGCAGAATCGCTTTTGTGCAGAAAACAGTAACACTTGTTCAGAACGAAAGAAAGCACAGAGCCCCAGATTTTATGTTGTCCTGGAGAGCTTGCAGAGCACTGGGGAAAGGCAGGCAGAGAATTCCCTGCTAGCACCTTCTCTGTGCCTGGGAAGCAGAAGTCTTCACATTGCTTCGCAGAATCGCTTTTGTGCAGAAAACAGTAACACTTGTTCAGAACGAAAGAAAGCACAGAGCCCCAGATTTTATGTTGTCCTGGAGAGCTTGCAGAGTACTGGGGAAAGGCAGGCAGAGAATTCCCTGCTAGCACCTTCTCTGTGCCTGGGAAACAGAAGTGTTCCCATTGCTTCGCAGAATCGCTTTTGTGCAGAAAACAGTAACACTTGTTCAGAACGAAAGAAAGCACAGAGCCCCAGATTTTATGTTGTCCTGGAGAGCTAGCAGAGCACTGAGGAAAAGCAGGCAGAGAATTCCCTGCTAGCACGTTCTCTGTTCCTGGGAAGCAGAAGTGTTCCCATTGCTTCGCAGAATCGCTTTTGTGCAGAAAACAGTAACACTTGTTCAGAACGAAAGAAAGCACAGAGCCCCAGATTTGCTGTTGTCCTGGAGAGCTTGCAGAGCACTGGGGAAAGGCAGGCAGAGAATTCCCTGCTAGCACCTTCTCTGTGCCTGGGAAGCAGAAGTGTTCACATTGCTTCGCAGAATCGCTTTTGTGCAGAAGACAGTAACACTTGTTCAGAACGAAAGAAAGCACAGAGCCCCAGATTTTATGTTGTCCTGGAGAGCTTGCAGAGCACTGGGGAAAGGCAGGCAGAGAATTCCCTGCTAGCACCTTCTCTGTGCCTGGGAAGCAGAAGTCTTCACATTGCTTCGCAGAATCGCTTTTGTGCAGAAAACAGTAACACTTGTTCAGAACGAAAGAAAGCACAGAGCCCCAGATTTTATGTTGTCCTGGAGAGCTTGCAAAGCACTGGGGAAAAGCAGGCAGAGAATTCCCTGCTAGGACCTTCTCTGTGCCTGGGAAGCAGAAGTGTTCACATTGCTTCGCAGAATCGCTTTTGTGCAGAAAACAGTAACACTTGTTCAGAACGAAAGAAAGCACAGAGCCCCAGATTTTATGTTGTCCTGGAGAGCTTGCAGAGCACTGGGGAAAAGCAGGCAGAGAATTCCCTGCTAGCACCTTCTCTGTGCCTGGGAAGCAGAAGTGTTCACATTGCTTCGCAGAATCGCTTTTGTGCAGAAAACAGTAACACTTGTTCAGAACGAAAGAAAGCACAGAGCCCCAGATTTTATGTTGTCCTGGAGAGCTTGCAGAGCACTGGGGAAAAGCAGGCAGAGAATTCCCTGCTAGCACCTTCTCTGTGCCTGGGAAACAGAAGTGTTGCCATTGCTTCGCAGAATCGCTTTTGTGCAGAAAACAGTAACACTTGTTCAGAACGAAAGAAAGCACAGAGCCCCAGATTTTATGTTGTCCTGGAGAGCTTGCAGAGTACTGGGGAAAGGCAGGCAGAGAATTCCCTGCTAGCACCTTCTCTGTGCCTGGGAAACAGAAGTGTTCACATTGCTTCGCAGAATCGCTTTTGTGCAGAAAACAGTAACACTTGTTCAGAACGAAAGAAAGCACAGAGCCCCAGATTTTATGTTGTCCTGGAGAGCTTGCAGAGCACTGGGGAAAGGCAGGCAGAGAATTCTCTGCTAGCACCTTCTCTGTGCCTGGGAAGCAGAAGTGTTCACATTGCTTCGCAGAATCGCTTTTGTGCAGAAAACAGTAACACTTGTTCAGAACGAAAGAAAGCACAGAGCCCCAGATTTGCTGTTGTCCTGGAGAGCTTGCAGAGCACTGGGGAAAGGCAGGCAGAGAATTCCCTGCTAGCACCTTCTCTGTGCCTGGGAAGCAGAAGTGTTCCCATTGCTTCGCAGAATCGCTTTTTTGCAGAAAACAGTAACACTTGTTCAGAACGAAAGAAAGCACAGAGCCCCAGATTTTATGTTGTCCTGGAGAGCTTGCAGAGCACTGGGGAAAGGCAGGCAGAGAATTCCCTGCTAGCACGTTCTCTGTGCCTGGGAAGCAGAAGTGTTCAGATTGCTTCGCAGAATCGCTTTTGTGCAGAAAACAGTAACACTTGTTCAGAACGAAAGAAAGCACAGAGCCCCAGATTTTATGTTGTCCTGGAGAGCTTGCAGAGCACTGGGGAAAAGCAGGCAGAGAATTCCCTGCTAGCACCTTCTCTGTGCCTGGGAAACAGAAGTGTTCACATTGCTTCGCAGAATCGCTTTTGTGCAGAAAACAGTAACACTTGTTCAGAACGAAAGAAAGCACAGAGCCCCAGATTTTATGTTGTCCTGGAGAGCTTGCAGAGCACTGGGGAAAGGCAGGCAGAGAATTCTCTGCTAGCACCTTCTCTGTGCCTGGGAAGCAGAAGTCTTCACATTGCTTCGCAGAATCGCTTTTGTGCAGAAAACAGTAACACTTGTTCAGAACGAAAGAAAGCACAGAGCCCCAGATTTGCTGTTGTCCTGGAGAGCTTGCAGAGCACTGGGGAAAAGCAGGCAGAGAATTCCCTGCTAGGACCTTCTCTGTGCCTGGGAAGCAGAAGTGTTCACATTGCTTCGCAGAATCGCTTTTTTGCAGAAAACAGTAACACTTGTTCAGAACGAAAGAAAGCACAGAGCCCCAGATTTTATGTTGTCCTGGAGAGCTTGCAGAGCACTGGGGAAAAGCAGGCAGAGAATTCCCTGCTAGCACCTTCTCTGAGCCTGGGAAGCAGAAGTGTTCCCATTGCTTCGCAGAATCGCTTTTGTGCAGAAAACAGTAACACTTGTTCAGAACGAAAGAAAGCACAGAGCCCCAGATTTTATGTTGTCCTGGAGAGCTAGCAGAGCACTGAGGAAAAGCAGGCAGAGAATTCCCTGCTAGCACCTTCTCTGTGCCTGGGAAGCAGAAGTGTTCCCATTGCTTCGCAGAATCGCTTTTGTGCAGAAAACAGTAACACTTGTTCAGAACGAAAGAAAGCACAGAGCCCCAGATTTTATGTTGTCCTTGAGAGCTTGCAGAGCACTGGGGAAAGGCAGGCAGAGAATTCCCTGCTAGCACCTTCTCTGTGCCTGGGAAGCAGAAGTGTTCACATTGCTTCGCAGAATCGCTTTTGTGCAGAAAACAGTAACACTTGTTCAGAACGATAGAAAGCACAGAGCCCCAGATTTTATGTTGTCCTGGAGAGCTTGCAGAGCACTGGGGAAAGGCAGGCAGAGAATTCCCTGCTAGCACCTTCTCTGTGCCTGGGAAGCAGAACTGTTCACATTGCTTCGCAGAATCGCTTTTGTGCAGAAAACAGTAACACTTGTTCAGAACGAAAGAAAGCACAGAGCCCCAGATTTTATGTTGTCCTGGAGAGCTTGCAGAGCACTGGGGAAAAGCAGGCAGAGAATTCCCTGCTAGGACCTTCTCTGTGCCTGGGAAGCAGAAGTGTTCCCATTGCTTCGCAGAATCGCTTTTGTGCAGAAAACAGTAACACTTGTTCAGAACGAAAGAAAGCACAGAGCCCCAGATTTTATGTTGTCCTGGAGAGCTTGCACAGCACTGGGGAAAAGCAGGCAGAGAATTCCCTGCTAGCACCTTCTCTGTGCCTGGGAAGCAGAAGTGTTCAGATTGCTTCGCAGAATCGCTTTTGTGCAGAAAACAGTAACACTTGTTCAGAACGAAAGAAAGCACAGAGCCCCAGATTTTATGTTGTCCTGGAGAGCTTGCAGAGTACTGGGGAAAGGCAGGCAGAGATTTCCCTGCTAGCACCTTCTCTGTGCCTGGGAAACAGAAGTGTTCACATTGCTTCGCAGAATCGCTTTTGTGCAGAAAACAGTAACACTTGTTCAGAACGAAAGAAAGCACAGAGCCCCAGATTTTATGTTGTCCTGGAGAGCTTGCAGAGCACTGGGGAAAGGCAGGCAGAGAATTCTCTGCTAGCACCTTCTCTGTGCCTGGGAAGCAGAAGTGTTCACATTGCTTCGCAGAATCGCTTTTGTGCAGAAAACAGTAACACTTGTTCAGAACGAAAGAAAGCACAGAGCCCCAGATTTTATGTTGTCCTGGAGAGCTTGCAGAGCACTGGGGAAAGGCAGGCAGAGAATTCCCTGCTAGCACCTTCTCTGTGCCTGGGAAGCAGAAGTCTTCACATTGCTTCGCAGAATCGCTTTTGTGCAGAAAACAGTAACACTTGTTCAGAACGAAAGAAAGCACAGAGCCCCAGATTTTATGTTGTCCTGGAGAGCTTGCAGAGTACTGGGGAAAGGCAGGCAGAGAATTCCCTGCTAGCACCTTCTCTGTGCCTGGGAAACAGAAGTGTTCCCATTGCTTCGCAGAATCGCTTTTGTGCAGAAAACAGTAACACTTGTTCAGAACGAAAGAAAGCACAGAGCCCCAGATTTTATGTTGTCCTGGAGAGCTAGCAGAGCACTGAGGAAAAGCAGGCAGAGAATTCCCTGCTAGCACGTTCTCTGTTCCTGGGAAGCAGAAGTGTTCCCATTGCTTCGCAGAATCGCTTTTGTGCAGAAAACAGTAACACTTGTTCAGAACGAAAGAAAGCACAGAGCCCCAGATTTGCTGTTGTCCTGGAGAGCTTGCAGAGCACTGGGGAAAGGCAGGCAGAGAATTCCCTGCTAGCACCTTCTCTGTGCCTGGGAAGCAGAAGTGTTCACATTGCTTCGCAGAATCGCTTTTGTGCAGAAGACAGTAACACTTGTTCAGAACGAAAGAAAGCACAGAGCCCCAGATTTTATGTTGTCCTGGAGAGCTTGCAGAGCACTGGGGAAAGGCAGGCAGAGAATTCCCTGCTAGCACCTTCTCTGTGCCTGGGAAGCAGAAGTCTTCACATTGCTTCGCAGAATCGCTTTTGTGCAGAAAACAGTAACACTTGTTCAGAACGAAAGAAAGCACAGAGCCCCAGATTTTATGTTGTCCTGGAGAGCTTGCAAAGCACTGGGGAAAAGCAGGCAGAGAATTCCCTGCTAGGACCTTCTCTGTGCCTGGGAAGCAGAAGTGTTCCCATTGCTTCGCAGAATCGCTTTTGTGCAGAAAACAGTAACACTTGTTCAGAACGAAAGAAAGCACAGAGCCCCAGATTTTATGTTGTCCTGGAGAGCTTGCAGAGCACTGGGGAAAAGCAGGCAGAGAATTCCCTGCTAGCACCTTCTCTGTGCCTGGGAAGCAGAAGTGTTCACATTGCTTCGCAGAATCGCTTTTGTGCAGAAAACAGTAACACTTGTTCAGAACGAAAGAAAGCACAGAGCCCCAGATTTTATGTTGTCCTGGAGAGCTTGCAGAGCACTGGGGAAAAGCAGGCAGAGAATTCCCTGCTAGCACCTTCTCTGTGCCTGGGAAACAGAAGTGTTGCCATTGCTTCGCAGAATCGCTTTTGTGCAGAAAACAGTAACACTTGTTCAGAACGAAAGAAAGCACAGAGCCCCAGATTTTATGTTGTCCTGGAGAGCTTGCAGAGTACTGGGGAAAGGCAGGCAGAGAATTCCCTGCTAGCACCTTCTCTGTGCCTGGGAAACAGAAGTGTTCACATTGCTTCGCAGAATCGCTTTTGTGCAGAAAACAGTAACACTTGTTCAGAACGAAAGAAAGCACAGAGCCCCAGATTTTATGTTGTCCTGGAGAGCTTGCAGAGCACTGGGGAAAGGCAGGCAGAGAATTCTCTGCTAGCACCTTCTCTGTGCCTGGGAAGCAGAAGTGTTCACATTGCTTCGCAGAATCGCTTTTGTGCAGAAAACAGTAACACTTGTTCAGAACGAAAGAAAGCACAGAGCCCCAGATTTGCTGTTGTCCTGGAGAGCTTGCAGAGCACTGGGGAAAGGCAGGCAGAGAATTCCCTGCTAGCACCTTCTCTGTGCCTGGGAAGCAGAAGTGTTCCCATTGCTTCGCAGAATCGCTTTTTTGCAGAAAACAGTAACACTTGTTCAGAACGAAAGAAAGCACAGAGCCCCAGATTTTATGTTGTCCTGGAGAGCTTGCACAGCACTGGGGAAAAGCAGGCAGAGAATTCCCTGCTAGCACCTTCTCTGTGCCTGGGAAACATAAGTGTTCCCATTGCTTCGCAGAATCGCTTTTGTGCAGAAAACAGTAACACTTGTTCAGAACGAAAGAAAGCACAGAGCCCCAGATTTGCTGTTGTCCTGGAGAGCTTGCAGAGTACTGGGGAAAGGCAGGCAGAGAATTCCCTGCTAGCACCTTCTCTGTGCCTGGGAAACAGAAGTGTTCACATTGCTTCGCAGAATCGCTTTTGTGCAGAAAACAGTAACACTTGTTCAGAACGAAAGAAAGCACAGAGCCCCAGATTTTATGTTGTCCTGGAGAGCTTGCAGAGCACTGGGGAAAGGCAGGCAGAGAATTCTCTGCTAGCACCTTCTCTGTGCCTGGGAAGCAGAAGTGTTCACATTGCTTCGCAGAATCGCTTTTGTGCAGAAAACAGTAACACTTGTTCAGAACGAAAGAAAGCACAGAGCCCCAGATTTTATGTTGTCCTTGAGAGCTTGCAGAGCACTGGGGAAAAGCAGGCAGAGAATTCCCTGCTAGCACCTTCTCTGTGCCTGGGAAGCAGAAGTGTTCACATTGCTTCGCAGAATCGCTTTTGTGCAGAAAACAGTAACACTTGTTCAGAACGAAAGAAAGCACAGAGCCCCAGATTTTATGTTGTCCTGGAGAGCTTGCAGAGCACTGGGGAAAAGCAGGCAGAGAATTCCCTGCTAGCACCTTCTCTGTGCCTGGGAAACAGAAGTGTTCCCATTGCTTCGCAGAATCGCTTTTGTGCAGAAAACAGTAACACTTGTTCAGAACGAAAGAAAGCACAGAGCCCCAGATTTGCTGTTGTCCTGGAGAGCTTGCAGAGTACTGGGGAAAGGCAGGCAGAGAATTCCCTGCTAGCACCTTCTCTGTGCCTGGGAAACAGAAGTGTTCACATTGCTTCGCAGAATCGCTTTTGTGCAGAAAACAGTAACACTTGTTCAGAACGAAAGAAAGCACAGAGCCCCAGATTTTATGTTGTCCTGGAGAGCTTGCAGAGCACTGGGGAAAGGCAGGCAGAGAATTCTCTGCTAGCACCTTCTCTGTGCCTGGGAAGCAGAAGTGTTCACATTGCTTCGCAGAATCGCTTTTGTGCAGAAAACAGTAACACTTGTTCAGAACGAAAGAAAGCACAGAGCCCCAGATTTTATGTTGTCCTTGAGAGCTTGCAGAGCACTGGGGAAAAGCAGGCAGAGAATTCCCTGCTAGCACCTTCTCTGTGCCTGGGAAGCAGAAGTGTTCACATTGCTTCGCAGAATCGCTTTTGTGCAGAAAACAGTAACACTTGTTCAGAACGAAAGAAAGCACAGAGCCCCAGATTTTATGTTGTCCTGGAGAGCTTGCAGAGCACTGGGGAAAGGCAGGCAGAGAATTCTCTGCTAGCACCTTCTCTGTGCCTGGGAAGCAGAAGTCTTCACATTGCTTCGCAGAATCGCTTTTGTGCAGAAAACAGTAACACTTGTTCAGAACGAAAGAAAGCACAGAGCCCCAGATTTTATGTTGTCCTGGAGAGCTTGCAGAGCACTGGGGAAAAGGCACGCAGAGAATTCCCTGCTAGCACCTTCTCTGTGCCTGTTCACATTGCTTCGCAGAATCGCTTTTGTGCAGAAAACAATAACACTTGTTCAGAAGGAAAGAAAGCACAGAGCCCCAGATTTTATGTTGTCCTGGAGAGCTTGCAGAGCACTGGGGAAAAGCAGGCAGAGATTTCCCTGCTAGCACGTTCTCTGTGCCTGGGAAGCGGAAGTGTTCAGATTGCTTCGCAGAATCGCTTTTGTGCAGAAAACAGTAACACTTGTTCAGAACGAAAGAAAGCACAGAGCCCCAGATTTGCTGTTGTCCTGGAGAGCTTGCAGAGCACTGGGGAAAGGCAGGCAGAGAATTCCCTGCTAGCACCTTCTCTGTGCCTGTTCACATTGCTTCGCAGAATCGCTTTTGTGCAGAAAACAGTAACACTTGTTCAGAACGAAAGAAAGCACAGAGTCCCAGATTTTATGTTGTCCTGGAGAGCTTGCAGAGCACTGGGGAAAAGCAGGCAGAGATTTCCCTGCTAGCACCTTCTCTGTGCCTGGGAAGCAGAAGTGTTCCCATTGCTTCGCAGAATCGCTTTTGTGCAGAAAACCGTAACACTTGTTCAGAACGAAAGAAAGCACAGAGCCCCAGATTTTATGTTGTCCTGGAGAGCTTGCAGAGCACTGGGGAAAGGCAGGCAGAGAATTCCCTGCTAGCACCTTCTCTGTGCCTGGGAAACAGAAGTGTTCCCATTGCTTCGCAGAATCGCTTTTGTGCAGAAAACAGTAACACTTGTTCAGAACGAAAGAAAGCACAGAGCCCCAGATTTTATGTTGTCCTGGAGAGCTTGCACAGCACTGGGGTAAGGCAGGCAGAGAATTCCCTGCTAGCACCTTCTCTGTGCCTGGGAAACAGAAGTGTTCCCATTGCTTCGCAGAATCGCTTTTGTGCAGAAAACAGTAACACTTGTTCAGAACGAAAGAAAGCACAGAGCCCCAGATTTTATGTTGTCCTGGAGAGCTTGCAGAGCACTGGGGAAAGGCAGGCAGAGAATTCCCTGCTAGCACCTTCTCTGTGCCTGGGAAGCAGAAGTCTTCACATTGCTTCGCAGAATCGCTTTTGTGCAGAAAACAGTAACACTTGTTCAGAACGAAAGAAAGCACAGAGCCCCAGATTTTATGTTGTCCTGGAGAGCTTGCAGAGCACTGGGGAAAAGCAGGCAGAGAATTCCCTGCTAGGACCTTCTCTGTGCCTGGGAAGCAGAAGTCTTCACATTGCTTCGCAGAATCGCTTTTGTGCAGAAAACAGTAACACTTGTTCAGAACGAAAGAAAGCACAGAGCCCCAGATTTTATGTTGTCCTGGAGAGCTTGCAGAGCACTGGGGAAAAGCAGGCAGAGAATTCCCTGCTAGCACCTTCTCTGTGCCTGGGAAACAGAAGTGTTCCCATTGCTCGCAGAATCGCTTTTGTGCAGAAAACAGTAACACTTGTTCAGAACGAAAGAAAGCACAGAGCCCCAGATTTTATGTTGTCCTGGAGAGCTTGCAGAGCACTGGGGAAAGGCAGGCAGAGAATTCCCTGCTAGCACCTTCTCTGTGCCTGGGAAACAGAAGTGTTCACATTGCTTCGCAGAATCGCTTTTGTGCAGAAAACAGTAACACTTGTTCAGAACGAAAGAAAGCACAGAGCCCCAGATTTGCTGTTGTCCTGGAGAGCTTGCAGAGAACTGGGGAAAGGCAGGCAGAGAATTCCCTGCTAGCACCTTCTCTGTGCATGGGAAGCAGAAGTGTTCACATTGCTTCGCAGAATCGCTTTTGTGCAGAAAACCGTAACACTTGTTCAGAACGAAAGAAAGCACAGAGCCCCAGATTTTATGTTGTCCTGGAGAGCTAGCAGAGCACTGGGGAAAAGCAATCAGAGAATTCCCTGCTAGCACGTTCTCTGTGCCTGGGAAGCAGAAGTGTTCCCATTGCTTCGCAGAATCGCTTTTGTGCAGAAAACAGTAACACTTGTTCAGAACGAAAGAAAGCACAGAGCCCCAGATTTTATGTTGTCCTGGAGAGCTAGCAGAGCACTGGGGAAAAGCAGGCAGAGAATTCCCTGCTAGCACCTTCTCTGTTCCTGGGAAGCAGAAGTGTTCCCATTGCTTCGCAGAATCGCTTTTGTGCAGAAAACAGTAACACTTGTTCAGAACGAAAGAAAGCACAGAGCCCCAGATTTTATGTTGTCCTGGAGAGCTTGCAGAGTACTGGGGAAAGGCAGGCAGAGAATTCCCTGCTAGCACCTTCTCTGTGCCTGGGAAGCAGAAGTGTTCACATTGCTTCGCAGAATCGCTTTTGTGCAGAAAACAGTAACACTTGTTCAGAACTAAAGAAAGCACAGAGCCCCAGATTTTATGTTGTCCTGGAGAGCTTGCAGAGCACTGGGAAAAGGCACGCAGAGAATTCCCTGCTAGCACCTTCTCTGTGCCTGTTCACATTGCTTCGCAGAATCGCTTTTGTGCAGAAAACAATAACACTTGTTCAGAAGGAAAGAAAGCACAGAGCCCCAGATTTTATGTTGTCCTGGAGAGCTTGCAGAGCACTGGGGAAAGGCAGGCAGAGAATTCCCTGCTAGCACCTTCTCTGTGCCTGGGAAGCAGAAGTGTTCCCATTGCTTCGCAGAATCGCTTTTGTGCAGAAAACCGTAACACTTGTTCAGAACGAAAGAAAGCACAGAGCCCCAGATTTTATGTTGTCCTGGAGAGCTTGCAGAGCACTGGGGAAAGGCAGGCAGAGAATTCCCTGCTAGCACCTTCTCTGTGCCTGGGAAACAGAAGTGTTCCCATTGCTTCGCAGAATCGCTTTTGTGCAGAAAACAGTAACACTTGTTCAGAACGAAAGAAAGCACAGAGCCCCAGATTTTATGTTGTCCTGGAGAGCTTGCACAGCACTGGGGAAAGGCAGGCAGAGAATTCCCTGCTAGCACCTTCTCTGTGCCTGGGAAACAGAAGTGTTCCCATTGCTTCGCAGAATCGCTTTTGTGCAGAAAACAGTAACACTTGTTCAGAACGAAAGAAAGCACAGAGCCCCAGATTTTATGTTGTCCTGGAGAGCTAGCAGAGCACTGGGGAAAAGCAGGCAGAGAATTCCCTGCTAGCACCTTCTCTGTGCCTGGGAAGCAGAAGTGTTCACATTGCTTCGCAGAATCGCTTTTGTGCAGAAAACCGTAACACTTGTTCAGAACGAAAGAAAGCACAGAGCCCCAGATTTTATGTTGTCCTGGAGAGCTTGCAGAGCACTGGGGAAAGGCAGGCAGAGAATTCCCTGCTAGCACCTTCTCTGTGCCTGGGAAGCAGAAGTCTTCACATTGCTTCGCAGAATCGCTTTTGTGCAGAAAACAGTAACACTTGTTCAGAACGAAAGAAAGCACAGAGCCCCAGATTTTATGTTGTCCTGGAGAGCTTGCAGAGCACTGGGGAAAAGCAGGCAGAGAATTCCCTGCTAGCACCTTCTCTGTGCCTGGGAAGCAGAAGTGTTCACATTGCTTCGCAGAATCGCTTTTGTGCAGAAAACAGTAACACTTGTTCAGAACGAAAGAAAGCACAGAGCCCCAGATTTTATGTTGTCCTGGAGAGCTTGCAGAGCACTGGGGAAAAGCAGGCAGAGAATTCCCTGCTAGCACCTTCTCTGTGCCTGGGAAGCAGAAGTGTTCCCATTGCTTCGCAGAATCGCTTTTGTGCAGAAAACAGTAACACTTGTTCAGAACGAAAGAAAGCACAGAGCCCCAGATTTTATGTTGTCCTGGAGAGCTTGCAGAGCACTGGGGAAAGGCAGGCAGAGAATTCCCTGCTAGCACCTTCTCTGTGCCTGGGAAACAGAAGTGTTCACATTGCTTCGCAGAATCGCTTTTGTGCAGAAAACAGTAACACTTGTTCAGAACGAAAGAAAGCACAGAGCCCCAGATTTTATGTTGTCCTGGAGAGCTTGCAGAGCACTGGGGAAAAGCAGGCAGAGAATTCCCTGCTAGGACCTTCTCTGTGCCTGGGAAGCAGAAGTGTTCACATTGCTTCGCAGAATCGCTTTTGTGCAGAAAACAGTAACACTTGTTCAGAACGAAAGAAAGCACAGAGCCCCAGATTTTATGTTGTCCTGGAGAGCTTGCAGAGCACTGGGGAAAGGCAGGCAGAGAATTCCCTGCTAGCACCTTCTCTGTGCCTGGGAAACAGAAGTGTTCCCATTGCTTCGCAGAATCGCTTTTGTGCAGAAAACAGTAACACTTGTTCAGAACGAAAGAAAGCACAGAGCCCCAGATTTGCTGTTGTCCTGGAGAGCTTGCAGAGCACTGGGGAAAGGCAGGCAGAGAATTCCCTGCTAGCACCTTCTCTGTGCCTGGGAAGCAGAAGTGTTCACATTGCTTCGCAGAATCGCTTTTGTGCAGAAAACAGTAACACTTGTTCAGAACGAAAGAAAGCACAGAGCCCCAGATTTTATGTTGTCCTGGAGAGCTTGCAGAGCACTGGGGAAAGGCAGGCAGAGAATTCTCTGCTAGCACCTTCTCTGTGCCTGGGAAGCAGAAGTCTTCACATTGCTTCGCAGAATCGCTTTTGTGCAGAAAACAGTAACACTTGTTCAGAACGAAAGAAAGCACAGAGCCCCAGATTTTATGTTGTCCTGGAGAGCTTGCAGAGCACTGGGGAAAAGGCACGCAGAGAATTCCCTGCTAGCACCTTCTCTGTGCCTGTTCACATTGCTTCGCAGAATCGCTTTTGTGCAGAAAACAATAACACTTGTTCAGAAGGAAAGAAAGCACAGAGCCCCAGATTTTATGTTGTCCTGGAGAGCTTGCAGAGCACTGGGGAAAAGCAGGCAGAGATTTCCCTGCTAGCACGTTCTCTGTGCCTGGGAAGCGGAAGTGTTCAGATTGCTTCGCAGAATCGCTTTTGTGCAGAAAACAGTAACACTTGTTCAGAACGAAAGAAAGCACAGAGCCCCAGATTTGCTGTTGTCCTGGAGAGCTTGCAGAGCACTGGGGAAAGGCAGGCAGAGAATTCCCTGCTAGCACCTTCTCTGTGCCTGGGAAGCAGAAGTGTTCACATTGCTTCGCAGAATCGCTTTTGTGCAGAAAACAGTAACACTTGTTCAGAACGAAAGAAAGCACAGAGCCCCAGATTTTATGTTGTCCTGGAGAGCTTGCAGAGCACTGGGGAAAGGCAGGCAGAGAATTCTCTGCTAGCACCTTCTCTGTGCCTGGGAAGCAGAAGTCTTCACATTGCTTCGCAGAATCGCTTTTGTGCAGAAAACAGTAACACTTGTTCAGAACGAAAGAAAGCACAGAGCCCCAGATTTTATGTTGTCCTGGAGAGCTTGCAGAGCACTGGGGAAAAGGCACGCAGAGAATTCCCTGCTAGCACCTTCTCTGTGCCTGTTCACATTGCTTCGCAGAATCGCTTTTGTGCAGAAAACAATAACACTTGTTCAGAAGGAAAGAAAGCACAGAGCCCCAGATTTTATGTTGTCCTGGAGAGCTTGCAGAGCACTGGGGAAAAGCAGGCAGAGATTTCCCTGCTAGCACGTTCTCTGTGCCTGGGAAGCGGAAGTGTTCAGATTGCTTCGCAGAATCGCTTTTGTGCAGAAAACAGTAACACTTGTTCAGAACGAAAGAAAGCACAGAGCCCCAGATTTGCTGTTGTCCTGGAGAGCTTGCAGAGCACTGGGGAAAGGCAGGCAGAGAATTCCCTGCTAGCACCTTCTCTGTGCCTGTTCACATTGCTTCGCAGAATCGCTTTTGTGCAGAAAACAGTAACACTTGTTCAGAACGAAAGAAAGCACAGAGTCCCAGATTTTATGTTGTCCTGGAGAGCTTGCAGAGCACTGGGGAAAAGCAGGCAGAGATTTCCCTGCTAGCACCTTCTCTGTGCCTGGGAAGCAGAAGTGTTCCCATTGCTTCGCAGAATCGCTTTTGTGCAGAAAACCGTAACACTTGTTCAGAACGAAAGAAAGCACAGAGCCCCAGATTTTATGTTGTCCTGGAGAGCTTGCAGAGCACTGGGGAAAGGCAGGCAGAGAATTCCCTGCTAGCACCTTCTCTGTGCCTGGGAAACAGAAGTGTTCCCATTGCTTCGCAGAATCGCTTTTGTGCAGAAAACAGTAACACTTGTTCAGAACGAAAGAAAGCACAGAGCCCCAGATTTTATGTTGTCCTGGAGAGCTTGCACAGCACTGGGGTAAGGCAGGCAGAGAATTCCCTGCTAGCACCTTCTCTGTGCCTGGGAAACAGAAGTGTTCCCATTGCTTCGCAGAATCGCTTTTGTGCAGAAAACAGTAACACTTGTTCAGAACGAAAGAAAGCACAGAGCCCCAGATTTTATGTTGTCCTGGAGAGCTTGCAGAGCACTGGGGAAAGGCAGGCAGAGAATTCCCTGCTAGCACCTTCTCTGTGCCTGGGAAGCAGAAGTCTTCACATTGCTTCGCAGAATCGCTTTTGTGCAGAAAACAGTAACACTTGTTCAGAACGAAAGAAAGCACAGAGCCCCAGATTTTATGTTGTCCTGGAGAGCTTGCAGAGCACTGGGGAAAAGCAGGCAGAGAATTCCCTGCTAGGACCTTCTCTGTGCCTGGGAAGCAGAAGTCTTCACATTGCTTCGCAGAATCGCTTTTGTGCAGAAAACAGTAACACTTGTTCAGAACGAAAGAAAGCACAGAGCCCCAGATTTTATGTTGTCCTGGAGAGCTTGCAGAGCACTGGGGAAAAGCAGGCAGAGAATTCCCTGCTAGCACCTTCTCTGTGCCTGGGAAACAGAAGTGTTCCCATTGCTTCGCAGAATCGCTTTTGTGCAGAAAACAGTAACACTTGTTCAGAACGAAAGAAAGCACAGAGCCCCAGATTTTATGTTGTCCTGGAGAGCTTGCAGAGCACTGGGGAAAGGCAGGCAGAGAATTCCCTGCTAGCACCTTCTCTGTGCCTGGGAAACAGAAGTGTTCACATTGCTTCGCAGAATCGCTTTTGTGCAGAAAACAGTAACACTTGTTCAGAACGAAAGAAAGCACAGAGCCCCAGATTTGCTGTTGTCCTGGAGAGCTTGCAGAGAACTGGGGAAAGGCAGGCAGAGAATTCCCTGCTAGCACCTTCTCTGTGCATGGGAAGCAGAAGTGTTCACATTGCTTCGCAGAATCGCTTTTGTGCAGAAAACCGTAACACTTGTTCAGAACGAAAGAAAGCACAGAGCCCCAGATTTTATGTTGTCCTGGAGAGCTAGCAGAGCACTGGGGAAAAGCAATCAGAGAATTCCCTGCTAGCACGTTCTCTGTGCCTGGGAAGCAGAAGTGTTCCCATTGCTTCGCAGAATCGCTTTTGTGCAGAAAACAGTAACACTTGTTCAGAACGAAAGAAAGCACAGAGCCCCAGATTTTATGTTGTCCTGGAGAGCTAGCAGAGCACTGGGGAAAAGCAGGCAGAGAATTCCCTGCTAGCACCTTCTCTGTTCCTGGGAAGCAGAAGTGTTCCCATTGCTTCGCAGAATCGCTTTTGTGCAGAAAACAGTAACACTTGTTCAGAACGAAAGAAAGCACAGAGCCCCAGATTTTATGTTGTCCTGGAGAGCTTGCAGAGTACTGGGGAAAGGCAGGCAGAGAATTCCCTGCTAGCACCTTCTCTGTGCCTGGGAAGCAGAAGTGTTCACATTGCTTCGCAGAATCGCTTTTGTGCAGAAAACAGTAACACTTGTTCAGAACTAAAGAAAGCACAGAGCCCCAGATTTTATGTTGTCCTGGAGAGCTTGCAGAGCACTGGGAAAAGGCACGCAGAGAATTCCCTGCTAGCACCTTCTCTGTGCCTGTTCACATTGCTTCGCAGAATCGCTTTTGTGCAGAAAACAATAACACTTGTTCAGAAGGAAAGAAAGCACAGAGCCCCAGATTTTATGTTGTCCTGGAGAGCTTGCAGAGCACTGGGGAAAGGCAGGCAGAGAATTCCCTGCTAGCACCTTCTCTGTGCCTGGGAAGCAGAAGTGTTCCCATTGCTTCGCAGAATCGCTTTTGTGCAGAAAACCGTAACAGTTGTTCAGAACGAAAGAAAGCACAGAGCCCCAGATTTTATGTTGTCCTGGAGAGCTTGCAGAGCACTGGGGAAAGGCAGGCAGAGAATTCCCTGCTAGCACCTTCTCTGTGCCTGGGAAACAGAAGTGTTCCCATTGCTTCGCAGAATCGCTTTTGTGCAGAAAACAGTAACACTTGTTCAGAACGAAAGAAAGCACAGAGCCCCAGATTTTATGTTGTCCTGGAGAGCTTGCACAGCACTGGGGAAAGGCAGGCAGAGAATTCCCTGCTAGCACCTTCTCTGTGCCTGGGAAACAGAAGTGTTCCCATTGCTTCGCAGAATCGCTTTTGTGCAGAAAACAGTAACACTTGTTCAGAACGAAAGAAAGCACAGAGCCCCAGATTTTATGTTGTCCTGGAGAGCTAGCAGAGCACTGGGGAAAAGCAGGCAGAGAATTCCCTGCTAGCACCTTCTCTGTGCCTGGGAAGCAGAAGTGTTCACATTGCTTCGCAGAATCGCTTTTGTGCAGAAAACCGTAACACTTGTTCAGAACGAAAGAAAGCACAGAGCCCCAGATTTTATGTTGTCCTGGAGAGCTTGCAGAGCACTGGGGAAAGGCAGGCAGAGAATTCCCTGCTAGCACCTTCTCTGTGCCTGGGAAGCAGAAGTCTTCACATTGCTTCGCAGAATCGCTTTTGTGCAGAAAACAGTAACACTTGTTCAGAACGAAAGAAAGCACAGAGCCCCAGATTTTATGTTGTCCTGGAGAGCTTGCAGAGCACTGGGGAAAAGCAGGCAGAGAATTCCCTGCTAGCACCTTCTCTGTGCCTGGGAAGCAGAAGTGTTCACATTGCTTCGCAGAATCGCTTTTGTGCAGAAAACAGTAACACTTGTTCAGAACGAAAGAAAGCACAGAGCCCCAGATTTTATGTTGTCCTGGAGAGCTTGCAGAGCACTGGGGAAAAGCAGGCAGAGAATTCCCTGCTAGCACCTTCTCTGTGCCTGGGAAGCAGAAGTGTTCCCATTGCTTCGCAGAATCGCTTTTGTGCAGAAAACAGTAACACTTGTTCAGAACGAAAGAAAGCACAGAGCCCCAGATTTTATGTTGTCCTGGAGAGCTTGCAGAGCACTGGGGAAAGGCAGGCAGAGAATTCCCTGCTAGCACCTTCTCTGTGCCTGGGAAACAGAAGTGTTCACATTGCTTCGCAGAATCGCTTTTGTGCAGAAAACAGTAACACTTGTTCAGAACGAAAGAAAGCACAGAGCCCCAGATTTTATGTTGTCCTGGAGAGCTTGCAGAGCACTGGGGAAAAGCAGGCAGAGAATTCCCTGCTAGGACCTTCTCTGTGCCTGGGAAGCAGAAGTGTTCACATTGCTTCGCAGAATCGCTTTTGTGCAGAAAACAGTAACACTTGTTCAGAACGAAAGAAAGCACAGAGCCCCAGATTTTATGTTGTCCTGGAGAGCTTGCAGAGCACTGGGGAAAGGCAGGCAGAGAATTCCCTGCTAGCACCTTCTCTGTGCCTGGGAAACAGAAGTGTTCCCATTGCTTCGCAGAATCGCTTTTGTGCAGAAAACAGTAACACTTGTTCAGAACGAAAGAAAGCACAGAGCCCCAGATTTGCTGTTGTCCTGGAGAGCTTGCAGAGCACTGGGGAAAGGCAGGCAGAGAATTCCCTGCTAGCACCTTCTCTGTGCCTGGGAAGCAGAAGTGTTCACATTGCTTCGCAGAATCGCTTTTGTGCAGAAAACAGTAACACTTGTTCAGAACGAAAGAAAGCACAGAGCCCCAGATTTTATGTTGTCCTGGAGAGCTAGCAGAGCACTGGGGAAAAGCAATCAGAGAATTCCCTGCTAGCACGTTCTCTGTGCCTGGGAAACAGAAGTGTTCCCATTGCTTCGCAGAATCGCTTTTGTGCAGAAAACAGTAACACTTGTTCAGAACGAAAGAAAGCACAGAGCCCCAGATTTTATGTTGTCCTGGAGAGCTTGCAGAGCACTGGGGAAAGGCAGGCAGAGAATTCCCTGCTAGCACGTTCTCTGTGCCTGGGAAGCAGAAGTGTTCAGATTGCTTCGCAGAATCGCTTTTGTGCAGAAAACAGTAACACTTGTTCAGAACGAAAGAAAGCACAGAGCCCCAGATTTTATGTTGTCCTGGAGAGCTTGCAGAGCACTGGGGAAAAGCAGGCAGAGAATTCCCTGCTAGCACCTTCTCTGTGCCTGGGAAACAGAAGTGTTCACATTGCTTCGCAGAATCGCTTTTGTGCAGAAAACAGTAACACTTGTTCAGAACGAAAGAAAGCACAGAGCCCCAGATTTTATGTTGTCCTGGAGAGCTTGCAGAGCACTGGGGAAAGGCAGGCAGAGAATTCTCTGCTAGCACCTTCTCTGTGCCTGGGAAGCAGAAGTCTTCACATTGCTTCGCAGAATCGCTTTTGTGCAGAAAACAGTAACACTTGTTCAGAACGAAAGAAAGCACAGAGCCCCAGATTTGCTGTTGTCCTGGAGAGCTTGCAGAGCACTGGGGAAAAGCAGGCAGAGAATTCCCTGCTAGGACCTTCTCTGTGCCTGGGAAGCAGAAGTGTTCACATTGCTTCGCAGAATCGCTTTTTTGCAGAAAACAGTAACACTTGTTCAGAACGAAAGAAAGCACAGAGCCCCAGATTTTATGTTGTCCTGGAGAGCTTGCAGAGCACTGGGGAAAAGCAGGCAGAGAATTCCCTGCTAGCACCTTCTCTGAGCCTGGGAAGCAGAAGTGTTCCCATTGCTTCGCAGAATCGCTTTTGTGCAGAAAACAGTAACACTTGTTCAGAACGAAAGAAAGCACAGAGCCCCAGATTTTATGTTGTCCTGGAGAGCTAGCAGAGCACTGAGGAAAAGCAGGCAGAGAATTCCCTGCTAGCACCTTCTCTGTGCCTGGGAAGCAGAAGTGTTCCCATTGCTTCGCAGAATCGCTTTTGTGCAGAAAACAGTAACACTTGTTCAGAACGAAAGAAAGCACAGAGCCCCAGATTTTATGTTGTCCTTGAGAGCTTGCAGAGCACTGGGGAAAGGCAGGCAGAGAATTCCCTGCTAGCACCTTCTCTGTGCCTGGGAAGCAGAAGTGTTCACATTGCTTCGCAGAATCGCTTTTGTGCAGAAAACAGTAACACTTGTTCAGAACGATAGAAAGCACAGAGCCCCAGATTTTATGTTGTCCTGGAGAGCTTGCAGAGCACTGGGGAAAGGCAGGCAGAGAATTCCCTGCTAGCACCTTCTCTGTGCCTGGGAAGCAGAACTGTTCACATTGCTTCGCAGAATCGCTTTTGTGCAGAAAACAGTAACACTTGTTCAGAACGAAAGAAAGCACAGAGCCCCAGATTTTATGTTGTCCTGGAGAGCTTGCAGAGCACTGGGGAAAGGCAGGCAGAGAATTCCCTGCTAGCACCTTCTCTGTGCCTGGGAAGCAGAAGTCTTCACATTGCTTCGCAGAATCGCTTTTGTGCAGAAAACAGTAACACTTGTTCAGAACGAAAGAAAGCACAGAGCCCCAGATTTTATGTTGTCCTGGAGAGCTTGCAGAGTACTGGGGAAAGGCAGGCAGAGAATTCCCTGCTAGCACCTTCTCTGTGCCTGGGAAACAGAAGTGTTCCCATTGCTTCGCAGAATCGCTTTTGTGCAGAAAACAGTAACACTTGTTCAGAACGAAAGAAAGCACAGAGCCCCAGATTTTATGTTGTCCTGGAGAGCTAGCAGAGCACTGAGGAAAAGCAGGCAGAGAATTCCCTGCTAGCACGTTCTCTGTTCCTGGGAAGCAGAAGTGTTCCCATTGCTTCGCAGAATCGCTTTTGTGCAGAAAACAGTAACACTTGTTCAGAACGAAAGAAAGCACAGAGCCCCAGATTTTATGTTGTCCTGGAGAGCTTGCAGAGCACTGGGGAAAAGCAGGCAGAGAATTCCCTGCTAGGACCTTCTCTGTGCCTGGGAAGCAGAAGTGTTCACATTGCTTCGCAGAATCGCTTTTGTGCAGAAAACAGTAACACTTGTTCAGAACGAAAGAAAGCACAGAGCCCCAGATTTTATGTTGTCCTGGAGAGCTTGCAGAGCACTGGGGAAAAGCAGGCAGAGAATTCCCTGCTAGCACCTTCTCTGTGCCTGGGAAGCAGAAGTGTTCACATTGCTTCGCAGAATCGCTTTTGTGCAGAAAACAGTAACACTTGTTCAGAACGAAAGAAAGCACAGAGCCCCAGATTTTATGTTGTCCTGGAGAGCTTGCAGAGCACTGGGGAAAAGCAGGCAGAGAATTCCCTGCTAGCACCTTCTCTGTGCCTGGGAAACAGAAGTGTTGCCATTGCTTCGCAGAATCGCTTTTGTGCAGAAAACAGTAACACTTGTTCAGAACGAAAGAAAGCACAGAGCCCCAGATTTTATGTTGTCCTGGAGAGCTTGCAGAGTACTGGGGAAAGGCAGGCAGAGAATTCCCTGCTAGCACCTTCTCTGTGCCTGGGAAACAGAAGTGTTCACATTGCTTCGCAGAATCGCTTTTGTGCAGAAAACAGTAACACTTGTTCAGAACGAAAGAAAGCACAGAGCCCCAGATTTTATGTTGTCCTGGAGAGCTTGCAGAGCACTGGGGAAAGGCAGGCAGAGAATTCTCTGCTAGCACCTTCTCTGTGCCTGGGAAGCAGAAGTGTTCACATTGCTTCGCAGAATCGCTTTTGTGCAGAAAACAGTAACACTTGTTCAGAACGAAAGAAAGCACAGAGCCCCAGATTTGCTGTTGTCCTGGAGAGCTTGCAGAGCACTGGGGAAAGGCAGGCAGAGAATTCCCTGCTAGCACCTTCTCTGTGCCTGGGAAGCAGAAGTGTTCCCATTGCTTCGCAGAATCGCTTTTTTGCAGAAAACAGTAACACTTGTTCAGAACGAAAGAAAGCACAGAGCCCCAGATTTTATGTTGTCCTGGAGAGCTTGCACAGCACTGGGGAAAAGCAGGCAGAGAATTCCCTGCTAGCACCTTCTCTGTGCCTGGGAAACAGAAGTGTTCCCATTGCTTCGCAGAATCGCTTTTGTGCAGAAAACAGTAACACTTGTTCAGAACGAAAGAAAGCACAGAGCCCCAGATTTGCTGTTGTCCTGGAGAGCTTGCAGAGTACTGGGGAAAGGCAGGCAGAGAATTCCCTGCTAGCACCTTCTCTGTGCCTGGGAAACAGAAGTGTTCACATTGCTTCGCAGAATCGCTTTTGTGCAGAAAACAGTAACACTTGTTCAGAACGAAAGAAAGCACAGAGCCCCAGATTTTATGTTGTCCTGGAGAGCTTGCAGAGCACTGGGGAAAGGCAGGCAGAGAATTCTCTGCTAGCACCTTCTCTGTGCCTGGGAAGCAGAAGTGTTCACATTGCTTCGCAGAATCGCTTTTGTGCAGAAAACAGTAACACTTGTTCAGAACGAAAGAAAGCACAGAGCCCCAGATTTTATGTTGTCCTTGAGAGCTTGCAGAGCACTGGGGAAAAGCAGGCAGAGAATTCCCTGCTAGCACCTTCTCTGTGCCTGGGAAGCAGAAGTGTTCACATTGCTTCGCAGAATCGCTTTTGTGCAGAAAACAGTAACACTTGTTCAGAACGAAAGAAAGCACAGAGCCCCAGATTTTATGTTGTCCTGGAGAGCTTGCAGAGCACTGGGGAAAAGCAGGCAGAGAATTCCCTGCTAGCACCTTCTCTGTGCCTGGGAAACAGAAGTGTTCCCATTGCTTCGCAGAATCGCTTTTGTGCAGAAAACAGTAACACTTGTTCAGAACGAAAGAAAGCACAGAGCCCCAGATTTGCTGTTGTCCTGGAGAGCTTGCAGAGTACTGGGGAAAGGCAGGCAGAGAATTCCCTGCTAGCACCTTCTCTGTGCCTGGGAAACAGAAGTGTTCACATTGCTTCGCAGAATCGCTTTTGTGCAGAAAACAGTAACACTTGTTCAGAACGAAAGAAAGCACAGAGCCCCAGATTTTATGTTGTCCTGGAGAGCTTGCAGAGCACTGGGGAAAGGCAGGCAGAGAATTCCCTGCTAGCACCTTCTCTGTGCCTGGGAAGCAGAAGTGTTCACATTGCTTCGCAGAATCGCTTTTGTGCAGAAAACAGTAACACTTGTTCAGAACGAAAGAAAGCACAGAGCCCCAGATTTTATGTTGTCCTTGAGAGCTTGCAGAGCACTGGGGAAAAGCAGGCAGAGAATTCCCTGCTAGCACCTTCTCTGTGCCTGGGAAGCAGAAGTGTTCACATTGCTTCGCAGAATCGCTTTTGTGCAGAAAACAGTAACACTTGTTCAGAACGAAAGAAAGCACAGAGCCCCAGATTTTATGTTGTCCTGGAGAGCTTGCAGAGCACTGGGGAAAGGCAGGCAGAGAATTCTCTGCTAGCACCTTCTCTGTGCCTGGGAAGCAGAAGTCTTCACATTGCTTCGCAGAATCGCTTTTGTGCAGAAAACAGTAACACTTGTTCAGAACGAAAGAAAGCACAGAGCCCCAGATTTTATGTTGTCCTGGAGAGCTTGCAGAGCACTGGGGAAAAGGCACGCAGAGAATTCCCTGCTAGCACCTTCTCTGTGCCTGTTCACATTGCTTCGCAGAATCGCTTTTGTGCAGAAAACAATAACACTTGTTCAGAAGGAAAGAAAGCACAGAGCCCCAGATTTTATGTTGTCCTGGAGAGCTTGCAGAGCACTGGGGAAAAGCAGGCAGAGATTTCCCTGCTAGCACGTTCTCTGTGCCTGGGAAGCGGAAGTGTTCAGATTGCTTCGCAGAATCGCTTTTGTGCAGAAAACAGTAACACTTGTTCAGAACGAAAGAAAGCACAGAGCCCCAGATTTGCTGTTGTCCTGGAGAGCTTGCAGAGCACTGGGGAAAGGCAGGCAGAGAATTCCCTGCTAGCACCTTCTCTGTGCCTGGGAAGCAGAAGTGTTCCCATTGCTTCGCAGAATCGCTTTTGTGCAGAAAACCGTAACACTTGTTCAGAACGAAAGAAAGCACAGAGCCCCAGATTTTATGTTGTCCTGGAGAGCTTGCAGAGCACTGGGGAAAGGCAGGCAGAGAATTCCCTGCTAGCACCTTCTCTGTGCCTGGGAAACAGAAGTGTTCCCATTGCTTCGCAGAATCGCTTTTGTGCAGAAAACAGTAACACTTGTTCAGAACGAAAGAAAGCACAGAGCCCCAGATTTTATGTTGTCCTGGAGAGCTTGCAGAGCACTGGGGAAAGGCAGGCAGAGAATTCCCTGCTAGCACCTTCTCTGTGCCTGGGAAACAGAAGTGTTCCCATTGCTTCGCAGAATCGCTTTTGTGCAGAAAACAGTAACACTTGTTCAGAACGAAAGAAAGCACAGAGCCCCAGATTTTATGTTGTCCTGGAGAGCTAGCAGAGCACTGGGGAAAAGCAGGCAGAGATTTCCCTGCTAGCACGTTCTCTGTGCCTGGGAAGCAGAAGTGTTCACATTGCTTCGCAGAATCGCTTTTGTGCAGAAAACAGTAACACTTGTTCAGAACGAAAGAAAGCACAGAGCCCCAGATTTTATGTTGTCCTGGAGAGCTTGCAGAGCACTGGGGAAAGGCAGGCAGAGAATTCCCTGCTAGCACCTTCTCTGTGCCTGGGAAACAGAAGTGTTCCCATTGCTTCGCAGAATCGCTTTTGTGCAGAAAACAGTAACACTTGTTCAGAACGAAAGAAAGCACAGAGCCCCAGATTTTATGTTGTCCTGGAGAGCTTGCAGAGCACTGGGGAAAGGCAGGCAGAGAATTCCCTGCTAGGGCCTTCTCTGTGCCTGGGAAACAGAAGTGTTCACATTGCTTCGCAGAATCGCTTTTGTGCAGAAAACAGTAACACTTGTTCAGAACGAAAGAAAGCACAGAGCCCCAGATTTTATGTTGTCCTGGAGAGCTTGCAGAGCACTGGGGAAAAGCAGGCAGAGATTTCCCTGCTAGCACGTTCTCTGTGCCTGGGAAGCGGAAGTGTTCAGATTGCTTCGCAGAATCGCTTTTGTGCAGAAAACAGTAACACTTGTTCAGAACGAAAGAAAGCACAGAGCCCCAGATTTGCTGTTGTCCTGGAGAGCTTGCAGAGCACTGGGGAAAGGCAGGCAGAGAATTCCCTGCTAGCACCTTCTCTGTGCCTGGGAAACAGAAGTGTTCCCATTGCTTCGCAGAATCGCTTTTGTGCAGAAAACAGTAACACTTGTTCAGAACGAAAGAAAGCACAGAGCCCCAGATTTTATGTTGTCCTGGAGAGCTTGCAGAGCACTGGGGAAAGGCAGGCAGAGAATTCCCTGCTAGGACCTTCTCTGTGCCTGGGAAACAGAAGTGTTCACATTGCTTCGCAGAATCGCTTTTGTGCAGAAAACAGTAACACTTGTTCAGAACGAAAGAAAGCACAGAGCCCCAGATTTTATGTTGTCCTGGAGAGCTTGCAGAGCACTGGGGAAAAGCAGGCAGAGATTTCCCTGCTAGCACGTTCTCTGTGCCTGGGAAGCGGAAGTGTTCAGATTGCTTCGCAGAATCGCTTTTGTGCAGAAAACAGTAACACTTGTTCAGAACGAAAGAAAGCACAGAGCCCCAGATTTGCTGTTGTCCTGGAGAGCTTGCAGAGCACTGGGGAAAGGCAGGCAGAGAATTCCCTGCTAGCACCTTCTCTGTGCCTGTTCACATTGCTTCGCAGAATCGCTTTTGTGCAGAAAACAGTAACACTTGTTCAGAACGAAAGAAAGCACAGAGTCCCAGATTTTATGTTGTCCTGGAGAGCTTGCAGAGCACTGGGGAAAAGCAGGCAGAGATTTCCCTGCTAGCACCTTCTCTGTGCCTGGGAAGCAGAAGTGTTCCCATTGCTTCGCAGAATCGCTTTTGTGCAGAAAACCGTAACACTTGTTCAGAACGAAAGAAAGCACAGAGCCCCAGATTTTATGTTGTCCTGGAGAGCTTGCAGAGCACTGGGGAAAGGCAGGCAGAGAATTCCCTGCTAGCACCTTCTCTGTGCCTGGGAAACAGAAGTGTTCCCATTGCTTCGCAGAATCGCTTTTGTGCAGAAAACAGTAACACTTGTTCAGAACGAAAGAAAGCACAGAGCCCCAGATTTTATGTTGTCCTGGAGAGCTTGCAGAGCACTGGGGAAAGGCAGGCAGAGAATTCCCTGCTAGCACCTTCTCTGTGCCTGGGAAACAGAAGTGTTCCCATTGCTTCGCAGAATCGCTTTTGTGCAGAAAACAGTAACACTTGTTCAGAACGAAAGAAAGCACAGAGCCCCAGATTTTATGTTGTCCTGGAGAGCTAGCAGAGCACTGGGGAAAAGCAGGCAGAGATTTCCCTGCTAGCACGTTCTCTGTGCCTGGGAAGCAGAAGTGTTCACATTGCTTCGCAGAATCGCTTTTGTGCAGAAAACAGTAACACTTGTTCAGAACGAAAGAAAGCACAGAGCCCCAGATTTTATGTTGTCCTGGAGAGCTTGCAGAGCACTGGGGAAAGGCAGGCAGAGAATTCCCTGCTAGCACCTTCTCTGTGCCTGGGAAACAGAAGTGTTCCCATTGCTTCGCAGAATCGCTTTTGTGCAGAAAACAGTAACACTTGTTCAGAACGAAAGAAAGCACAGAGCCCCAGATTTTATGTTGTCCTGGAGAGCTTGCAGAGCACTGGGGAAAGGCAGGCAGAGAATTCCCTGCTAGCACCTTCTCTGTGCCTGGGAAACAGAAGTGTTCCCATTGCTTCGCAGAATCGCTTTTGTGCAGAAAACAGTAACACTTGTTCAGAACGAAAGAAAGCACAGAGCCCCAGATTTTATGTTGTCCTGGAGAGCTAGCAGAGCACTGGGGAAAAGCAGGCAGAGATTTCCCTGCTAGCACGTTCTCTGTGCCTGGGAAGCAGAAGTGTTCACATTGCTTCGCAGAATCGCTTTTGTGCAGAAAACAGTAACACTTGTTCAGAACGAAAGAAAGCACAGAGCCCCAGATTTTATGTTGTCCTGGAGAGCTTGCAGAGCACTGGGGAAAGGCAGGCAGAGAATTCCCTGCTAGCACCTTCTCTGTGCCTGGGAAACAGAAGTGTTCCCATTGCTTCGCAGAATCGCTTTTGTGCAGAAAACAGTAACACTTGTTCAGAACGAAAGAAAGCACAGAGCCCCAGATTTTATGTTGTCCTGGAGAGCTTGCAGAGCACTGGGGAAAGGCAGGCAGAGAATTCCCTGCTAGGACCTTCTCTGTGCCTGGGAAACAGAAGTGTTCACATTGCTTCGCAGAATCGCTTTTGTGCAGAAAACAGTAACACTTGTTCAGAACGAAAGAAAGCACAGAGCCCCAGATTTTATGTTGTCCTGGAGAGCTTGCAGAGCACTGGGGAAAAGCAGGCAGAGATTTCCCTGCTAGCACGTTCTCTGTGCCTGGGAAGCGGAAGTGTTCAGATTGCTTCGCAGAATCGCTTTTGTGCAGAAAACAGTAACACTTGTTCAGAACGAAAGAAAGCACAGAGCCCCAGATTTGCTGTTGTCCTGGAGAGCTTGCAGAGCACTGGGGAAAGGCAGGCAGAGAATTCCCTGCTAGCACCTTCTCTGTGCCTGTTCACATTGCTTCGCAGAATCGCTTTTGTGCAGAAAACAGTAACACTTGTTCAGAACGAAAGAAAGCACAGAGTCCCAGATTTTATGTTGTCCTGGAGAGCTTGCAGAGCACTGGGGAAAAGCAGGCAGAGATTTCCCTGCTAGCACCTTCTCTGTGCCTGGGAAGCAGAAGTGTTCCCATTGCTTCGCAGAATCGCTTTTGTGCAGAAAACCGTAACACTTGTTCAGAACGAAAGAAAGCACAGAGCCCCAGATTTTATGTTGTCCTGGAGAGCTTGCAGAGCACTGGGGAAAGGCAGGCAGAGAATTCCCTGCTAGCACCTTCTCTGTGCCTGGGAAACAGAAGTGTTCCCATTGCTTCGCAGAATCGCTTTTGTGCAGAAAACAGTAACACTTGTTCAGAACGAAAGAAAGCACAGAGCCCCAGATTTTATGTTGTCCTGGAGAGCTTGCAGAGCACTGGGGAAAGGCAGGCAGAGAATTCCCTGCTAGCACCTTCTCTGTGCCTGGGAAACAGAAGTGTTCCCATTGCTTCGCAGAATCGCTTTTGTGCAGAAAACAGTAACACTTGTTCAGAACGAAAGAAAGCACAGAGCCCCAGATTTTATGTTGTCCTGGAGAGCTAGCAGAGCACTGGGGAAAAGCAGGCAGAGATTTCCCTGCTAGCACGTTCTCTGTGCCTGGGAAGCAGAAGTGTTCACATTGCTTCGCAGAATCGCTTTTGTGCAGAAAACAGTAACACTTGTTCAGAACGAAAGAAAGCACAGAGCCCCAGATTTTATGTTGTCCTGGAGAGCTTGCAGAGCACTGGGGAAAGGCAGGCAGAGAATTCCCTGCTAGCACCTTCTCTGTGCCTGGGAAGCAGAAGTCTTCACATTGCTTCGCAGAATCGCTTTTGTGCAGAAAACAGTAACACTTGTTCAGAACGAAAGAAAGCACAGAGCCCCATATTTTATGTTGTCCTGGAGAGCTTGCAGAGCACTGGGGAAAAGCAGGCAGAGAATTCCCTGCTAGGACCTTCTCTGTGCCTGGGAAGCAGAAGTGTTCACATTGCTTCGCAGAATCGCTTTTGTGCAGAAAACAGTAACACTTGTTCAGAACGAAAGAAAGCACAGAGCCCCAGATTTTATGTTGTCCTGGAGAGCTTGCAGAGCACTGGGGAAAAGCAGGCAGAGAATTCCCTGCTAGCACCTTCTCTGTGCCTGGGAAACAGAAGTGTTCCCATTGCTTCGCAGAATCGCTTTTGTGCAGAAAACAGTAACACTTGTTCAGAACGAAAGAAAGCACAGAGCCCCAGATTTGCTGTTGTCCTGGAGAGCTTGCAGAGCACTGGGGAAAGGCAGGCAGAGAATTCCCTGCTAGCACCTTCTCTGTGCCTGGGAAGCAGAAGTGTTCACATTGCTTCGCAGAATCGCTTTTGTGCAGAAAACAGTAACACTTGTTCAGAACGAAAGAAAGCACAGAGCCCCAGATTTTATGTTGTCCTGGAGAGCTAGCAGAGCACTGGGGAAAAGCAATCAGAGAATTCCCTGCTAGCACGTTCTCTGTTCCTGGGAAGCAGAAGTGTTCCCATTGCTTCGCAGAATCGCTTTTGTGCAGAAAACAGTAACACTTGTTCAGAACGAAAGAAAGCACAGAGCCCCAGATTTTATGTTGTCCTGGAGAGCTTGCAGAGCACTGGGGAAAAGCAGGCAGAGAATTCCCTGCTAGCACCTTCTCTGTGCCTGGGAAGCAGAAGTGTTCACATTGCTTCGCAGAATCGCTTTTGTGCAGAAAACAGTAACACTTGTTCAGAACGAAAGAAAGCACAGAGCCCCAGATTTTATCTTGTCCTGGAGAGCTTGCAGAGCACTGGGGAAAAGCAGGCAGAGAATTCCCTGCTAGCACCTTCTCTGTGTCTGGGAAGCAGAAGTGTTCACATTGCTTCGCAGAATCGCTTTTGTGCAGAAAACAGTAACACTTGTTCAGAACGAAAGAAAGCACAGAGCCCCAGATTTTATGTTGTCCTGGAGAGCTTGCAGAGCACTGGGGAAAGGCAGGCAGAGAATTCCCTGCTAGCACCTTCTCTGTGCCTGGGAAGCACAAGTGTTCCCATTGCTTCGCAGAATCGCTTTTGTGCAGAAAACAGTAACACTTGTTCAGAACGAAAGAAAGCACAGAGCCCCAGATTTTATGTTGTCCTGGAGAGCTTGCAGAGCACTGGGGAAAGGCAGGCAGAGAATTCCCTGCTAGCACCTTCTCTGTGCCTGGGAAGCAGAAGTCTTCACATTGCTTCGCAGAATCGCTTTTGTGCAGAAAACAGTAACACTTGTTCAGAACGAAAGAAAGCACAGAGCCCCAGATTTTATGTTGTCCTGGAGAGCTTGCAGAGCACTGGGGAAAAGCAGGCAGAGAATTCCCTGCTAGCACGTTCTCTGTGCCTGGGAAGCAGAAGTGTTCACATTGCTTCGCAGAATCGCTTTTGTGCAGAAAACAGTAACACTTGTTCAGAACGAAAGAAAGCACAGAGCCCCAGATTTTATGTTGTCCTGGAGAGCTTGCAGAGCACTGGGGAAAGGCACGCAGAGAATTCCCTGCTAGCACCTTCTCTGTGCCTGTTCACATTGCTTCGCAGAACGCTTTTGTGCAGAAAACAGTAACACTTGTTCAGAACGAAAGAAAGCACAGAGCCCCAGATTTTATGTTGTCCTGGAGAGCTTGCAGAGCACTGGGGAAAGGCAGGCAGAGAATTCCCTGCTAGCACCTTCTCTGTGCCTGGGAAGCAGAAGTGTTCCCATTGCTTCGCAGAATCGCTTTTGTGCAGAAAACAGTAACACTTGTTCAGAACGAAAGAAAGCACAGAGCCCCAGATTTTATGTTGTCCTGGAGAGCTTGCAGAGCACTGGGGAAAGGCAGGCAGAGAATTCCCTGCTAGGACCTTCTCTGTGCCTGGGAAGCAGAAGTCTTCACATTGCTTCGCAGAATCGCTTTTGTGCAGAAAACAGTAACACTTGTTCAGAACGAAAGAAAGCACAGAGCCCCAGATTTTATGTTGTCCTGGAGAGCTTGCAGAGTACTGGGGAAAGGCAGGCAGAGAATTCCCTGCTAGCACCTTCTCTGTGCCTGGGAAACAGAAGTGTTCCCATTGCTTCGCAGAATCGCTTTTGTGCAGAAAACAGTAACACTTGTTCAGAACGAAAGAAAGCACAGAGCCCCAGATTTTATGTTGTCCTGGAGAGCTAGCAGAGCACTGAGGAAAAGCAGGCAGAGAATTCCCTGCTAGCACGTTCTCTGTTCCTGGGAAGCAGAAGTGTTCCCATTGCTTCGCAGAATCGCTTTTGTGCAGAAAACAGTAACACTTGTTCAGAACGAAAGAAAGCACAGAGCCCCAGATTTTATGTTGTCCTGGAGATCTTGCAGAGCACTGGGGAAAGGCAGGCAGAGAATTCCCTGCTAGCACCTTCTCTGTGCCTGGGAAGCAGAAGTCTTCACATTGCTTCGCAGAATCGCTTTTGTGCAGAAAACAGTAACACTTGTTCAGAACGAAAGAAAGCACAGAGCCCCAGATTTTATGTTGTCCTGGAGAGCTTGCAGAGCACTGGGGAAAAGCAGGCAGAGAATTCCCTGCTAGCACCTTCTCTGTGCCTGGGAAGCAGAAGTGTTCACATTGCTTCACAGAATCGCTTTTGTGCAGAAAACAGTAACACTTGTTCAGAACGAAAGAAAGCACAGAGCCCCAGATTTTATGTTGTCCTGGAGAGCTTGCAGAGCACTGGGGAAAAGCAGGCAGAGAATTCCCTGCTAGCACCTTCTCTGTGCCTGGGAAGCAGAAGTGTTCACATTGCTTCGCAGAATCGCTTTTGTGCAGAAAACAGTAACACTTGTTCAGAACGAAAGAAAGCACAGAGCCCCAGATTTTATGTTGTCCTGGAGAGCTTGCAGAGCACTGGGGAAAGGCAGGCAGAGAATTCCCTGCTAGCACCTTCTCTGTTCCTGGGAAGCAGAAGTGTTCCCATTACTTCGCAGAATCGCTTTTGTGCAGAAAACAGTAACACTTGTTCAGAACGAAAGAAAGCACAGAGCCCCAGATTATATGTTGTCCTGGAGAGCTTGCAGAGTACTGGGGAAAGGCAGGCAGAGAATTCCCTGCTAGCACCTTCTCTGTGCCTGGGAAACAGAAGTGTTCACATTGCTTCGCAGAATCGCTTTTGTGCAGAAAACAGTAACACTTGTTCAGAACGAAAGAAAGCACAGAGCCCCAGATTTTATGTTGTCCTGGAGAGCTTGCAGAGTACTGGGGAAAGGCAGGCAGAGAATTCCCTGCTAGCACCTTCTCTGTGCCTGGGAAACAGAAGTGTTCCCATTGCTTCGCAGAATCGCTTTTGTGCAGAAAACAGTAACACTTGTTCAGAACGAAAGAAAGCACAGAGCCCCAGATTTTATGTTGTCCTGGAGAGCTAGCAGAGCACTGAGGAAAAGCAGGCAGAGAATTCCCTGCTAGCACGTTCTCTGTTCCTGGGAAGCAGAAGTGTTCCCATTGCTTCGCAGAATCGCTTTTGTGCAGAAAACAGTAACACTTGTTCAGAACGAAAGAAAGCACAGAGCCCCAGATTTTATGTTGTCCTGGAGAGCTTGCAGAGCACTGGGGAAAGGCAGGCAGAGAATTCCCTGCTAGCACCTTCTCTGTGCCTGGGAAGCAGAAGTCTTCACATTGCTTCGCAGAATCGCTTTTGTGCAGAAAACAGTAACACTTGTTCAGAACGAAAGAAAGCACAGAGCCCCAGATTTTATGTTGTCCTGGAGAGCTTGCAGAGCACTGGGGAAAGGCAGGCAGAGAATTCCCTGCTAGCACCTTCTCTGTGCCTGGGAAGCAGAAGTCTTCACATTGCTTCGCAGAATCGCTTTTGTGCAGAAAACAGTAACACTTGTTCAGAACGAAAGAAAGCACAGAGCCCCAGATTTTATGTTGTCCTGGAGAGCTTGCAGAGCACTGGGGAAAAGCAGGCAGAGAATTCCCTGCTAGCACCTTCTCTGTGCCTGGGAAGCAGAAGTGTTCACATTGCTTCGCAGAATCGCTTTTGTGCAGAAAACAGTAACACTTGTTCAGAACGAAAGAAAGCACAGAGCCCCAGATTTTATGTTGTCCTGGAGAGCTTGCAGAGCACTGGGGAAAAGCAGGCAGAGAATTCCCTGCTAGCACCTTCTCTGTGCCTGGGAAGCAGAAGTGTTCCCATTGCTTCGCAGAATCGCTTTTGTGCAGAAAACAGTAACACTTGTTCAGAACGAAAGAAAGCACAGAGCCCCAGATTTTATGTTGTCCTGGAGAGCTTGCAGAGCACTGGGGAAAAGCAGGCAGAGAATTCCCTGCTAGCACCTTCTCTGTTCCTGGGAAGCAGAAGTGTTCCCATTACTTCGCAGAATCGCTTTTGTGCAGAAAACAGTAACACTTGTTCAGAACGAAAGAAAGCACAGAGCCCCAGATTATATGTTGTCCTGGAGAGCTTGCAGAGTACTGGGGAAAGGCAGGCAGAGAATTCCCTGCTAGCACCTTCTCTGTGCCTGGGAAACAGAAGTGTTCACATTGCTTCGCAGAATCGCTTTTGTGCAGAAAACAGTAACACTTGTTCAGAACGAAAGAAAGCACAGAGCCCCAGATTTTATGTTGTCCTGGAGAGCTTGCAGAGCACTGGGGAAAGGCAGGCAGAGAATTCTCTGCTAGCACCTTCTCTGTGCCTGGGAAGCAGAAGTCTTCACATTGCTTCGCAGAATCGCTTTTGTGCAGAAAACAGTAACACTTGTTCAGAACGAAAGAAAGCACAGAGCCCCAGATTTTATGTTGTCCTGGAGAGCTTGCAGAGCACTGGGGAAAGGCAGGCAGAGAATTCCCTGCTAGCACCTTCTCTGTGCCTGGGAAACAGAAGTGTTCACATTGCTTCGCAGAATCGCTTTTGTGCAGAAAACAGTAACACTTGTTCAGAACGAAAGAAAGCACAGAGCCCCAGATTTTATGTTGTCCTGGAGAGCTTGCAGACCACTGGGGAAAGGCAGGCAGAGAATTCCCTGCTAGCACCTTCTCTGTGCCTGGGAAGCAGAAGTGTTCCCATTGCTTCGCAGAATCGCTTTTGTGCAGAAAACAGTAACACTTGTTCAGAACGAAAGAAAGCACAGAGCCCCAGATTTTATGTTGTCCTGGAGAGCTTGCAGAGCACTGGGGAAAAGCAGGCAGAGAATTCCCTGCTAGCACCTTCTCTGTGCCTGGGAAGCAGAAGTGTTCACATTGCTTCGCAGAATCGCTTTTGTGCAGAAAACAGTAACACTTGTTCAGAACGAAAGAAAGCACAGAGCCCCAGATTTTATGTTGTCCTGGAGAGCTTGCAGAGCACTGGGGAAAGGCACGCAGAGAATTCCCTGCTAGCACCTTCTCTGTGCCTGTTCACATTGCTTCGCAGAATCACTTTTGTGCAGAAAACAATAACACTTGTTCAGAAGGAAAGAAAGCACAGAGCCCCAGATTTTATGTTGTCCTGGAGAGCTTGCAGAGCACTGGGGAAAAGCAGGCAGAGATTTCCCTGCTAGCACGTTCTCTGTGCCTGGGAAGCAAAAGTGTTCAGATTGCTTCGCAGAATCGCTTTTGTGCAGAAAACAGTAACACTTGTTCAGAACGAAAGAAAGCACAGAGCCCCAGATTTGCTGTTGTCCTGGAGAGCTTGCAGAGCACTGGGGAAAGGCAGGCAGAGAATTCCCTGCTAGCACCTTGTCTGTGCCTGGGAAGCAGAAGTGTTCCCATTGCTTCGCAGAATCGCTTTTGTGCAGAAAACAGTAACACTTGTTCAGAACGAAAGAAAGCACAGAGCCCCAGATTTTATGTTGTCCTGGAGAGCTTGCAGAGCACTGGGGAAAAGCAGGCAGAGAATTCCCTGCTAGCACCTTCTCTGTGCCTGGGAAGCAGAAGTCTTCACATTGCTTCGCAGAATCGCTTTTGTGCAGAAAACAGTAACACTTGTTCAGAACGAAAGAAAGCACAGAGCCCCAGATTTTATGTTGTCCTGGAGAGCTTGCAGAGTACTGGGGAAAGGCAGGCAGAGAATTCCCTGCTAGCACCTTCTCTGTGCCTGGGAAGCAGAAGTGTTCACATTGCTTCGCAGAATCGCTTTTGTGCAGAAAACAGTAACACTTGTTCAGAACGAAAGAAAGCACAGAGCCCCAGATTTTATGTTGTCCTGGAGAGCTTGCAGAGCACTGGGGAAAAGCAGGCAGAGAATTCCCTGCTAGGACCTTCTCTGTGCCTGGGAAGCAGAAGTGTTCACATTGCTTCGCAGAATCGCTTTTGTGCAGAAAACAGTAACACTTGTTCAGAACGAAAGAAAGCACAGAGCCCCAGATTTTATGTTGTCCTGGAGAGCTTGCAGAGCACTGGGGAAAAGCAGGCAGAGAATTCCCTGCTAGCACCTTCTCTGTTCCTGGGAAGCAGAAGTGTTCCCATTACTTCGCAGAATCGCTTTTGTGCAGAAAACAGTAACACTTGTTCAGAACGAAAGACAGCACAGAGCCCCAGATTATATGTTGTCCTGGAGAGCTTGCAGAGTACTGGGGAAAGGCAGGCAGAGAATTCCCTGCTAGCACCTTCTCTGTGCCTGGGAAACAGAAGTGTTCACATTGCTTCGCAGAATCGCTTTTGTGCAGAAAACAGTAACACTTGTTCAGAACGAAAGAAAGCACAGAGCCCCAGATTTTATGTTGTCCTGGAGAGCTTGCAGAGCACTGGGGAAAGGCAGGCAGAGAATTCTCTGCTAGCACCTTCTCTGTGCCTGGGAAGCAGAAGTCTTCACATTGCTTCGCAGAATCGCTTTTGTGCAGAAAACAGTAACACTTGTTCAGAACGAAAGAAAGCACAGAGCCCCAGATTTGCTGTTGTCCTGGAGAGCTTGCAGAGCACTGGGGAAAGGCAGGCAGAGAATTCCCTGCTAGCACCTTCTCTGTGCCTGGGAAGCAGAAGTGTTCCCATTGCTTCGCAGAATCGCTTTTGTGCAGAAAACAGTAACACTTGTTCAGAACGAAAGAAAGCACAGAGCCCCAGATTTTATGTTGTCCTGGAGAGCTTGCAGAGCACTGGGGAAAAGCAGGCAGAGAATTCCCTGCTAGCACCTTCTCTGTGCCTGGGAAGCAGAAGTGTTCACATTGCTTCGCAGAATCGCTTTTGTGCAGAAAACAGTAACACTTGTTCAGAACGAAAGAAAGCACAGAGCCCCAGATTTTATGTTGTCCTGGAGAGCTTGCAGAGCACTGGGGAAAAGCAGGCAGAGAATTCCCTGCTAGCACCTTCTCTGTGCCTGTTCACATTGCTTCGCAGAATCGCTTTTGTGCAGAAAACAATAACACTTGTTCAGAAGGAAAGAAAGCACAGAGCCCCAGATTTTATGTTGTCCTGGAGAGCTTGCAGAGCACTGGGGAAAAGCAGGCAGAGATTTCCCTGCTAGCACGTTCTCTGTGCCTGGGAAGCAGAAGTGTTCAGATTGCTTCGCAGAATCGCTTTTGTGCAGAAAACAGTAACACTTGTTCAGAACGAAAGAAAGCACAGAGCCCCAGATTTTATGTTGTCCTGGAGAGCTTGCAGAGTACTGGGGAAAGGCAGGCAGAGAATTCCCTGCTAGCACCTTCTCTGTGCCTGGGAAACAGAAGTGTTCCCATTGCTTAGCAGAATCGCTTTTGTGCAGAAAACAGTAACACTTGTTCAGAACGAAAGAAAGCACAGAGCCCCAGATTTTATGTTGTCCTGGAGAGCTAGCAGAGCACTGAGGAAAAGCAGGCAGAGTATTCCCTGCTAGCACGTTCTCTGTTCCTGGGAAGCAGAAGTGTTCCCATTGCTTCGCAGAATTGCTTTTGTGCAGAAAACAGTAACACTTGTTCAGAACGAAAGAAAGCACAGAGCCCCAGATTTGCTGTTGTCCTGGAGAGCTTGCAGAGCACTGGGGAAAGGCAGGCAGAGAATTCCCTGCTAGCACCTTCTCTGTGCCTGGGAAGCAGAAGTCTTCACATTGCTTCGCAGAATCGCTTTTGTGCAGAAAACAGTAACACTTGTTCAGAACGAAAGAAAGCACAGAGCCCCAGATTTTATGTTGTCCTGGAGAGCTTGCAGAGCACTGGGGAAAGGCAGGCAGAGAATTCCCTGCTAGCACCTTCTCTGTGCCTGGGAAGCAGAAGTCTTCACATTGCTTCGCAGAATCGCTTTTGTGCAGAAAACAGTAACACTTGTTCAGAACGAAAGAAAGCACAGAGCCCCAGATTTTATCTTGTCCTGGAGAGCTTGCAGAGCACTGGGGAAAAGCAGGCAGAGAATTCCCTGCTAGGACCTTCTCTGTGCCTGGGAAGCAGAAGTGTTCACATTGCTTCGCAGAATCGCTTTTGTGCAGAAAACAGTAACACTTGTTCAGAACGAAAGAAAGCACAGAGCCCCAGATTTTATGTTGTCCTGGAGAGCTTGCAGAGCACTGGAGAAAAACAGGCAGAGAATTCCCTGCTAGGACCTTCTCTGTGCCTGGGAAGCAGAAGTGTTCACATTGCTTCGCAGAATCGCTTTTGTGCAGAAAACAGTAACACTTGTTCAGAACGAAAGAAAGCACAGAGCCCCAGATTTTATGTTGTCCTGGAGAGCTTGCAGAGCACTGGGGAAAAGCAGGCAGAGAATTCCCTGCTAGCACCTTCTCTGTGCCTGGGAAGCAGAAGTGTTCACATTGCTTCGCAGAATCGCTTTTGTGCAGAAAACAGTAACACTTGTTCAGAACGAAAGAAAGCACAGAGCCCCAGATTTTATGTTGTCCTGGAGAGCTTGCAGAGCACTGGGGAAAAGCAGGCAGAGAATTCCCTGCTAGCACCTTCTCTGTGCCTGGGAAGCAGAAGTGTTGCCATTGCTTCGCATAATCGCTTTTGTGCAGAAAACAGTAACACTTGTTCAGAACGAAAGAAAGCACAGAGCCCCAGATTTTATGTTGTCCTGGAGAGCTTGCAGAGTACTGGGGAAAGGCAGGCAGAGAATTCCCTGCTAGCACCTTCTCTGTGCCTGGGAAACAGAAGTGTTCCCATTGCTTCGCAGAATCGCTTTTGTGCAGAAAACAGTAACACTTGTTCAGAACGAAAGAAAGCACAGAGCCCCAGATTTGCTGTTGTCCTGGAGAGCTTGCAGAGCACTGGGGAAAGGCAGGCAGAGAATTCTCTGCTAGCACCTTCTCTGTGCCTGGGAAGCAGAAGTGTTCACATTGCTTCGCAGAATCGCTTTTGTGCAGAAAACAGTAACACTTGTTCAGAACGAAAGAAAGCACAGAGCCCCAGATTTTATGTTGTCCTGGAGAGCTTGCAGAGCACTGGGGAAAGGCAGGCAGAGAATTCCCTGCTAGCACCTTCTCTGTGCCTGGGAAGCAGAAGTGTTCACATTGCTTCGCAGAATCGCTTTTGTGCAGAAAACAGTAACACTTGTTCAGAACGAAAGAAAGCACAGAGCCCCAGATTTTATGTTGTCCTGGAGAGCTTGCAGAGCACTGGGGAAAGGCAGGCAGAGAATTCCCTGCTAGCACCTTCTCTGTGCCTGGGAAACAGAAGTGTTCACATTGCTTCGCAGAATCGCTTTTGTGCAGAAAACAGTAACACTTGTTCAGAACGAAAGAAAGCACAGAGCCCCAGATTTTATGTTGTCCTGGAGAGCTTGCAGAGCACTGGGGAAAGGCAGGCAGAGAATTCCCTGCTAGCACCTTCTCTGTGCCTGGGAAACAGAAGTGTTCACATTGCTTCGCAGAATCGCTTTTGTGCAGAAAACAGTAACACTTGTTCAGAACGAAAGAAAGCACAGAGCCCCAGATTTGCTGTTGTCCTGGAGAGCTTGCAGAGCACTGGGGAAAGGCAGGCAGAGAATTCCCTGCTAGCACCTTCTCTGTGCCTGGGAAGCAGAAGTGTTCACATTGCTTCGCAGAATCGCTTTTGTGCAGAAAACAGTAACACTTGTTCAGAACGAAAGAAAGCACAGAGCCCCAGATTTTATGTTGTCCTGGAGAGCTTGCAGAGCACTGGGGAAAGGCAGGCAGAGAATTCCCTGCTAGCACCTTCTCTGTGCCTGGGAAACAGAAGTGTTCACATTGCTTCGCAGAATCGCTTTTGTGCAGAAAACAGTAACACTTGTTCAGAACGAAAGAAAGCACAGAGCCCCAGATTTTATGTTGTCCTGGAGAGCTAGCAGAGCACTGGGGAAAAGCAATCAGAGAATTCCCTGCTAGCACCTTCTCTGTGCCTGGGAAGCAGAAGTGTTCCCATTGCTTCGCAGAATCGCTTTTGTGCAGAAAACAGTAACACTTGTTCAGAACGAAAGAAAGCACAGAGCCCCAGATTTTATGTTGTCCTGGAGAGCTAGCAGAGCACTGAGGAAAAGCAGGCAGAGTATTCCCTGCTAGCACGTTCTCTGTTCCTGGGAAGCAGAAGTGTTCCCATTGCTTCGCATAATCGCTTTTGTGCAGAAAACAGTAACACTTGTTCAGAACGAAAGAAAGCACAGAGCCCCAGATTTTATGTTGTCCTGGAGAGCTTGCAGAGTACTGGGGAAAGGCAGGCAGAGAATTCCCTGCTAGCACCTTCTCTGTGCCTGGGAAACAGAAGTGTTCAGATTGCTTCGCAGAATCGCTTTTGTGCAGAAAACAGTAACACTTGTTCAGAACGAAAGAAAGCACAGAGCCCCAGATTTGCTGTTGTCCTGGAGAGCTTGCAGAGCACTGGGGAAAGGCAGGCAGAGAATTCTCTGCTAGCACCTTCTCTGTGCCTGGGAAGCAGAAGTCTTCACATTGCTTCGCAGAATCGCTTTTGTGCAGAAAACAGTAACACTTGTTCAGAACGAAAGAAAGCACAGAGCCCCAGATTTTATGTTGTCCTGGAGAGCTTGCAGAGCACTGGGGAAAGGCAGGCAGAGAATTCCCTGCTAGCACCTTCTCTGTGCCTGGGAAGCAGAAGTGTTCACATTGCTTCGCAGAATCGCTTTTGTGCAGAAAACAGTAACACTTGTTCAGAACGAAAGAAAGCACAGAGCCCCAGATTTTATGTTGTCCTGGAGATCTTGCAGAGCACTGGGGAAAGGCAGGCAGAGAATTCCCTGCTAGCACCTTCTCTGTGCCTGGGAAGCAGAAGTGTTCACATTGCTTCGCAGAATCGCTTTTGTGCAGAAAACAGTAACACTTGTTCAGAACGAAAGAAAGCACAGAGCCCCAGATTTTATGTTGTCCTGGAGAGCTTGCAGAGCACTGGGGAAAGGCAGGCAGAGAATTCCCTGCTAGCACCTTCTCTGTGCCTGGGAAACAGAAGTGTTCACATTGCTTCGCAGAATCGCTTTTGTGCAGAAAACAGTAACACTTGTTCAGAACGAAAGAAAGCACAGAGCCCCAGATTTTATGTTGTCCTGGAGAGCTAGCAGAGCACTGGGGAAAAGCAATCAGAGAATTCCCTGCTAGCACCTTCTCTGTGCCTGGGAAGCAGAAGTGTTCCCATTGCTTCGCAGAATCGCTTTTGTGCAGAAAACAGTAACACTTGTTCAGAACGAAAGAAAGCACAGAGCCCCAGATTTTATGTTGTCCTGGAGAGCTAGCAGAGCACTGAGGAAAAGCAGGCAGAGTATTCCCTGCTAGCACGTTCTCTGTTCCTGGGAAGCAGAAGTGTTCCCATTGCTTCGCTGAATCGCTTTTGTGCAGAAAACAGTAACACTTGTTCAGAACGAAAGAAAGCACAGAGCCCCAGATTTTATGTTGTCCTGGAGAGCTTGCAGAGCACTGGGGAAAGGCAGGCAGAGAATTCCCTGCTAGCACCTTCTCTGTGCCTGGGAAGCAGAAGTCTTCACATTGCTTCGCAGAATCGCTTTTGTGCAGAAAACAGTAACACTTGTTCAGAACGAAAGAAAGCACAGAGCCCCAGATTTTATGTTGTCCTGGAGAGCTTGCAGAGCACTGGGGAAAGGCAGGCAGAGAATTCCCTGCTAGCACCTTCTCTGTGCCTGGGAAGCAGAAGTCTTCACATTGCTTCGCAGAATCGCTTTTGTGCAGAAAACAGTAACACTTGTTCAGAACGAAAGAAAGCACAGAGCCCCAGATTTTATGTTGTCCTGGAGAGCTTGCAGAGCACTGGGGAAAAGCAGGCAGAGAATTCCCTGCTAGGACCTTCTCTGTGCCTGGGAAGCAGAAGTGTTCACATTGCTTCGCAGAATCGCTTTTGTGCAGAAAACAGTAACACTTGTTCAGAACGAAAGAAAGCACAGAGCCCCAGATTTTATGTTGTCCTGGAGAGCTTGCAGAGCACTGGGGAAAAGCAGGCAGAGAATTCCCTGCTAGCACCTTCTCTGTGCCTGGGAAGCAGAAGTGTTCCCATTGCTTCGCAGAATCGCTTTTGTGCAGAAAACAGTAACACTTGTTCAGAACGAAAGAAAGCACAGAGCCCCAGATTTTATGTTGTCCTGGAGAGCTTGCAGAGCACTGGGGAAAGGCAGGCAGAGAATTCCCTGCTAGCACCTTCTCTGTGCCTGGGAAGCAGAAGTCTTCACATTGCTTCGCAGAATCGCTTTTGTGCAGAAAACAGTAACACTTGTTCAGAACGAAAGAAAGCACAGAGCCCCAGATTTTATGTTGTCCTGGAGAGCTTGCAGAGTACTGGGGAAAGGCAGGCAGAGAATTCCCTGCTAGCACCTTCTCTGTGCCTGGGAAACAGAAGTGTTCCCATTGCTTCGCAGAATCGCTTTTGTGCAGAAAACAGTAACACTTGTTCAGAACGAAAGAAAGCACAGAGCCCCAGATTTTATGTTGTCCTGGAGAGCTAGCAGAGCACTGAGGAAAAGCAGGCAGAGTATTCCCTGCTAGCACGCTCTCTGTTCCTGGGAAGCAGAAGTGTTCCCATTGCTTCGCAGAATCGCTTTTGTGCAGAAAACAGTAACACTTGTTCAGAACGAAAGAAAGCACAGAGCCCCAGATTTTATCTTGTCCTGGAGAGCTTGCAGAGCACTGGGGAAAGGCAGGCAGAGAATTCCCTGCTAGCACCTTCTCTGTGCCTGGGAAGCAGAAGTGTTCACATTGCTTCGCAGAATCGCTTTTGTGCAGAAAACAGTAACACTTGTTCAGAACGAAAGAAAGCACAGAGCCCCAGATTTTATGTTGTCCTGGAGAGCTTGCAGAGCACTGGGGAAAGGCAGGCAGAGAATTCCCTGCTAGGACCTTCTCTGTGCCTGGGAAGCAGAAGTGTTCACATTGCTTCGCAGAATCGCTTTTGTGCAGAAAACAGTAACACTTGTTCAGAACGAAAGAAAGCACAGAGCCCCAGATTTTATGTTGTCCTGGAGAGCTTGCAGAGCACTGGGGAAAAGCAGGCAGAGAATTCCCTGCTAGCACCTTCTCTGTGCCTGGGAAGCAGAAGTGTTCCCATTGCTTCGCAGAATCGCTTTTGTGCAGAAAACAGTAACACTTGTTCAGAACGAAAGAAAGCACAGAGCCCCAGATTTTATGTTGTCCTGGAGAGCTTGCAGAGCACTGGGGAAAGGCAGGCAGAGAATTCCCTGCTAGCACCTTCTCTGTGCCTGGGAAGCAGAAGTCTTCACATTGCTTCGCAGAATCGCTTTTGTGCAGAAAACAGTAACACTTGTTCAGAACGAAAGAAAGCACAGAGCCCCAGATTTTATGTTGTCCTGGAGAGCTTGCAGAGTACTGGGGAAAGGCAGGCAGAGAATTCCCTGCTAGCACCTTCTCTGTGCCTGGGAAACAGAAGTGTTCCCATTGCTTAGCAGAATCGCTTTTGTGCAGAAAACAGTAACACTTGTTCAGAACGAAAGAAAGCACAGAGCCCCAGATTTTATGTTGTCCTGGAGAGCTAGCAGAGCACTGGGGAAAAGCAGGCAGAGTATTCCCTGCTAGCACGTTCTCTGTTCCTGGGAAGCAGAAGTGTTCCCATTGCTTCGCAGAATCGCTTTTGTGCAGAAAACAGTAACACTTGTTCAGAACGAAAGAAAGCACAGAGCCCCAGATTTGCTGTTGTCCTGGAGAGCTTGCAGAGCACTGGGGAAAGGCAGGCAGAGAATTCCCTGCTAGCACCTTCTCTGTGCCTGGGAAGCAGAAGTGTTCACATTGCTTCGCAGAATCGCTTTTGTGCAGAAAATAGTAACACTTGTTCAGAACGAAAGAAAGCACAGAGCCCCAGATTTTATGTTGTCCTGGAGAGCTTGCAGAGCACTGGGGAAAGGCAGGCAGAGAATTCCCTGCTAGCACCTTCTCTGTGCCTGGGAAACAGAAGTGTTCCCATTGCTTCGCAAAATCGCTTTTGTGCAGAAAACAGTAACACTTGTTCAGAACGAAAGAAAGCACAGAGCCCCAGATTTTATGTTGTCCTGGAGAGCTTGCAGAGCACTGGGGAAAGGCACACAGAGAATTCCCTGCTAGCACCTTCTCTGTGCCTGGGAAGCAGAAGTGTTCACATTGCTTCGCAGAATCGCTTTTGTGCAGAAAACAGTAACACTTGTTCAGAACGAAAGAAAGCACAGAGCCCCAGATTTTATGTTGTCCTGGAGAGCTTGCAGAGCACTGGGGAAAGGCAGGCAGAGAATTCTCTGCTAGCACCTTCTCTGTGCCTGGGAAGCAGAAGTCTTCACATTGCTTCGCAGAATCGCTTTTGTGCAGAAAACAGTAACACTTGTTCAGAACGAAAGAAAGCACAGAGCCCCAGATTTTATGTTGTCCTGGAGAGCTTGCAGAGCACTGGGAAAAGGCAGGCAGAGAATTCCCTGCTAGCACCTTCTCTGTTCCTGGGAAGCAGAAGTGTTCCCATTGCTTCGCAGAATCGCTTTTGTGCAGAAAACAGTAACACTTGTTCAGAACGAAAGAAAGCACAGAGCCCCAGATTTTATGTTGTCCTGGAGAGCTTGCAGAGCACTGGGGAAAGGCACGCAGAGAATTCCCTGCTAGCACGTTCTCTGTGCCTGTTCACATTGCTTCGCAGAATCGCTTTTGTGCAGAAAACAGTAACACTTGTTCAGAACGAAAGAAAGCACAGAGCCCCAGATTTTATGTTGTCCTGGAGAGCTTGCAGAGCACTGGGGAAAAGCAGGCAGAGATTTCCCTGCTAGCACGTTCTCTGTGCCTGGGAAACAGAAGTGTTCAGATTGCTTCGCAGAATCGCTTTTGTGCAGAAAACAGTAACACTTGTTCAGAACGAAAGAAAGCACAGAGCCCCAGATTTGCTGTTGTCCTGGAGAGCTTGCAGAGCACTGGGGAAAGGCAGGCAGAGAATTCCCTGCTAGCACCTTCTCTGTGCCTGGGAAACAGAAGTGTTCACATTGCTTCGCAGAATCGCTTTTGTGCAGAAAACAGTAACACTTGTTCAGAACGAAAGAAAGCACAGAGCCCCAGATTTTATGTTGTCCTGGAGAGCTTGCAGAGCACTGGGGAAAGGCAGGCAGAGAATTCCCTGCTAGCACCTTCTCTGTGCCTGGGAAACAGAAGTGTTCACATTGCTTCGCAGAATCGCTTTTGTGCAGAAAACAGTAACACTTGTTCAGAACGAAAGAAAGCACAGAGCCCCAGATTTGCTGTTGTCCTGGAGAGCTTGCAGAGCACTGGGGAAAGGCAGGCAGAGAATTCCCTGCTAGCACCTTCTCTGTGCCTGGGAAGCAGAAGTGTTCACATTGCTTCGCAGAATCGCTTTTGTGCAGAAAACAGTAACACTTGTTCAGAACGAAAGAAAGCACAGAGCCCCAGATTTTATGTTGTCCTGGAGAGCTTGCAGAGTACTGGGGAAAGGCAGGCAGAGAATTCCCTGCTAGCACCTTCTCTGTGCCTGGGAAACAGAAGTGTTCCCATTGCTTAGCAGAATCGCTTTTGTGCAGAAAACAGTAACACTTGTTCAGAACGAAAGAAAGCACAGAGCCCCAGATTTTATGTTGTCCTGGAGAGCTAGCAGAGCACTGGGGAAAAGCAGGCAGAGTATTCCCTGCTAGCACGTTCTCTGTTCCTGGGAAGCAGAAGTGTTCCCATTGCTTCGCAGAATCGCTTTTGTGCAGAAAACAGTAACACTTGTTCAGAACGAAAGAAAGCACAGAGCCCCAGATTTGCTGTTGTCCTGGAGAGCTTGCAGAGCACTGGGGAAAGGCAGGCAGAGAATTCCCTGCTAGCACCTTCTCTGTGCCTGGGAAGCAGAAGTGTTCCCATTGCTTCGCAGAATCGCTTTTGTGCAGAAAACAGTAACACTTGTTCAGAACGAAAGAAAGCACAGAGCCCCAGATTTTATGTTGTCCTGGAGAGCTTGCAGAGCACTGGGAAAAGGCAGGCAGAGAATTCCCTGCTAGCACCTTCTCTGTTCCTGGGAAGCAGAAGTGTTCCCATTGCTTCGCAGAATCGCTTTTGTGCAGAAAACAGTAACACTTGTTCAGAACGAAAGAAAGCACAGAGCCCCAGATTTTATGTTGTCCTGGAGAGCTTGCAGAGCACTGGGGAAAGGCACGCAGAGAATTCCCTGCTAGCACCTTCTCTGTGCCTGTTCACATTGCTTCGCAGAATCGCTTTTGTGCAGAAAACAGTAACACTTGTTCAGAACGAAAGAAAGCACAGAGCCCCAGATTTTATGTTGTCCTGGAGAGCTTGCAGAGCACTGGGGAAAAGCAGGCAGAGATTTCCCTGCTAGCACGTTCTCTGTGCCTGGGAAACAGAAGTGTTCAGATTGCTTCGCAGAATCGCTTTTGTGCAGAAAACAGTAACACTTGTTCAGAACGAAAGAAAGCACAGAGCCCCAGATTTGCTGTTGTCCTGGAGAGCTTGCAGAGCACTGGGGAAAGGCAGGCAGAGAATTCCCTGCTAGCACCTTCTCTGTGCCTGGGAAACAGAAGTGTTCACATTGCTTCGCAGAATCGCTTTTGTGCAGAAAACAGTAACACTTGTTCAGAACGAAAGAAAGCACAGAGCCCCAGATTTTATGTTGTCCTGGAGAGCTTGCAGAGCACTGGGGAAAGGCAGGCAGAGAATTCCCTGCTAGCACCTTCTCTGTGCCTGGGAAACAGAAGTGTTCACATTGCTTCGCAGAATCGCTTTTGTGCAGAAAACAGTAACACTTGTTCAGAACGAAAGAAAGCACAGAGCCCCAGATTTGCTGTTGTCCTGGAGAGCTTGCAGAGCACTGGGGAAAGGCAGGCAGAGAATTCCCTGCTAGCACCTTCTCTGTGCCTGGGAAGCAGAAGTGTTCACATTGCTTCGCAGAATCGCTTTTGTGCAGAAAACAGTAACACTTGTTCAGAACGAAAGAAAGCACAGAGCCCCAGATTTTATGTTGTCCTGGAGAGCTTGCAGAGTACTGGGGAAAGGCAGGCAGAGAATTCCCTGCTAGCACCTTCTCTGTGCCTGGGAAACAGAAGTGTTCCCATTGCTTAGCAGAATCGCTTTTGTGCAGAAAACAGTAACACTTGTTCAGAACGAAAGAAAGCACAGAGCCCCAGATTTTATGTTGTCCTGGAGAGCTAGCAGAGCACTGGGGAAAAGCAGGCAGAGTATTCCCTGCTAGCACGTTCTCTGTTCCTGGGAAGCAGAAGTGTTCCCATTGCTTCGCAGAATCGCTTTTGTGCAGAAAACAGTAACACTTGTTCAGAACGAAAGAAAGCACAGAGCCCCAGATTTGCTGTTGTCCTGGAGAGCTTGCAGAGCACTGGGGAAAGGCAGGCAGAGAATTCCCTGCTAGCACCTTCTCTGTGCCTGGGAAGCAGAAGTGTTCCCATTGCTTCGCAGAATCGCTTTTGTGCAGAAAACAGTAACACTTGTTCAGAACGAAAGAAAGCACAGAGCCCCAGATTTTATGTTGTCCTGGAGAGCTTGCAGAGCACTGGGGAAAGGCAGGCAGAGAATTCCCTGCTAGCACCTTCTCTGTGCCTGGGAAACAGAAGTGTTCCCATTGCTTCGCAAAATCGCTTTTGTGCAGAAAACAGTAACACTTGTTCAGAACGAAAGAAAGCACAGAGCCCCAGATTTTATGTTGTCCTGGAGAGCTTGCAGAGCACTGGGGAAAGGCACACAGAGAATTCCCTGCTAGCACCTTCTCTGTGCCTGGGAAGCAGAAGTGTTCACATTGCTTCGCAGAATCGCTTTTGTGCAGAAAACAGTAACACTTGTTCAGAACGAAAGAAAGCACAGAGCCCCAGATTTTATGTTGTCCTGGAGAGCTTGCAGAGCACTGGGGAAAGGCAGGCAGAGAATTCCCTGCTAGCACCTTCTCTGTGCCTGGGAAACAGAAGTGTTCACATTGCTTCGCAGAATCGCTTTTGTGCAGAAAACAGTAACACTTGTTCAGAACGAAAGAAAGCACAGAGCCCCAGATTTGCTGTTGTCCTGGAGAGCTTGCAGAGCACTGGGGAAAGGCAGGCAGAGAATTCCCTGCTAGCACCTTCTCTGTGCCTGGGAAGCAGAAGTGTTCACATTGCTTCGCAGAATCGCTTTTGTGCAGAAAACAGTAACACTTGTTCAGAACGAAAGAAAGCACAGAGCCCCAGATTTTATGTTGTCCTGGAGAGCTTGCAGAGCACTGGGGAAAGGCAGGCAGAGAATTCCCTGCTAGCACCTTCTCTGTGCCTGGGAAACAGAAGTGTTCACATTGCTTCGCAGAATCGCTTTTGTGCAGAAAACAGTAACACTTGTTCAGAACGAAAGAAAGCACAGAGCCCCAGATTTTATGTTGTCCTGGAGAGCTAGCAGAGCACTGGGGAAAAGCAATCAGAGAATTCCCTGCTAGCACCTTCTCTGTGCCTGGGAAGCAGAAGTGTTCCCATTGCTTCGCAGAATCGCTTTTGTGCAGAAAACAGTAACACTTGTTCAGAACGAAAGAAAGCACAGAGCCCCAGATTTTATGTTGTCCTGGAGAGCTAGCAGAGCACTGAGGAAAAGCAGGCAGAGTATTCCCTGCTAGCACGTTCTCTGTTCCTGGGAAGCAGAAGTGTTCCCATTGCTTCGCTGAATCGCTTTTGTGCAGAAAACAGTAACACTTGTTCAGAACGAAAGAAAGCACAGAGCCCCAGATTTTATGTTGTCCTGGAGAGCTTGCAGAGCACTGGGGAAAGGCAGGCAGAGAATTCCCTGCTAGCACCTTCTCTGTGCCTGGGAAGCAGAAGTCTTCACATTGCTTCGCAGAATCGCTTTTGTGCAGAAAACAGTAACACTTGTTCAGAACGAAAGAAAGCACAGAGCCCCAGATTTTATGTTGTCCTGGAGAGCTTGCAGAGCACTGGGGAAAGGCAGGCAGAGAATTCCCTGCTAGCACCTTCTCTGTGCCTGGGAAGCAGAAGTCTTCACATTGCTTCGCAGAATCGCTTTTGTGCAGAAAACAGTAACACTTGTTCAGAACGAAAGAAAGCACAGAGCCCCAGATTTTATGTTGTCCTGGAGAGCTTGCAGAGCACTGGGGAAAAGCAGGCAGAGAATTCCCTGCTAGGACCTTCTCTGTGCCTGGGAAGCAGAAGTGTTCACATTGCTTCGCAGAATCGCTTTTGTGCAGAAAACAGTAACACTTGTTCAGAACGAAAGAAAGCACAGAGCCCCAGATTTTATGTTGTCCTGGAGAGCTTGCAGAGCACTGGGGAAAAGCAGGCAGAGAATTCCCTGCTAGCACCTTCTCTGTGCCTGGGAAGCAGAAGTGTTCCCATTGCTTCGCAGAATCGCTTTTGTGCAGAAAACAGTAACACTTGTTCAGAACGAAAGAAAGCACAGAGCCCCAGATTTTATGTTGTCCTGGAGAGCTTGCAGAGCACTGGGGAAAGGCAGGCAGAGAATTCCCTGCTAGCACCTTCTCTGTGCCTGGGAAGCAGAAGTCTTCACATTGCTTCGCAGAATCGCTTTTGTGCAGAAAACAGTAACACTTGTTCAGAACGAAAGAAAGCACAGAGCCCCAGATTTTATGTTGTCCTGGAGAGCTTGCAGAGTACTGGGGAAAGGCAGGCAGAGAATTCCCTGCTAGCACCTTCTCTGTGCCTGGGAAACAGAAGTGTTCCCATTGCTTCGCAGAATCGCTTTTGTGCAGAAAACAGTAACACTTGTTCAGAACGAAAGAAAGCACAGAGCCCCAGATTTTATGTTGTCCTGGAGAGCTAGCAGAGCACTGAGGAAAAGCAGGCAGAGTATTCCCTGCTAGCACGTTCTCTGTTCCTGGGAAGCAGAAGTGTTCCCATTGCTTCGCAGAATCGCTTTTGTGCAGAAAACAGTAACACTTGTTCAGAACGAAAGAAAGCACAGAGCCCCAGATTTGCTGTTGTCCTGGAGAGCTTGCAAAGCACTGGGGAAAGGCAGGCAGAGAATTCCCTGCTAGCACCTTCTCTGTGCCTGGGAAGCAGAAGTCTTCACATTGCTTCGCAGAATCGCTTTTGTGCAGAAAACAGTAACACTTGTTCAGAACGAAAGAAAGCACAGAGCCCCAGATTTTATGTTGTCCTGGAGAGCTTGCAGAGCACTGGGGAAAGGCAGGCAGAGAATTCCCTGCTAGGACCTTCTCTGTGCCTGGGAAGCAGAAGTGTTCACATTGCTTCGCAGAATCGCTTTTGTGCAGAAAACAGTAACACTTGTTCAGAACGAAAGAAAGCACAGAGCCCCAGATTTTATGTTGTCCTGGAGAGCTTGCAGAGCACTGGGGAAAAGCAGGCAGAGAATTCCCTGCTAGCACCTTCTCTGTGCCTGGGAAGCAGAAGTGTTCCCATTGCTTCGCAGAATCGCTTTTGTGCAGAAAACAGTAACACTTGTTCAGAACGAAAGAAAGCACAGAGCCCCAGATTTTATGTTGTCCTGGAGAGCTTGCAGAGCACTGGGGAAAGGCAGGCAGAGAATTCCCTGCTAGCACCTTCTCTGTGCCTGGGAAGCAGAAGTCTTCACATTGCTTCGCAGAATCGCTTTTGTGCAGAAAACAGTAACACTTGTTCAGAACGAAAGAAAGCACAGAGCCCCAGATTTTATGTTGTCCTGGAGAGCTTGCAGAGTACTGGGGAAAGGCAGGCAGAGAATTCCCTGCTAGCACCTTCTCTGTGCCTGGGAAACAGAAGTGTTCCCATTGCTTAGCAGAATCGCTTTTGTGCAGAAAACAGTAACACTTGTTCAGAACGAAAGAAAGCACAGAGCCCCAGATTTTATGTTGTCCTGGAGAGCTAGCAGAGCACTGGGGAAAAGCAGGCAGAGTATTCCCTGCTAGCACGTTCTCTATTCCTGGGAAGCAGAAGTGTTCCCATTGCTTCGCAGAATCGCTTTTGTGCAGAAAACAGTAACACTTGTTCAGAACGAAAGAAAGCACAGAGCCCCAGATTTGCTGTTGTCCTGGAGAGCTTGCAGAGCACTGGGGAAAGGCAGGCAGAGAATTCCCTGCTAGCACCTTCTCTGTGCCTGGGAAGCAGAAGTGTTCACATTGCTTCGCAGAATCGCTTTTGTGCAGAAAATAGTAACACTTGTTCAGAACGAAAGAAAGCACAGAGCCCCAGATTTTATGTTGTCCTGGAGAGCTTGCAGAGCACTGGGGAAAGGCAGGCAGAGAATTCCCTGCTAGCACCTTCTCTGTGCCTGGGAAACAGAAGTGTTCCCATTGCTTCGCAAAATCGCTTTTGTGCAGAAAACAGTAACACTTGTTCAGAACGAAAGAAAGCACAGAGCCCCAGATTTTATGTTGTCCTGGAGAGCTTGCAGAGCACTGGGGAAAGGCACACAGAGAATTCCCTGCTAGCACCTTCTCTGTGCCTGGGAAGCAGAAGTGTTCACATTGCTTCGCAGAATCGCTTTTGTGCAGAAAACAGTAACACTTGTTCAGAACGAAAGAAAGCACAGAGCCCCAGATTTTATGTTGTCCTGGAGAGCTTGCAGAGCACTGGGGAAAGGCAGGCAGAGAATTCTCTGCTAGCACCTTCTCTGTGCCTGGGAAGCAGAAGTCTTCACATTGCTTCGCAGAATCGCTTTTGTGCAGAAAACAGTAACACTTGTTCAGAACGAAAGAAAGCACAGAGCCCCAGATTTTATATTGTCCTGGAGAGCTTGCAGAGCACTGGGAAAAGGCAGGCAGAGAATTCCCTGCTAGCACCTTCTCTGTTCCTGGGAAGCAGAAGTGTTCCCATTGCTTCGCAGAATCGCTTTTGTGCAGAAAACAGTAACACTTGTTCAGAACGAAAGAAAGCACAGAGCCCCAGATTTTATGTTGTCCTGGAGAGCTTGCAGAGCACTGGGGAAAGGCACGCAGAGAATTCCCTGCTAGCACGTTCTCTGTGCCTGTTCACATTGCTTCGCAGAATCGCTTTTGTGCAGAAAACAGTAACACTTGTGCAGAACGAAAGAAAGCACAGAGCCCCAGATTTTATGTTGTCCTGGAGAGCTTGCAGAGCACTGGGGAAAAGCAGGCAGAGATTTCCCTGCTAGCACGTTCTCTGTGCCTGGGAAACAGAAGTGTTCAGATTGCTTCGCAGAATCGCTTTTGTGCAGAAAACAGTAACACTTGTTCAGAACGAAAGAAAGCACAGAGCCCCAGATTTGCTGTTGTCCTGGAGAGCTTGCAGAGCACTGGGGAAAGGCAGGCAGAGAATTCCCTGCTAGCACCTTCTCTGTGCCTGGGAAACAGAAGTGTTCACATTGCTTCGCAGAATCGCTTTTGTGCAGAAAACAGTAACACTTGTTCAGAACGAAAGAAAGCACAGAGCCCCAGATTTTATGTTGTCCTGGAGAGCTTGCAGAGCACTGGGGAAAGGCAGGCAGAGAATTCCCTGCTAGCACCTTCTCTGTGCCTGGGAAACAGAAGTGTTCACATTGCTTCGCAAAATCGCTTTTGTGCAGAAAACAGTAACACTTGTTCAGAACGAAAGAAAGCACAGAGCCCCAGATTTGCTGTTGTCCTGGAGAGCTTGCAGAGCACTGGGGAAAGGCAGGCAGAGAATTCCCTGCTAGCACCTTCTCTGTGCCTGGGAAGCAGAAGTGTTCACATTGCTTCGCAGAATCGCTTTTGTGCAGAAAACAGTAACACTTGTTCAGAACGAAAGAAAGCACAGAGCCCCAGATTTTATGTTGTCCTGGAGAGCTTGCAGAGTACTGGGGAAAGGCAGGCAGAGAATTCCCTGCTAGCACCTTCTCTGTGCCTGGGAAACAGAAGTGTTCCCATTGCTTAGCAGAATCGCTTTTGTGCAGAAAACAGTAACACTTGTTCAGAACGAAAGAAAGCACAGAGCCCCAGATTTTATGTTGTCCTGGAGAGCTAGCAGAGCACTGGGGAAAAGCAGGCAGAGTATTCCCTGCTAGCACGTTCTCTGTTCCTGGGAAGCAGAAGTGTTCCCATTGCTTCGCAGAATCGCTTTTGTGCAGAAAACAGTAACACTTGTTCAGAACGAAAGAAAGCACAGAGCCCCAGATTTGCTGTTGTCCTGGAGAGCTTGCAGAGCACTGGGGAAAGGCAGGCAGAGAATTCCCTGCTAGCACCTTCTCTGTGCCTGGGAAGCAGAAGTGTTCCCATTGCTTCGCAGAATCGCTTTTGTGCAGAAAACAGTAACACTTGTTCAGAACGAAAGAAAGCACAGAGCCCCAGATTTTATGTTGTCCTGGAGAGCTTGCAGAGCACTGGGAAAAGGCAGGCAGAGAATTCCCTGCTAGCACCTTCTCTGTTCCTGGGAAGCAGAAGTGTTCCCATTGCTTCGCAGAATCGCTTTTGTGCAGAAAACAGTAACACTTGTTCAGAACGAAAGAAAGCACAGAGCCCCAGATTTTATGTTGTCCTGGAGAGCTTGCAGAGCACTGGGGAAAGGCACGCAGAGAATTCCCTGCTAGCACCTTCTCTGTGCCTGTTCACATTGCTTCGCAGAATCGCTTTTGTGCAGAAAACAGTAACACTTGTTCAGAACGAAAGAAAGCACAGAGCCCCAGATTTTATGTTGTCCTGGAGAGCTTGCAGAGCACTGGGGAAAAGCAGGCAGAGATTTCCCTGCTAGCACGTTCTCTGTGCCTGGGAAACAGAAGTGTTCAGATTGCTTCGCAGAATCGCTTTTGTGCAGAAAACAGTAACACTTGTTCAGAACGAAAGAAAGCACAGAGCCCCAGATTTGCTGTTGTCCTGGAGAGCTTGCAGAGCACTGGGGAAAGGCAGGCAGAGAATTCCCTGCTAGCACCTTCTCTGTGCCTGGGAAACAGAAGTGTTCACATTGCTTCGCAGAATCGCTTTTGTGCAGAAAACAGTAACACTTGTTCAGAACGAAAGAAAGCACAGAGCCCCAGATTTGCTGTTGTCCTGGAGAGCTTGCAGAGCACTGGGGAAAGGCAGGCAGAGAATTCCCTGCTAGCACCTTCTCTGTGCCTGGGAAGCAGAAGTGTTCACATTGCTTCGCAGAATCGCTTTTGTGCAGAAAACAGTAACACTTGTTCAGAACGAAAGAAAGCACAGAGCCCCAGATTTTATGTTGTCCTGGAGAGCTTGCAGAGTACTGGGGAAAGGCAGGCAGAGAATTCCCTGCTAGCACCTTCTCTGTGCCTGGGAAACAGAAGTGTTCCCATTGCTTAGCAGAATCGCTTTTGTGCAGAAAACAGTAACACTTGTTCAGAACGAAAGAAAGCACAGAGCCCCAGATTTTATGTTGTCCTGGAGAGCTAGCAGAGCACTGGGGAAAAGCAGGCAGAGTATTCCCTGCTAGCACGTTCTCTGTTCCTGGGAAGCAGAAGTGTTCCCATTGCTTCGCAGAATCGCTTTTGTGCAGAAAACAGTAACACTTGTTCAGAACGAAAGAAAGCACAGAGCCCCAGATTTGCTGTTGTCCTGGAGAGCTTGCAGAGCACTGGGGAAAGGCAGGCAGAGAATTCCCTGCTAGCACCTTCTCTGTGCCTGGGAAGCAGAAGTGTTCCCATTGCTTCGCAGTATCGCTTTTGTGCAGAAAACAGTAACACTTGTTCAGAACGAAAGAAAGCACAGAGCCCCAGATTTTATGTTGTCCTGGAGAGCTTGCAGAGCACTGGGGAAAGGCAGGCAGAGAATTCCCTGCTAGCACCTTCTCTGTGCCTGGGAAACAGAAGTGTTCCCATTGCTTCGCAAAATCGCTTTTGTGCAGAAAACAGTAACACTTGTTCAGAACGAAAGAAAGCACAGAGCCCCAGATTTTATGTTGTCCTGGAGAGCTTGCAGAGCACTGGGGAAAGGCACACAGAGAATTCCCTGCTAGCACCTTCTCTGTGCCTGGGAAGCAGAAGTGTTCACATTGCTTCGCAGAATCGCTTTTGTGCAGAAAACAGTAACACTTGTTCAGAACGAAAGAAAGCACAGAGCCCCAGATTTTATGTTGTCCTGGAGAGCTTGCAGAGCACTGGGGAAAGGCAGGCAGAGAATTCTCTGCTAGCACCTTCTCTGTGCCTGGGAAGCAGAAGTCTTCACATTGCTTCGCAGAATCGCTTTTGTGCAGAAAACAGTAACACTTGTTCAGAACGAAAGAAAGCACAGAGCCCCAGATTTTATGTTGTCCTGGAGAGCTTGCAGAGCACTGGGAAAAGGCAGGCAGAGAATTCCCTGCTAGCACCTTCTCTGTTCCTGGGAAGCAGAAGTGTTCCCATTGCTTCGCAGAATCGCTTTTGTGCAGAAAACAGTAACACTTGTTCAGAACGAAAGAAAGCACAGAGCCCCAGATTTTATGTTGTCCTGGAGAGCTTGCAGAGCACTGGGGAAAGGCACGCAGAGAATTCCCTGCTAGCACCTTCTCTGTGCCTGTTCACATTGCTTCGCAGAATCGCTTTTGTGCAGAAAACAATAACACTTGTTCAGAAGGAAAGAAAGCACAGAGCCCCAGATTTTATGTTGTCCTGGAGAGCTTGCAGAGCACTGGGGAAAAGCAGGCAGAGATTTCCCTGCTAGCACGTTCTCTGTGCCTGGGAAACAGAAGTGTTCAGATTGCTTCGCAGAATCGCTTTTGTGCAGAAAACAGTAACACTTGTTCAGAACGAAAGAAAGCACAGAGCCCCAGATTTGCTGTTGTCCTGGAGAGCTTGCAGAGCACTGGGGAAAGGCAGGCAGAGAATTCCCTGCTAGCACCTTCTCTGTGCCTGGGAAACAGAAGTGTTCACATTGCTTCGCAGAATCGCTTTTGTGCAGAAAACAGTAACACTTGTTCAGAACGAAAGAAAGCACAGAGCCCCAGATTTTATGTTGTCCTGGAGAGCTTGCAGAGCACTGGGGAAAGGCAGGCAGAGAATTCCCTGCTAGCACCTTCTCTGTGCCTGGGAAACAGAAGTGTTCACATTGCTTCGCAGAATCGCTTTTGTGCAGAAAACAGTAACACTTGTTCAGAACGAAAGAAAGCACAGAGCCCCAGATTTGCTGTTGTCCTGGAGAGCTTGCAGAGCACTGGGGAAAGGCAGGCAGAGAATTCCCTGCTAGCACCTTCTCTGTGCCTGGGAAGCAGAAGTGTTCACATTGCTTCGCAGAATCGCTTTTGTGCAGAAAACAGTAACACTTGTTCAGAACGAAAGAAAGCACAGAGCCCCAGATTTTATGTTGTCCTGGAGAGCTTGCAGAGCACTGGGGAAAGGCAGGCAGAGAATTCCCTGCTAGCACCTTCTCTGTGCCTGGGAAACAGAAGTGTTCACATTGCTTCGCAGAATCGCTTTTGTGCAGAAAACAGTAACACTTGTTCAGAACGAAAGAAAGCACAGAGCCCCAGATTTTATGTTGTCCTGGAGAGCTAGCAGAGCACTGGGGAAAAGCAATCAGAGAATTCCCTGCTAGCACCTTCTCTGTGCCTGGGAAGCAGAAGTGTTCCCATTGCTTCGCAGAATCGCTTTTGTGCAGAAAACAGTAACACTTGTTCAGAACGAAAGAAAGCACAGAGCCCCAGATTTGCTGTTGTCCTGGAGAGCTAGCAGAGCACTGAGGAAAAGCAGGCAGAGTATTCCCTGCTAGCACGTTCTCTGTTCCTGGGAAGCAGAAGTGTTCCCATTGCTTCGCTGAATCGCTTTTGTGCAGAAAACAGTAACACTTGTTCAGAACGAAAGAAAGCACAGAGCCCCAGATTTTATGTTGTCCTGGAGAGCTTGCAGAGCACTGGGGAAAGGCAGGCAGAGAATTCCCTGCTAGCACCTTCTCTGTGCCTGGGAAGCAGAAGTCTTCACATTGCTTCGCAGAATCGCTTTTGTGCAGAAAACAGTAACACTTGTTCAGAACGAAAGAAAGCACAGAGCCCCAGATTTTATGTTGTCCTGGAGAGCTTGCAGAGCACTGGGGAAAAGCAGGCAGAGAATTCCCTGCTAGCACCTTCTCTGTGCCTGGGAAGCAGAAGTGTTCACATTGCTTCGCAGAATCGCTTTTGTGCAGAAAACAGTAACACTTGTTCAGAACGAAAGAAAGCACAGAGCCCCAGATTTTATGTTGTCCTGGAGAGCTTGCAGAGCACTGGGGAAAAGCAGGCAGAGAATTCCCTGCTAGCACCTTCTCTGTGCCTGGGAAGCAGAAGTGTTGCCATTGCTTCGCATAATCGCTTTTGTGCAGAAAACAGTAACACTTGTTCAGAACGAAAGAAAGCACAGAGCCCCAGATTTTATGTTGTCCTGGAGAGCTTGCAGAGTACTGGGGAAAGGCAGGCAGAGAATTCCCTGCTAGCACCTTCTCTGTGCCTGGGAAACAGAAGTGTTCAGATTGCTTCGCAGAATCGCTTTTGTGCAGAAAACAGTAACACTTGTTCAGAACGAAAGAAAGCACAGAGCCCCAGATTTTATGTTGTCCTGGAGAGCTTGCAGAGCACTGGGGAAAGGCAGGCAGAGAATTCTCTGCTAGCACCTTCTCTGTGCCTGGGAAGCAGAAGTGTTCACATTGCTTCGCAGAATCGCTTTTGTGCAGAAAACAGTAACACTTGTTCAGAACGAAAGAAAGCACAGAGCCCCAGATTTTATGTTGTCCTGGAGAGCTTGCAGAGCACTGGGGAAAGGCAGGCAGAGAATTCCCTGCTAGCACCTTCTCTGTGCCTGGGAAACAGAAGTGTTCCCATTGCTTCGCAGAATCGCTTTTGTGCAGAAAACAGTAACACTTGTTCAGAACGAAAGAAAGCACAGAGCCCCAGATTTGCTGTTGTCCTGGAGAGCTTGCAGAGCACTGGGGAAAGGCAGGCAGAGAATTCCCTGCTAGCACCTTCTCTGTGCCTGGGAAGCAGAAGTGTTCACATTGCTTCGCAGAATCGCTTTTGTGCAGAAAACAGTAACACTTGTTCAGAACGAAAGAAAGCACAGAGCCCCAGATTTTATGTTGTCCTGGAGAGCTTGCAGAGCACTGGGGAAAGGCAGGCAGAGAATTCCCTGCTAGCACCTTCTCTGTGCCTGGGAAACAGAAGTGTTCACATTGCTTCGCAGAATCGCTTTTGTGCAGAAAACAGTAACACTTGTTCAGAACGAAAGAAAGCACAGAGCCCCAGATTTTATGTTGTCCTGGAGAGCTAGCAGAGCACTGGGGAAAAGCAATCAGAGAATTCCCTGCTAGCACCTTCTCTGTGCCTGGGAAGCAGAAGTGTTCCCATTGCTTCGCAGAATCGCTTTTGTGCAGAAAACAGTAACACTTGTTCAGAACGAAAGAAAGCACAGAGCCCCAGATTTTATGTTGTCCTGGAGAGCTAGCAGAGCACTGAGGAAAAGCAGGCAGAGTATTCCCTGCTAGCACGTTCTCTGTTCCTGGGAAGCAGAAGTGTTCCCATTGCTTCGCTGAATCGCTTTTGTGCAGAAAACAGTAACACTTGTTCAGAACGAAAGAAAGCACAGAGCCCCAGATTTTATGTTGTCCTGGAGAGCTTGCAGAGCACTGGGGAAAGGCAGGCAGAGAATTCCCTGCTAGCACCTTCTCTGTGCCTGGGAAGCAGAAGTCTTCACATTGCTTCGCAGAATCGCTTTTGTGCAGAAAACAGTAACACTTGTTCAGAACGAAAGAAAGCACAGAGCCCCAGATTTTATGTTGTCCTGGAGAGCTTGCAGAGCACTGGGGAAAAGCAGGCAGAGAATTCCCTGCTAGCACCTTCTCTGTGCCTGGGAAGCAGAAGTGTTCACATTGCTTCGCAGAATCGCTTTTGTGCAGAAAACAGTAACACTTGTTCAGAACGAAAGAAAGCACAGAGCCCCAGATTTTATGTTGTCCTGGAGAGCTTGCAGAGCACTGGGGAAAAGCAGGCAGAGAATTCCCTGCTAGCACCTTCTCTGTGCCTGGGAAGCAGAAGTGTTGCCATTGCTTCGCATAATCGCTTTTGTGCAGAAAACAGTAACACTTGTTCAGAACGAAAGAAAGCACAGAGCCCCAGATTTTATGTTGTCCTGGAGAGCTTGCAGAGTACTGGGGAAAGGCAGGCAGAGAATTCCCTGCTAGCACCTTCTCTGTGCCTGGGAAACAGAAGTGTTCAGATTGCTTCGCAGAATCGCTTTTGTGCAGAAAACAGTAACACTTGTTCAGAACGAAAGAAAGCACAGAGCCCCAGATTTGCTGTTGTCCTGGAGAGCTTGCAGAGCACTGGGGAAAGGCAGGCAGAGAATTCTCTGCTAGCACCTTCTCTGTGCCTGGGAAGCAGAAGTCTTCACATTGCTTCGCAGAATCGCTTTTGTGCAGAAAACAGTAACACTTGTTCAGAACGAAAGAAAGCACAGAGCCCCAGATTTTATGTTGTCCTGGAGAGCTTGCAGAGCACTGGGGAAAGGCAGGCAGAGAATTCCCTGCTAGCACCTTCTCTGTGCCTGGGAAGCAGAAGTGTTCACATTGCTTCGCAGAATCGCTTTTGTGCAGAAAACAGTAACACTTGTTCAGAACGAAAGAAAGCACAGAGCCCCAGATTTTATGTTGTCCTGGAGAGCTTGCAGAGCACTGGGGAAAGGCAGGCAGAGAATTCCCTGCTAGCACCTTCTCTGTGCCTGGGAAGCAGAAGTGTTCCCATTGCTTCGCAGAATCGCTTTTGTGCAGAAAACAGTAACACTTGTTCAGAACGAAAGAAAGCACAGAGCCCCAGATTTTATGTTGTCCTGGAGAGCTTGCAGAGCACTGGGGAAAGGCAGGCAGAGAATTCCCTGCTAGCACCTTCTCTGTGCCTGGGAAACAGAAGTGTTCACATTGCTTCGCAGAATCGCTTTTGTGCAGAAAACATTAACACTTGTTCAGAACGAAAGAAAGCACAGAGCCCCAGATTTTATGTTGTCCTGGAGAGCTTGCAGAGCACTGGGGAAAGGCAGGCAGAGAATTCTCTGCTAGCACCTTCTCTGTGCCTGGGAAGCAGAAGTCTTCACATTGCTTCGCAGAATCGCTTTTGTGCAGAAAACAGTAACACTTGTTCAGAACGAAAGAAAGCACAGAGCCCCAGATTTTATGTTGTCCTGGAGAGCTTGCAGAGCACTGGGAAAAGGCAGGCAGAGAATTCCCTGCTAGCACCTTCTCTGTTCCTGGGAAGCAGAAGTGTTCCCATTGCTTCGCAGAATCGCTTTTGTGCAGAAAACAGTAACACTTGTTCAGAACGAAAGAAAGCACAGAGCCCCAGATTTTATGTTGTCCTGGAGAGCTTGCAGAGCACTGGGGAAAGGCACGCAGAGAATTCCCTGCTAGCACCTTCTCTGTGCCTGTTCACATTGCTTCGCAGAATCGCTTTTGTGCAGAAAACAATAACACTTGTTCAGAAGGAAAGAAAGCACAGAGCCCCAGATTTTATGTTGTCCTGGAGAGCTTGCAGAGCACTGGGGAAAAGCAGGCAGAGATTTCCCTGCTAGCACGTTCTCTGTGCCTGGGAAACAGAAGTGTTCAGATTGCTTCGCAGAATCGCTTTTGTGCAGAAAACAGTAACACTTGTTCAGAACGAAAGAAAGCAGAGAGCCCCAGATTTGCTGTTGTCCTGGAGAGCTTGCAGAGCACTGGGGAAAGGCAGGCAGAGAATTCCCTGCTAGCACCTTCTCTGTTCCTGGGAAACAGAAGTGTTCACATTGCTTCGCAGAATCGCTTTTGTGCAGAAAACAGTAACACTTGTTCAGAACGAAAGAAAGCACAGAGCCCCAGATTTTATGTTGTCCTGGAGAGCTTGCAGAGCACTGGGGAAAGGCAGGCAGAGAATTCCCTGCTAGCACCTTCTCTGTGCCTGGGAAACAGAAGTGTTCACATTGCTTCGCAGAATCGCTTTTGTGCAGAAAACAGTAACACTTGTTCAGAACGAAAGAAAGCACAGAGCCCCAGATTTGCTGTTGTCCTGGAGAGCTTGCAGAGCACTGGGGAAAGGCAGGCAGAGAATTCCCTGCTAGCACCTTCTCTGTGCCTGGGAAGCAGAAGTGTTCACATTGCTTCGCAGAATCGCTTTTGTGCAGAAAACAGTAACACTTGTTCAGAACGAAAGAAAGCACAGAGCCCCAGATTTTATGTTGTCCTGGAGAGCTTGCAGAGCACTGGGGAAAGGCAGGCAGAGAATTCCCTGCTAGCACCTTCTCTGTGCCTGGGAAACAGAAGTGTTCACATTGCTTCGCAGAATCGCTTTTGTGCAGAAAACAGTAACACTTGTTCAGAACGAAAGAAAGCACAGAGCCCCAGATTTTATGTTGTCCTGGAGAGCTTGCAGAGCACTGGGGAAAGGCAGGCAGAGAATTCTCTGCTAGCACCTTCTCTGTGCCTGGGAAGCAGAAGTCTTCACATTGCTTCGCAGAATCGCTTTTGTGCAGAAAACAGTAACACTTGTTCAGAACGAAAGAAAGCACAGAGCCCCAGATTTTATGTTGTCCTGGAGAGCTTGCAGAGCACTGGGAAAAGGCAGGCAGAGAATTCCCTGCTAGCACCTTCTCTGTTCCTGGGAAGCAGAAGTGTTCCCATTGCTTCGCAGAATCGCTTTTGTGCAGAAAACAGTAACACTTGTTCAGAACGAAAGAAAGCACAGAGCCCCAGATTTTATGTTGTCCTGGAGAGCTTGCAGAGCACTGGGGAAAGGCACGCAGAGAATTCCCTGCTAGCACCTTCTCTGTGCCTGTTCACATTGCTTCGCAGAATCGCTTTTGTGCAGAAAACAATAACACTTGTTCAGAAGGAAAGAAAGCACAGAGCCCCAGATTTTATGTTGTCCTGGAGAGCTTGCAGAGCACTGGGGAAAAGCAGGCAGAGATTTCCCTGCTAGCACGTTCTCTGTGCCTGGGAAACAGAAGTGTTCAGATTGCTTCGCAGAATCGCTTTTGTGCAGAAAACAGTAACACTTGTTCAGAACGAAAGAAAGCACAGAGCCCCAGATTTGCTGTTGTCCTGGAGAGCTTGCAGAGCACTGGGGAAAGGCAGGCAGAGAATTCCCTGCTAGCACCTTCTCTGTGCCTGGGAAACAGAAGTGTTCACATTGCTTCGCAGAATCGCTTTTGTGCAGAAAACAGTAACACTTGTTCAGAACGAAAGAAAGCACAGAGCCCCAGATTTTATGTTGTCCTGGAGAGCTTGCAGAGCACTGGGGAAAGGCAGGCAGAGAATTCCCTGCTAGCACCTTCTCTGTGCCTGGGAAACAGAAGTGTTCACATTGCTTCGCAGAATCGCTTTTGTGCAGAAAACAGTAACACTTGTTCAGAACGAAAGAAAGCACAGAGCCCCAGATTTTATGTTGTCCTGGAGAGCTAGCAGAGCACTGGGGAAAAGCAATCAGAGAATTCCCTGCTAGCACCTTCTCTGTGCCTGGGAAGCAGAAGTGTTCCCATTGCTTCGCAGAATCGCTTTTGTGCAGAAAACAGTAACACTTGTTCAGAACGAAAGAAAGCACAGAGCCCCAGATTTTATGTTGTCCTGGAGAGCTAGCAGAGCACTGAGGAAAAGCAGGCAGAGTATTCCCTGCTAGCACGTTCTCTGTTCCTGGGAAGCAGAAGTGTTCCCATTGCTTCGCTGAATCGCTTTTGTGCAGAAAACAGTAACACTTGTTCAGAACGAAAGAAAGCACAGAGCCCCAGATTTTATGTTGTCCTGGAGAGCTTGCAGAGCACTGGGGAAAGGCAGGCAGAGAATTCCCTGCTAGCACCTTCTCTGTGCCTGGGAAGCAGAAGTCTTCACATTGCTTCGCAGAATCGCTTTTGTGCAGAAAACAGTAACACTTGTTCAGAACGAAAGAAAGCACAGAGCCCCAGATTTTATGTTGTCCTGGAGAGCTTGCAGAGCACTGGGGAAAAGCAGGCAGAGAATTCCCTGCTAGCACCTTCTCTGTGCCTGGGAAGCAGAAGTGTTCACATTGCTTCGCAGAATCGCTTTTGTGCAGAAAACAGTAACACTTGTTCAGAACGAAAGAAAGCACAGAGCCCCAGATTTTATGTTGTCCTGGAGAGCTTGCAGAGCACTGGGGAAAAGCAGGCAGAGAATTCCCTGCTAGCACCTTCTCTGTGCCTGGGAAGCAGAAGTGTTGCCATTGCTTCGCATAATCGCTTTTGTGCAGAAAACAGTAACACTTGTTCAGAACGAAAGAAAGCACAGAGCCCCAGATTTTATGTTGTCCTGGAGAGCTTGCAGAGTACTGGGGAAAGGCAGGCAGAGAATTCCCTGCTAGCACCTTCTCTGTGCCTGGGAAACAGAAGTGTTCAGATTGCTTCGCAGAATCGCTTTTGTGCAGAAAACAGTAACACTTGTTCAGAACGAAAGAAAGCACAGAGCCCCAGATTTGCTGTTGTCCTGGAGAGCTTGCAGAGCACTGGGGAAAGGCAGGCAGAGAATTCTCTGCTAGCACCTTCTCTGTGCCTGGGAAGCAGAAGTCTTCACATTGCTTCGCAGAATCGCTTTTGTGCAGAAAACAGTAACACTTGTTCAGAACGAAAGAAAGCACAGAGCCCCAGATTTTATGTTGTCCTGGAGAGCTTGCAGAGCACTGGGGAAAGGCAGGCAGAGAATTCCCTGCTAGCACGTTCTCTGTTCCTGGGAAGCAGAAGTGTTCCCATTGCTTCGCAGAATCGCTTTTGTGCAGAAAACAGTAACACTTGTTCAGAACGAAAGAAAGCACAGAGCCCCAGATTTTATGTTGTCCTGGAGAGCTTGCAGAGCACTGGGGAAAGGCAGGCAGAGAATTCCCTGCTAGCACCTTCTCTGTGCCTGGGAAACAGAAGTGTTCACATTGCTTCGCAGAATCGCTTTTGTGCAGAAAACAGTAACACTTGTTCAGAACGAAAGAAAGCACAGAGCCCCAGATTTTATGTTGTCCTGGAGAGCTTGCAGAGCACTGGGGAAAGGCAGGCAGAGAATTCCCTGCTAGCACCTTCTCTGTGCCTGGGAAACAGAAGTGTTCAGATTGCTTCGCAGAATCGCTTTTGTGCAGAAAACAGTAACACTTGTTCAGAACGAAAGAAAGCACAGAGCCCCAGATTTGCTGTTGTCCTGGAGAGCTTGCAGAGCACTGGGGAAAGGCAGGCAGAGAATTCCCTGCTAGCACCTTCTCTGTGCCTGGGAAGCAGAAGTGTTCACATTGCTTCGCAGAATCGCTTTTGTGCAGAAAACAGTAACACTTGTTCAGAACGAAAGAAAGCACAGAGCCCCAGATTTTATGTTGTCCTGGAGAGCTTGCAGAGCACTGGGGAAAGGCAGGCAGAGAATTCCCTGCTAGCACCTTCTCTGTGCCTGGGAAACAGAAGAGTTCACATTGCTTCGCAGAATCGCTTTTGTGCAGAAAACAGTAACACTTGTTCAGAACGAAAGAAAGCACAGAGCCCCAGATTTTATGTTGTCCTGGAGAGCTAGCAGAGCACTGGGGAAAAGCAATCAGAGAATTCCCTGCTAGCACCTTCTCTGTGCCTGGGAAGCAGAAGTGTTCCCATTGCTTCGCAGAATCGCTTTTGTGCAGAAAACAGTAACACTTGTTCAGAACGAAAGAAAGCACAGAGCCCCAGATTTTATGTTGTCCTGGAGAGCTAGCAGAGCACTGAGGAAAAGCAGGCAGAGTATTCCCTGCTAGCACCTTCTCTGTGCCTGGGAAGCAGAAGTCTTCACATTGCTTCGCAGAATCGCTTTTGTGCAGAAAACAGTAACACTTGTTCAGAACGAAAGAAAGCACAGAGCCCCAGATTTTATGTTGTCCTGGAGAGCTTGCAGAGCACTGGGGAAAGGCAGGCAGAGAATTCCCTGCTAGCACCTTCTCTGTGCCTGGGAAGCAGAAGTCTTCACATTGCTTCGCAGAATCGCTTTTGTGCAGAAAACAGTAACACTTGTTCAGAACGAAAGAAAGCACAGAGCCCCAGATTTTATGTTGTCCTGGAGAGCTTGCAGAGCACTGGGGAAAAGCAGGCAGAGAATTCCCTGCTAGGACCTTCTCTGTGCCTGGGAAGCAGAAGTGTTCACATTGCTTCGCAGAATCGCTTTTGTGCAGAAAACAGTAACACTTGTTCAGAACGAAAGAAAGCACAGAGCCCCAGATTTTATGTTGTCCTGGAGAGCTTGCAGAGCACTGGGGAAAAGCAGGCAGAGAATTCCCTGCTAGCACCTTCTCTGTGCCTGGGAAGCAGAAGTGTTCCCATTGCTTCGCAGAATCGCTTTTGTGCAGAAAACAGTAACACTTGTTCAGAACGAAAGAAAGCACAGAGCCCCAGATTTTATGTTGTCCTGGAGAGCTTGCAGAGCACTGGGGAAAGGCAGGCAGAGAATTCCCTGCTAGCACCTTCTCTGTGCCTGGGAAGCAGAAGTCTTCACATTGCTTCGCAGAATCGCTTTTGTGCAGAAAACAGTAACACTTGTTCAGAACGAAAGAAAGCACAGAGCCCCAGATTTTATGTTGTCCTGGAGAGCTTGCAGAGTACTGGGGAAAGGCAGGCAGAGAATTCCCTGCTAGCACCTTCTCTGTGCCTGGGAAACAGAAGTCTTCACATTGCTTCGCAGAATCGCTTTTGTGCAGAAAACAGTAACACTTGTTCAGAACGAAAGAAAGCACAGAGCCCCAGATTTTATGTTGTCCTGGAGAGCTAGCAGAGCACTGAGGAAAAGCAGGCAGAGTATTCCCTGCTAGCACGTTCTCTGTTCCTGGGAAGCAGAAGTGTTCCCATTGCTTCGCAGAATCGCTTTTGTGCAGAAAACAGTAACACTTGTTCAGAACGAAAGAAAGCACAGAGCCCCAGATTTGCTGTTGTCCTGGAGAGCTTGCAGAGCACTGGGGAAAGGCAGGCAGAGAATTCCCTGCTAGCACCTTCTCTGTGCCTGGGAAGCAGAAGTCTTCACATTGCTTCGCAGAATCGCTTTTGTGCAGAAAACAGTAACACTTGTTCAGAACGAAAGAAAGCACAGAGCCCCAGATTTGCTGTTGTCCTGGAGAGCTTGCAGAGCACTGGGGAAAGGCAGGCAGAGAATTCCCTGCTAGCACCTTCTCTGTGCCTGGGAAGCAGAAGTGTTCCCATTGCTTCGCAGAATCGCTTTTGTGCAGAAAACAGTAACACTTGTTCAGAACGAAAGAAAGCACAGAGCCCCAGATTTTATGTTGTCCTGGAGAGCTTGCAGAGCACTGGGGAAAGGCAGGCAGAGAATTCCCTGCTAGCACCTTCTCTGTGCCTGGGAAACAGAAGTGTTCCCATTGCTTCGCAAAATCGCTTTTGTGCAGAAAACAGTAACACTTGTTCAGAACGAAAGAAAGCACAGAGCCCCAGATTTTATGTTGTCCTGGAGAGCTTGCAGAGCACTGGGGAAAGGCACACAGAGAATTCCCTGCTAGCACCTTCTCTGTGCCTGGGAAGCAGAAGTGTTCACATTGCTTCGCAGAATCGCTTTTGTGCAGAAAACAGTAACACTTGTTCAGAACGAAAGAAAGCACAGAGCCCCAGATTTTATGTTGTCCTGGAGAGCTTGCAGAGCACTGGGGAAAGGCAGGCAGAGAATTCCCTGCTAGCACCTTCTCTGTGCCTGGGAAACAGAAGTGTTCACATTGCTTCGCAGAATCGCTTTTGTGCAGAAAACAGTAACACTTGTTCAGAACGAAAGAAAGCACAGAGCCCCAGATTTGCTGTTGTCCTGGAGAGCTTGCAGAGCACTGGGGAAAGGCAGGCAGAGAATTCCCTGCTAGCACCTTCTCTGTGCCTGGGAAGCAGAAGTGTTCACATTGCTTCGCAGAATCGCTTTTGTGCAGAAAACAGTAACACTTGTTCAGAACGAAAGAAAGCACAGAGCCCCAGATTTTATGTTGTCCTGGAGAGCTTGCAGAGCACTGGGGAAAGGCAGGCAGAGAATTCCCTGCTAGCACCTTCTCTGTGCCTGGGAAACAGAAGTGTTCACATTGCTTCGCAGAATCGCTTTTGTGCAGAAAACAGTAACACTTGTTCAGAACGAAAGAAAGCACAGAGCCCCAGATTTTATGTTGTCCTGGAGAGCTAGCAGAGCACTGGGGAAAAGCAATCAGAGAATTCCCTGCTAGCACCTTCTCTGTGCCTGGGAAGCAGAAGTGTTCCCATTGCTTCGCAGAATCGCTTTTGTGCAGAAAACAGTAACACTTGTTCAGAACGAAAGAAAGCACAGAGCCCCAGATTTTATGTTGTCCTGGAGAGCTAGCAGAGCACTGAGGAAAAGCAGGCAGAGTATTCCCTGCTAGCACGTTCTCTGTTCCTGGGAAGCAGAAGTGTTCCCATTGCTTCGCTGAATCGCTTTTGTGCAGAAAACAGTAACACTTGTTCAGAACGAAAGAAAGCACAGAGCCCCAGATTTTATGTTGTCCTGGAGAGCTTGCAGAGCACTGGGGAAAGGCAGGCAGAGAATTCCCTGCTAGCACCTTCTCTGTGCCTGGGAAGCAGAAGTCTTCACATTGCTTCGCAGAATCGCTTTTGTGCAGAAAACAGTAACACTTGTTCAGAACGAAAGAAAGCACAGAGCCCCAGATTTTATGTTGTCCTGGAGAGCTTGCAGAGCACTGGGGAAAGGCAGGCAGAGAATTCCCTGCTAGCACCTTCTCTGTGCCTGGGAAGCAGAAGTCTTCACATTGCTTCGCAGAATCGCTTTTGTGCAGAAAACAGTAACACTTGTTCAGAACGAAAGAAAGCACAGAGCCCCAGATTTTATGTTGTCCTGGAGAGCTTGCAGAGCACTGGGGAAAAGCAGGCAGAGAATTCCCTGCTAGGACCTTCTCTGTGCCTGGGAAGCAGAAGTGTTCACATTGCTTCGCAGAATCGCTTTTGTGCAGAAAACAGTAACACTTGTTCAGAACGAAAGAAAGCACAGAGCCCCAGATTTTATGTTGTCCTGGAGAGCTTGCAGAGCACTGGGGAAAAGCAGGCAGAGAATTCCCTGCTAGCACCTTCTCTGTGCCTGGGAAGCAGAAGTGTTCCCATTGCTTCGCAGAATCGCTTTTGTGCAGAAAACAGTAACACTTGTTCAGAACGAAAGAAAGCACAGAGCCCCAGATTTTATGTTGTCCTGGAGAGCTTGCAGAGCACTGGGGAAAGGCAGGCAGAGAATTCCCTGCTAGCACCTTCTCTGTGCCTGGGAAGCAGAAGTCTTCACATTGCTTCGCAGAATCGCTTTTGTGCAGAAAACAGTAACACTTGTTCAGAACGAAAGAAAGCACAGAGCCCCAGATTTTATGTTGTCCTGGAGAGCTTGCAGAGTACTGGGGAAAGGCAGGCAGAGAATTCCCTGCTAGCACCTTCTCTGTGCCTGGGAAACAGAAGTGTTCCCATTGCTTCGCAGAATCGCTTTTGTGCAGAAAACAGTAACACTTGTTCAGAACGAAAGAAAGCACAGAGCCCCAGATTTTATGTTGTCCTGGAGAGCTAGCAGAGCACTGAGGAAAAGCAGGCAGAGTATTCCCTGCTAGCACGTTCTCTGTTCCTGGGAAGCAGAAGTGTTCCCATTGCTTCGCAGAATCGCTTTTGTGCAGAAAACAGTAACACTTGTTCAGAACGAAAGAAAGCACAGAGCCCCAGATTTGCTGTTGTCCTGGAGAGCTTGCAAAGCACTGGGGAAAGGCAGGCAGAGAATTCCCTGCTAGCACCTTCTCTGTGCCTGGGAAGCAGAAGTCTTCACATTGCTTCGCAGAATCGCTTTTGTGCAGAAAACAGTAACACTTGTTCAGAACGAAAGAAAGCACAGAGCCCCAGATTTTATGTTGTCCTGGAGAGCTTGCAGAGCACTGGGGAAAGGCAGGCAGAGAATTCCCTGCTAGGACCTTCTCTGTGCCTGGGAAGCAGAAGTGTTCACATTGCTTCGCAGAATCGCTTTTGTGCAGAAAACAGTAACACTTGTTCAGAACGAAAGAAAGCACAGAGCCCCAGATTTTATGTTGTCCTGGAGAGCTTGCAGAGCACTGGGGAAAAGCAGGCAGAGAATTCCCTGCTAGCACCTTCTCTGTGCCTGGGAAGCAGAAGTGTTCCCATTGCTTCGCAGAATCGCTTTTGTGCAGAAAACAGTAACACTTGTTCAGAACGAAAGAAAGCACAGAGCCCCAGATTTTATGTTGTCCTGGAGAGCTTGCAGAGCACTGGGGAAAGGCAGGCAGAGAATTCCCTGCTAGCACCTTCTCTGTGCCTGGGAAGCAGAAGTCTTCACATTGCTTCGCAGAATCGCTTTTGTGCAGAAAACAGTAACACTTGTTCAGAACGAAAGAAAGCACAGAGCCCCAGATTTTATGTTGTCCTGGAGAGCTTGCAGAGTACTGGGGAAAGGCAGGCAGAGAATTCCCTGCTAGCACCTTCTCTGTGCCTGGGAAACAGAAGTGTTCCCATTGCTTAGCAGAATCGCTTTTGTGCAGAAAACAGTAACACTTGTTCAGAACGAAAGAAAGCACAGAGCCCCAGATTTTATGTTGTCCTGGAGAGCTAGCAGAGCACTGGGGAAAAGCAGGCAGAGTATTCCCTGCTAGCACGTTCTCTATTCCTGGGAAGCAGAAGTGTTCCCATTGCTTCGCAGAATCGCTTTTGTGCAGAAAACAGTAACACTTGTTCAGAACGAAAGAAAGCACAGAGCCCCAGATTTGCTGTTGTCCTGGAGAGCTTGCAGAGCACTGGGGAAAGGCAGGCAGAGAATTCCCTGCTAGCACCTTCTCTGTGCCTGGGAAGCAGAAGTGTTCACATTGCTTCGCAGAATCGCTTTTGTGCAGAAAATAGTAACACTTGTTCAGAACGAAAGAAAGCACAGAGCCCCAGATTTTATGTTGTCCTGGAGAGCTTGCAGAGCACTGGGGAAAGGCAGGCAGAGAATTCCCTGCTAGCACCTTCTCTGTGCCTGGGAAACAGAAGTGTTCCCATTGCTTCGCAAAATCGCTTTTGTGCAGAAAACAGTAACACTTGTTCAGAACGAAAGAAAGCACAGAGCCCCAGATTTTATGTTGTCCTGGAGAGCTTGCAGAGCACTGGGGAAAGGCACACAGAGAATTCCCTGCTAGCACCTTCTCTGTGCCTGGGAAGCAGAAGTGTTCACATTGCTTCGCAGAATCGCTTTTGTGCAGAAAACAGTAACACTTGTTCAGAACGAAAGAAAGCACAGAGCCCCAGATTTTATGTTGTCCTGGAGAGCTTGCAGAGCACTGGGGAAAGGCAGGCAGAGAATTCTCTGCTAGCACCTTCTCTGTGCCTGGGAAGCAGAAGTCTTCACATTGCTTCGCAGAATCGCTTTTGTGCAGAAAACAGTAACACTTGTTCAGAACGAAAGAAAGCACAGAGCCCCAGATTTTATATTGTCCTGGAGAGCTTGCAGAGCACTGGGAAAAGGCAGGCAGAGAATTCCCTGCTAGCACCTTCTCTGTTCCTGGGAAGCAGAAGTGTTCCCATTGCTTCGCAGAATCGCTTTTGTGCAGAAAACAGTAACACTTGTTCAGAACGAAAGAAAGCACAGAGCCCCAGATTTTATGTTGTCCTGGAGAGCTTGCAGAGCACTGGGGAAAGGCACGCAGAGAATTCCCTGCTAGCACGTTCTCTGTGCCTGTTCACATTGCTTCGCAGAATCGCTTTTGTGCAGAAAACAGTAACACTTGTGCAGAACGAAAGAAAGCACAGAGCCCCAGATTTTATGTTGTCCTGGAGAGCTTGCAGAGCACTGGGGAAAAGCAGGCAGAGATTTCCCTGCTAGCACGTTCTCTGTGCCTGGGAAACAGAAGTGTTCAGATTGCTTCGCAGAATCGCTTTTGTGCAGAAAACAGTAACACTTGTTCAGAACGAAAGAAAGCACAGAGCCCCAGATTTGCTGTTGTCCTGGAGAGCTTGCAGAGCACTGGGGAAAGGCAGGCAGAGAATTCCCTGCTAGCACCTTCTCTGTGCCTGGGAAGCAGAAGTGTTCACATTGCTTCGCAGAATCGCTTTTGTGCAGAAAACAGTAACACTTGTTCAGAACGAAAGAAAGCACAGAGCCCCAGATTTTATGTTGTCCTGGAGAGCTTGCAGAGCACTGGGGAAAGGCAGGCAGAGAATTCCCTGCTAGCACCTTCTCTGTGCCTGGGAAACAGAAGTGTTCACATTGCTTCGCAGAATCGCTTTTGTGCAGAAAACAGTAACACTTGTTCAGAACGAAAGAAAGCACAGAGCCCCAGATTTGCTGTTGTCCTGGAGAGCTTGCAGAGCACTGGGGAAAGGCAGGCAGAGAATTCCCTGCTAGCACCTTCTCTGTGCCTGGGAAGCAGAAGTGTTCACATTGCTTCGCAGAATCGCTTTTGTGCAGAAAACAGTAACACTTGTTCAGAACGAAAGAAAGCACAGAGCCCCAGATTTTATGTTGTCCTGGAGAGCTTGCAGAGTACTGGGGAAAGGCAGGCAGAGAATTCCCTGCTAGCACCTTCTCTGTGCCTGGGAAACAGAAGTGTTCCCATTGCTTAGCAGAATCGCTTTTGTGCAGAAAACAGTAACACTTGTTCAGAACGAAAGAAAGCACAGAGCCCCAGATTTTATGTTGTCCTGGAGAGCTAGCAGAGCACTGGGGAAAAGCAGGCAGAGTATTCCCTGCTAGCACGTTCTCTGTTCCTGGGAAGCAGAAGTGTTCCCATTGCTTCGCAGAATCGCTTTTGTGCAGAAAACAGTAACACTTGTTCAGAACGAAAGAAAGCACAGAGCCCCAGATTTGCTGTTGTCCTGGAGAGCTTGCAGAGCACTGGGGAAAGGCAGGCAGAGAATTCCCTGCTAGCACCTTCTCTGTGCCTGGGAAGCAGAAGTGTTCCCATTGCTTCGCAGAATCGCTTTTGTGCAGAAAACAGTAACACTTGTTCAGAACGAAAGAAAGCACAGAGCCCCAGATTTTATGTTGTCCTGGAGAGCTTGCAGAGCACTGGGAAAAGGCAGGCAGAGAATTCCCTGCTAGCACCTTCTCTGTTCCTGGGAAGCAGAAGTGTTCCCATTGCTTCGCAGAATCGCTTTTGTGCAGAAAACAGTAACACTTGTTCAGAACGAAAGAAAGCACAGAGCCCCAGATTTTATGTTGTCCTGGAGAGCTTGCAGAGCACTGGGGAAAGGCACGCAGAGAATTCCCTGCTAGCACCTTCTCTGTGCCTGTTCACATTGCTTCGCAGAATCGCTTTTGTGCAGAAAACAGTAACACTTGTTCAGAACGAAAGAAAGCACAGAGCCCCAGATTTTATGTTGTCCTGGAGAGCTTGCAGAGCACTGGGGAAAAGCAGGCAGAGATTTCCCTGCTAGCACGTTCTCTGTGCCTGGGAAACAGAAGTGTTCAGATTGCTTCGCAGAATCGCTTTTGTGCAGAAAACAGTAACACTTGTTCAGAACGAAAGAAAGCACAGAGCCCCAGATTTGCTGTTGTCCTGGAGAGCTTGCAGAGCACTGGGGAAAGGCAGGCAGAGAATTCCCTGCTAGCACCTTCTCTGTGCCTGGGAAACAGAAGTGTTCACATTGCTTCGCAGAATCGCTTTTGTGCAGAAAACAGTAACACTTGTTCAGAACGAAAGAAAGCACAGAGCCCCAGATTTTATATTGTCCTGGAGAGCTTGCAGAGCACTGGGAAAAGGCAGGCAGAGAATTCCCTGCTAGCACCTTCTCTGTTCCTGGGAAGCAGAAGTGTTCCCATTGCTTCGCAGAATCGCTTTTGTGCAGAAAACAGTAACACTTGTTCAGAACGAAAGAAAGCACAGAGCCCCAGATTTTATGTTGTCCTGGAGAGCTTGCAGAGCACTGGGGAAAGGCACGCAGAGAATTCCCTGCTAGCACGTTCTCTGTGCCTGTTCACATTGCTTCGCAGAATCGCTTTTGTGCAGAAAACAGTAACACTTGTGCAGAACGAAAGAAAGCACAGAGCCCCAGATTTTATGTTGTCCTGGAGAGCTTGCAGAGCACTGGGGAAAAGCAGGCAGAGATTTCCCTGCTAGCACGTTCTCTGTGCCTGGGAAACAGAAGTGTTCAGATTGCTTCGCAGAATCGCTTTTGTGCAGAAAACAGTAACACTTGTTCAGAACGAAAGAAAGCACAGAGCCCCAGATTTGCTGTTGTCCTGGAGAGCTTGCAGAGCACTGGGGAAAGGCAGGCAGAGAATTCCCTGCTAGCACCTTCTCTGTGCCTGGGAAGCAGAAGTGTTCACATTGCTTCGCAGAATCGCTTTTGTGCAGAAAACAGTAACACTTGTTCAGAACGAAAGAAAGCACAGAGCCCCAGATTTTATGTTGTCCTGGAGAGCTTGCAGAGCACTGGGGAAAGGCAGGCAGAGAATTCCCTGCTAGCACCTTCTCTGTGCCTGGGAAACAGAAGTGTTCACATTGCTTCGCAGAATCGCTTTTGTGCAGAAAACAGTAACACTTGTTCAGAACGAAAGAAAGCACAGAGCCCCAGATTTGCTGTTGTCCTGGAGAGCTTGCAGAGCACTGGGGAAAGGCAGGCAGAGAATTCCCTGCTAGCACCTTCTCTGTGCCTGGGAAGCAGAAGTGTTCACATTGCTTCGCAGAATCGCTTTTGTGCAGAAAACAGTAACACTTGTTCAGAACGAAAGAAAGCACAGAGCCCCAGATTTTATGTTGTCCTGGAGAGCTTGCAGAGTACTGGGGAAAGGCAGGCAGAGAATTCCCTGCTAGCACCTTCTCTGTGCCTGGGAAACAGAAGTGTTCCCATTGCTTAGCAGAATCGCTTTTGTGCAGAAAACAGTAACACTTGTTCAGAACGAAAGAAAGCACAGAGCCCCAGATTTTATGTTGTCCTGGAGAGCTAGCAGAGCACTGGGGAAAAGCAGGCAGAGTATTCCCTGCTAGCACGTTCTCTGTTCCTGGGAAGCAGAAGTGTTCCCATTGCTTCGCAGAATCGCTTTTGTGCAGAAAACAGTAACACTTGTTCAGAACGAAAGAAAGCACAGAGCCCCAGATTTGCTGTTGTCCTGGAGAGCTTGCAGAGCACTGGGGAAAGGCAGGCAGAGAATTCCCTGCTAGCACCTTCTCTGTGCCTGGGAAGCAGAAGTGTTCCCATTGCTTCGCAGAATCGCTTTTGTGCAGAAAACAGTAACACTTGTTCAGAACGAAAGAAAGCACAGAGCCCCAGATTTTATGTTGTCCTGGAGAGCTTGCAGAGCACTGGGAAAAGGCAGGCAGAGAATTCCCTGCTAGCACCTTCTCTGTTCCTGGGAAGCAGAAGTGTTCCCATTGCTTCGCAGAATCGCTTTTGTGCAGAAAACAGTAACACTTGTTCAGAACGAAAGAAAGCACAGAGCCCCAGATTTTATGTTGTCCTGGAGAGCTTGCAGAGCACTGGGGAAAGGCACGCAGAGAATTCCCTGCTAGCACCTTCTCTGTGCCTGTTCACATTGCTTCGCAGAATCGCTTTTGTGCAGAAAACAGTAACACTTGTTCAGAACGAAAGAAAGCACAGAGCCCCAGATTTTATGTTGTCCTGGAGAGCTTGCAGAGCACTGGGGAAAAGCAGGCAGAGATTTCCCTGCTAGCACGTTCTCTGTGCCTGGGAAACAGAAGTGTTCAGATTGCTTCGCAGAATCGCTTTTGTGCAGAAAACAGTAACACTTGTTCAGAACGAAAGAAAGCACAGAGCCCCAGATTTGCTGTTGTCCTGGAGAGCTTGCAGAGCACTGGGGAAAGGCAGGCAGAGAATTCCCTGCTAGCACCTTCTCTGTGCCTGGGAAACAGAAGTGTTCACATTGCTTCGCAGAATCGCTTTTGTGCAGAAAACAGTAACACTTGTTCAGAACGAAAGAAAGCACAGAGCCCCAGATTTGCTGTTGTCCTGGAGAGCTTGCAGAGCACTGGGGAAAGGCAGGCAGAGAATTCCCTGCTAGCACCTTCTCTGTGCCTGGGAAGCAGAAGTGTTCACATTGCTTCGCAGAATCGCTTTTGTGCAGAAAACAGTAACACTTGTTCAGAACGAAAGAAAGCACAGAGCCCCAGATTTTATGTTGTCCTGGAGAGCTTGCAGAGTACTGGGGAAAGGCAGGCAGAGAATTCCCTGCTAGCACCTTCTCTGTGCCTGGGAAACAGAAGTGTTCCCATTGCTTAGCAGAATCGCTTTTGTGCAGAAAACAGTAACACTTGTTCAGAACGAAAGAAAGCACAGAGCCCCAGATTTTATGTTGTCCTGGAGAGCTAGCAGAGCACTGGGGAAAAGCAGGCAGAGTATTCCCTGCTAGCACGTTCTCTGTTCCTGGGAAGCAGAAGTGTTCCCATTGCTTCGCAGAATCGCTTTTGTGCAGAAAACAGTAACACTTGTTCAGAACGAAAGAAAGCACAGAGCCCCAGATTTGCTGTTGTCCTGGAGAGCTTGCAGAGCACTGGGGAAAGGCAGGCAGAGAATTCCCTGCTAGCACCTTCTCTGTGCCTGGGAAGCAGAAGTGTTCCCATTGCTTCGCAGTATCGCTTTTGTGCAGAAAACAGTAACACTTGTTCAGAACGAAAGAAAGCACAGAGCCCCAGATTTTATGTTGTCCTGGAGAGCTTGCAGAGCACTGGGGAAAGGCAGGCAGAGAATTCCCTGCTAGCACCTTCTCTGTGCCTGGGAAACAGAAGTGTTCCCATTGCTTCGCAAAATCGCTTTTGTGCAGAAAACAGTAACACTTGTTCAGAACGAAAGAAAGCACAGAGCCCCAGATTTTATGTTGTCCTGGAGAGCTTGCAGAGCACTGGGGAAAGGCACACAGAGAATTCCCTGCTAGCACCTTCTCTGTGCCTGGGAAGCAGAAGTGTTCACATTGCTTCGCAGAATCGCTTTTGTGCAGAAAACAGTAACACTTGTTCAGAACGAAAGAAAGCACAGAGCCCCAGATTTTATGTTGTCCTGGAGAGCTTGCAGAGCACTGGGGAAAGGCAGGCAGAGAATTCTCTGCTAGCACCTTCTCTGTGCCTGGGAAGCAGAAGTCTTCACATTGCTTCGCAGAATCGCTTTTGTGCAGAAAACAGTAACACTTGTTCAGAACGAAAGAAAGCACAGAGCCCCAGATTTTATGTTGTCCTGGAGAGCTTGCAGAGCACTGGGAAAAGGCAGGCAGAGAATTCCCTGCTAGCACCTTCTCTGTTCCTGGGAAGCAGAAGTGTTCCCATTGCTTCGCAGAATCGCTTTTGTGCAGAAAACAGTAACACTTGTTCAGAACGAAAGAAAGCACAGAGCCCCAGATTTTATGTTGTCCTGGAGAGCTTGCAGAGCACTGGGGAAAGGCACGCAGAGAATTCCCTGCTAGCACCTTCTCTGTGCCTGTTCACATTGCTTCGCAGAATCGCTTTTGTGCAGAAAACAATAACACTTGTTCAGAAGGAAAGAAAGCACAGAGCCCCAGATTTTATGTTGTCCTGGAGAGCTTGCAGAGCACTGGGGAAAAGCAGGCAGAGATTTCCCTGCTAGCACGTTCTCTGTGCCTGGGAAACAGAAGTGTTCAGATTGCTTCGCAGAATCGCTTTTGTGCAGAAAACAGTAACACTTGTTCAGAACGAAAGAAAGCACAGAGCCCCAGATTTGCTGTTGTCCTGGAGAGCTTGCAGAGCACTGGGGAAAGGCAGGCAGAGAATTCCCTGCTAGCACCTTCTCTGTGCCTGGGAAACAGAAGTGTTCACATTGCTTCGCAGAATCGCTTTTGTGCAGAAAACAGTAACACTTGTTCAGAACGAAAGAAAGCACAGAGCCCCAGATTTTATGTTGTCCTGGAGAGCTTGCAGAGCACTGGGGAAAGGCAGGCAGAGAATTCCCTGCTAGCACCTTCTCTGTGCCTGGGAAACAGAAGTGTTCACATTGCTTCGCAGAATCGCTTTTGTGCAGAAAACAGTAACACTTGTTCAGAACGAAAGAAAGCACAGAGCCCCAGATTTGCTGTTGTCCTGGAGAGCTTGCAGAGCACTGGGGAAAGGCAGGCAGAGAATTCCCTGCTAGCACCTTCTCTGTGCCTGGGAAGCAGAAGTGTTCACATTGCTTCGCAGAATCGCTTTTGTGCAGAAAACAGTAACACTTGTTCAGAACGAAAGAAAGCACAGAGCCCCAGATTTTATGTTGTCCTGGAGAGCTTGCAGAGCACTGGGGAAAGGCAGGCAGAGAATTCCCTGCTAGCACCTTCTCTGTGCCTGGGAAACAGAAGTGTTCACATTGCTTCGCAGAATCGCTTTTGTGCAGAAAACAGTAACACTTGTTCAGAACGAAAGAAAGCACAGAGCCCCAGATTTTATGTTGTCCTGGAGAGCTAGCAGAGCACTGGGGAAAAGCAATCAGAGAATTCCCTGCTAGCACCTTCTCTGTGCCTGGGAAGCAGAAGTGTTCCCATTGCTTCGCAGAATCGCTTTTGTGCAGAAAACAGTAACACTTGTTCAGAACGAAAGAAAGCACAGAGCCCCAGATTTGCTGTTGTCCTGGAGAGCTAGCAGAGCACTGAGGAAAAGCAGGCAGAGTATTCCCTGCTAGCACGTTCTCTGTTCCTGGGAAGCAGAAGTGTTCCCATTGCTTCGCTGAATCGCTTTTGTGCAGAAAACAGTAACACTTGTTCAGAACGAAAGAAAGCACAGAGCCCCAGATTTTATGTTGTCCTGGAGAGCTTGCAGAGCACTGGGGAAAGGCAGGCAGAGAATTCCCTGCTAGCACCTTCTCTGTGCCTGGGAAGCAGAAGTCTTCACATTGCTTCGCAGAATCGCTTTTGTGCAGAAAACAGTAACACTTGTTCAGAACGAAAGAAAGCACAGAGCCCCAGATTTTATGTTGTCCTGGAGAGCTTGCAGAGCACTGGGGAAAAGCAGGCAGAGAATTCCCTGCTAGCACCTTCTCTGTGCCTGGGAAGCAGAAGTGTTCACATTGCTTCGCAGAATCGCTTTTGTGCAGAAAACAGTAACACTTGTTCAGAACGAAAGAAAGCACAGAGCCCCAGATTTTATGTTGTCCTGGAGAGCTTGCAGAGCACTGGGGAAAAGCAGGCAGAGAATTCCCTGCTAGCACCTTCTCTGTGCCTGGGAAGCAGAAGTGTTGCCATTGCTTCGCATAATCGCTTTTGTGCAGAAAACAGTAACACTTGTTCAGAACGAAAGAAAGCACAGAGCCCCAGATTTTATGTTGTCCTGGAGAGCTTGCAGAGTACTGGGGAAAGGCAGGCAGAGAATTCCCTGCTAGCACCTTCTCTGTGCCTGGGAAACAGAAGTGTTCAGATTGCTTCGCAGAATCGCTTTTGTGCAGAAAACAGTAACACTTGTTCAGAACGAAAGAAAGCACAGAGCCCCAGATTTTATGTTGTCCTGGAGAGCTTGCAGAGCACTGGGGAAAGGCAGGCAGAGAATTCTCTGCTAGCACCTTCTCTGTGCCTGGGAAGCAGAAGTGTTCACATTGCTTCGCAGAATCGCTTTTGTGCAGAAAACAGTAACACTTGTTCAGAACGAAAGAAAGCACAGAGCCCCAGATTTTATGTTGTCCTGGAGAGCTTGCAGAGCACTGGGGAAAGGCAGGCAGAGAATTCCCTGCTAGCACCTTCTCTGTGCCTGGGAAACAGAAGTGTTCCCATTGCTTCGCAGAATCGCTTTTGTGCAGAAAACAGTAACACTTGTTCAGAACGAAAGAAAGCACAGAGCCCCAGATTTGCTGTTGTCCTGCAGAGCTTGCAGAGCACTGGGGAAAGGCAGGCAGAGAATTCCCTGCTAGCACCTTCTCTGTGCCTGGGAAGCAGAAGTGTTCACATTGCTTCGCAGAATCGCTTTTGTGCAGAAAACAGTAACACTTGTTCAGAACGAAAGAAAGCACAGAGCCCCAGATTTTATGTTGTCCTGGAGAGCTTGCAGAGCACTGGGGAAAGGCAGGCAGAGAATTCCCTGCTAGCACCTTCTCTGTGCCTGGGAAGCAGAAGTGTTCACATTGCTTCGCAGAATCGCTTTTGTGCAGAAAACAGTAACACTTGTTCAGAACGAAAGAAAGCACAGAGCCCCAGATTTTATGTTGTCCTGGAGAGCTAGCAGAGCACTGGGGAAAAGCAATCAGAGAATTCCCTGCTAGCACCTTCTCTGTGCCTGGGAAGCAGAAGTGTTCCCATTGCTTCGCAGAATCGCTTTTGTGCAGAAAACAGTAACACTTGTTCAGAACGAAAGAAAGCACAGAGCCCCAGATTTTATGTTGTCCTGGAGAGCTAGCAGAGCACTGAGGAAAAGCAGGCAGAGTATTCCCTGCTAGCACGTTCTCTGTTCCTGGGAAGCAGAAGTGTTCCCATTGCTTCGCTGAATCGCTTTTGTGCAGAAAACAGTAACACTTGTTCAGAACGAAAGAAAGCACAGAGCCCCAGATTTTATGTTGTCCTGGAGAGCTTGCAGAGCACTGGGGAAAGGCAGGCAGAGAATTCCCTGCTAGCACCTTCTCTGTGCCTGGGAAGCAGAAGTCTTCACATTGCTTCGCAGAATCGCTTTTGTGCAGAAAACAGTAACACTTGTTCAGAACGAAAGAAAGCACAGAGCCCCAGATTTTATGTTGTCCTGGAGAGCTTGCAGAGCACTGGGGAAAAGCAGGCAGAGAATTCCCTGCTAGCACCTTCTCTGTGCCTGGGAAGCAGAAGTGTTCACATTGCTTCGCAGAATCGCTTTTGTGCAGAAAACAGTAACACTTGTTCAGAACGAAAGAAAGCACAGAGCCCCAGATTTTATGTTGTCCTGGAGAGCTTGCAGAGCACTGGGGAAAAGCAGGCAGAGAATTCCCTGCTAGCACCTTCTCTGTGCCTGGGAAGCAGAAGTGTTGCCATTGCTTCGCATAATCGCTTTTGTGCAGAAAACAGTAACACTTGTTCAGAACGAAAGAAAGCACAGAGCCCCAGATTTTATGTTGTCCTGGAGAGCTTGCAGAGTACTGGGGAAAGGCAGGCAGAGAATTCCCTGCTAGCACCTTCTCTGTGCCTGGGAAACAGAAGTGTTCAGATTGCTTCGCAGAATCGCTTTTGTGCAGAAAACAGTAACACTTGTTCAGAACGAAAGAAAGCACAGAGCCCCAGATTTGCTGTTGTCCTGGAGAGCTTGCAGAGCACTGGGGAAAGGCAGGCAGAGAATTCTCTGCTAGCACCTTCTCTGTGCCTGGGAAGCAGAAGTGTTCACATTGCTTCGCAGAATCGCTTTTGTGCAGAAAACAGTAACACTTGTTCAGAACGAAAGAAAGCACAGAGCCCCAGATTTTATGTTGTCCTGGAGAGCTTGCAGAGCACTGGGGAAAGGCAGGCAGAGAATTCCCTGCTAGCACCTTCTCTGTGCCTGGGAAGCAGAAGTGTTCACATTGCTTCGCAGAATCGCTTTTGTGCAGAAAACAGTAACACTTGTTCAGAACGAAAGAAAGCACAGAGCCCCAGATTTTATGTTGTCCTGGAGAGCTTGCAGAGCACTGGGGAAAGGCAGGCAGAGAATTCCCTGCTAGCACCTTCTCTGTGCCTGGGAAGCAGAAGTGTTCCCATTGCTTCGCAGAATCGCTTTTGTGCAGAAAACAGTAACACTTGTTCAGAACGAAAGAAAGCACAGAGCCCCAGATTTTATGTTGTCCTGGAGAGCTTGCAGAGCACTGGGGAAAGGCAGGCAGAGAATTCCCTGCTAGCACCTTCTCTGTGCCTGGGAAACAGAAGTGTTCACATTGCTTCGCAGAATCGCTTTTGTGCAGAAAACAGTAACACTTGTTCAGAACGAAAGAAAGCACAGAGCCCCAGATTTTATGTTGTCCTGGAGAGCTTGCAGAGCACTGGGGAAAGGCAGGCAGAGAATTCTCTGCTAGCACCTTCTCTGTGCCTGGGAAGCAGAAGTCTTCACATTGCTTCGCAGAATCGCTTTTGTGCAGAAAACAGTAACACTTGTTCAGAACGAAAGAAAGCACAGAGCCCCAGATTTTATGTTGTCCTGGAGAGCTTGCAGAGCACTGGGAAAAGGCAGGCAGAGAATTCCCTGCTAGCACCTTCTCTGTTCCTGGGAAGCAGAAGTGTTCCCATTGCTTCGCAGAATCGCTTTTGTGCAGAAAACAGTAACACTTGTTCAGAACGAAAGAAAGCACAGAGCCCCAGATTTTATGTTGTCCTGGAGAGCTTGCAGAGCACTGGGGAAAGGCACGCAGAGAATTCCCTGCTAGCACCTTCTCTGTGCCTGTTCACATTGCTTCGCAGAATCGCTTTTGTGCAGAAAACAATAACACTTGTTCAGAAGGAAAGAAAGCACAGAGCCCCAGATTTTATGTTGTCCTGGAGAGCTTGCAGAGCACTGGGGAAAAGCAGGCAGAGATTTCCCTGCTAGCACGTTCTCTGTGCCTGGGAAACAGAAGTGTTCAGATTGCTTCGCAGAATCGCTTTTGTGCAGAAAACAGTAACACTTGTTCAGAACGAAAGAAAGCAGAGAGCCCCAGATTTGCTGTTGTCCTGGAGAGCTTGCAGAGCACTGGGGAAAGGCAGGCAGAGAATTCCCTGCTAGCACCTTCTCTGTTCCTGGGAAACAGAAGTGTTCACATTGCTTCGCAGAATCGCTTTTGTGCAGAAAACAGTAACACTTGTTCAGAACGAAAGAAAGCACAGAGCCCCAGATTTTATGTTGTCCTGGAGAGCTTGCAGAGCACTGGGGAAAGGCAGGCAGAGAATTCCCTGCTAGCACCTTCTCTGTGCCTGGGAAACAGAAGTGTTCACATTGCTTCGCAGAATCGCTTTTGTGCAGAAAACAGTAACACTTGTTCAGAACGAAAGAAAGCACAGAGCCCCAGATTTGCTGTTGTCCTGGAGAGCTTGCAGAGCACTGGGGAAAGGCAGGCAGAGAATTCCCTGCTAGCACCTTCTCTGTGCCTGGGAAGCAGAAGTGTTCACATTGCTTCGCAGAATCGCTTTTGTGCAGAAAACAGTAACACTTGTTCAGAACGAAAGAAAGCACAGAGCCCCAGATTTTATGTTGTCCTGGAGAGCTTGCAGAGCACTGGGGAAAGGCAGGCAGAGAATTCCCTGCTAGCACCTTCTCTGTGCCTGGGAAACAGAAGTGTTCACATTGCTTCGCAGAATCGCTTTTGTGCAGAAAACAGTAACACTTGTTCAGAACGAAAGAAAGCACAGAGCCCCAGATTTTATGTTGTCCTGGAGAGCTTGCAGAGCACTGGGGAAAGGCAGGCAGAGAATTCTCTGCTAGCACCTTCTCTGTGCCTGGGAAGCAGAAGTCTTCACATTGCTTCGCAGAATCGCTTTTGTGCAGAAAACAGTAACACTTGTTCAGAACGAAAGAAAGCACAGAGCCCCAGATTTTATGTTGTCCTGGAGAGCTTGCAGAGCACTGGGAAAAGGCAGGCAGAGAATTCCCTGCTAGCACCTTCTCTGTTCCTGGGAAGCAGAAGTGTTCCCATTGCTTCGCAGAATCGCTTTTGTGCAGAAAACAGTAACACTTGTTCAGAACGAAAGAAAGCACAGAGCCCCAGATTTTATGTTGTCCTGGAGAGCTTGCAGAGCACTGGGGAAAGGCACGCAGAGAATTCCCTGCTAGCACCTTCTCTGTGCCTGTTCACATTGCTTCGCAGAATCGCTTTTGTGCAGAAAACAATAACACTTGTTCAGAAGGAAAGAAAGCACAGAGCCCCAGATTTTATGTTGTCCTGGAGAGCTTGCAGAGCACTGGGGAAAAGCAGGCAGAGATTTCCCTGCTAGCACGTTCTCTGTGCCTGGGAAACAGAAGTGTTCAGATTGCTTCGCAGAATCGCTTTTGTGCAGAAAACAGTAACACTTGTTCAGAACGAAAGAAAGCACAGAGCCCCAGATTTGCTGTTGTCCTGGAGAGCTTGCAGAGCACTGGGGAAAGGCAGGCAGAGAATTCCCTGCTAGCACCTTCTCTGTGCCTGGGAAACAGAAGTGTTCACATTGCTTCGCAGAATCGCTTTTGTGCAGAAAACAGTAACACTTGTTCAGAACGAAAGAAAGCACAGAGCCCCAGATTTTATGTTGTCCTGGAGAGCTTGCAGAGCACTGGGGAAAGGCAGGCAGAGAATTCCCTGCTAGCACCTTCTCTGTGCCTGGGAAACAGAAGTGTTCACATTGCTTCGCAGAATCGCTTTTGTGCAGAAAACAGTAACACTTGTTCAGAACGAAAGAAAGCACAGAGCCCCAGATTTTATGTTGTCCTGGAGAGCTAGCAGAGCACTGGGGAAAAGCAATCAGAGAATTCCCTGCTAGCACCTTCTCTGTGCCTGGGAAGCAGAAGTGTTCCCATTGCTTCGCAGAATCGCTTTTGTGCAGAAAACAGTAACACTTGTTCAGAACGAAAGAAAGCACAGAGCCCCAGATTTTATGTTGTCCTGGAGAGCTAGCAGAGCACTGAGGAAAAGCAGGCAGAGTATTCCCTGCTAGCACGTTCTCTGTTCCTGGGAAGCAGAAGTGTTCCCATTGCTTCGCTGAATCGCTTTTGTGCAGAAAACAGTAACACTTGTTCAGAACGAAAGAAAGCACAGAGCCCCAGATTTTATGTTGTCCTGGAGAGCTTGCAGAGCACTGGGGAAAGGCAGGCAGAGAATTCCCTGCTAGCACCTTCTCTGTGCCTGGGAAGCAGAAGTCTTCACATTGCTTCGCAGAATCGCTTTTGTGCAGAAAACAGTAACACTTGTTCAGAACGAAAGAAAGCACAGAGCCCCAGATTTTATGTTGTCCTGGAGAGCTTGCAGAGCACTGGGGAAAAGCAGGCAGAGAATTCCCTGCTAGCACCTTCTCTGTGCCTGGGAAGCAGAAGTGTTCACATTGCTTCGCAGAATCGCTTTTGTGCAGAAAACAGTAACACTTGTTCAGAACGAAAGAAAGCACAGAGCCCCAGATTTTATGTTGTCCTGGAGAGCTTGCAGAGCACTGGGGAAAAGCAGGCAGAGAATTCCCTGCTAGCACCTTCTCTGTGCCTGGGAAGCAGAAGTGTTGCCATTGCTTCGCATAATCGCTTTTGTGCAGAAAACAGTAACACTTGTTCAGAACGAAAGAAAGCACAGAGCCCCAGATTTTATGTTGTCCTGGAGAGCTTGCAGAGTACTGGGGAAAGGCAGGCAGAGAATTCCCTGCTAGCACCTTCTCTGTGCCTGGGAAACAGAAGTGTTCCCATTGCTTCGCAGAATCGCTTTTGTGCAGAAAACAGTAACACTTGTTCAGAACGAAAGAAAGCACAGAGCCCCAGATTTGCTGTTGTCCTGGAGAGCTTGCAGAGCACTGGGGAAAGGCAGGCAGAGAATTCTCTGCTAGCACCTTCTCTGTGCCTGGGAAGCAGAAGTCTTCACATTGCTTCGCAGAATCGCTTTTGTGCAGAAAACAGTAACACTTGTTCAGAACGAAAGAAAGCACAGAGCCCCAGATTTTATGTTGTCCTGGAGAGCTTGCAGAGCACTGGGGAAAGGCAGGCAGAGAATTCCCTGCTAGCACGTTCTCTGTTCCTGGGAAGCAGAAGTGTTCCCATTGCTTCGCAGAATCGCTTTTGTGCAGAAAACAGTAACACTTGTTCAGAACGAAAGAAAGCACAGAGCCCCAGATTTTATGTTGTCCTGGAGAGCTTGCAGAGCACTGGGGAAAGGCAGGCAGAGAATTCCCTGCTAGCACCTTCTCTGTGCCTGGGAAACAGAAGTGTTCACATTGCTTCGCAGAATCGCTTTTGTGCAGAAAACAGTAACACTTGTTCAGAACGAAAGAAAGCACAGAGCCCCAGATTTTATGTTGTCCTGGAGAGCTTGCAGAGCACTGGGGAAAGGCAGGCAGAGAATTCCCTGCTAGCACCTTCTCTGTGCCTGGGAAACAGAAGTGTTCAGATTGCTTCGCAGAATCGCTTTTGTGCAGAAAACAGTAACACTTGTTCAGAACGAAAGAAAGCACAGAGCCCCAGATTTGCTGTTGTCCTGGAGAGCTTGCAGAGCACTGGGGAAAGGCAGGCAGAGAATTCCCTGCTAGCACCTTCTCTGTGCCTGGGAAGCAGAAGTGTTCACATTGCTTCGCAGAATCGCTTTTGTGCAGAAAACAGTAACACTTGTTCAGAACGAAAGAAAGCACAGAGCCCCAGATTTTATGTTGTCCTGGAGAGCTTGCAGAGCACTGGGGAAAGGCAGGCAGAGAATTCCCTGCTAGCACCTTCTCTGTGCCTGGGAAACAGAAGAGTTCACATTGCTTCGCAGAATCGCTTTTGTGCAGAAAACAGTAACACTTGTTCAGAACGAAAGAAAGCACAGAGCCCCAGATTTTATGTTGTCCTGGAGAGCTAGCAGAGCACTGGGGAAAAGCAATCAGAGAATTCCCTGCTAGCACCTTCTCTGTGCCTGGGAAGCAGAAGTGTTCCCATTGCTTCGCAGAATCGCTTTTGTGCAGAAAACAGTAACACTTGTTCAGAACGAAAGAAAGCACAGAGCCCCAGATTTTATGTTGTCCTGGAGAGCTAGCAGAGCACTGAGGAAAAGCAGGCAGAGTATTCCCTGCTAGCACCTTCTCTGTGCCTGGGAAGCAGAAGTCTTCACATTGCTTCGCAGAATCGCTTTTGTGCAGAAAACAGTAACACTTGTTCAGAACGAAAGAAAGCACAGAGCCCCAGATTTTATGTTGTCCTGGAGAGCTTGCAGAGCACTGGGGAAAGGCAGGCAGAGAATTCCCTGCTAGCACCTTCTCTGTGCCTGGGAAGCAGAAGTCTTCACATTGCTTCGCAGAATCGCTTTTGTGCAGAAAACAGTAACACTTGTTCAGAACGAAAGAAAGCACAGAGCCCCAGATTTTATGTTGTCCTGGAGAGCTTGCAGAGCACTGGGGAAAAGCAGGCAGAGAATTCCCTGCTAGGACCTTCTCTGTGCCTGGGAAGCAGAAGTGTTCCCATTGCTTCGCAGAATCGCTTTTGTGCAGAAAACAGTAACACTTGTTCAGAACGAAAGAAAGCACAGAGCCCCAGATTTTATGTTGTCCTGGAGAGCTTGCAGAGCACTGGGGAAAAGCAGGCAGAGAATTCCCTGCTAGCACCTTCTCTGTGCCTGGGAAGCAGAAGTGTTCCCATTGCTTCGCAGAATCGCTTTTGTGCAGAAAACAGTAACACTTGTTCAGAACGAAAGAAAGCACAGAGCCCCAGATTTTATGTTGTCCTGGAGAGCTTGCAGAGCACTGGGGAAAGGCAGGCAGAGAATTCCCTGCTAGCACCTTCTCTGTGCCTGGGAAGCAGAAGTCTTCACATTGCTTCGCAGAATCGCTTTTGTGCAGAAAACAGTAACACTTGTTCAGAACGAAAGAAAGCACAGAGCCCCAGATTTTATGTTGTCCTGGAGAGCTTGCAGAGTACTGGGGAAAGGCAGGCAGAGAATTCCCTGCTAGCACCTTCTCTGTGCCTGGGAAACAGAAGTCTTCACATTGCTTCGCAGAATCGCTTTTGTGCAGAAAACAGTAACACTTGTTCAGAACGAAAGAAAGCACAGAGCCCCAGATTTTATGTTGTCCTGGAGAGCTAGCAGAGCACTGAGGAAAAGCAGGCAGAGTATTCCCTGCTAGCACGTTCTCTGTTCCTGGGAAGCAGAAGTGTTCCCATTGCTTCGCAGAATCGCTTTTGTGCAGACAACAGTAACACTTGTTCAGAACGAAAGAAAGCACAGAGCCCCAGATTTGCTGTTGTCCTGGAGAGCTTGCAGAGCACTGGGGAAAGGCAGGCAGAGAATTCCCTGCTAGCACCTTCTCTGTGCCTGGGAAGCAGAAGTCTTCACATTGCTTCGCAGAATCGCTTTTGTGCAGAAAACAGTAACACTTGTTCAGAACGAAAGAAAGCACAGAGCCCCAGATTTTATGTTGTCCTGGAGAGCTTGCAGAGCACTGGGGAAAGGCAGGCAGAGAATTCCCTGCTAGGACCTTCTCTGTGCCTGGGAAGCAGAAGTGTTCCCATTGCTTCGCAGAATCGCTTTTGTGCAGAAAACAGTAACACTTGTTCAGAACGAAAGAAAGCACAGAGCCCCAGATTTTATGTTGTCCTGGAGAGCTTGCAGAGCACTGGGGAAAAGCAGGCAGAGAATTCCCTGCTAGCACCTTCTCTGTGCCTGGGAAGCAGAAGTGTTCCCATTGCTTCGCAGAATCGCTTTTGTGCAGAAAACAGTAACACTTGTTCAGAACGAAAGAAAGCACAGAGCCCCAGATTTTATGTTGTCCTGGAGAGCTTGCAGAGCACTGGGGAAAGGCAGGCAGAGAATTCCCTGCTAGCACCTTCTCTGTGCCTGGGAAGCAGAAGTCTTCACATTGCTTCGCAGAATCGCTTTTGTGCAGAAAACAGTAACACTTGTTCAGAACGAAAGAAAGCACAGAGCCCCAGATTTTATGTTGTCCTGGAGAGCTTGCAGAGTACTGGGGAAAGGCAGGCAGAGAATTCCCTGCTAGCACCTTCTCTGTGCCTGGGAAACAGAAGTGTTCCCATTGCTTAGCAGAATCGCTTTTGTGCAGAAAACAGTAACACTTGTTCAGAACGAAAGAAAGCACAGAGCCCCAGATTTTATGTTGTCCTGGAGAGCTAGCAGAGCACTGGGGAAAAGCAGGCAGAGTATTCCCTGCTAGCACGTTCTCTGTTCCTGGGAAGCAGAAGTGTTCCCATTGCTTCGCAGAATCGCTTTTGTGCAGAAAACAGTAACACTTGTTCAGAACGAAAGAAAGCACAGAGCCCCAGATTTGCTGTTGTCCTGGAGAGCTTGCAGAGCACTGGGGAAAGGCAGGCAGAGAATTCCCTGCTAGCACCTTCTCTGTGCCTGGGAAGCAGAAGTGTTCACATTGCTTCGCAGAATCGCTTTTGTGCAGAAAACAGTAACACTTGTTCAGAACGAAAGAAAGCACAGAGCCCCAGATTTTATGTTGTCCTGGAGAGCTTGCAGAGTACTGGGGAAAGGCAGGCAGAGAATTCCCTGCTAGCACCTTCTCTGTGCCTGGGAAGCAGAAGTGTTCACATTGCTTCGCAGAATCGCTTTTGTGCAGAAAACAGTAACACTTGTTCAGAACGAAAGAAAGCACAGAGCCCCAGATTTTATGTTGTCCTGGAGAGCTTGCAGAGCACTGGGGAAAGGCACGCAGAGAATTCCCTGCTAGCACCTTCTCTGTGCCTGGGAAGCAGAAGTGTTCACATTGCTTCGCAGAATCGCTTTTGTGCAGAAAACAGTAACACTTGTTCAGAACGAAAGAAAGCACAGAGCCCCAGATTTTATGTTGTCCTGGAGAGCTTGCAGAGCACTGGGGAAAAGCAGGCAGAGAATTCCCTGCTAGGACCTTCTCTGTGCCTGGGAAGCAGAAGTGTTCACATTGCTTCGCAGAATCGCTTTTGTGCAGAAAACAGTAACACTTGTTCAGAACGAAAGAAAGCACAGAGCCCCAGATTTTATGTTGTCCTGGAGAGCTTGCAGAGCACTGGGGAAAAGCAGGCAGAGAATTCCCTGCTAGCACCTTCTCTGTGCCTGGGAAGCAGAAGTGTTCACATTGCTTCGCAGAATCGCTTTTGTGCAGAAAACAGTAACACTTGTTCAGAACGAAAGAAAGCACAGAGCCCCAGATTTTATGTTGTCCTGGAGAGCTTGCAGAGCACTGGGGAAAGGCAGGCAGAGAATTCTCTGCTAGCACCTTCTCTGTGCCTGGGAAGCAGAAGTCTTCACATTGCTTCGCAGAATCGCTTTTGTGCAGAAAACAGTAACACTTGTTCAGAACGAAAGAAAGCACAGAGCCCCAGATTTTATGTTGTCCTGGAGAGCTTGCAGAGCACTGGGAATAGGCACGCAGAGAATTCCCTGCTAGCACCTTCTCTGTGCCTGTTCACATTGCTTCGCAGAATCGCTTTTGTGCAGAAAACAATAACACTTGTTCAGAAGGAAAGAAAGCACAGAGCCCCAGATTTTATGTTGTCCTGGAGAGCTTGCAGAGCACTGGGGAAAAGCAGGCAGAGATTTCCCTGCTAGCACGTTCTCTGTGCCTGGGAAGCAGAAGTGTTCAGATTGCTTCGCAGAATCGCTTTTGTGCAGAAAACAGTAACACTTGTTCAGAACGAAAGAAAGCACAGAGCCCCAGATTTGCTGTTGTCCTGGAGAGCTTGCAGAGCACTGGGGAAAGGCAGGCAGAGAATTCCCTGCTAGCACCTTCTCTGTGCCTGGGAAGCAGAAGTGTTCACATTGCTTCGCAGAATCGCTTTTGTGCAGAAAACAGTAACACTTGTTCAGAACGAAAGAAAGCACAGAGCCCCAGATTTTATGTTGTCCTGGAGAGCTTGCAGAGCACTGGGGAAAAGCAGGCAGAGAATTCCCTGCTAGCACCTTCTCTGTGCCTGGGAAGCAGAAGTGTTCACATTGCTTCGCAGAATCGCTTTTGTGCAGAAAACAGTAACACTTGTTCAGAACGAAAGAAAGCACAGAGCCCCAGATTTTATGTTGTCCTGGAGAGCTTGCAGAGCACTGGGGAAAAGCAGGCAGAGAATTCCCTGCTAGCACCTTCTCTGTGCCTGGGAAACAGAAGTGTTCCCATTGCTTCGCAAAATCGCTTTTGTGCAGAAAACAGTAACACTTGTTCAGAACGAAAGAAAGCACAGAGCCCCAGATTTTATGTTGTCCTGGAGAGCTTGCAGAGTACTGGGGAAAGGCAGGCAGAGAATTCCCTGCTAGCACCTTCTCTGTGCCTGGGAAACAGAAGTGTTCACATTGCTTCGCAGAATCGCTTTTGTGCAGAAAACAGTAACACTTGTTCAGAACGAAAGAAAGCACAGAGCCCCAGATTTTATGTTGTCCTGGAGAGCTTGCAGAGCACTGGGGAAAGGCAGGCAGAGAATTCTCTGCTAGCACCTTCTCTGTGCCTGGGAAGCAGAAGTCTTCACATTGCTTCGCAGAATCGCTTTTGTGCAGAAAACAGTAACACTTGTTCAGAACGAAAGAAAGCACAGAGCCCCAGATTTTATGTTGTCCTGGAGAGCTTGCAGAGCACTGGGAAAAGGCAGGCAGAGAATTCCCTGCTAGCACCTTCTCTGTTCCTGGGAAGCAGAAGTGTTCCCATTGCTTCGCAGAATCGCTTTTGTGCAGAAAACAGTAACACTTGTTCAGAACGAAAGAAAGCACAGAGCCCCAGATTTTATGTTGTCCTGGAGAGCTTGCAGAGCACTGGGGAAAGGCACGCAGAGAATTCCCTGCTAGCACCTTCTCTGTGCCTGTTCACATTGCTTCGCAGAATCGCTTTTGTGCAGAAAACAATAACACTTGTTCAGAACGAAAGAAAGCACAGAGCCCCAGATTTTATGTTGTCCTGGAGAGCTTGCAGAGCACTGGGGAAAAGCAGGCAGAGATTTCCCTGCTAGCACGTTCTCTGTGCCTGGGAAACAGAAGTGTTCAGATTGCTTCGCAGAATCGCATTTGTGCAGAAAACAGTAACACTTGTTCAGAACGAAAGAAAGCACAGAGCCCCAGATTTGCTGTTGTCCTGGAGAGCTTGCAGACCACTGGGGAAAGGCAGGCAGAGAATTCCCTGCTAGCACCTTCTCTGTGCCTGTTCACATTGCTTCGCAGAATCGCTTTTGTGCAGAAAACAGTAACACTTGTTCAGAACGAAAGAAAGCACAGAGCCCCAGATTTTATGTTGTCCTGGAGAGCTTGCAGAGCACTGGGGAAAGGCAGGCAGAGAATTCCCTGCTAGCACCTTCTCTGTGCCTGGGAAGCAGAAGTCTTCACATTGCTTCGCAGAATCGCTTTTGTGCAGAAAACAGTAACACTTGTTCAGAACGAAAGAAAGCACAGAGCCCCAGATTTTATGTTGTCCTGGAGAGCTTGCAGAGTACTGGGGAAAGGCAGGCAGAGAATTCCCTGCTAGCACCTTCTCTGTGCCTGGGAAACAGAAGTGTTCCCATTGCTTAGCAGAATCGCTTTTGTGCAGAAAACAGTAACACTTGTTCAGAACGAAAGAAAGCACAGAGCCCCAGATTTTATGTTGTCCTGGAGAGCTAGCAGAGCACTGGGGAAAAGCAGGCAGAGTATTCCCTGCTAGCACGTTCTCTGTTCCTGGGAAGCAGAAGTGTTCCCATTGCTTCGCAGAATCGCTTTTGTGCAGAAAACAGTAACACTTGTTCAGAACGAAAGAAAGCACAGAGCCCCAGATTTGCTGTTGTCCTGGAGAGCTTGCAGAGCACTGGGGAAAGGCAGGCAGAGAATTCCCTGCTAGCACCTTGTCTGTGCCTGGGAAGCAGAAGTCTTCACATTGCTTCGCAGAATCGCTTTTGTGCAGAAAACAGTAACACTTGTTCAGAACGAAAGAAAGCACAGAGCCCCAGATTTTATGTTGTCCTGGAGAGCTTGCAGAGCACTGGGGAAAGGCAGGCAGAGAATTCCCTGCTAGCACCTTCTCTGTGCCTGGGAAGCAGAAGTGTTCACATTGCTTCGCAGAATCGCTTTTGTGCAGAAAACAGTAACACTTGTTCAGAACGAAAGAAAGCACAGAGCCCCAGATTTTATGTTGTCCTGGAGAGCTTGCAGAGCACTGGGGAAAAGCAGGCAGAGAATTCCCTGCTAGGACCTTCTCTGTGCCTGGGAAGCAGAAGTGTTCACATTGCTTCGCAGAATCGCTTTTGTGCAGAAAACAGTAACACTTGTTCAGAACGAAAGAAAGCACAGAGCCCCAGATTTTATGTTGTCCTGGAGAGCTTGCAGAGCACTGGGGAAAAGCAGGCAGAGAATTCCCTGCTAGCACCTTCTCTGTGCCTGGGAAGCAGAAGTGTTCACATTGCTTCGCAGAATCGCTTTTGTGCAGAAAACAGTAACACTTGTTCAGAACGAAAGAAAGCACAGAGCCCCAGATTTTATGTTGTCCTGGAGAGCTTGCAGAGCACTGGGGAAAGGCAGGCAGAGAATTCTCTGCTAGCACCTTCTCTGTGCCTGGGAAGCAGAAGTCTTCACATTGCTTCGCAGAATCGCTTTTGTGCAGAAAACAGTAACACTTGTTCAGAACGAAAGAAAGCACAGAGCCCCAGATTTTATGTTGTCCTGGAGAGCTTGCAGAGCACTGGGAAAAGGCACGCAGAGAATTCCCTGCTAGCACCTTCTCTGTGCCTGTTCACATTGCTTCGCAGAATCGCTTTTGTGCAGAAAACAGTAACACTTGTTCAGAACGAAAGAAAGCACAGAGCCCCAGATTTTATGTTGTCCTGGAGAGCTTGCAGAGCACTGGGGAAAAGCAGGCAGAGAATTCCCTGCTAGCACCTTCTCTGTGCCTGGGAAGCAGAAGTGTTCACATTGCTTCGCAAAATCGCTTTTGTGCAGAAAACAGTAACACTTGTTCAGAACGAAAGAAAGCACAGAGCCCCAGATTTTATGTTGTCCTGGAGAGCTTGCAGAGTACTGGGGAAAGGCAGGCAGAGAATTCCCTGCTAGCACCTTCTCTGTGCCTGGGAAACAGAAGTGTTCACATTGCTTCGCAGAATCGCTTTTGTGCAGAAAACAGTAACACTTGTTCAGAACGAAAGAAAGCACAGAGCCCCAGATTTTATGTTGTCCTGGAGAGCTTGCAGAGCACTGGGGAAAGGCAGGCAGAGAATTCTCTGCTAGCACCTTCTCTGTGCCTGGGAAGCAGAAGTCTTCACATTGCTTCGCAGAATCGCTTTTGTGCAGAAAACAGTAACACTTGTTCAGAACGAAAGAAAGCACAGAGCCCCAGATTTTATGTTGTCCTGGAGAGCTTGCAGAGCACTGGGAAAAGGCAGGCAGAGAATTCCCTGCTAGCACCTTCTCTGTTCCTGGGAAGCAGAAGTGTTCCCATTGCTTCGCAGAATCGCTTTTGTGCAGAAAACAGTAACACTTGTTCAGAACGAAAGAAAGCACAGAGCCCCAGATTTTATGTTGTCCTGGAGAGCTTGCAGAGCACTGGGGAAAGGCACGCAGAGAATTCCCTGCTAGCACCTTCTCTGTGCCTGTTCACATTGCTTCGCAGAATCGCTTTTGTGCAGAAAACAATAACACTTGTTCAGAAGGAAAGAAAGCACAGAGCCCCAGATTTTATGTTGTCCTGGAGAGCTTGCAGAGCACTGGGGAAAAGCAGGCAGAGATTTCCCTGCTAGCACCTTCTCTGTGCCTGGGAAACAGAAGTGTTCAGATTGCTTCGCAGAATCGCTTTTGTGCAGAAAACAGTAACACTTGTTCAGAACGAAAGAAAGCACAGAGCCCCAGATTTGCTGTTGTCCTGGAGAGCTTGCAGAGCACTGGGGAAAGGCAGGCAGAGAATTCCCTGCTAGCACCTTCTCTGTGCCTGTTCACATTGCTTCGCAGAATCGCTTTTGTGCAGAAAACAGTAACACTTGTTCAGAACGAAAGAAAGCACAGAGCCCCAGATTTTATGTTGTCCTGGAGAGCTTGCAGAGTACTGGGGAAAGGCAGGCAGAGAATTCCCTGCTAGCACCTTCTCTGTGCCTGGGAAACAGAAGTGTTCCCATTGCTTCGCAGAATCGCTTTTGTGCAGAAAACAGTAACACTTGTTCAGAACGAAAGAAAGCACAGAGCCCCAGATTTTATGTTGTCCTGGAGAGCTAGCAGAGCACTGAGGAAAAGCAGGCAGAGAATTCCCTGCTAGCACGTTCTCTGTTCCTGGGAAGCAGAAGTGTTCCCATTGCTTCGCATAATCGCTTTTGTGCAGAAAACAGTAACACTTGTTCAGAACGAAAGAAAGCACAGAGCCCCAGATTTTATGTTGTCCTGGAGAGCTTGCAGAGCACTGGGGAAAGGCAGGCAGAGAATTCCCTGCTAGCACCTTCTCTGTGCCTGGGAAGCAGAAGTCTTCACATTGCTTCGCAGAATCGCTTTTGTGCAGAAAACAGTAACACTTGTTCAGAACGAAAGAAAGCACAGAGCCCCAGATTTTATGTTGTCCTGGAGAGCTTGCAGAGCACTGGGGAAAAGCAGGCAGAGAATTCCCTGCTAGGACCTTCTCTGTGCCTGGGAAGCAGAAGTGTTCACATTGCTTCGCAGAATCGCTTTTGTGCAGAAAACAGTAACACTTGTTCAGAACGAAAGAAAGCACAGAGCCCCAGATTTTATGTTGTCCTGGAGAGCTTGCAGAGCACTGGGGAAAAGCAGGCAGAGAATTCCCTGCTAGCACCTTCTCTGTGCCTGGGAAGCAGAAGTGTTCACATTGCTTCGCAGAATCGCTTTTGTGCAGAAAACAGTAACACTTGTTCAGAACGAAAGAAAGCACAGAGCCCCAGATTTTATGTTGTCCTGGAGAGCTTGCAGAGCACTGGGGAAAAGCAGGCAGAGAATTCCCTGCTAGCACCTTCTCTGTGCCTGGGAAACAGAAGTGTTCCCATTGCTTCGCAAAATCGCTTTTGTGCAGAAAACAGTAACACTTGTTCAGAACGAAAGAAAGCACAGAGCCCCAGATTTTATGTTGTCCTGGAGAGCTTGCAGAGTACTGGGGAAAGGCAGGCAGAGAATTCCCTGCTAGCACCTTCTCTGTGCCTGGGAAACAGAAGTGTTCACATTGCTTCGCAGAATCGCTTTTGTGCAGAAAACAGTAACACTTGTTCAGAACGAAAGAAAGCACAGAGCCCCAGATTTTATGTTGTCCTGGAGAGCTTGCAGAGCACTGGGGAAAGGCAGGCAGAGAATTCTCTGCTAGCACCTTCTCTGTGCCTGGGAAGCAGAAGTCTTCACATTGCTTCGCAGAATCGCTTTTGTGCAGAAAACAGTAACACTTGTTCAGAACGAAAGAAAGCACAGAGCCCCAGATTTTATGTTGTCCTGGAGAGCTTGCAGAGCACTGGGAAAAGGCAGGCAGAGAATTCCCTGCTAGCACCTTCTCTGTTCCTGGGAAGCAGAAGTGTTCCCATTGCTTCGCAGAATCGCTTTTGTGCAGAAAACAGTAACACTTGTTCAGAACGAAAGAAAGCACAGAGCCCCAGATTTTATGTTGTCCTGGAGAGCTTGCAGAGCACTGGAGAAAGGCAGGCAGAGAATTCCCTGCTAGCACCTTCTCTGTGCCTGGGAAGCACAAGTGATCATATTGCTTCGCAGAATCGCTTTTGTGCAGAAAACAGTAACACTTGTTCAGAACGAAAGAAAGCACAGAGCCCCAGATTTTATGTTGTCCTGGAGAGCTTGCAGAGCACTGGGGAAAGGCAGGCAGAGAATTCCCTGCTAGCACCTTCTCTGTGCCTGGGAAGCACAAGTGTTCACATTGCTTCGCAGAATCGCTTTTGTGCAGAAAACAGTAACACTTGTTCAGAATGAAAGAAAGCACAGAACCCCAGATTTTATGTTGTCCTGGAGAGCTTGCAGAGCACTGAGGAAAGGCAGGCAGAGAATTCCCTGCTAGCACCTTCTCTGTGCCTGGGAAGCAGAAGTGTTCCCATTGCTTCGCAGAATCGCTTTTGTGCAGAAAACAGTAACACTTGTTCAGAACGAAAGAAAGCACAGAGCCCCAGATTTTATGTTGTCCTGGAGAGCTTGCAGAGCACTGGGGAAAGGCAGGCAGAGAATTCCCTGCTAGCACCTTCTCTGTGCCTGGGAAGCAGAAGTCTTCACATTGCTTCGCAGAATCGCTTTTGTGCAGAAAACAGTAACACTTGTTCAGAACGAAAGAAAGCACAGAGCCCCAGATTTTATGTTGTCCTGGAGAGCTTGCAGAGTACTGGGGAAAGGCAGGCAGAGAATTCCCTGCTAGCACCTTCTCTGTGCCTGGGAAGCAGAAGTCTTCCCATTGCTTCGCAGAATCGCTTTTGTGCAGAAAACAGTAACACTTGTTCAGAACGAAAGAAAGCACAGAGCCCCAGATTTGATGTTGTCCTGGAGAGCTTGCAGAGCACTGGGGAAAGGCAGGCAGAGAATTCCCTGCTAGCACCTTCTCTGTGCCTGGGAAGCAGAAGTCTTCACATTGCTTCGCAGAATCGCTTTTGTGCAGAAAACAGTAACACTTGTTCAGAACGAAAGAAAGCACAGAGCCCCAGATTTTATGTTGTCCTGGAGAGCTTGCAGAGCACTGGGGAAAGGCAGGCAGAGAATTCCCTGCTAGCACCTTCTCTGTGCCTGGGAAGCAGAAGTCTTCACATTGCTTCGCAGAATCGCTTTTGTGCAGAAAACAGTAACACTTGTTCAGAACGAAAGAAAGCACAGAGCCCCAGATTTTATGTTGTCCTGGAGAGCTTGCAGAGTACTGGGGAAAGGCAGGCAGAGAATTCCCTGCTAGCACCTTCTCTGTGCCTGGGAAACAGAAGTGTTCCCATTGCTTCGCAGAATCGCTTTTGTGCAGAAAACAGTAACACTTGTTCAGAACGAAAGAAAGCACAGAGCCCCAGATTTTATGTTGTCCTGGAGAGCTAGCAGAGCACTGAGTAAAAGCAGGCAGAGAATTCCCTGCTAGCACGTTCTCTGTTCCTGGGAAGCAGAAGTGATCCCATTGCTTCGCATAATCGCTTTTGTGCAGAAAACAGTAACACTTGTTCAGAACGAAAGAAAGCACAGAGCCCCAGATTTTATGTTGTCCTGGAGAGCTTGCAGAGCACTGGGGAAAGGCAGGCAGAGAATTCCCTGCTAGCACCTTCTCTGTGCCAGGGAAACAGAAGTGTTCACATTGCTTCGCAGAATCGCTTTTGTGCAGAAAACAGTAACACTTGTTCAGAACGAAAGAAAGCACAGAGCCCCAGATTTTATGTTGTCCTGGAGAGCTTGCAGAGCACTGGGGAAAGGCAGGCAGAGAATTCCCTGCTAGCACCTTCTCTGTGCCTGGGAAACAGAAGTGTTCACATTGCTTCGCAGAATCGCTTTTGTGCAGAAAACAGTAACACTTGTTCAGAACGAAAGAAAGCACAGAGCCCCAGATTTTATGTTGTCCTGGAGAGCTTGCAGAGCACTGGGGAAAGGCAGGCAGAGAATTCCCTGCTAGCACCTTCTCTGTGCCTGGGAAGCAGAAGTGTTCCCATTGCTTCGCAGAATCGCTTTTGTGCAGAAAACAGTAACACTTGTTCAGAACGAAAGAAAGCACAGAGCCCCAGATTTTATGTTGTCCTGGAGAGCTTGCAGAGCACTGGGGAAAGGCAGGCAGAGAATTCCCTGCTAGCACCTTCTCTGTGCCTGGGAAACAGAAGTGTTCACATTGCTTCGCAGAATCGCTTTTGTGCAGAAAACAGTAACACTTGTTCAGAACGAAAGAAAGCACAGAGCCCCAGATTTTATGTTGTCCTGGAGAGCTAGCAGAGCACTGGGGAAAAGCAATCAGAGAATTCCCTGCTAGCACCTTCTCTGTGCCTGGGAAGCAGAAGTGTTCCCATTGCTTCGCAGAATCGCTTTTGTGCAGAAAACAGTAACACTTGTTCAGAACGAAAGAAAGCACAGAGCCCCAGATTTTATGTTGTCCTGGAGAGCTTGCAGAGTACTGGGGAAAGGCAGGCAGAGAATTCCCTGCTAGCACCTTCTCTGTGCCTGGGAAACAGAAGTGTTCCCATTGCTTAGCAGAATCGCTTTTGTGCAGAAAACAGTAACACTTGTTCAGAACGAAAGAAAGCACAGAGCCCCAGATTTGCTGTTGTCCTGGAGAGCTAGCAGAGCACTGAGGAAAAGCAGGCAGAGTATTCCCTGCTAGCACGTTCTCTGTTCCTGGGAAGCAGAAGTGTTCCCATTGATTCGCTGAATCGCTTTTGTGCAGAAAACAGTAACACTTGTTCAGAACGAAAGAAAGCACAGAGCCCCAGATTTTATGTTGTCCTGGAGAGCTTGCAGAGCACTGGGGAAAGGCAGGCAGAGAATTCCCTGCTAGCACCTTCTCTGTGCCTGGGAAGCAGAAGTGTTCACATTGCTTCGCAGAATCGCTTTTGTGCAGAAAACAGTAACACTTGTTCAGAACGAAAGAAAGCACAGAGCCCCAGATTTTATGTTGTCCTGGAGAGCTTGCAGAGCACTGGGGAAAGGCAGGCAGAGAATTCCCTGCTAGCACCTTCTCTGTGCCTGGGAAGCAGAAGTCTTCACATTGCTTCGCAGAATCGCTTTTGTGCAGAAAACAGTAACACTTGTTCAGAACGAAAGAAAGCACAGAGCCCCAGATTTTATGTTGTCCTGGAGAGCTTGCAGAGCACTGGGGAAAAGCAGGCAGAGAATTCCCTGCTAGGACCTTCTCTGTGCCTGGGAAGCAGAAGTGTTCACATTGCTTCGCAGAATCGCTTTTGTGCAGAAAACAGTAACACTTGTTCAGAACGAAAGAAAGCACAGAGCCCCAGATTTTATGTTGTCCTGGAGAGCTTGCAGAGCACTGGGGAAAAGCAGGCAGAGAATTCCCTGCTAGCACCTTCTCTGTGCCTGGGAAGCAGAAGTGTTCACATTGCTTCGCAGAATCGCTTTTGTGCAGAAAACAGTAACACTTGTTCAGAACGAAAGAAAGCACAGAGCCCCAGATTTTATGTTGTCCTGGAGAGCTTGCAGAGCACTGGGGAAAAGCAGGCAGAGAATTCCCTGCTAGCACCTTCTCTGTGCCTGGGAAACAGAAGTGTTCCCATTGCTTCGCAGAATCGCTTTTGTGCAGAAAACAGTAACACTTGTTCAGAACGAAAGAAAGCACAGAGCCCCAGATTTTATGTTGTCCTGGAGAGCTAGCAGAGCACTGAGGAAAAGCAGGCAGAGAATTCCCTGCTAGCACGTTCTCTGTTCCTGGGAAGCAGAAGTGTTCCCATTGCTTCGCATAATCGCTTTTGTGCAGAAAACAGTAACACTTGTTCAGAACGAAAGAAAGCACAGAGCCCCAGATTTTATGTTGTCCTGGAGAGCTAGCAGAGCACTGGGGAAAAGCAATCAGAGAATTCCCTGCTAGCACGTTCTCTGTGCCTGGGAAGCAGAAGTGTTCCCATTGCTTCGCAGAATCGCTTTTGTGCAGAAAACAGTAACACTTGTTCAGAACGAAAGAAAGCACAGAGCCCCAGATTTTATGTTGTCCTGGAGAGCTTGCAGAGCACTGGGGAAAGGCAGGCAGAGAATTCCCTGCTAGCACCTTCTCTGTGCCTGGGAAGCAGAAGTGTTCACATTGCTTCGCAGAATCGCTTTTGTGCAGAAAACAGTAACACTTGTTCAGAACGAAAGAAAGCACAGAGCAACAGATTTTATCTTGTCCTGGAGAGCTTGCAGAGCACTGGGGAAAAGCAGGCAGAGAATTCCCTGCTAGCACCTTCTCTGTGCCTGGGAAGCAGAAGTGTTCCCATTGCTTCGCATAATCGCTTTTGTGCAGAAAACAGTAACACTTGTTCAGAACGAAAGAAAGCACAGAGCCCCAGATTTTATGTTGTCCTGGAGAGCTTGCAGAGCACTGGGGAAAGGCAGGCAGAGAATTCCCTGCTAGCACCTTCTCTGTGCCTGTTCACATTGCTTCGCAGAATCGCTTTTGTGCAGAAAACAATAACACTTGTTCAGAAGGAAAGAAAGCACAGAGCCCCAGATTTTATGTTGTCCTGGAGAGCTTGCAGAGCACTGGGGAAAAGCAGGCAGAGATTTCCCTGCTAGCACGTTCTCTGTGCCTGGGAAGCAGAAGTGTTCAGATTGCTTCGCAGAATCGCTTTTGTGCAGAAAACAGTAACACTTGTTCAGAACGAAAGAAAGCACAGAGCCCCAGATTTTATGTTGTCCTTGAGAGCTTGCAGAGCACTGGGGAAAGGCAGGCAGAGAATTCCCTGCTAGCACCTTCTCTGTGCCTGGGAAGCAGAAGTGTTCACATTGCTTCGCAGAATCGCTTTTGTGCAGAAAACAGTAACACTTGTTCAGAACGAAAGAAAGCACAGAGCCCCAGATTTTATGTTGTCCTGGAGAGCTTGCAGAGCACTGGGGAAAGGCAGGCAGAGAATTCCCTGCTAGCACCTTCTCTGTGCCTGGGAAGCAGAAGTCTTCCCATTGCTTCGCAGAATCGCTTTTGTGCAGAAAACAGTAACACTTGTTCAGAACGAAAGAAAGCACAGAGCCCCAGATTTTATGTTGTCCTGGAGAGCTTGCAGAGCACTGGGGAAAGGCAGGCAGAGAATTCCCTGCTAGCACCTTCTCTGTGCCTGGGAAGCAGAAGTCTTCACATTGCTTCGCAGAATCGCTTTTGTGCAGAAAACAGTAACACTTGTTCAGAACGAAAGAAAGCACAGAGCCCCAGATTTTATGTTGTCCTGGAGAGCTTGCAGAGCACTGGGGAAAGGCAGGCAGAGAATTCCCTGCTAGCACCTTCTCTGTGCCTGGGAAGCAGAAGTCTTCACATTGCTTCGCAGAATCGCTTTTGTGCAGAAAACAGTAACACTTGTTCAGAACGAAAGAAAGCACAGAGCCCCAGATTTTATGTTGTCCTGGAGAGCTTGCAGAGTACTGGGGAAAGGCAGGCAGAGAATTCCCTGCTAGCACCTTCTCTGTGCCTGGGAAACAGAAGTGTTCCCATTGCTTCGCAGAATCGCTTTTGTGCAGAAAACAGTAACACTTGTTCAGAACGAAAGAAAGCACAGAGCCCCAGATTTTATGTTGTCCTGGAGAGCTAGCAGAGCACTGAGGAAAATCAGGCAGAGAATTCCCTGCTAGCACGTTCTCTGTTCCTGGGAAGCAGAAGTGTTCCCATTGCTTCGCAGAATCGCTTTTGTGCAGAAAACAGTAACACTTGTTCAGAACGAAAGAAAGCACAGAGCCCCAGATTTTATGTTGTCCTGGAGAGCTTGCAGAGCACTGGGGAAAGGCAGGCAGAGAATTCCCTGCTAGCACCTTCTCTGTGCCTGGGAAGCAGAAGTCTTCACATGGCTTCGCAGAATCGCTTTTGTGCAGAAAACAGTAACACTTGTTCAGAACGAAAGAAAGCACAGAGCCCCAGATTTTATGTTGTCCTGGAGAGCTTGCAGAGCACTGGGGAAAAGCAGGCAGAGAATTCCCTGCTAGGACCTTCTCTGTGCCTGGGAAGCAGAAGTGTTCACATTGCTTCGCAGAATCGCTTTTGTGCAGAAAACAGTAACACTTGTTCAGAACGAAAGAAAGCACAGAGCCCCAGATTTTATGTTGTCCTGGAGAGCTTGCAGAGCACTGGGGAAAAGCAGGCAGAGAATTCCCTGCTAGCACCTTCTCTGTGCCTGGGAAGCAGAAGTGTTCACATTGCTTCGCAGAATCGCTTTTGTGCAGAAAACAGTAACACTTGTTCAGAACGAAAGAAAGCACAGAGCCCCAGATTTTATGTTGTCCTGGAGAGCTTGCAGAGCACTGGGGAAAAGCAGGCAGAGAATTCCCTGCTAGCACCTTCTCTGTGCCTGGGAAACAGAAGTGTTCACATTGCTTTGCAGAATCGCTTTTGTGCAGAAAACAGTAACACTTGTTCAGAACGAAAGAAAGCACAGAGCCCCAGATTTTATGTTGTCCTGGAGAGCTTGCAGAGCACTGGGGAAAAGCAGGCAGAGAATTCCCTGCTAGGACCTTCTCTGTGCCTGGGAAGCAGAAGTGTTCACATTGCTTCGCAGAATCGCTTTTGTGCAGAAAACAGTAACACTTGTTCAGAACGAAAGAAAGCACAGAGCCCCAGATTTTATGTTGTCCTGGAGAGCTTGCAGAGCACTGGGGAAAAGCAGGCAGAGAATTCCCTGCTAGGACCTTCTCTGTGCCTGGGAAGCAGAAGTGTTCACATTGCTTCGCAGAATCGCTTTTGTGCAGAAAACAGTAACACTTGTTCAGAACGAAAGAAAGCACAGAGCCCCAGATTTTATGTTGTCCTGGAGAGCTTGCAGAGCACTGGGGAAAAGCAGGCAGAGAATTCCCTGCTAGCACCTTCTCTGTGCCTGGGAAGCAGAAGTGTTCACATTGCTTCGCAGAATCGCTTTTGTGCAGAAAACAGTAACACTTGTTCAGAACGAAAGAAAGCACAGAGCCCCAGATTTTATGTTGTCCTGGAGAGCTTGCAGAGCACTGGGGAAAAGCAGGCAGAGAATTCCCTGCTAGCACCTTCTCTGTGCCTGGGAAACAGAAGTGTTCCCATTGCTTCGCAAAATCGCTTTTGTGCAGAAAACAGTAACACTTGTTCAGAACGAAAGAAAGCACAGAGCCCCAGATTTTATGTTGTCCTGGAGAGCTTGCAGAGTACTGGGGAAAGGCAGGCAGAGAATTCCCTGCTAGCACCTTCTCTGTGCCTGGGAAACAGAAGTGTTCACATTGCTTCGCAGAATCGCTTTTGTGCAGAAAACAGTAACACTTGTTCAGAACGAAAGAAAGCACAGAGCCCCAGATTTTATGTTGTCCTGGAGAGCTTGCAGAGCACTGGGGAAAGGCAGGCAGAGAATTCTCTGCTAGCACCTTCTCTGTGCCTGGGAAGCAGAAGTCTTCACATTGCTTCGCAGAATCGCTTTTGTGCAGAAAACAGTAACACTTGTTCAGAACGAAAGAAAGCACAGAGCCCCAGATTTTATGTTGTCCTGGAGAGCTTGCAGAGCACTGGGAAAAGGCAGGCAGAGAATTCCCTGCTAGCACCTTCTCTGTTCCTGGGAAGCAGAAGTGTTCCCATTGCTTCGCAGAATCGCTTTTGTGCAGAAAACAGTAACACTTGTTCAGAACGAAAGAAAGCACAGAGCCCCAGATTTTATGTTGTCCTGGAGAGCTTGCAGAGCACTGGAGAAAGGCAGGCAGAGAATTCCCTGCTAGCACCTTCTCTGTGCCTGGGAAGCACAAGTGATCATATTGCTTCGCAGAATCGCTTTTGTGCAGAAAACAGTAACACTTGTTCAGAACGAAAGAAAGCACAGAGCCCCAGATTTTATGTTGTCCTGGAGAGCTTGCAGAGCACTGGGGAAAGGCAGGCAGAGAATTCCCTGCTAGCACCTTCTCTGTGCCTGGGAAGCACAAGTGTTCACATTGCTTCGCAGAATCGCTTTTGTGCAGAAAACAGTAACACTTGTTCAGAATGAAAGAAAGCACAGAACCCCAGATTTTATGTTGTCCTGGAGAGCTTGCAGAGCACTGAGGAAAGGCAGGCAGAGAATTCCCTGCTAGCACCTTCTCTGTGCCTGGGAAGCAGAAGTGTTCCCATTGCTTCGCAGAATCGCTTTTGTGCAGAAAACAGTAACACTTGTTCAGAACGAAAGAAAGCACAGAGCCCCAGATTTTATGTTGTCCTGGAGAGCTTGCAGAGCACTGGGGAAAGGCAGGCAGAGAATTCCCTGCTAGCACCTTCTCTGTGCCTGGGAAGCAGAAGTCTTCACATTGCTTCGCAGAATCGCTTTTGTGCAGAAAACAGTAACACTTGTTCAGAACGAAAGAAAGCACAGAGCCCCAGATTTGATGTTGTCCTGGAGAGCTTGCAGAGCACTGGGGAAAGGCAGGCAGAGAATTCCCTGCTAGCACCTTCTCTGTGCCTGGGAAGCAGAAGTCTTCACATTGCTTCGCAGAATCGCTTTTGTGCAGAAAACAGTAACACTTGTTCAGAACGAAAGAAAGCACAGAGCCCCAGATTTTATGTTGTCCTGGAGAGCTTGCAGAGCACTGGGGAAAGGCAGGCAGAGAATTCCCTGCTAGCACCTTCTCTGTGCCTGGGAAGCAGAAGTCTTCACATTGCTTCGCAGAATCGCTTTTGTGCAGAAAACAGTAACACTTGTTCAGAACGAAAGAAAGCACAGAGCCCCAGATTTTATGTTGTCCTGGAGAGCTTGCAGAGTACTGGGGAAAGGCAGGCAGAGAATTCCCTGCTAGCACCTTCTCTGTGCCTGGGAAACAGAAGTGTTCCCATTGCTTCGCAGAATCGCTTTTGTGCAGAAAACAGTAACACTTGTTCAGAACGAAAGAAAGCACAGAGCCCCAGATTTTATGTTGTCCTGGAGAGCTAGCAGAGCACTGAGTAAAAGCAGGCAGAGAATTCCCTGCTAGCACGTTCTCTGTTCCTGGGAAGCAGAAGTGATCCCATTGCTTCGCATAATCGCTTTTGTGCAGAAAACAGTAACACTTGTTCAGAACGAAAGAAAGCACAGAGCCCCAGATTTTATGTTGTCCTGGAGAGCTTGCAGAGCACTGGGGAAAGGCAGGCAGAGAATTCCCTGCTAGCACCTTCTCTGTGCCAGGGAAACAGAAGTGTTCACATTGCTTCGCAGAATCGCTTTTGTGCAGAAAACAGTAACACTTGTTCAGAACGAAAGAAAGCACAGAGCCCCAGATTTTATGTTGTCCTGGAGAGCTTGCAGAGCACTGGGGAAAGGCAGGCAGAGAATTCCCTGCTAGCACCTTCTCTGTGCCTGGGAAACAGAAGTGTTCACATTGCTTCGCAGAATCGCTTTTGTGCAGAAAACAGTAACACTTGTTCAGAACGAAAGAAAGCACAGAGCCCCAGATTTTATGTTGTCCTGGAGAGCTTGCAGAGCACTGGGGAAAGGCAGGCAGAGAATTCCCTGCTAGCACCTTCTCTGTGCCTGGGAAGCAGAAGTGTTCACATTGCTTCGCAGAATCGCTTTTGTGCAGAAAACAGTAACACTTGTTCAGAACGAAAGAAAGCACAGAGCCCCAGATTTTATGTTGTCCTGGAGAGCTTGCAGAGCACTGGGGAAAGGCAGGCAGAGAATTCCCTGCTAGCACCTTCTCTGTGCCTGGGAAACAGAAGTGTTCACATTGCTTCGCAGAATCGCTTTTGTGCAGAAAACAGTAACACTTGTTCAGAACGAAAGAAAGCACAGAGCCCCAGATTTTATGTTGTCCTGGAGAGCTAGCAGAGCACTGGGGAAAAGCAATCAGAGAATTCCCTGCTAGCACCTTCTCTGTGCCTGGGAAGCAGAAGTGTTCCCATTGCTTCGCAGAATCGCTTTTGTGCAGAAAACAGTAACACTTGTTCAGAACGAAAGAAAGCACAGAGCCCCAGATTTTATGTTGTCCTGGAGAGCTTGCAGAGTACTGGGGAAAGGCAGGCAGAGAATTCCCTGCTAGCACCTTCTCTGTGCCTGGGAAACAGAAGTGTTCCCATTGCTTAGCAGAATCGCTTTTGTGCAGAAAACAGTAACACTTGTTCAGAACGAAAGAAAGCACAGAGCCCCAGATTTGCTGTTGTCCTGGAGAGCTAGCAGAGCACTGAGGAAAAGCAGGCAGAGTATTCCCTGCTAGCACGTTCTCTGTTCCTGGGAAGCAGAAGTGTTCCCATTGATTCGCTGAATCGCTTTTGTGCAGAAAACAGTAACACTTGTTCAGAACGAAAGAAAGCACAGAGCCCCAGATTTTATGTTGTCCTGGAGAGCTTGCAGAGCACTGGGGAAAGGCAGGCAGAGAATTCCCTGCTAGCACCTTCTCTGTGCCTGGGAAGCAGAAGTGTTCACATTGCTTCGCAGAATCGCTTTTGTGCAGAAAACAGTAACACTTGTTCAGAACGAAAGAAAGCACAGAGCCCCAGATTTTATGTTGTCCTGGAGAGCTTGCAGAGCACTGGGGAAAGGCAGGCAGAGAATTCCCTGCTAGCACCTTCTCTGTGCCTGGGAAGCAGAAGTCTTCACATTGCTTCGCAGAATCGCTTTTGTGCAGAAAACAGTAACACTTGTTCAGAACGAAAGAAAGCACAGAGCCCCAGATTTTATGTTGTCCTGGAGAGCTTGCAGAGCACTGGGGAAAAGCAGGCAGAGAATTCCCTGCTAGGACCTTCTCTGTGCCTGGGAAGCAGAAGTGTTCACATTGCTTCGCAGAATCGCTTTTGTGCAGAAAACAGTAACACTTGTTCAGAACGAAAGAAAGCACAGAGCCCCAGATTTTATGTTGTCCTGGAGAGCTTGCAGAGCACTGGGGAAAAGCAGGCAGAGAATTCCCTGCTAGCACCTTCTCTGTGCCTGGGAAGCAGAAGTGTTCACATTGCTTCGCAGAATCGCTTTTGTGCAGAAAACAGTAACACTTGTTCAGAACGAAAGAAAGCACAGAGCCCCAGATTTTATGTTGTCCTGGAGAGCTTGCAGAGCACTGGGGAAAAGCAGGCAGAGAATTCCCTGCTAGCACCTTCTCTGTGCCTGGGAAACAGAAGTGTTCCCATTGCTTCGCAGAATCGCTTTTGTGCAGAAAACAGTAACACTTGTTCAGAACGAAAGAAAGCACAGAGCCCCAGATTTTATGTTGTCCTGGAGAGCTAGCAGAGCACTGAGGAAAAGCAGGCAGAGAATTCCCTGCTAGCACGTTCTCTGTTCCTGGGAAGCAGAAGTGTTCCCATTGCTTCGCATAATCGCTTTTGTGCAGAAAACAGTAACACTTGTTCAGAACGAAAGAAAGCACAGAGCCCCAGATTTTATGTTGTCCTGGAGAGCTAGCAGAGCACTGGGGAAAAGCAATCAGAGAATTCCCTGCTAGCACGTTCTCTGTGCCTGGGAAGCAGAAGTGTTCCCATTGCTTCGCAGAATCGCTTTTGTGCAGAAAACAGTAACACTTGTTCAGAACGAAAGAAAGCACAGAGCCCCAGATTTTATGTTGTCCTGGAGAGCTTGCAGAGCACTGGGGAAAGGCAGGCAGAGAATTCCCTGCTAGCACCTTCTCTGTGCCTGGGAAGCAGAAGTGTTCACATTGCTTCGCAGAATCGCTTTTGTGCAGAAAACAGTAACACTTGTTCAGAACGAAAGAAAGCACAGAGCAACAGATTTTATCTTGTCCTGGAGAGCTTGCAGAGCACTGGGGAAAAGCAGGCAGAGAATTCCCTGCTAGCACCTTCTCTGTGCCTGGGAAGCAGAAGTGTTCCCATTGCTTCGCATAATCGCTTTTGTGCAGAAAACAGTAACACTTGTTCAGAACGAAAGAAAGCACAGAGCCCCAGATTTTATGTTGTCCTGGAGAGCTTGCAGAGCACTGGGGAAAGGCAGGCAGAGAATTCCCTGCTAGCACCTTCTCTGTGCCTGTTCACATTGCTTCGCAGAATCGCTTTTGTGCAGAAAACAATAACACTTGTTCAGAAGGAAAGAAAGCACAGAGCCCCAGATTTTATGTTGTCCTGGAGAGCTTGCAGAGCACTGGGGAAAAGCAGGCAGAGATTTCCCTGCTAGCACGTTCTCTGTGCCTGGGAAGCAGAAGTGTTCAGATTGCTTCGCAGAATCGCTTTTGTGCAGAAAACAGTAACACTTGTTCAGAACGAAAGAAAGCACAGAGCCCCAGATTTTATGTTGTCCTTGAGAGCTTGCAGAGCACTGGGGAAAGGCAGGCAGAGAATTCCCTGCTAGCACCTTCTCTGTGCCTGGGAAGCAGAAGTGTTCACATTGCTTCGCAGAATCGCTTTTGTGCAGAAAACAGTAACACTTGTTCAGAACGAAAGAAAGCACAGAGCCCCAGATTTTATGTTGTCCTGGAGAGCTTGCAGAGCACTGGGGAAAGGCAGGCAGAGAATTCCCTGCTAGCACCTTCTCTGTGCCTGGGAAGCAGAAGTCTTCCCATTGCTTCGCAGAATCGCTTTTGTGCAGAAAACAGTAACACTTGTTCAGAACGAAAGAAAGCACAGAGCCCCAGATTTTATGTTGTCCTGGAGAGCTTGCAGAGCACTGGGGAAAGGCAGGCAGAGAATTCCCTGCTAGCACCTTCTCTGTGCCTGGGAAGCAGAAGTCTTCACATTGCTTCGCAGAATCGCTTTTGTGCAGAAAACAGTAACACTTGTTCAGAACGAAAGAAAGCACAGAGCCCCAGATTTTATGTTGTCCTGGAGAGCTTGCAGAGCACTGGGGAAAGGCAGGCAGAGAATTCCCTGCTAGCACCTTCTCTGTGCCTGGGAAGCAGAAGTCTTCACATTGCTTCGCAGAATCGCTTTTGTGCAGAAAACAGTAACACTTGTTCAGAACGAAAGAAAGCACAGAGCCCCAGATTTTATGTTGTCCTGGAGAGCTTGCAGAGTACTGGGGAAAGGCAGGCAGAGAATTCCCTGCTAGCACCTTCTCTGTGCCTGGGAAACAGAAGTGTTCCCATTGCTTCGCAGAATCGCTTTTGTGCAGAAAACAGTAACACTTGTTCAGAACGAAAGAAAGCACAGAGCCCCAGATTTTATGTTGTCCTGGAGAGCTAGCAGAGCACTGAGGAAAATCAGGCAGAGAATTCCCTGCTAGCACGTTCTCTGTTCCTGGGAAGCAGAAGTGTTCCCATTGCTTCGCAGAATCGCTTTTGTGCAGAAAACAGTAACACTTGTTCAGAACGAAAGAAAGCACAGAGCCCCAGATTTTATGTTGTCCTGGAGAGCTTGCAGAGCACTGGGGAAAGGCAGGCAGAGAATTCCCTGCTAGCACCTTCTCTGTGCCTGGGAAGCAGAAGTCTTCACATGGCTTCGCAGAATCGCTTTTGTGCAGAAAACAGTAACACTTGTTCAGAACGAAAGAAAGCACAGAGCCCCAGATTTTATGTTGTCCTGGAGAGCTTGCAGAGCACTGGGGAAAAGCAGGCAGAGAATTCCCTGCTAGGACCTTCTCTGTGCCTGGGAAGCAGAAGTGTTCACATTGCTTCGCAGAATCGCTTTTGTGCAGAAAACAGTAACACTTGTTCAGAACGAAAGAAAGCACAGAGCCCCAGATTTTATGTTGTCCTGGAGAGCTTGCAGAGCACTGGGGAAAAGCAGGCAGAGAATTCCCTGCTAGCACCTTCTCTGTGCCTGGGAAGCAGAAGTGTTCACATTGCTTCGCAGAATCGCTTTTGTGCAGAAAACAGTAACACTTGTTCAGAACGAAAGAAAGCACAGAGCCCCAGATTTTATGTTGTCCTGGAGAGCTTGCAGAGCACTGGGGAAAAGCAGGCAGAGAATTCCCTGCTAGCACCTTCTCTGTGCCTGGGAAACAGAAGTGTTCACATTGCTTTGCAGAATCGCTTTTGTGCAGAAAACAGTAACACTTGTTCAGAACGAAAGAAAGCACAGAGCCCCAGATTTTATGTTGTCCTGGAGAGCTTGCAGAGCACTGGGGAAAAGCAGGCAGAGAATTCCCTGCTAGGACCTTCTCTGTGCCTGGGAAGCAGAAGTGTTCACATTGCTTCGCAGAATCGCTTTTGTGCAGAAAACAGTAACACTTGTTCAGAACGAAAGAAAGCACAGAGCCCCAGATTTTATGTTGTCCTGGAGAGCTTGCAGAGCACTGGGGAAAAGCAGACAGAGAATTCCCTGCTAGCACCTTCTCTGTGCCTGGGAAGCAGAAGTGTTCACATTGCTTCGCAGAATCGCTTTTGTGCAGAAAACAGTAACACTTGTTCAGAACGAAAGAAAGCACAGAGCCCCAGATTTTATGTTGTCCTGGAGAGCTTGCAGAGCACTGGGGAAAAGCAGGCAGAGAATTCCCTGCTAGCACCTTCTCTGTGCCTGGGAAACAGAAGTGTTCACATTGCTTTGCAGAATCGCTTTTGTGCAGAAAACAGTAACACTTGTTCAGAACGAAAGAAAGCACAGAGCCCCAGATTTTATGTTGTCCTGGAGAGCTTGCAGAGCACTGGGGAAAGGCAGGCAGAGAATTCTCTGCTAGCACCTTCTCTGTGCCTGGGAAGCAGAAGTCTTCACATTGCTTCGCAGAATCGCTTTTGTGCAGAAAACAGTAACACTTGTTCAGAACGAAAGAAAGCACAGAGCCCCAGATTTTATGTTGTCCTGGAGAGCTTGCAGAGCACTGGGAAAAGGCAGGCAGAGAATTCCCTGCTAGCACCTTCTCTGTTCCTGGGAAGCAGAAGTGTTCCCATTGCTTCGCAGAATCGCTTTTGTGCAGAAAACAGTAACACTTGTTCAGAACGAAAGAAAGCACAGAGCCCCAGATTTTATGTTGTCCTGGAGAGCTTGCAGAGCACTGGGGAAAGGCACGCAGAGAATTCCCTGCTAGCACCTTCTCTGTGCCTGGGAAGCAGAAGTGTTCAGATTGCTTCGCAGAATCGCTTTTGTGCAGAAAACAGTAACACTTGTTCAGAACGAAAGAAAGCACAGAGCCCCAGATTTGCTGTTGTCCTGGAGAGCTTGCAGACCACTGGGGAAAGGCAGGCAGAGAATTCCCTGCTAGCACCTTCTCTGTGCCTGGGAAGCAGAAGTGTTCACATTGCTTCGCAGAATCGCTTTTGTGCAGAAAACAGTAACACTTGTTCAGAACGAAAGAAAGCACAGAGCCCCAGATTTTATGTTGTCCTGGAGAGCTTGCAGAGCACTGGGGAAAGGCAGGCAGAGAATTCCCTGCTAGCACCTTCTCTGTGCCTGGGAAGCAGAAGTCTTCACATTGCTTCGCAGAATCGCTTTTGTGCAGAAAACAGTAACACTTGTTCAGAACGAAAGAAAGCACAGAGCCCCAGATTTTATGTTGTCCTGGAGAGCTTGCAGAGTACTGGGGAAAGGCAGGCAGAGAATTCCCTGCTAGCACCTTCTCTGTGCCTGGGAAGCAGAAGTCTTCCCACTGCTTCGCAGAATCGCTTTTGTGCAGAAAACAGTAACACTTGTTCAGAACGAAAGAAAGCACAGAGCCCCAGATTTGATGTTGTCCTGGAGAGCTTGCAGAGCACTGGGGAAAGGCAGGCAGAGAATTCCCTGCTAGCACCTTCTCTGTGCCTGGGAAGCAGAAGTCTTCACATTGCTTCGCAGAATCGCTTTTGTGCAGAAAACAGTAACACTTGTTCAGAACGAAAGAAAGCACAGAGCCCCAGATTTTATGTTGTCCTGGAGAGCTTGCAGAGCACTGGGGAAAGGCAGGCAGAGAATTCCCTGCTAGCACCTTCTCTGTGCCTGGGAAGCAGAAGTCTTCACATTGCTTCGCAGAATCGCTTTTGTGCAGAAAACAGTAACACTTGTTCAGAACGAAAGAAAGCACAGAGCCCCAGATTTTATGTTGTCCTGGAGAGCTTGCAGAGTACTGGGGAAAGGCAGGCAGAGAATTCCCTGCTAGCACCTTCTCTGTGCCTGGGAAACAGAAGTGTTCCCATTGCTTCGCAGAATCGCTTTTGTGCAGAAAACAGTAACACTTGTTCAGAACGAAAGAAAGCACAGAGCCCCAGATTTTATGTTGTCCTGGAGAGCTAGCAGAGCACTGAGTAAAAGCAGGCAGAGAATTCCCTGCTAGCACGTTCTCTGTTCCTGGGAAGCAGAAGTGTTCCCATTGCTTCGCATAATCGCTTTTGTGCAGAAAACATTAACACTTGTTCAGAACGAAAGAAAGCACAGAGCCCCAGATTTTATGTTGTCCTGGAGAGCTTGCAGAGCACTGGGGAAAGGCAGGCAGAGAATTCCCTGCTAGCACCTTCTCTGTTCCTGGGAAGCAGAAGTGTTCCCATTGCTTCGCAGAATCGCTTTTGTGCAGAAAACAGTAACACTTGTTCAGAACGAAAGAAAGCACAGAGCCCCAGATTTTATGTTGTCCTGGAGAGCTTGCAGAGCACTGGGGAAAAGCAGGCAGAGAATTCCCTGCTAGGACCTTCTCTGTGCCTGGGAAGCAGAAGTGTTCACATTGCTTCGCAGAATCGCTTTTGTGCAGAAAACAGTAACACTTGTTCAGAACGAAAGAAAGCACAGAGCCCCAGATTTTATGTTGTCCTGGAGAGCTTGCAGAGCACTGGGGAAAAGCAGGCAGAGAATTCCCTGCTAGCACCTTCTCTGTGCCTGGGAAGCTGAAGTGTTCACATTGCTTCGCAGAATCGCTTTTGTGCAGAAAACAGTAACACTTGTTCAGAACGAAAGAAAGCACAGAGCCCCAGATTTGATGTTGTCCTGGAGAGCTTGCAGAGCACTGGGGAAAAGCAGGCAGAGAATTCCCTGCTAGCACCTTCTCTGTGCCTGGGAAACAGAAGTGTTCCCATTGCTTCGCAGAATCGCTTTTGTGCAGAAAACAGTAACACTTGTTCAGAACGAAAGAAAGCACAGAGCCCCAGATTTTATGTTGTCCTGGAGAGCTTGCAGAGCACTGGGGAAAGGCAGGCAGAGAATTCCCTGCTAGCACCTTCTCTGTGCCTGGGAAACAGAAGTGTTCCCATTGCTTCGCAGAATCGCTTTTGTGCAGAAAACAGTAACACTTGTTCAGAACGAAAGAAAGCACAGAGCCCCAGATTTTATGTTGTCCTGGAGAGCTTGCAGAGCACTGGGGAAAGGCAGGCAGAGAATTCTCTGCTAGCACCTTCTCTGTGCCTGGGAAGCAGAACTCTTCACATTGCTTCGCAGAATCGCTTTTGTGCAGAAAACAGTAACACTTGTTCAGAACGAAAGAAAGCACAGAGCCCCAGATTTTATGTTGTCCTGGAGAGCTTGCAGAGCACTGGGGAAAAGCAGGCAGAGAATTCCCTGCTAGCACCTTCTCTGTGCCTGGGAAGCAGAAGTGTTCACATTGCTTCGCAGAATCGCTTTTGTGCAGAAAACAGTAACACTTGTTCAGAACGAAAGAAAGCACAGAGCCTCAGATTTTATGTTGTCCTGGAGAGCTTGCAGAGTACTGGGGAAAGGCAGGCAGAGAATTCCCTGCTAGCACCTTCTCTGTGCCTGGGAAACAGAAGTGTTCCCATGGCTTCGCAGAATCGCTTTTGTGCAGAAAACAGTAACACTTGTTCAGAACGAAAGAAAGCACAGAGCCCCAGATTTTATGTTGTCCTGGAGAGCTTGCAGAGTACTGGGGAAAGGCAGGCAGAGAATTCCCTGCTAGCACCTTCTCTGTGCCTGGGAAACAGAAGTGTTCACATTGCTTCGCAGAATCGCTTTTGTGCAGAAAACAGTAACACTTGTTCAGAACGAAAGAAAGCACAGAGCCCCAGATTTTATGTTGTCCTGGAGAGCTTGCAGAGCACTGGGGAAAGGCAGGCAGAGAATTCTCTGCTAGCACCTTCTCTGTGCCTGGGAAGCAGAAGTATTCACATTGCTTCGCAGAATCGCTTTTGTGCAGAAAACAGTAACACTTGTTCAGAACGAAAGAAAGCACAGAGCCCCAGATTTTATGTTGTCCTGGAGAGCTTGCAGAGCACTGGGAAAAGGCACGCAGAGAATTCCCTGCTAGCACCTTCTCTGTGCCTGTTCACATTGCTTCGCAGAATCGCTTTTGTGCAGAAAACAATAACACTTGTTCAGAAGGAAAGAAAGCACAGAGCCCCAGATTTTATGTTGTCCTGGAGAGCTTGCAGAGCACTGGGGAAAAGCAGGCAGAGAATTCCCTGCTAGCACGTTCTCTGTGCCTGGGAAGCAGAAGTGTTCAGATTGCTTCGCAGAATCGCTTTTGTGCAGAAAACAGTAACACTTGTTCAGAACGAAAGAAAGCACAGAGCCCCAGATTTGCTGTTGTCCTGGAGAGCTTGCAGAGCACTGGGGAAAGGCAGGCAGAGAATTCCCTGCTAGCACCTTCTCTGTGCCTGGGAAGCAGAAGTGTTCACATTGCTTCGCAGAATCGCTTTTGTGCAGAAAACAGTAACACTTGTTCAGAACGAAAGAAAGCACAGAGCCCCAGATTTTATGTTGTCCTGGAGAGCTTGCAGAGCACTGGGGAAAGGCAGGCAGAGAATTCCCTGCTAGCACCTTCTCTGTGCCTGGGAAGCAGAAGTCTTCACATTGCTTCGCAGAATCGCTTTTGTGCAGAAAACAGTAACACTTGTTCAGAACGAAAGAAAGCACAGAGCCCCAGATTTTATGTTGTCCTGGAGAGCTTGCAGAGTACTGGGGAAAGGCAGGCAGAGAATTCCCTGCTAGCACCTTCTCTGTGCCTGGGAAACAGAAGTGTTCCCATTGCTTCGCAGAATCGCTTTTGTGCAGAAAACAGTAACACTTGTTCAGAACGAAAGAAAGCACAGAGCCCCAGATTTTATGTTGTCCTGGAGAGCTAGCAGAGCACTGAGTAAAAGCAGGCAGAGAATTCCCTGCTAGCACGTTCTCTGTTCCTGGGAAGCAGAAGTGTTCCCATTGCTTCGCATAATCGCTTTTGTGCAGAAAACAGTAACACTTGTTCAGAACGAAAGAAAGCACAGAGCCCCAGATTTTATGTTGTCCTGGAGAGCTTGCAGAGCACTGGGGAAAGGCAGGCAGAGAATTCCCTGCTAGCACCTTCTCTGTGCCTGGGAAGCAGAAGTGTTCCCATTGCTTCGCAGAATCGCTTTTGTGCAGAAAACAGTAACACTTGTTCAGAACGAAAGAAAGCACAGAGCCCCAGATTTTATGTTGTCCTGGAGAGCTTGCAGAGCACTGGGGAAAAGCAGGCAGAGAATTCCCTGCTAGGACCTTCTCTGTGCCTGGGAAGCAGAAGTGTTCACATTGCTTCGCAGAATCGCTTTTGTGCAGAAAACAGTAACACTTGTTCAGAACGAAAGAAAGCACAGAGCCCCAGATTTTATGTTGTCCTGGAGAGCTTGCAGAGCACTGGGGAAAAGCAGGCAGAGAATTCCCTGCTAGCACCTTCTCTGTGCCTGGGAAGCTGAAGTGTTCACATTGCTTCGCAGAATCGCTTTTGTGCAGAAAACAGTAACACTTGTTCAGAACGAAAGAAAGCACAGAGCCCCAGATTTGATGTTGTCCTGGAGAGCTTGCAGAGCACTGGGGAAAAGCAGGCAGAGAATTCCCTGCTAGCACCTTCTCTGTGCCTGGGAAACAGAAGTGTTCCCATTGCTTCGCAGAATCGCTTTTGTGCAGAAAACAGTAACACTTGTTCAGAACGAAAGAAAGCACAGAGCCCCAGATTTTATGTTGTCCTGGAGAGCTTGCAGAGCACTGGGGAAAGGCAGGCAGAGAATTCCCTGCTAGCACCTTCTCTGTGCCTGGGAAACAGAAGTGTTCCCATTGCTTCGCAGAATCGCTTTTGTGCAGAAAACAGTAACACTTGTTCAGAACGAAAGAAAGCACAGAGCCCCAGATTTTATGTTGTCCTGGAGAGCTTGCAGAGCACTGGGGAAAGGCAGGCAGAGAATTCTCTGCTAGCACCTTCTCTGTGCCTGGGAAGCAGAACTCTTCACATTGCTTCGCAGAATCGCTTTTGTGCAGAAAACAGTAACACTTGTTCAGAACGAAAGAAAGCACAGAGCCCCAGATTTTATGTTGTCCTGGAGAGCTTGCAGAGCACTGGGGAAAAGCAGGCAGAGAATTCCCTGCTAGCACCTTCTCTGTGCCTGGGAAGCAGAAGTGTTCACATTGCTTCGCAGAATCGCTTTTGTGCAGAAAACAGTAACACTTGTTCAGAACGAAAGAAAGCACAGAGCCCCAGATTTTATGTTGTCCTGGAGAGCTTGCAGAGTACTGGGGAAAGGCAGGCAGAGAATTCCCTGCTAGCACCTTCTCTGTGCCTGGGAAACAGAAGTGTTCCCATTGCTTCGCAGAATCGCTTTTGTGCAGAAAACAGTAACACTTGTTCAGAACGAAAGAAAGCACAGAGCCCCAGATTTTATGTTGTCCTGGAGAGCTTGCAGAGTACTGGGGAAAGGCAGGCAGAGAATTCCCTGCTAGCACCTTCTCTGTGCCTGGGAAACAGAAGTGTTCACATTGCTTCGCAGAATCGCTTTTGTGCAGAAAACAGTAACACTTGTTCAGAACGAAAGAAAGCACAGAGCCCCAGATTTTATGTTGTCCTGGAGAGCTTGCAGAGCACTGGGGAAAGGCAGGCAGAGAATTCTCTGCTAGCACCTTCTCTGTGCCTGGGAAGCAGAAGTATTCACATTGCTTCGCAGAATCGCTTTTGTGCAGAAAACAGTAACACTTGTTCAGAACGAAAGAAAGCACAGAGCCCCAGATTTTATGTTGTCCTGGAGAGCTTGCAGAGCACTGGGAAAAGGCACGCAGAGAATTCCCTGCTAGCACCTTCTCTGTGCCTGTTCACATTGCTTCGCAGAATCGCTTTTGTGCAGAAAACAATAACACTTGTTCAGAAGGAAAGAAAGCACAGAGCCCCAGATTTTATGTTGTCCTGGAGAGCTTGCAGAGCACTGGGGAAAAGCAGGCAGAGAATTCCCTGCTAGCACGTTCTCTGTGCCTGGGAAGCAGAAGTGTTCAGATTGCTTCGCAGAATCGCTTTTGTGCAGAAAACAGTAACACTTGTTCAGAACGAAAGAAAGCACAGAGCCCCAGATTTGCTGTTGTCCTGGAGAGCTTGCAGAGCACTGGGGAAAGGCAGGCAGAGAATTCCCTGCTAGCACCTTCTCTGTGCCTGGGAAGCAGAAGTGTTCACATTGCTTCGCAGAATCGCTTTTGTGCAGAAAACAGTAACACTTGTTCAGAACGAAAGAAAGCACAGAGCCCCAGATTTTATGTTGTCCTGGAGAGCTTGCAGAGCACTGGGGAAAAGCAGGCAGAGAATTCCCTGCTAGCACCTTCTCTGTGCCTGGGAAGCAGAAGTCTTCACATTGCTTCGCAGAATCGCTTTTGTGCAGAAAACAGTAACACTTGTTCAGAACGAAAGAAAGCACAGAGCCCCAGATTTTATGTTGTCCTGGAGAGCTTGCAGAGTACTGGGGAAAGGCAGGCAGAGAATTCCCTGCTAGCACCTTCTCTGTGCCTGGGAAGCAGAAGTCTTCCCATTGCTTCGCAGAATCGCTTTTGTGCAGAAAACAGTAACACTTGTTCAGAACGAAAGAAAGCACAGAGCCCCAGATTTTATGTTGTCCTGGAGAGCTTGCAGAGCACTGGGGAAAGGCAGGCAGAGAATTCCCTGCTAGCACCTTCTCTGTGCCTGGGAAGCAGAAGTCTTCACATTGCTTCGCAGAATCGCTTTTGTGCAGAAAACAGTAACACTTGTTCAGAACGAAAGAAAGCACAGAGCCCCAGATTTTATGTTGTCCTGGAGAGCTTGCAGAGCACTGGGGAAAGGCAGGCAGAGAATTCCCTGCTAGCACCTTCTCTGTGCCTGGGAAGCAGAAGTCTTCACATTGCTTCGCAGAATCGCTTTTGTGCAGAAAACAGTAACACTTGTTCAGAACGAAAGAAAGCACAGAGCCCCAGATTTTATGTTGTCCTGGAGAGCTTGCAGAGCACTGGGGAAAAGCAGGCAGAGAATTCCCTGCTAGCACCTTCTCTGTGCCTGGGAAACAGAAGTGTTCCCATTGCTTCGCAGAATCGCTTTTGTGCAGAAAACAGTAACACTTGTTCAGAACGAAAGAAAGCACAGAGCCCCAGATTTTATGTTGTCCTGGAGAGCTAGCAGAGCACTGGGGAAAAGCAGGCAGAGAATTCCCTGCTAGCACGTTCTCTGTTCCTGGGAAGCAGAAGTGTTCACATTGCTTCGCAGAATCGCTTTTGTGCAGAAAACAGTAACACTTGTTCAGAACGAAAGAAAGCACAGAGCCCCAGATTTTATGTTGTCCTGGAGAGCTAGCAGAGCACTGAGGAAAAGCAGGCAGAGAATTCCCTGCTAGCACGTTCTCTGTTCCTGGGAAGCAGAAGTGTTCCCATTGCTTCGCAGAATCGCTTTTGTGCAGAAAACAGTAACACTTGTTCAGAACGAAAGAAAGCACAGAGCCCCAGATTTTATGTTGTCCTGGAGAGCTTGCAGAGCACTGGGGAAAGGCAGGCAGAGAATTCCCTGCTAGCACCTTCTCTGTGCCTGGGAAGCAGAAGTGTTCACATTGCTTCGCAGAATCGCTTTTGTGCAGAAAACAGTAACACTTGTTCAGAACGAAAGAAAGCACAGAGCCCCAGATTTTATGTTGTCCTGGAGAGCTTGCAGAGCACTGGGGAAAAGCAGGCAGAGAATTCCCTGCTAGCACCTTCTCTGTGCCTGGGAAACAGAAGTGTTCCCATTGCTTCGCAAAATCGCTTTTGTGCAGAAAACAGTAACACTTGTTCAGAACGAAAGAAAGCACAGAGCCCCAGATTTTATGTTGTCCTGGAGAGCTTGCAGAGTACTGGGGAAAGGCAGGCAGAGAATTCCCTGCTAGCACCTTCTCTGTGCCTGGGAAACAGAAGTGTTCACATTGCTTCGCAGAATCGCTTTTGTGCAGAAAACAGTAACACTTGTTCAGAACGAAAGAAAGCACAGAGCCCCAGATTTTATGTTGTCCTGGAGAGCTTGCAGAGCACTGGGGAAAGGCAGGCAGAGAATTCTCTGCTAGCACCTTCTCTGTGCCTGGGAAGCAGAAGTCTTCACATTGCTTCGCAGAATCGCTTTTGTGCAGAAAACAGTAACACTTGTTCAGAACGAAAGAAAGCACAGAGCCCCAGATTTTATGTTGTCCTGGAGAGCTTGCAGAGCACTGGGAAAAGGCAGGCAGAGAATTCCCTGCTAGCACCTTCTCTGTTCCTGGGAAGCAGAAGTCTTCACATTGCTTCGCAGAATCGCTTTTGTGCAGAAAACAGTAACACTTGTTCAGAACGAAAGAAAGCACAGAGCCCCAGATTTTATGTTGTCCTGGAGAGCTTGCAGAGCACTGGGGAAAGGCAGGCAGAGAATTCCCTGCTAGCACGTTCTCTGTGCCTGGGAAGCAGAAGTGTTCCCATTGCTTCGCAGAATCGCTTTTGTGCAGAAAACAGTAACACTTGTTCAGAACGAAAGAAAGCACAGAGCCCCAGATTTTATGTTGTCCTGGAGAGCTTGCAGAGCACTGGGGAAAGGCAGGCAGAGAATTCCCTGCTAGCACCTTCTCTGTGCCTGGGAAGCAGAAGTGTTCCCATTGCTTCGCATAATCGCTTTTGTGCAGAAAACAGTAACACTTGTTCAGAACGAAAGAAAGCACAGAGCCCCAGATTTTATGTTGTCCTGGAGAGCTTGCAGAGCACTGGGGAAAGGCAGGCAGAGAATTCCCTGCTAGCACGTTCTCTGTGCCTGGGAAGCAGAAGTGTTCCCATTGCTTCGCAGAATCGCTTTTGTGCAGAAAACAGTAACACTTGTTCAGAACGAAAGAAAGCACAGAGCCCCAGATTTTATGTTGTCCTGGAGAGCTTGCAGAGCACTGGGGAAAGGCAGGCAGAGAATTCCCTGCTAGCACCTTCTCTGTGCCTGGGAAGCAGAAGTCTTCACATTGCTTCGCAGAATCGCTTTTGTGCAGAAAACAGTAACACTTGTTCAGAACGAAAGAAAGCACAGAGCCCCAGATTTTATGTTGTCCTGGAGAGCTTGCAGAGCACTGGGGAAAAGCAGGCAGAGAATTCCCTGCTAGCACCTTCTCTGTGCCTGGGAAGCAGAAGTGTTCACATTGCTTCGCAGAATCGCTTTTGTGCAGAAAACAGTAACACTTGTTCAGAACGAAAGAAAGCACAGAGCCCCTGATTTTATGTTGTCCTGGAGAGCTTGCAGAGCACTGGGGAAAGGCACGCAGAGAATTCCCTGCTAGCACCTTCTCTGTGCCTGTTCACATTGCTTCGCAGAATCGCTTTTGTGCAGAAAACAATAACACTTGTTCAGAAGGAAAGAAAGCACAGAGCCCCAGATTTTATGTTGTCCTGGAGAGCTTGCAGAGCACTGGGGAAAAGCAGGCAGAGATTTCCCTGCTAGCACGTTCTCTGTGCCTGGGAAACAGAAGTGTTCACATTGCTTCGCAGAATCGCTTTTGTGCAGAAAACAGTAACACTTGTTCAGAACGAAAGAAAGCACAGAGCCCCAGATTTTATGTTGTCCTGGAGAGCTTGCAGAGCACTGGGGAAAGGCAGGCAGAGAATTCCCTGCTAGCACCTTCTCTGTGCCTGGGAAACAGAAGTGTTCCCATTGCTTCGCAGAATCGCTTTTGTGCAGAAAACAGTAACACTTGTTCAGAACGAAAGAAAGCACAGAGCCCCAGATTTTATGTTGTCCTGGAGAGCTTGCAGAGTACTGGGGAAAGGCAGGCAGAGAATTCCCTGCTAGCACCTTCTCTGTGCCTGGGAAACAGAAGTGTTCCCATTGCTTCGCAGAATCGCTTTTGTGCAGAAAACAGTAACACTTGTTCAGAACGAAAGAAAGCACAGAGCCCCAGATTTTATGTTGTCCTGGAGAGCTTGCAGAGCACTGGGGAAAGGCAGGCAGAGAATTCCCTGCTAGCACCTTCTCTGTGCCTGGGAAGCAGAAGTCTTCACATTGCTTCGCAGAATCGCTTTTGTGCAGAAAACAGTAACACTTGTTCAGAACGAAAGAAAGCACAGAGCCCCAGATTTTATGTTGTCCTGGAGAGCTTGCAGAGCACTGGGGAAAGGCAGGCAGAGAATTCCCTGCTAGCACCTTCTCTGTGCCTGGGAAGCAGAAGTCTTCACATTGCTTCGCAGAATCGCTTTTGTGCAGAAAACAGTAACACTTGTTCAGAACGAAAGAAAGCACAGAGCCCCAGATTTTATGTTGTCCTGGAGAGCTTGCAGAGTACTGGGGAAAGGCAGGCAGAGAATTCCCTGCTAGCACCTTCTCTGTGCCTGGGAAGCAGAAGTCTTCACATTGCTTCGCAGAATCGCTTTTGTGCAGAAAACAGTAACACTTGTTCAGAACGAAAGAAAGCACAGAGCCCCAGATTTTATGTTGTCCTGGAGAGCTTGCAGAGTACTGGGGAAAGGCAGGCAGAGAATTCCCTGCTAGCACCTTCTCTGTGCCTGGGAAGCAGAAGTCTTCCCATTGCTTCGCATAATCGCTTTTGTGCAGAAAACAGTAACACTTGTTCAGAACGAAAGAAAGCACAGAGCCCCAGATTTTATGTTGTCCTGGAGAGCTTGCAGAGCACTGGGGAAAGGCAGGCAGAGAATTCCCTGCTAGCACCTTCTCTGTGCCTGGGAAGCAGAAGTCTTCACATTGCTTCGCAGAATCGCTTTTGTGCAGAAAACAGTAACACTTGTTCAGAACGAAAGAAAGCACAGAGCCCCAGATTTTATGTTGTCCTGGAGAGCTTGCAGAGCACTGGGGAAAGGCAGGCAGAGAATTCCCTGCTAGCACCTTCTCTGTGCCTGGGAAGCAGAAGTCTTCACATTGCTTCGCAGAATCGCTTTTGTGCAGAAAACAGTAACACTTGTTCAGAACGAAAGAAAGCACAGAGCCCCAGATTTTATGTTGTCCTGGAGAGCTTGCAGAGTACTGGGGAAAGGCAGGCAGAGAATTCCCTGCTAGCACCTTCTCTGTGCCTGGGAAACAGAAGTGTTCCCATTGCTTCGCAGAATCGCTTTTGTGCAGAAAACAGTAACACTTGTTCAGAACGAAAGAAAGCACAGAGCCCCAGATTTTATGTTGTCCTGGAGAGCTAGCAGAGCACTGAGGAAAATCAGGCAGAGAATTCCCTGCTAGCACGTTCTCTGTTCCTGGGAAGCAGAAGTGTTCCCATTGCTTCGCAGAATCGCTTTTGTGCAGAAAACAGTAACACTTGTTCAGAACGAAAGAAAGCACAGAGCCCCAGATTTTATGTTGTCCTGGAGAGCTTGCAGAGCACTGGGGAAAGGCAGGCAGAGAATTCCCTGCTAGCACCTTCTCTGTGCCTGGGAAGCAGAAGTCTTCACATGGCTTCGCAGAATCGCTTTTGTGCAGAAAACAGTAACACTTGTTCAGAACGAAAGAAAGCACAGAGCCCCAGATTTTATGTTGTCCTGGAGAGCTTGCAGAGCACTGGGGAAAAGCAGGCAGAGAATTCCCTGCTAGGACCTTCTCTGTGCCTGGGAAGCAGAAGTGTTCACATTGCTTCGCAGAATCGCTTTTGTGCAGAAAACAGTAACACTTGTTCAGAACGAAAGAAAGCACAGAGCCCCAGATTTTATGTTGTCCTGGAGAGCTTGCAGAGCACTGGGGAAAAGCAGGCAGAGAATTCCCTGCTAGCACCTTCTCTGTGCCTGGGAAGCAGAAGTGTTCACATTGCTTCGCAGAATCGCTTTTGTGCAGAAAACAGTAACACTTGTTCAGAACGAAAGAAAGCACAGAGCCCCAGATTTTATGTTGTCCTGGAGAGCTTGCAGAGCACTGGGGAAAAGCAGGCAGAGAATTCCCTGCTAGCACCTTCTCTGTGCCTGGGAAACAGAAGTGTTCACATTGCTTTGCAGAATCGCTTTTGTGCAGAAAACAGTAACACTTGTTCAGAACGAAAGAAAGCACAGAGCCCCAGATTTTATGTTGTCCTGGAGAGCTTGCAGAGCACTGGGGAAAAGCAGGCAGAGAATTCCCTGCTAGGACCTTCTCTGTGCCTGGGAAGCAGAAGTGTTCACATTGCTTCGCAGAATCGCTTTTGTGCAGAAAACAGTAACACTTGTTCAGAACGAAAGAAAGCACAGAGCCCCAGATTTTATGTTGTCCTGGAGAGCTTGCAGAGCACTGGGGAAAAGCAGACAGAGAATTCCCTGCTAGCACCTTCTCTGTGCCTGGGAAGCAGAAGTGTTCACATTGCTTCGCAGAATCGCTTTTGTGCAGAAAACAGTAACACTTGTTCAGAACGAAAGAAAGCACAGAGCCCCAGATTTTATGTTGTCCTGGAGAGCTTGCAGAGCACTGGGGAAAAGCAGGCAGAGAATTCCCTGCTAGCACCTTCTCTGTGCCTGGGAAACAGAAGTGTTCACATTGCTTTGCAGAATCGCTTTTGTGCAGAAAACAGTAACACTTGTTCAGAACGAAAGAAAGCACAGAGCCCCAGATTTTATGTTGTCCTGGAGAGCTTGCAGAGCACTGGGGAAAGGCAGGCAGAGAATTCTCTGCTAGCACCTTCTCTGTGCCTGGGAAGCAGAAGTCTTCACATTGCTTCGCAGAATCGCTTTTGTGCAGAAAACAGTAACACTTGTTCAGAACGAAAGAAAGCACAGAGCCCCAGATTTTATGTTGTCCTGGAGAGCTTGCAGAGCACTGGGAAAAGGCAGGCAGAGAATTCCCTGCTAGCACCTTCTCTGTTCCTGGGAAGCAGAAGTGTTCCCATTGCTTCGCAGAATCGCTTTTGTGCAGAAAACAGTAACACTTGTTCAGAACGAAAGAAAGCACAGAGCCCCAGATTTTATGTTGTCCTGGAGAGCTTGCAGAGCACTGGGGAAAGGCAGGCAGAGAATTCCCTGCTAGCACCTTCTCTGTGCCTGGGAAGCAGAAGTGTTCAGATTGCTTCGCAGAATCGCTTTTGTGCAGAAAACAGTAACACTTGTTCAGAACGAAAGAAAGCACAGAGCCCCAGATTTTATGTTGTCCTGGAGAGCTTGCAGACCACTGGGGAAAGGCAGGCAGAGAATTCCCTGCTAGCACCTTCTCTGTGCCTGGGAAGCAGAAGTGTTCACATTGCTTCGCAGAATCGCTTTTGTGCAGAAAACAGTAACACTTGTTCAGAACGAAAGAAAGCACAGAGCCCCAGATTTTATGTTGTCCTGGAGAGCTTGCAGAGCACTGGGGAAAGGCAGGCAGAGAATTCCCTGCTAGCACCTTCTCTGTGCCTGGGAAGCAGAAGTCTTCACATTGCTTCGCAGAATCGCTTTTGTGCAGAAAACAGTAACACTTGTTCAGAACGAAAGAAAGCACAGAGCCCCAGATTTTATGTTGTCCTGGAGAGCTTGCAGAGTACTGGGGAAAGGCAGGCAGAGAATTCCCTGCTAGCACCTTCTCTGTGCCTGGGAAGCAGAAGTCTTCCCACTGCTTCGCAGAATCGCTTTTGTGCAGAAAACAGTAACACTTGTTCAGAACGAAAGAAAGCACAGAGCCCCAGATTTGATGTTGTCCTGGAGAGCTTGCAGAGCACTGGGGAAAGGCAGGCAGAGAATTCCCTGCTAGCACCTTCTCTGTGCCTGGGAAGCAGAAGTCTTCACATTGCTTCGCAGAATCGCTTTTGTGCAGAAAACAGTAACACTTGTTCAGAACGAAAGAAAGCACAGAGCCCCAGATTTTATGTTGTCCTGGAGAGCTTGCAGAGCACTGGGGAAAGGCAGGCAGAGAATTCCCTGCTAGCACCTTCTCTGTGCCTGGGAAGCAGAAGTCTTCACATTGCTTCGCAGAATCGCTTTTGTGCAGAAAACAGTAACACTTGTTCAGAACGAAAGAAAGCACAGAGCCCCAGATTTTATGTTGTCCTGGAGAGCTTGCAGAGTACTGGGGAAAGGCAGGCAGAGAATTCCCTGCTAGCACCTTCTCTGTTCCTGGGAAGCAGAAGTGTTCCCATTGCTTCGCATAATCGCTTTTGTGCAGAAAACAGTAACACTTGTTCAGAACGAAAGAAAGCACAGAGCCCCAGATTTTATGTTGTCCTGGAGAGCTTGCAGAGCACTGGGGAAAGGCAGGCAGAGAATTCCCTGCTAGCACCTTCTCTGTGCCTGGGAAGCAGAAGTGTTCCCATTGCTTCGCAGAATCGCTTTTGTGCAGAAAACAGTAACACTTGTTCAGAACGAAAGAAAGCACAGAGCCCCAGATTTTATGTTGTCCTGGAGAGCTTGCAGAGCACTGGGGAAAAGCAGGCAGAGAATTCCCTGCTAGGACCTTCTCTGTGCCTGGGAAGCAGAAGTGTTCACATTGCTTCGCAGAATCGCTTTTGTGCAGAAAACAGTAACACTTGTTCAGAACGAAAGAAAGCACAGAGCCCCAGATTTGATGTTGTCCTGGAGAGCTTGCAGAGCACTGGGGAAAAGCAGGCAGAGAATTCCCTGCTAGCACCTTCTCTGTGCCTGGGAAGCTGAAGTGTTCACATTGCTTCGCAGAATCGCTTTTGTGCAGAAAACAGTAACACTTGTTCAGAACGAAAGAAAGCACAGAGCCCCAGATTTGATGTTGTCCTGGAGAGCTTGCAGAGCACTGGGGAAAAGCAGGCAGAGAATTCCCTGCTAGCACCTTCTCTGTGCCTGGGAAGCAGAAGTCTTCACATTGCTTCGCAGAATCGCTTTTGTGCAGAAAACAGTAACACTTGTTCAGAACGAAAGAAAGCACAGAGCCCCAGATTTTATGTTGTCCTGGAGAGCTTGCAGAGTACTGGGGAAAGGCAGGCAGAGAATTCCCTGCTAGCACCTTCTCTGTGCCTGGGAAACAGAAGTGTTCCCATTGCTTCGCAGAATCGCTTTTGTGCAGAAAACAGTAACACTTGTTCAGAACGAAAGAAAGCACAGAGCCCCAGATTTTATGTTGTCCTGGAGAGCTTGCAGAGCACTGGGGAAAGGCAGGCAGAGAATTCTCTGCTAGCACCTTCTCTGTGCCTGGGAAGCAGAACTCTTCACATTGCTTCGCAGAATCGCTTTTGTGCAGAAAACAGTAACACTTGTTCAGAACGAAAGAAAGCACAGAGCCCCAGATTTTATGTTGTCCTGGAGAGCTTGCAGAGCACTGGGAAAAGGCACGCAGAGAATTCCCTGCTAGCACCTTCTCTGTGCCTGTTCACATTGCTTCGCAGAATCGCTTTTGTGCAGAAAACAATAACACTTGTTCAGAAGGAAAGAAAGCACAGAGCCCCAGATTTTATGTTGTCCTGGAGAGCTTGCAGAGCACTGGGGAAAAGCAGGCAGAGAATTCCCTGCTAGCACCTTCTCTGTGCCTGGGAAGCAGAAGTGTTCAGATTGCTTCGCAGAATCGCTTTTGTGCAGAAAACAGTAACACTTGTTCAGAACGAAAGAAAGCACAGAGCCCCAGATTTGCTGTTGTCCTGGAGAGCTTGCAGAGCACTGGGGAAAGGCAGGCAGAGAATTCCCTGCTAGCACCTTCTCTGTGCCTGGGAAGCAGAAGTGTTCACATTGCTTCGCAGAATCGCTTTTGTGCAGAAAACAGTAACACTTGTTCAGAACGAAAGAAAGCACAGAGCCCCAGATTTTATGTTGTCCTGGAGAGCTTGCAGAGCACTGGGGAAAGGCAGGCAGAGAATTCCCTGCTAGCACCTTCTCTGTGCCTGGGAAGCAGAAGTCTTCACATTGCTTCGCAGAATCGCTTTTGTGCAGAAAACAGTAACACTTGTTCAGAACGAAAGAAAGCACAGAGCCCCAGATTTTATGTTGTCCTGGAGAGCTTGCAGAGTACTGGGGAAAGGCAGGCAGAGAATTCCCTGCTAGCACCTTCTCTGTGCCTGGGAAGCAGAAGTCTTCCCATTGCTTCGCAGAATCGCTTTTGTGCAGAAAACAGTAACACTTGTTCAGAACGAAAGAAAGCACAGAGCCCCAGATTTTATGTTGTCCTGGAGAGCTTGCAGAGCACTGGGGAAAGGCAGGCAGAGAATTCCCTGCTAGCACGTTGTCTGTTCCTGGGAAGCAGAAGTGTTCCCATTGCTTCGCAGAATCGCTTTTGTGCAGAAAACAGTAACACTTGTTCAGAACGAAAGAAAGCACAGAGCCCCAGATTTTATGTTGTCCTGGAGAGCTTGCAGAGCACTGGGGAAAGGCAGGCAGAGAATTCCCTGCTAGCACCTTCTCTGTGCCTGGGAAGCAGAAGTCTTCACATTGCTTCGCAGAATCGCTTTTGTGCAGAAAACAGTAACACTTGTTCAGAACGAAAGAAAGCACAGAGCCCCAGATTTTATGTTGTCCTGGAGAGCTAGCAGAGCACTGGGGAAAAGCAGGCAGAGAATTCCCTGCTAGCACGTTCTCTGTTCCTGGGAAGCAGAAGTGTTCACATTGCTTCGCAGAATCGCTTTTGTGCAGAAAACAGTAACACTTGTTCAGAACGAAAGAAAGCACAGAGCCCCAGATTTTATGTTGTCCTGGAGAGCTAGCAGAGCACTGAGGAAAAGCAGGCAGAGAATTCCCTGCTAGCACGTTGTCTGTTCCTGGGAAGCAGAAGTGTTCCCATTGCTTCGCAGAATCGCTTTTGTGCAGAAAACAGTAACACTTGTTCAGAACGAAAGAAAGCACAGAGCCCCAGATTTTATGTTGTCCTGGAGAGCTTGCAGAGCACTGGGGAAAGGCAGGCAGAGAATTCCCTGCTAGCACCTTCTCTGTGCCTGGGAAGCAGAAGTGTTCACATTGCTTCGCAGAATCGCTTTTGTGCAGAAAACAGTAACACTTGTTCAGAACGAAAGAAAGCACAGAGCCCCAGATTTTATGTTGTCCTGGAGAGCTTGCAGAGCACTGGGGAAAAGCAGGCAGAGAATTCCCTGCTAGCACCTTCTCTGTGCCTGGGAAACAGAAGTGTTCCCATTGCTTCGCAAAATCGCTTTTGTGCAGAAAACAGTAACACTTGTTCAGAACGAAAGAAAGCACAGAGCCCCAGATTTTATGTTGTCCTGGAGAGCTTGCAGAGTACTGGGGAAAGGCAGGCAGAGAATTCCCTGCTAGCACCTTCTCTGTGCCTGGGAAACAGAAGTGTTCACATTGCTTCGCAGAATCGCTTTTGTGCAGAAAACAGTAACACTTGTTCAGAACGAAAGAAAGCACAGAGCCCCAGATTTTATGTTGTCCTGGAGAGCTTGCAGAGCACTGGGGAAAGGCAGGCAGAGAATTCTCTGCTAGCACCTTCTCTGTGCCTGGGAAGCAGAAGTCTTCACATTGCTTCGCAGAATCGCTTTTGTGCAGAAAACAGTAACACTTGTTCAGAACGAAAGAAAGCACAGAGCCCCAGATTTTATGTTGTCCTGGAGAGCTTGCAGAGCACTGGGAAAAGGCAGGCAGAGAATTCCCTGCTAGCACCTTCTCTGTTCCTGGGAAGCAGAAGTCTTCACATTGCTTCGCAGAATCGCTTTTGTGCAGAAAACAGTAACACTTGTTCAGAACGAAAGAAAGCACAGAGCCCCAGATTTTATGTTGTCCTGGAGAGCTTGCAGAGCACTGGGGAAAGGCAGGCAGAGAATTCCCTGCTAGCACGTTCTCTGTGCCTGGGAAGCAGAAGTGTTCCCATTGCTTCGCAGAATCGCTTTTGTGCAGAAAACAGTAACACTTGTTCAGAACGAAAGAAAGCACAGAGCCCCAGATTTTATGTTGTCCTGGAGAGCTTGCAGAGCACTGGGGAAAGGCAGGCAGAGAATTCCCTGCTAGCACCTTCTCTGTGCCTGGGAAGCAGAAGTGTTCCCATTGCTTCGCATAATCGCTTTTGTGCAGAAAACAGTAACACTTGTTCAGAACGAAAGAAAGCACAGAGCCCCAGATTTTATGTTGTCCTGGAGAGCTTGCAGAGCACTGGGGAAAGGCAGGCAGAGAATTCCCTGCTAGCACGTTCTCTGTGCCTGGGAAGCAGAAGTGTTCCCATTGCTTCGCAGAATCGCTTTTGTGCAGAAAACAGTAACACTTGTTCAGAACGAAAGAAAGCACAGAGCCCCAGATTTTATGTTGTCCTGGAGAGCTTGCAGAGCACTGGGGAAAGGCAGGCAGAGAATTCCCTGCTAGCACCTTCTCTGTGCCTGGGAAGCAGAAGTCTTCACATTGCTTCGCAGAATCGCTTTTGTGCAGAAAACAGTAACACTTGTTCAGAACGAAAGAAAGCACAGAGCCCCAGATTTTATGTTGTCCTGGAGAGCTTGCAGAGCACTGGGGAAAAGCAGGCAGAGAATTCCCTGCTAGCACCTTCTCTGTGCCTGGGAAGCAGAAGTGTTCACATTGCTTCGCAGAATCGCTTTTGTGCAGAAAACAGTAACACTTGTTCAGAACGAAAGAAAGCACAGAGCCCCTGATTTTATGTTGTCCTGGAGAGCTTGCAGAGCACTGGGGAAAGGCACGCAGAGAATTCCCTGCTAGCACCTTCTCTGTGCCTGTTCACATTGCTTCGCAGAATCGCTTTTGTGCAGAAAACAATAACACTTGTTCAGAAGGAAAGAAAGCACAGAGCCCCAGATTTTATGTTGTCCTGGAGAGCTTGCAGAGCACTGGGGAAAAGCAGGCAGAGATTTCCCTGCTAGCACGTTCTCTGTGCCTGGGAAACAGAAGTGTTCACATTGCTTCGCAGAATCGCTTTTGTGCAGAAAACAGTAACACTTGTTCAGAACGAAAGAAAGCACAGAGCCCCAGATTTTATGTTGTCCTGGAGAGCTTGCAGAGCACTGGGGAAAGGCAGGCAGAGAATTCCCTGCTAGCACCTTCTCTGTGCCTGGGAAACAGAAGTGTTCCCATTGCTTCGCAGAATCGCTTTTGTGCAGAAAACAGTAACACTTGTTCAGAACGAAAGAAAGCACAGAGCCCCAGATTTTATGTTGTCCTGGAGAGCTTGCAGAGCACTGGGGAAAGGCAGGCAGAGAATTCCCTGCTAGCACCTTCTCTGTGCCTGGGAAGCAGAAGTGTTCACATTGCTTCGCAGAATCGCTTTTGTGCAGAAAACAGTAACACTTGTTCAGAACGAAAGAAAGCACAGAGCCCCTGATTTTATGTTGTCCTGGAGAGCTTGCAGAGCACTGGGGAAAGGCACGCAGAGAATTCCCTGCTAGCACCTTCTCTGTGCCTGTTCACATTGCTTCGCAGAATCGCTTTTGTGCAGAAAACAATAACACTTGTTCAGAAGGAAAGAAAGCACAGAGCCCCAGATTTTATGTTGTCCTGGAGAGCTTGCAGAGCACTGGGGAAAAGCAGGCAGAGATTTCCCTGCTAGCACGTTCTCTGTGCCTGGGAAACAGAAGTGTTCACATTGATTCGCAGAATCGCTTTTGTGCAGAAAACAGTAACACTTGTTCAGAACGAAAGAAAGCACAGAGCCCCAGATTTTATGTTGTCCTGGAGAGCTTGCAGAGCACTGGGGAAAGGCAGGCAGAGAATTCCCTGCTAGCACCTTCTCTGTGCCTGGGAAACAGAAGTGTTCCCATTGCTTCGCAGAATCGCTTTTGTGCAGAAAACAGTAACACTTGTTCAGAACGAAAGAAAGCACAGAGCCCCAGATTTTATGTTGTCCTGGAGAGCTTGCAGAGCACTGGGGAAAGGCAGGCAGAGAATTCCCTGCTAGCACCTTCTCTGTGCCTGGGAAACAGAAGTGTTCCCATTGCTTCAAGAATCGCTTTTGTGCAGAAAACAGTAACACTTGTTCAGAACGAAAGAAAGCACAGAGCCCCAGATTTTATGTTGTCCTGGAGAGCTTGCAGAGCACTGGGGAAAGGCAGGCAGAGAATTCCCTGCTAGCACCTTCTCTGTGCCTGGGAAGCAGAAGTCTTCACATTGCTTCGCAGAATCGCTTTTGTGCAGAAAACAGTAACACTTGTTCAGAACGAAAGAAAGCACAGAGCCCCAGATTTTATGTTGTCCTGGAGAGCTTGCAGAGCACTGGGGAAAGGCAGGCAGAGAATTCCCTGCTAGCACCTTCTCTGTGCCTGGGAAGCAGAAGTCTTCACATTGCTTCGCAGAATCGCTTTTGTGCAGAAAACAGTAACACTTGTTCAGAACGAAAGAAAGCACAGAGCCCCAGATTTTATGTTGTCCTGGAGAGCTTGCAGAGTACTGGGGAAAGGCAGGCAGAGAATTCCCTGCTAGCACCTTCTCTGTGCCTGGGAAACAGAAGTGTTCCCATTGCTTCGCAGAATCGCTTTTGTGCAGAAAACAGTAACACTTGTTCAGAACGAAAGAAAGCACAGAGCCCCAGATTTTATGTTGTCCTGGAGAGCTAGCAGAGCACTGAGGAAAAGCAGGCAGAGAATTCCCTGCTAGCACGTTCTCTGTTCCTGGGAAGCAGAAGTGTTCCCATTGCTTCGCATAATCGCTTTTGTGCAGAAAACAGTAACACTTGTTCAGAACGAAAGAAAGCACAGAGCCCCAGATTTTATGTTGTCCTGGAGAGCTTGCAGAGCACTGGGGAAAGGCAGGCAGAGAATTCCCTGCTAGCACCTTCTCTGTGCCTGGGAAGCAGAAGTCTTCCCATTGCATGGCAGAATCGCTTTTGTGCAGAAAACAGTAACACTTGTTCAGAACGAAAGAAAGCACAGAGCCCCAGATTTTATGTTGTCCTGGAGAGCTTGCAGAGCACTGGGGAAAGGCAGGCAGAGAATTCCCTGCTAGCACCTTCTCTGTGCCTGGGAAGCAGAAGTCTTCACATTGCTTCGCAGAATCGCTTTTGTGCAGAAAACAGTAACACTTGTTCAGAACGAAAGAAAGCACAGAGCCCCAGATTTTATGTTGTCCTGGAGAGCTTGCAGAGCACTGGGGAAAGGCAGGCAGAGAATTCCCTGCTAGCACCTTCTCTGTGCCTGGGAAGCAGAAGTCTTCACATTGCTTCGCAGAATCGCTTTTGTGCAGAAAACAGTAACACTTGTTCAGAACGAAAGAAAGCACAGAGCCCCAGATTTTATGTTGTCCTGGAGAGCTTGCAGAGCACTGGGGAAAAGCAGGCAGAGAATTCCCTGCTAGCACCTTCTCTGTGCCTGGGAAACAGAAGTGTTCCCATTGCTTCGCAGAATCGCTTTTGTGCAGAAAACAGTAACACTTGTTCAGAACGAAAGAAAGCACAGAGCCCCAGATTTTATGTTGTCCTGGAGAGCTAGCAGAGCACGGGGGAAAAGCAGGCAGAGAATTCCCTGCTAGCACGTTCTCTGTTCCTGGGAAGCAGAAGTGTTCACATTGCTTCGCAGAATCGCTTTTGTGCAGAAAACAGTAACACTTGTTCAGAACGAAAGAAAGCACAGAGCCCCAGATTTTATGTTGTCCTGGAGAGCTTGCAGAGCACTGGGGAAAAGCAGGCAGAGAATTCCCTGCTAGCACCTTCTCTGTGCCTGGGAAACAGAAGTGTTCCCATTGCTTCGCAAAATCGCTTTTGTGCAGAAAACAGTAACACTTGTTCAGAACGAAAGAAAGCACAGAGCCCCAGATTTTATGTTGTCCTGGAGAGCTTGCAGAGTACTGGGGAAAGGCAGGCAGAGAATTCCCTGCTAGCACCTTCTCTGTGCCTGGGAAACAGAAGTGTTCACATTGCTTCGCAGAATCGCTTTTGTGCAGAAAACAGTAACACTTGTTCAGAACGAAAGAAAGCACAGAGCCCCAGATTTTATGTTGTCCTGGAGAGCTTGCAGAGCACTGGGGAAAGGCAGGCAGAGAATTCTCTGCTAGCACCTTCTCTGTGCCTGGGAAGCAGAAGTCTTCACATTGCTTCGCAGAATCGCTTTTGTGCAGAAAACAGTAACACTTGTTCAGAACGAAAGAAAGCACAGAGCCCCAGATTTTATGTTGTCCTGGAGAGCTTGCAGAGCACTGGGAAAAGGCAGGCAGAGAATTCCCTGCTAGCACCTTCTCTGTTCCTGGGAAGCAGAAGTCTTCACATTGCTTCGCAGAATCGCTTTTGTGCAGAAAACAGTAACACTTGTTCAGAACGAAAGAAAGCACAGAGCCCCAGATTTTATGTTGTCCTGGAGAGCTTGCAGAGCACTGGGGAAAGGCAGGCAGAGAATTCCCTGCTAGCACGTTCTCTGTGCCTGGGAAGCAGAAGTGTTCCCATTGCTTCGCAGAATCGCTTTTGTGCAGAAAACAGTAACACTTGTTCAGAACGAAAGAAAGCACAGAGCCCCAGATTTTATGTTGTCCTGGAGAGCTTGCAGAGCACTGGGGAAAGGCAGGCAGAGAATTCCCTGCTAGCACCTTCTCTGTGCCTGGGAAGCAGAAGTCTTCACATTGCTTCGCAGAATCGCTTTTGTGCAGAAAACAGTAACACTTGTTCAGAACGAAAGAAAGCACAGAGCCCCAGATTTTATGTTGTCCTGGAGAGCTTGCAGAGCACTGGGGAAAAGCAGGCAGAGAATTCCCTGCTAGCACCTTCTCTGTGCCTGGGAAGCAGAAGTGTTCACATTGCTTCGCAGAATCGCTTTTGTGCAGAAAACAGTAACACTTGTTCAGAACGAAAGAAAGCACAGAGCCCCTGATTTTATGTTGTCCTGGAGAGCTTGCAGAGCACTGGGGAAAGGCACGCAGAGAATTCCCTGCTAGCACCTTCTCTGTGCCTGTTCACATTGCTTCGCAGAATCGCTTTTGTGCAGAAAACAATAACACTTGTTCAGAAGGAAAGAAAGCACAGAGCCCCAGATTTTATGTTGTCCTGGAGAGCTTGCAGAGCACTGGGGAAAAGCAGGCAGAGATTTCCCTGCTAGCACGTTCTCTGTGCCTGGGAAACAGAAGTGTTCACATTGCTTCGCAGAATCGCTTTTGTGCAGAAAACAGTAACACTTGTTCAGAACGAAAGAAAGCACAGAGCCCCAGATTTTATGTTGTCCTGGAGAGCTTGCAGAGCACTGGGGAAAGGCAGGCAGAGAATTCCCTGCTAGCACCTTCTCTGTGCCTGGGAAACAGAAGTGTTCCCATTGCTTCGCAGAATCGCTTTTGTGCAGAAAACAGTAACACTTGTTCAGAACGAAAGAAAGCACAGAGCCCCAGATTTTATGTTGTCCTGGAGAGCTTGCAGAGTACTGGGGAAAGGCAGGCAGAGAATTCCCTGCTAGCACCTTCTCTGTGCCTGGGAAACAGAAGTGTTCCCATTGCTTCGCAGAATCGCTTTTGTGCAGAAAACAGTAACACTTGTTCAGAACGAAAGAAAGCACAGAGCCCCAGATTTTATGTTGTCCTGGAGAGCTTGCAGAGCACTGGGGAAAGGCAGGCAGAGAATTCCCTGCTAGCACCTTCTCTGTGCCTGGGAAGCAGAAGTCTTCACATTGCTTCGCAGAATCGCTTTTGTGCAGAAAACAGTAACACTTGTTCAGAACGAAAGAAAGCACAGAGCCCCAGATTTTATGTTGTCCTGGAGAGCTTGCAGAGCACTGGGGAAAGGCAGGCAGAGAATTCCCTGCTAGCACCTTCTCTGTGCCTGGGAAGCAGAAGTCTTCACATTGCTTCGCAGAATCGCTTTTGTGCAGAAAACAGTAACACTTGTTCAGAACGAAAGAAAGCACAGAGCCCCAGATTTTATGTTGTCCTGGAGAGCTTGCAGAGTACTGGGGAAAGGCAGGCAGAGAATTCCCTGCTAGCACCTTCTCTGTGCCTGGGAAACAGAAGTGTTCCCATTGCTTCGCAGAATCGCTTTTGTGCAGAAAACAGTAACACTTGTTCAGAACGAAAGAAAGCACAGAGCCCCAGATTTTATGTTGTCCTGGAGAGCTAGCAGAGCACTGAGGAAAAGCAGGCAGAGAATTCCCTGCTAGCACGTTCTCTGTTCCTGGGAAGCAGAAGTGTTCCCATTGCTTCGCATAATCGCTTTTGTGCAGAAAACAGTAACACTTGTTCAGAACGAAAGAAAGCACAGAGCCCCAGATTTTATGTTGTCCTGGAGAGCTTGCAGAGCACTGGGGAAAGGCAGGCAGAGAATTCCCTGCTAGCACCTTCTCTGTGCCTGGGAAGCAGAAGTCTTCACATTGCATGGCAGAATCGCTTTTGTGCAGAAAACAGTAACACTTGTTCAGAACGAAAGAAAGCACAGAGCCCCAGATTTTATGTTGTCCTGGAGAGCTTGCAGAGCACTGGGGAAAGGCAGGCAGAGAATTCCCTGCTAGCACCTTCTCTGTGCCTGGGAAGCAGAAGTCTTCACATTGCTTCGCAGAATCGCTTTTGTGCAGAAAACAGTAACACTTGTTCAGAACGAAAGAAAGCACAGAGCCCCAGATTTTATGTTGTCCTGGAGAGCTTGCAGAGCACTGGGGAAAAGCAGGCAGAGAATTCCCTGCTAGCACCTTCTCTGTGCCTGGGAAGCAGAAGTGTTCACATTGCTTCGCAGAATCGCTTTTGTGCAGAAAACAGTAACACTTGTTCAGAACGAAAGAAAGCACAGAGCCCCAGATTTTATGTTGTCCTGGAGAGCTTGCAGAGCACTGGGAAAAAGCAGGCAGAGAATTCCCTGCTAGCACCTTCTCTGTGCCTGGGAAACAGAAGTGTTCCCATTGCTTCGCAGAATCGCTTTTGTGCAGAAAACAGTAACACTTGTTCAGAACGAAAGAAAGCACAGAGCCCCAGATTTTATGTTGTCCTGGAGAGCTTGCAGAGTACTGGGGAAAGGCAGGCAGAGAATTCCCTGCTAGCACCTTCTCTGTGCCTGGGAAGCAGAAGTCTTCACATTGCTTCGCAGAATCGCTTTTGTGCAGAAAACAGTAACACTTGTTCAGAACGAAAGAAAGCACAGAGCCCCAGATTTTATGTTGTCCTGGAGAGCTAGCAGAGCACTGGGGAAAAGCAGGGAGAGAATTCCCTGCTAGCACCTTCTCTGTGCCTGGGAAGCAGAAGTGTTCACATTGCTTCGCAGAATCGCTTTTGTGCAGAAAACAGTAACACTTGTTCAGAACGAAAGAAAGCACAGAGCCCCAGATTTTATGTTGTCCTGGAGAGCTTGCAGAGCACTGGGGAAAGGCAGGCAGAGAATTCCCTGCTAGCACCTTCTCTGTGCCTGGGAAACAGAAGTGTTCCCATTGCTTCGCAGAATCGCTTTTGTGCAGAAAACAGTAACACTTGTTCAGAACGAAAGAAAGCACAGAGCCCCAGATTTTATGTTGTCCTGGAGAGCTTGCAGAGTACTGGGGAAAGGCAGGCAGAGAATTCCCTGCTAGCACCTTCTCTGTGCCTGGGAAACAGAAGTGTTCACATTGCTTCGCAGAATCGCTTTTGTGCAGAAAACAGTAACACTTGTTCAGAACGAAAGAAAGCACAGAGCCCCAGATTTTATGTTGTCCTGGAGAGCTTGCAGAGCACTGGGGAAAGGCAGGCAGAGAATTCTCTGCTAGCACCTTCTCTGTGCCTGGGAAGCAGAAGTCTTCACATTGCTTCGCAGAATCGCTTTTGTGCAGAAAACAGTAACACTTGTTCAGAACGAAAGAAAGCACAGAGCCCCAGATTTTATGTTGTCCTGGAGAGCTTGCAGAGCACTGGGAAAAGGCACGCAGAGAATTCCCTGCTAGCACCTTCTCTGTGCCTGTTCACATTGCTTCGCAGAATCGCTTTTGTGCAGAAAACAATAACACTTGTTCAGAAGGAAAGAAAGCACAGAGCCCCAGATTTTATGTTGTCCTGGAGAGCTTGCAGAGCACTGGGGAAAAGCAGGCAGAGATTTCCCTGCTAGCACGTTCTCTGTGCCTGGGAAGCAGAAGTGTTCAGATTGCTTCGCAGAATCGCTTTTGTGCAGAAAACAGTAACACTTGTTCAGAACGAAAGAAAGCACAGAGCCCCAGATTTGCTGTTGTCCTGGAGAGCTTGCAGAGCACTGGGGAAAGGCAGGCAGAGAATTCCCTGCTAGCACCTTCTCTGTGCCTGGGAAGCAGAAGTGTTCACATTGCTTCGCAGAATCGCTTTTGTGCAGAAAACAGTAACACTTGTTCAGAACGAAAGAAAGCACAGAGCCCCAGATTTTATGTTGTCCTGGAGAGCTTGCAGAGCACTGGGGAAAGGCAGGCAGAGAATTCCCTGCTAGCACCTTCTCTGTGCCTGGGAAACAGAAGTGTTCACATTGCTTCGCAGAATCGCTTTTGTGCAGAAAACAGTAACACTTGTTCAGAACGAAAGAAAGCACAGAGCCCCAGATTTTATGTTGTCCTGGAGAGCTTGCAGAGCACTGGGGAAAGGCAGGCAGAGAATTCTCTGCTAGCACCTTCTCTGTGCCTGGGAAGCAGAAGTGTTCACATTGCTTCGCAGAATCGCTTTTGTGCAGAAAACAGTAACACTTGTTCAGAACGAAAGAAAGCACAGAGCCCCAGATTTTATGTTGTCCTGGAGAGCTTGCAGAGCACTGGGAAAAGGCACGCAGAGAATTCCCTGCTAGCACCTTCTCTGTGCCTGTTCACATTGCTTCGCAGAATCGCTTTTGTGCAGAAAACAATAACACTTGTTCAGAAGGAAAGAAAGCACAGAGCCCCAGATTTTATGTTGTCCTGGAGAGCTTGCAGAGCACTGGGGAAAAGCAGGCAGAGATTTCCCTGCTAGCACGTTCTCTGTGCCTGGGAAGCAGAAGTGTTCAGATTGCTTCGCAGAATCGCTTTTGTGCAGAAAACAGTAACACTTGTTCAGAACGAAAGAAAGCACAGAGCCCCAGATTTTATGTTGTCCTTGAGAGCTTGCAGAGCACTGGAAAAGGCAGGCAGAGAATTCCCTGCTAGCACCTTCTCTGTGCCTGGGAAGCAGAAGTCTTCACATTGCTTCGCAGAATCGCTTTTGTGCAGAAAACAGTAACACTTGTTCAGAACGAAAGAAAGCACAGAGCCCCAGATTTTATGTTGTCCTGGAGAGCTTGCAGAGCACTGGGGAAAGGCAGGCAGAGAATTCTCTGCTAGCACCTTCTCTGTGCCTGGGAAGCAGAAGTCTTCACATTGCTTCGCAGAATCGCTTTTGTGCAGAAAACAGTAACACTTGTTCAGAACGAAAGAAAGCACAGAGCCCCAGATTTTATGTTGTCCTGGAGAGCTTGCAGAGCACTGGGGAAAAGCAGGCAGAGAATTCCCTGCTAGCACCTTCTCTGTGCCTGGGAAGCAGAAGTGTTCACATTGCTTCGCAGAATCGCTTTTGTGCAGAAAACAGTAACACTTGTTCAGAACGAAAGAAAGCACAGAGCCCCAGATTTTATGTTGTCCTGGAGAGCTTGCAGAGCACTGGGAAAAAGCAGGCAGAGAATTCCCTGCTAGCACCTTCTCTGTGCCTGGGAAACAGAAGTGTTCCCATTGCTTCGCAGAATCGCTTTTGTGCAGAAAACAGTAACACTTGTTCAGAACGAAAGAAAGCACAGAGCCCCAGATTTTATGTTGTCCTGGAGAGCTTGCAGAGTACTGGGGAAAGGCAGGCAGAGAATTCCCTGCTAGCACCTTCTCTGTGCCTGGGAAGCAGAAGTCTTCACATTGCTTCGCAGAATCGCTTTTGTGCAGAAAACAGTAACACTTGTTCAGAACGAAAGAAAGCACAGAGCCCCAGATTTTATGTTGTCCTGGAGAGCTAGCAGAGCACTGGGGAAAAGCAGGGAGAGAATTCCCTGCTAGCACCTTCTCTGTGCCTGGGAAGCAGAAGTGTTCACATTGCTTCGCAGAATCGCTTTTGTGCAGAAAACAGTAACACTTGTTCAGAACGAAAGAAAGCACAGAGCCCCAGATTTTATGTTGTCCTGGAGAGCTTGCAGAGCACTGGGGAAAGGCAGGCAGAGAATTCCCTGCTAGCACCTTCTCTGTGCCTGGGAAACAGAAGTGTTCCCATTGCTTCGCAGAATCGCTTTTGTGCAGAAAACAGTAACACTTGTTCAGAACGAAAGAAAGCACAGAGCCCCAGATTTTATGTTGTCCTGGAGAGCTTGCAGAGTACTGGGGAAAGGCAGGCAGAGAATTCCCTGCTAGCACCTTCTCTGTGCCTGGGAAACAGAAGTGTTCACATTGCTTCGCAGAATCGCTTTTGTGCAGAAAACAGTAACACTTGTTCAGAACGAAAGAAAGCACAGAGCCCCAGATTTTATGTTGTCCTGGAGAGCTTGCAGAGCACTGGGGAAAGGCAGGCAGAGAATTCTCTGCTAGCACCTTCTCTGTGCCTGGGAAGCAGAAGTCTTCACATTGCTTCGCAGAATCGCTTTTGTGCAGAAAACAGTAACACTTGTTCAGAACGAAAGAAAGCACAGAGCCCCAGATTTTATGTTGTCCTGGAGAGCTTGCAGAGCACTGGGAAAAGGCACGCAGAGAATTCCCTGCTAGCACCTTCTCTGTGCCTGTTCACATTGCTTCGCAGAATCGCTTTTGTGCAGAAAACAATAACACTTGTTCAGAAGGAAAGAAAGCACAGAGCCCCAGATTTTATGTTGTCCTGGAGAGCTTGCAGAGCACTGGGGAAAAGCAGGCAGAGATTTCCCTGCTAGCACGTTCTCTGTGCCTGGGAAGCAGAAGTGTTCAGATTGCTTCGCAGAATCGCTTTTGTGCAGAAAACAGTAACACTTGTTCAGAACGAAAGAAAGCACAGAGCCCCAGATTTGCTGTTGTCCTGGAGAGCTTGCAGAGCACTGGGGAAAGGCAGGCAGAGAATTCCCTGCTAGCACCTTCTCTGTGCCTGGGAAGCAGAAGTGTTCACATTGCTTCGCAGAATCGCTTTTGTGCAGAAAACAGTAACACTTGTTCAGAACGAAAGAAAGCACAGAGCCCCAGATTTTATGTTGTCCTGGAGAGCTTGCAGAGCACTGGGGAAAGGCAGGCAGAGAATTCCCTGCTAGCACCTTCTCTGTGCCTGGGAAACAGAAGTGTTCACATTGCTTCGCAGAATCGCTTTTGTGCAGAAAACAGTAACACTTGTTCAGAACGAAAGAAAGCACAGAGCCCCAGATTTTATGTTGTCCTGGAGAGCTTGCAGAGCACTGGGGAAAGGCAGGCAGAGAATTCTCTGCTAGCACCTTCTCTGTGCCTGGGAAGCAGAAGTGTTCCCATTGCTTCGCATAATCGCTTTTGTGCAGAAAACAGTAACACTTGTTCAGAACGAAAGAAAGCACAGAGCCCCAGATTTTATGTTGTCCTGGAGAGCTTGCAGAGCACTGGGAAAAGGCACGCAGAGAATTCCCTGCTAGCACCTTCTCTGTGCCTGTTCACATTGCTTCGCAGAATCGCTTTTGTGCAGAAAACAATAACACTTGTTCAGAAGGAAAGAAAGCACAGAGCCCCAGATTTTATGTTGTCCTGGAGAGCTTGCAGAGCACTGGGGAAAAGCAGGCAGAGATTTCCCTGCTAGCACGTTCTCTGTGCCTGGGAAGCAGAAGTGTTCAGATTGCTTCGCAGAATCGCTTTTGTGCAGAAAACAGTAACACTTGTTCAGAACGAAAGAAAGCACAGAGCCCCAGATTTTATGTTGTCCTTGAGAGCTTGCAGAGCACTGGAAAAGGCAGGCAGAGAATTCCCTGCTAGCACCTTCTCTGTGCCTGGGAAGCAGAAGTCTTCACATTGCTTCGCAGAATCGCTTTTGTGCAGAAAACAGTAACACTTGTTCAGAACGAAAGAAAGCACAGAGCCCCAGATTTTATGTTGTCCTGGAGAGCTTGCAGAGCACTGGGGAAAGGCAGGCAGAGAATTCCCTGCTAGCACCTTCTCTGTGCCTGGGAAGCAGAAGTCTTCACATTGCTTCGCAGAATCGCTTTTGTGCAGAAAACAGTAACACTTGTTCAGAACGAAAGAAAGCACAGAGCCCCAGATTTTATGTTGTCCTGGAGAGCTTGCAGAGTACTGGGGAAAGGCAGGCAGAGAATTCCCTGCTAGCACCTTCTCTGTGCCTGGGAAGCAGAAGTCTTCCCATTGCTTCGCAGAATCGCTTTTGTGCAGAAAACAGTAACACTTGTTCAGAACGAAAGAAAGCACAGAGCCCCAGATTTTATGTTGTCCTGGAGAGCTTGCAGAGCACTGGGGAAAGGCAGGCAGAGAATTCCCTGCTAGCACCTTCTCTGTGCCTGGGAAGCAGAAGTCTTCACATTGCTTCGCAGAATCGCTTTTGTGCAGAAAACAGTAACACTTGTTCAGAACGAAAGAAAGCACAGAGCCCCAGATTTTATGTTGTCCTGGAGAGCTTGCAGAGCACTGGGGAAAGGCAGGCAGAGAATTCCCTGCTAGCACCTTCTCTGTGCCTGGGAAGCAGAAGTCTTCACATTGCTTCGCAGAATCGCTTTTGTGCAGAAAACAGTAACACTTGTTCAGAACGAAAGAAAGCACAGAGCCCCAGATTTTATGTTGTCCTGGAGAGCTTGCAGAGTACTGGGGAAAGGCAGGCAGAGAATTCCCTGCTAGCACCTTCTCTGTGCCTGGGAAACAGAAGTGTTCCCATTGCTTCGCAGAATCGCTTTTGTGCAGAAAACAGTAACACTTGTTCAGAACGAAAGAAAGCACAGAGCCCCAGATTTTATGTTGTCCTGGAGAGCTAGCAGAGCACTGAGGAAAAGCAGGCAGAGAATTCCCTGCTAGCACGTTCTCTGTTCCTGGGAAGCAGAAGTGTTCCCATTGCTTCGCAGAATCGCTTTTGTGCAGAAAACAGTAACACTTGTTCAGAACGAAAGAAAGCACAGAGCCCCAGATTTTATGTTGTCCTGGAGAGCTTGCAGAGCACTGGGGAAAGGCAGGCAGAGAATTCCCTGCTAGCACCTTCTCTGTGCCTGGGAAGCAGAAGTCTTCACATGGCTTCGCAGAATCGCTTTTGTGCAGAAAACAGTAACACTTGTTCAGAACGAAAGAAAGCACAGAGCCCCAGATTTTATGTTGTCCTGGAGAGCTTGCAGAGCACTGGGGAAAAGCAGGCAGAGAATTCCCTGCTAGGACCTTCTCTGTGCCTGGGAAGCAGAAGTGTTCACATTGCTTCGCAGAATCGCTTTTGTGCAGAAAACAGTAACACTTGTTCAGAACGAAAGAAAGCACAGAGCCCCAGATTTTATGTTGTCCTGGAGAGCTTGCAGAGCACTGGGGAAAAGCAGGCAGAGAATTCCCTGCTAGCACCTTCTCTGTGCCTGGGAAGCAGAAGTGTTCACATTGCTTCGCAGAATCGCTTTTGTGCAGAAAACAGTAACACTTGTTCAGAACGAAAGAAAGCACAGAGCCCCAGATTTTATGTTGTCCTGGAGAGCTTGCAGAGCACTGGGGAAAAGCAGGCAGAGAATTCCCTGCTAGCACCTTCTCTGTGCCTGGGAAACAGAAGTGTTCCCATTGCTTCGCAAAATCGCTTTTGTGCAGAAAACAGTAACACTTGTTCAGAACGAAAGAAAGCACAGAGCCCCAGATTTTATGTTGTCCTGGAGAGCTTGCAGAGTACTGGGGAAAGGCAGGCAGAGAATTCCCTGCTAGCACCTTCTCTGTGCCTGGGAAACAGAAGTGTTCACATTGCTTTGCAGAATCGCTTTTGTGCAGAAAACAGTAACACTTGTTCAGAACGAAAGAAAGCACAGAGCCCCAGATTTTATGTTGTCCTGGAGAGCTTGCAGAGCACTGGGGAAAGGCAGGCAGAGAATTCTCTGCTAGCACCTTCTCTGTGCCTGGGAAGCAGAAGTCTTCACATTGCTTCGCAGAATCGCTTTTGTGCAGAAAACAGTAACACTTGTTCAGAACGAAAGAAAGCACAGAGCCCCAGATTTTATGTTGTCCTGGAGAGCTTGCAGAGCACTGGGAAAAGGCAGGCAGAGAATTCCCTGCTAGCACCTTCTCTGTTCCTGGGAAGCAGAAGTGTTCCCATTGCTTCGCAGAATCGCTTTTGTGCAGAAAACAGTAACACTTGTTCAGAACGAAAGAAAGCACAGAGCCCCAGATTTTATGTTGTCCTGGAGAGCTTGCAGAGCACTGGGGAAAGGCACGCAGAGAATTCCCTGCTAGCACCTTCTCTGTGCCTGTTCACATTGCTTCGCAGAATCGCTTTTGTGCAGAAAACAATAACACTTGTTCAGAAGGAAAGAAAGCACAGAGCCCCAGATTTTATGTTGTCCTGGAGAGCTTGCAGAGCACTGGGGAAAAGCAGGCAGAGATTTCCCTGCTAGCACGTTCTCTGTGCCTGGGAAGCAGAAGTGTTCAGATTGCTTCGCAGAATCGCTTTTGTGCAGAAAACAGTAACACTTGTTCAGAACGAAAGAAAGCACAGAGCCCCAGATTTGCTGTTGTCCTGGAGAGCTTGCAGACCACTGGGGAAAGGCAGGCAGAGAATTCCCTGCTAGCACCTTCTCTGTGCCTGGGAAGCAGAAGTGTTCACATTGCTTCGCAGAATCGCTTTTGTGCAGAAAACAGTAACACTTGTTCAGAACGAAAGAAAGCACAGAGCCCCAGATTTTATGTTGTCCTGGAGAGCTTGCAGAGCACTGGGGAAAGGCAGGCAGAGAATTCCCTGCTAGCACCTTCTCTGTGCCTGGGAAGCAGAAGTCTTCACATTGCTTCGCAGAATCGCTTTTGTGCAGAAAACAGTAACACTTGTTCAGAACGAAAGAAAGCACAGAGCCCCAGATTTTATGTTGTCCTGGAGAGCTTGCAGAGTACTGGGGAAAGGCAGGCAGAGAATTCCCTGCTAGCACCTTCTCTGTGCCTGGGAAGCAGAAGTCTTCCCACTGCTTCGCAGAATCGCTTTTGTGCAGAAAACAGTAACACTTGTTCAGAACGAAAGAAAGCACAGAGCCCCAGATTTGATGTTGTCCTGGAGAGCTTGCAGAGCACTGGGGAAAGGCAGGCAGAGAATTCCCTGCTAGCACCTTCTCTGTGCCTGGGAAGCAGAAGTCTTCACATTGCTTCGCAGAATCGCTTTTGTGCAGAAAACAGTAACACTTGTTCAGAACGAAAGAAAGCACAGAGCCCCAGATTTTATGTTGTCCTGGAGAGCTTGCAGAGCACTGGGGAAAGGCAGGCAGAGAATTCCCTGCTAGCACCTTCTCTGTGCCTGGGAAGCAGAAGTCTTCACATTGCTTCGCAGAATCGCTTTTGTGCAGAAAACAGTAACACTTGTTCAGAACGAAAGAAAGCACAGAGCCCCAGATTTTATGTTGTCCTGGAGAGCTTGCAGAGTACTGGGGAAAGGCAGGCAGAGAATTCCCTGCTAGCACCTTCTCTGTGCCTGGGAAACAGAAGTGTTCCCATTGCTTCGCAGAATCGCTTTTGTGCAGAAAACAGTAACACTTGTTCAGAACGAAAGAAAGCACAGAGCCCCAGATTTTATGTTGTCCTGGAGAGCTAGCAGAGCACTGAGTAAAAGCAGGCAGAGAATTCCCTGCTAGCACGTTCTCTGTTCCTGGGAAGCAGAAGTGTTCCCATTGCTTCGCATAATCGCTTTTGTGCAGAAAACAGTAACACTTGTTCAGAACGAAAGAAAGCACAGAGCCCCAGATTTTATGTTGTCCTGGAGAGCTTGCAGAGCACTGGGGAAAGGCAGGCAGAGAATTCCCTGCTAGCACCTTCTCTGTGCCTGGGAAGCAGAAGTGTTCCCATTGCTTCGCAGAATCGCTTTTGTGCAGAAAACAGTAACACTTGTTCAGAACGAAAGAAAGCACAGAGCCCCAGATTTTATGTTGTCCTGGAGAGCTTGCAGAGCACTGGGGAAAAGCAGGCAGAGAATTCCCTGCTAGGACCTTCTCTGTGCCTGGGAAGCAGAAGTGTTCACATTGCTTCGCAGAATCGCTTTTGTGCAGAAAACAGTAACACTTGTTCAGAACGAAAGAAAGCACAGAGCCCCAGATTTTATGTTGTCCTGGAGAGCTTGCAGAGCACTGGGGAAAAGCAGGCAGAGAATTCCCTGCTAGCACCTTCTCTGTGCCTGGGAAGCAGAAGTCTTCACATTGCTTCGCAGAATCGCTTTTGTGCAGAAAACAGTAACACTTGTTCAGAACGAAAGAAAGCACAGAGCCCCAGATTTGATGTTGTCCTGGAGAGCTTGCAGAGCACTGGGGAAAAGCAGGCAGAGAATTCCCTGCTAGCACCTTCTCTGTGCCTGGGAAACAGAAGTGTTCCCATTGCTTCGCAAAATCGCTTTTGTGCAGAAAACAGTAACACTTGTTCAGAACGAAAGAAAGCACAGAGCCCCAGATTTTATGTTGTCCTGGAGAGCTTGCAGAGTACTGGGGAAAGGCAGGCAGAGAATTCCCTGCTAGCACCTTCTCTGTGCCTGGGAAACAGAAGTGTTCACATTGCTTCGCAGAATCGCTTTTGTGCAGAAAACAGTAACACTTGTTCAGAACGAAAGAAAGCACAGAGCCCCAGATTTTATGTTGTCCTGGAGAGCTTGCAGAGCACTGGGGAAAGGCAGGCAGAGAATTCTCTGCTAGCACCTTCTCTGTGCCTGGGAAGCAGAACTCTTCACATTGCTTCGCAGAATCGCTTTTGTGCAGAAAACAGTAACACTTGTTCAGAACGAAAGAAAGCACAGAGCCCCAGATTTTATGTTGTCCTGGAGAGCTTGCAGAGCACTGGGGAAAAGCAGGCAGAGAATTCCCTGCTAGCACCTTCTCTGTGCCTGGGAAGCAGAAGTGTTCACATTGCTTCGCAGAATCGCTTTTGTGCAGAAAACAGTAACACTTGTTCAGAACGAAAGAAAGCACAGAGCCCCAGATTTTATGTTGTCCTGGAGAGCTTGCAGAGCACTGGGGAAAAGCAGGCAGAGAATTCCCTGCTAGCACCTTCTCTGTGCCTGGGAAACAGAAGTGTTCCCATTGCTTCGCAGAATCGCTTTTGTGCAGAAAACAGTAACACTTGTTCAGAACGAAAGAAAGCACAGAGCCCCAGATTTTATGTTGTCCTGGAGAGCTTGCAGAGTACTGGGGAAAGGCAGGCAGAGAATTCCCTGCTAGCACCTTCTCTGTGCCTGGGAAACAGAAGTGTTCACATTGCTTCGCAGAATCGCTTTTGTGCAGAAAACAGTAACACTTGTTCAGAACGAAAGAAAGCACAGAGCCCCAGATTTTATGTTGTCCTGGAGAGCTTGCAGAGCACTGGGGAAAGGCAGGCAGAGAATTCTCTGCTAGCACCTTCTCTGTGCCTGGGAAGCAGAAGTCTTCACATTGCTTCGCAGAATCGCTTTTGTGCAGAAAACAGTAACACTTGTTCAGAACGAAAGAAAGCACAGAGCCCCAGATTTTATGTTGTCCTGGAGAGCTTGCAGAGCACTGGGAAAAGGCACGCAGAGAATTCCCTGCTAGCACCTTCTCTGTGCCTGTTCACATTGCTTCGCAGAATCGCTTTTGTGCAGAAAACAATAACACTTGTTCAGAACGAAAGAAAGCACAGAGCCCCAGATTTTATGTTGTCCTGGAGAGCTTGCAGAGCACTGGGGAAAAGCAGGCAGAGATTTCCCTGCTAGCACGTTCTCTGTGCCTGGGAAGCAGAAGTGTTCAGATTGCTTCGCAGAATCGCTTTTGTGCAGAAAACAGTAACACTTGTTCAGAACGAAAGAAAGCACAGAGCCCCAGATTTGCTGTTGTCCTGGAGAGCTTGCAGAGCACTGGGGAAAGGCAGGCAGAGAATTCCCTGCTAGCACCTTCTCTGTGCCTGGGAAGCAGAAGTGTTCCCATTGCTTCGCAGAATCGCTTTTGTGCAGAAAACAGTAACACTTGTTCAGAACGAAAGAAAGCACAGAGCCCCAGATTTTATGTTGTCCTGGAGAGCTTGCAGAGTACTGGGGAAAGGCAGGCAGAGAATTCCCTGCTAGCACCTTCTCTGTGCCTGGGAAACAGAAGTGTTCCCATTGCTTCGCAGAATCGCTTTTGTGCAGAAAACAGTAACACTTGTTCAGAACGAAAGAAAGCACAGAGCCCCAGATTTTATGTTGTCCTGGAGAGCTTGCAGAGTACTGGGGAAAGGCAGGCAGAGAATTCCCTGCTAGCACCTTCTCTGTGCCTGGGAAACAGAAGTGTTCACATTGCTTCGCAGAATCGCTTTTGTGCAGAAAACAGTAACACTTGTTCAGAACGAAAGAAAGCACAGAGCCCCAGATTTTATGTTGTCCTGGAGAGCTTGCAGAGCACTGGGGAAAGGCAGGCAGAGAATTCTCTGCTAGCACCTTCTCTGTGCCTGGGAAGCAGAAGTCTTCACATTGCTTCGCAGAATCGCTTTTGTGCAGAAAACAGTAACACTTGTTCAGAACGAAAGAAAGCACAGAGCCCCAGATTTTATGTTGTCCTGGAGAGCTTGCAGAGCACTGGGAAAAGGCACGCAGAGAATTCCCTGCTAGCACCTTCTCTGTGCCTGTTCACATTGCTTCGCAGAATCGCTTTTGTGCAGAAAACAATAACACTTGTTCAGAAGGAAAGAAAGCACAGAGCCCCAGATTTTATGTTGTCCTGGAGAGCTTGCAGAGCACTGGGGAAAAGCAGGCAGAGATTTCCCTGCTAGCACGTTCTCTGTGCCTGGGAAGCAGAAGTGTTCACATTGCTTCGCAGAATCGCTTTTGTGCAGAAAACAGTAACACTTGTTCAGAACGAAAGAAAGCACAGAGCCCCAGATTTTATGTTGTCCTGGAGAGCTTGCAGAGCACTGGGGAAAGGCAGGCAGAGAATTCCCTGCTAGCACCTTCTCTGTGCCTGGGAAACAGAAGTGTTCACATTGCTTCGCAGAATCGCTTTTGTGCAGAAAACAGTAACACTTGTTCAGAACGAAAGAAAGCACAGAGCCCCAGATTTTATGTTGTCCTGGAGAGCTTGCAGAGCACTGGGGAAAGGCAGGCAGAGAATTCTCTGCTAGCACCTTCTCTGTGCCTGGGAAGCAGAAGTCTTCACATTGCTTCGCAGAATCGCTTTTGTGCAGAAAACAGTAACACTTGTTCAGAACGAAAGAAAGCACAGAGCCCCAGATTTTATGTTGTCCTGGAGAGCTTGCAGAGCACTGGGAAAAGGCACGCAGAGAATTCCCTGCTAGCACCTTCTCTGTGCCTGTTCACATTGCTTCGCAGAATCGCTTTTGTGCAGAAAACAATAACACTTGTTCAGAAGGAAAGAAAGCACAGAGCCCCAGATTTTATGTTGTCCTGGAGAGCTTGCAGAGCACTGGGGAAAAGCAGGCAGAGATTTCCCTGCTAGCACGTTCTCTGTGCCTGGGAAGCAGAAGTGTTCAGATTGCTTCGCATAATCGCTTTTGTGCAGAAAACAGTAACACTTGTTCAGAACGAAAGAAAGCACAGAGCCCCAGATTTTATGTTGTCCTTGAGAGCTTGCAGAGCACTGGGGAAAGGCAGGCAGAGAATTCCCTGCTAGCACCTTCTCTGTGCCTGGGAAGCAGAAGTGTTCACATTGCTTCGCAGAATCGCTTTTGTGCAGAAAACAGTAACACTTGTTCAGAACGAAAGAAAGCACAGAGCCCCAGATTTTATGTTGTCCTGGAGAGCTTGCAGAGCACTGGGGAAAGGCAGGCAGAGAATTCCCTGCTAGCACCTTCTCTGTGCCTGGGAAGCAGAAGTCTTCCCATTGCTTCGCAGAATCGCTTTTGTGCAGAAAACAGTAACACTTGTTCAGAACGAAAGAAAGCACAGAGCCCCAGATTTTATGTTGTCCTGGAGAGCTTGCAGAGCACTGGGGAAAGGCAGGCAGAGAATTCCCTGCTAGCACCTTCTCTGTGCCTGGGAAACAGAAGTGTTCACATTGCTTCGCAGAATCGCTTTTGTGCAGAAAACAGTAACACTTGTTCAGAACGAAAGAAAGCACAGAGCCCCAGATTTTATGTTGTCCTGGAGAGCTTGCAGAGCACTGGGGAAAGGCAGGCAGAGAATTCCCTGCTAGCACCTTCTCTGTGCCTGGGAAGCAGAAGTCTTCACATTGCTTCGCAGAATCGCTTTTGTGCAGAAAACAGTAACACTTGTTCAGAACGAAAGAAAGCACAGAGCCCCAGATTTTATGTTGTCCTGGAGAGCTTGCAGAGCACTGGGAAAAGGCACGCAGAGAATTCCCTGCTAGCACCTTCTCTGTGCCTGTTCACATTGCTTCGCAGAATCGCTTTTGTGCAGAAAACAATAACACTTGTTCAGAACGAAAGAAAGCACAGAGCCCCAGATTTTATGTTGTCCTGGAGAGCTTGCAGAGTACTGGGGAAAGGCAGGCAGAGAATTCCCTGCTAGCACCTTCTCTGTGCCTGGGAAACAGAAGTGTTCCCATTGCTTCGCAGAATCGCTTTTGTGCAGAAAACAGTAACACTTGTTCAGAACGAAAGAAAGCACAGAGCCCCAGATTTTATGTTGTCCTGGAGAGCTTGCAGAGTACTGGGGAAAGGCAGGCAGAGAATTCCCTGCTAGCACCTTCTCTGTGCCTGGGAAACAGAAGTGTTCACATTGCTTCGCAGAATCGCTTTTGTGCAGAAAACAGTAACACTTGTTCAGAACGAAAGAAAGCACAGAGCCCCAGATTTTATGTTGTCCTGGAGAGCTTGCAGAGCACTGGGGAAAGGCAGGCAGAGAATTCTCTGCTAGCACCTTCTCTGTGCCTGGGAAACAGAAGTGTTCCCATTGCTTCGCAGAATCGCTTTTGTGCAGAAAACAGTAACACTTGTTCAGAACGAAAGAAAGCACAGAGCCCCAGATTTTATGTTGTCCTGGAGAGCTTGCAGAGCACTGGGAAAAGGCACGCAGAGAATTCCCTGCTAGCACCTTCTCTGTGCCTGTTCACATTTCTTCGCAGAATCGCTTTTGTGCAGAAAACAATAACACTTGTTCAGAACGAAAGAAAGCACAGAGCCCCAGATTTTATGTTGTCCTGGAGAGCTTGCAGAGCACTGGGGAAAAGCAGGCAGAGATTTCCCTGCTAGCACGTTCTCTGTGCCTGGGAAGCAGAAGTGTTCAGATTGCTTCGCAGAATCGCTTTTGTGCAGAAAACAGTAACACTTGTTCAGAACGAAAGAAAGCACAGAGCCCCAGATTTGCTGTTGTCCTGGAGAGCTTGCAGAGCACTGGGGAAAGGCAGGCAGAGAATTCCCTGCTAGCACCTTCTCTGTGCCTGGGAAGCAGAAGTGTTCACATTGCTTCGCAGAATCGCTTTTGTGCAGAAAACAGTAACACTTGTTCAGAACGAAAGAAAGCACAGAGCCCCAGATTTTATGTTGTCCTGGAGAGCTTGCAGAGCACTGGGGAAAGGCAGGCAGAGAATTCCCTGCTAGCACCTTCTCTGTGCCTGGGAAGCAGAAGTCTTCACATTGCTTCGCAGAATCGCTTTTGTGCAGAAAACAGTAACACTTGTTCAGAACGAAAGAAAGCACAGAGCCCCAGATTTTATGTTGTCCTGGAGAGCTTGCAGAGTACTGGGGAAAGGCAGGCAGAGAATTCCCTGCTAGCACCTTCTCTGTGCCTGGGAAGCAGAAGTCTTCCCATTGCTTCGCAGAATCGCTTTTGTGCAGAAAACAGTAACACTTGTTCAGAACGAAAGAAAGCACAGAGCCCCAGATTTGATGTTGTCCTGGAGAGCTTGCAGAGCACTGGGGAAAGGCAGGCAGAGAATTCCCTGCTAGCACCTTCTCTGTGCCTGGGAAGCAGAAGTCTTCACATTGCTTCGCAGAATCGCTTTTGTGCAGAAAACAGTAACACTTGTTCAGAACGAAAGAAAGCACAGAGCCCCAGATTTTATGTTGTCCTGGAGAGCTTGCAGAGCACTGGGGAAAGGCAGGCAGAGAATTCCCTGCTAGCACCTTCTCTGTGCCTGGGAAGCAGAAGTCTTCACATTGCTTCGCAGAATCGCTTTTGTGCAGAAAACAGTAACACTTGTTCAGAACGAAAGAAAGCACAGAGCCCCAGATTTTATGTTGTCCTGGAGAGCTTGCAGAGTACTGGGGAAAGGCAGGCAGAGAATTCCCTGCTAGCACCTTCTCTGTGCCTGGGAAACAGAAGTGTTCCCATTGCTTCGCAGAATCGCTTTTGTGCAGAAAACAGTAACACTTGTTCAGAACGAAAGAAAGCACAGAGCCCCAGATTTTATGTTGTCCTGGAGAGCTAGCAGAGCACTGAGGAAAAGCAGGCAGAGAATTCCCTGCTAGCACGTTCTCTGTTCCTGGGAAGCAGAAGTGTTCCCATTGCTTCGCAGAATCGCTTTTGTGCAGAAAACAGTAACACTTGTTCAGAACGAAAGAAAGCACAGAGCCCCAGATTTTATGTTGTCCTGGAGAGCTTGCAGAGCACTGGGGAAAGGCAGGCAGAGAATTCCCTGCTAGCACCTTCTCTGTGCCTGGGAAGCAGAAGTCTTCACATTGCTTCGCAGAATCGCTTTTGTGCAGAAAACAGTAACACTTGTTCAGAACGAAAGAAAGCACAGAGCCCCAGATTTTATGTTGTCCTGGAGAGCTTGCAGAGCACTGGGGAAAAGCAGGCAGAGAATTCCCTGCTAGGACCTTCTCTGTGCCTGGGAAGCAGAAGTGTTCACATTGCTTCGCAGAATCGCTTTTGTGCAGAAAACAGTAACACTTGTTCAGAACGAAAGAAAGCACAGAGCCCCAGATTTTATGTTGTCCTGGAGAGCTTGCAGAGCACTGGGGAAAAGCAGGCAGAGAATTCCCTGCTAGCACCTTCTCTGTGCCTGGGAAGCAGAAGTGTTCACATTGCTTCGCAGAATCGCTTTTGTGCAGAAAACAGTAACACTTGTTCAGAACGAAAGAAAGCACAGAGCCCCAGATTTTATGTTGTCCTGGAGAGCTTGCAGAGCACTGGGGAAAAGCAGGCAGAGAATTCCCTGCTAGCACCTTCTCTGTGCCTGGGAAACAGAAGTGTTCCCATTGCTTCGCAAAATCGCTTTTGTGCAGAAAACAGTAACACTTGTTCAGAACGAAAGAAAGCACAGAGCCCCAGATTTTATGTTGTCCTGGAGAGCTTGCAGAGTACTGGGGAAAGGCAGGCAGAGAATTCCCTGCTAGCACCTTCTCTGTGCCTGGGAAACAGAAGTGTTCACATTGCTTCGCAGAATCGCTTTTGTGCAGAAAACAGTAACACTTGTTCAGAACGAAAGAAAGCACAGAGCCCCAGATTTTATGTTGTCCTGGAGAGCTTGCAGAGCACTGGGAAAAGGCAGGCAGAGAATTCCCTGCTAGCACCTTCTCTGTTCCTGGGAAGCAGAAGTCTTCACATTGCTTCGCAGAATCGCTTTTGTGCAGAAAACAGTAACACTTGTTCAGAACGAAAGAAAGCACAGAGCCCCAGATTTTATGTTGTCCTGGAGAGCTTGCAGAGCACTGGGGAAAGGCAGGCAGAGAATTCCCTGCTAGCACCTTCTCTGTGCCTGGGAAACAGAAGTGTTCCCATTGCTTCGCAGAATCGCTTTTGTGCAGAAAACAGTAACACTTGTTCAGAACGAAAGAAAGCACAGAGCCCCAGATTTTATGTTGTCCTGGAGAGCTAGCAGAGCACTGAGGAAAAGCAGGCAGAGAATTCCCTGCTAGCACGTTCTCTGTTCCTGGGAAGCAGAAGTGTTCCCATTGCTTCGCATAATCGCTTTTGTGCAGAAAACAGTAACACTTGTTCAGAACGAAAGAAAGCACAGAGCCCCAGATTTTATGTTGTCCTGGAGAGCTTGCAGAGCACTGGGGAAAGGCAGGCAGAGAATTCCCTGCTAGCACCTTCTCTGTGCCTGGGAAGCAGAAGTCTTCACATTGCATGGCAGAATCGCTTTTGTGCAGAAAACAGTAACACTTGTTCAGAACGAAAGAAAGCACAGAGCCCCAGATTTTATGTTGTCCTGGAGAGCTTGCAGAGCACTGGGGAAAGGCAGGCAGAGAATTCCCTGCTAGCACCTTCTCTGTGCCTGGGAAGCAGAAGTCTTCACATTGCTTCGCAGAATCGCTTTTGTGCAGAAAACAGTAACACTTGTTCAGAACGAAAGAAAGCACAGAGCCCCAGATTTTATGTTGTCCTGGAGAGCTTGCAGAGCACTGGGGAAAAGCAGGCAGAGAATTCCCTGCTAGCACCTTCTCTGTGCCTGGGAAGCAGAAGTGTTCACATTGCTTCGCAGAATCGCTTTTGTGCAGAAAACAGTAACACTTGTTCAGAACGAAAGAAAGCACAGAGCCCCAGATTTTATGTTGTCCTGGAGAGCTTGCAGAGCACTGGGAAAAAGCAGGCAGAGAATTCCCTGCTAGCACCTTCTCTGTGCCTGGGAAACAGAAGTGTTCCCATTGCTTCGCAGAATCGCTTTTGTGCAGAAAACAGTAACACTTGTTCAGAACGAAAGAAAGCACAGAGCCCCAGATTTTATGTTGTCCTGGAGAGCTTGCAGAGTACTGGGGAAAGGCAGGCAGAGAATTCCCTGCTAGCACCTTCTCTGTGCCTGGGAAGCAGAAGTCTTCACTATTGCTTCGCAGAATCGCTTTTGTGCAGAAAACAGTAACACTTGTTCAGAACGAAAGAAAGCACAGAGCCCCAGATTTTATGTTGTCCTGGAGAGCTAGCAGAGCACTGGGGAAAAGCAGGGAGAGAATTCCCTGCTAGCACCTTCTCTGTGCCTGGGAAGCAGAAGTGTTCACATTGCTTCGCAGAATCGCTTTTGTGCAGAAAACAGTAACACTTGTTCAGAACGAAAGAAAGCACAGAGCCCCAGATTTTATGTTGTCCTGGAGAGCTTGCAGAGCACTGGGGAAAGGCAGGCAGAGAATTCCCTGCTAGCACCTTCTCTGTGCCTGGGAAACAGAAGTGTTCCCATTGCTTCGCAGAATCGCTTTTGTGCAGAAAACAGTAACACTTGTTCAGAACGAAAGAAAGCACAGAGCCCCAGATTTTATGTTGTCCTGGAGAGCTTGCAGAGTACTGGGGAAAGGCAGGCAGAGAATTCCCTGCTAGCACCTTCTCTGTGCCTGGGAAACAGAAGTGTTCACATTGCTTCGCAGAATCGCTTTTGTGCAGAAAACAGTAACACTTGTTCAGAACGAAAGAAAGCACAGAGCCCCAGATTTTATGTTGTCCTGGAGAGCTTGCAGAGCACTGGGGAAAGGCAGGCAGAGAATTCTCTGCTAGCACCTTCTCTGTGCCTGGGAAGCAGAAGTCTTCACATTGCTTCGCAGAATCGCTTTTGTGCAGAAAACAGTAACACTTGTTCAGAACGAAAGAAAGCACAGAGCCCCAGATTTTATGTTGTCCTGGAGAGCTTGCAGAGCACTGGGAAAAGGCACGCAGAGAATTCCCTGCTAGCACCTTCTCTGTGCCTGTTCACATTGCTTCGCAGAATCGCTTTTGTGCAGAAAACAATAACACTTGTTCAGAAGGAAAGAAAGCACACAGCCCCAGATTTTATGTTGTCCTGGAGAGCTTGCAGAGCACTGGGGAAAAGCAGGCAGAGATTTCCCTGCTAGCACCTTCTCTGTGCCTGGGAAGCAGAAGTGTTCAGATTGCTTCGCAGAATCGCTTTTGTGCAGAAAACAGTAACACTTGTTCAGAACGAAAGAAAGCACAGAGCCCCAGATTTGCTGTTGTCCTGGAGAGCTTGCAGAGCACTGGGGAAAGGCAGGCAGAGAATTCCCTGCTAGCACCTTCTCTGTGCCTGGGAAGCAGAAGTCTTCACATTGCTTCGCAGAATCGCTTTTGTGCAGAAAACAGTAACACTTGTTCAGAACGAAAGAAAGCACAGAGCCCCAGATTTTATGTTGTCCTGGAGAGCTTGCAGAGCACTGGGGAAAGGCAGGCAGAGAATTCCCTGCTAGCACCTTCTCTGTGCCTGGGAAGCAGAAGTGTTCACATTGCTTCGCAGAATCGCTTTTGTGCAGAAATCAGTAACACTTGTTCAGAACGAAAGAAAGCACAGAGCCCCAGATTTTATGTTGTCCTGGAGAGCTAGCAGAGCACTGGGGAAAAGCAGGCAGAGAATTCCCTGCTAGCACGTTCTCTGTTCCTGGGAAGCAGAAGTGTTCACATTGCTTCGCAGAATCGCTTTTGTGCAGAAAACAGTAACACTTGTTCAGAACGAAAGAAAGCACAGAGCCCCAGATTTTATGTTGTCCTGGAGAGCTTGCAGAGCACTGGGGAAAAGCAGGCAGAGAATTCCCTGCTAGCACCTTCTCTGTGCCTGGGAAACAGAAGTGTTCCCATTGCTTCGCAGAATCGCTTTTGTGCAGAAAACAGTAACACTTGTTCAGAACGAAAGAATGCACAGAGCCCCAGATTTTATGTTGTCCTGGAGAGCTTGCAGAGCACTGGGGAAAGGCAGGCAGAGAATTCCCTGCTAGCACCTTCTCTGTGCCTGGGAAACAGAAGTGTTCCCATTGCTTCGCAGAATCGCTTTTGTGCAGAAAACAGTAACACTTGTTCAGAACGAAAGAAAGCACAGAGCCCCAGATTTTATGTTGTCCTGGAGAGCTTGCAGAGCACTGGGGAAAGGCAGGCAGAGAATTCCCTGCTAGCACCTTCTCTGTGCCTGGGAAACAGAAGTGTTCACATTGCTTCGCAGAATCGCTTTTGTGCAGAAAACAGTAACACTTGTTCAGAACGAAAGAAAGCACAGAGCCCCAGATTTTATGTTGTCCCGGAGAGCTTGCAGAGCACTGGGGAAAGGCAGGCAGAGAATTCTCTGCTAGCACCTTCTCTGTGCCTGGGAAGCAGAAGTCTTCACATTGCTTCGCAGAATCGCTTTTGTGCAGAAAACAGTAACACTTGTTCAGAACGAAAGAAGGCACAGAGCCCCAGATTTTATGTTGTCCTGGAGAGCTTGCAGAGCACTGGGGAAAGGCAGGCAGAGAATTCCCTGCTAGCACCTTCTCTGTGCCTGTTCACATTGCTTCGCAGAATCGCTTTTGTGCAGAAAACAATAACACTTGTTCAGAAGGAAAGAAAGCACAGAGCCCCAGATTTTATGTTGTCCTGGAGAGCTTGCAGAGCACTGGGGAAAGGCAGGCAGAGAATTCCCTGCTAGCACGTTCTCTGTGCCTGGGAAGCAGAAGTGTTCACATTGCTTCGCAGAATCGCTTTTGTGCAGAAATCAGTAACACTTGTTCAGAACGAAAGAAAGCACAGAGCCCCAGATTTTATGTTGTCCTGGAGAGCTAGCAGAGCACTGGGGAAAAGCAGGCAGAGAATTCCCTGCTAGCACGTTCTCTGTTGCTGGGAAGCTGAAGTGTTCACATTGCTTCGCAGAATCGCTTTTGTGCAGAAAACAGTAACACTTGTTCAGAACGAAAGAAAGCACAGAGCCCCAGATTTTATGTTGTCCTGGAGAGCTTGCAGAGCACTGGGGAAAAGCAGGCAGAGAATTCCCTGCTAGCACCTTCTCTGTGCCTGGGAAACAGAAGTGTTCCCATTGCTTCGCAGAATCGCTTTTGTGCAGAAAACAGTAACACTTGTTCAGAACGAAAGAAAGCACAGAGCCCCAGATTTTATGTTGTCCTGGAGAGCTTGCAGAGCACTGGGGAAAAGCAGGCAGAGATTTCCCTGCTAGCACGTTCTCTGTGCCTGGGAAGCAGAAGTGTTCAGATTGCTTCGCAGAATCGCTTTTGTGCAGAAAACAGTAACACTTGTTCAGAACGAAAGAAAGCACAGAGCCCCAGATTTGCTGTTGTCCTGGAGAGCTTGCAGACCACTGGGGAAAGGCAGGCAGAGAATTCCCTGCTAGCACCTTCTCTGTGCCTGGGAAGCAGAAGTGTTCACATTGCTTCGCAGAATCGCTTTTGTGCAGAAAACAGTAACACTTGTTCAGAACGAAAGAAAGCACAGAGCCCCAGATTTTATGTTGTCCTGGAGAGCTTGCAGAGCACTGGGGAAAGGCAGGCAGAGAATTCCCTGCTAGCACCTTCTCTGTGCCTGGGAAGCAGAAGTGTTCACATTGCTTCGCAGAATCGCTTTTGTGCAGAAATCAGTAACACTTGTTCAGAACGAAAGAAAGCACAGAGCCCCAGATTTTATGTTGTCCTGGAGAGCTAGCAGAGCACTGGGGAAAAGCAGGCAGAGAATTCCCTGCTAGCACGTTCTCTGTTCCTGGGAAGCAGAAGTGTTCACATTGCTTCGCAGAATCGCTTTTGTGCAGAAAACAGTAACACTTGTTCAGAACGAAAGAAAGCACAGAGCCCCAGATTTTATGTTGTCCTGGAGAGCTTGCAGAGCACTGGGGAAAAGCAGGCAGAGAATTCCCTGCTAGCACCTTCTCTGTGCCTGGGAAACAGAAGTGTTCCCATTGCTTCGCAGAATCGCTTTTGTGCAGAAAACAGTAACACTTGTTCAGAACGAAAGAATGCACAGAGCCCCAGATTTTATGTTGTCCTGGAGAGCTTGCAGAGCACTGGGGAAAGGCAGGCAGAGAATTCCCTGCTAGCACCTTCTCTGTGCCTGGGAAACAGAAGTGTTCACATTGCTTCGCAGAATCGCTTTTGTGCAGAAAACAGTAACACTTGTTCAGAACGAAAGAAAGCACAGAGCCCCAGATTTTATGTTGTCCTGGAGAGCTTGCAGAGCACTGGGGAAAGGCAGGCAGAGAATTCTCTGCTAGCACCTTCTCTGTGCCTGGGAAGCAGAAGTCTTCACATTGCTTCGCAGAATCGCTTTTGTGCAGAAAACAGTAACACTTGTTCAGAACGAAAGAAGGCACAGAGCCCCAGATTTTATGTTGTCCTGGAGAGCTTGCAGAGCACTGGGGAAAGGCAGGCAGAGAATTCCCTGCTAGCACCTTCTCTGTGCCTGGGAAGCAGAAGTCTTCACATTGCTTCGCAGAATCGCTTTTGTGCAGAAAACAGTAACACTTGTTCAGAACGAAAGAAAGCACAGAGCCCCAGATTTTATGTTGTCCTGGAGAGCTTGCAGAGCACTGGGAAAAGGCACGCAGAGAATTCCCTGCTAGCACCTTCTCTGTGCCTGTTCACATTGCTTCGCAGAATCGCTTTTGTGCAGAAAACAATAACACTTGTTCAGAAGGAAAGAAAGCACAGAGCCCCAGATTTTATGTTGTCCTGGAGAGCTTGCAGAGCACTGGGGAAAAGCAGGCAGAGATTTCCCTGCTAGCACGTTCTCTGTGCCTGGGAAGCAGAAGTGTTCACATTGCTTCGCAGAATCGCTTTTGTGCAGAAAACAGTAACACTTGTTCAGAACGAAAGAAAGCACAGAGCCCCAGATTTGCTGTTGTCCTGGAGAGCTTGCAGAGCACTGGGGAAAGGCAGGCAGAGAATTCCCTGCTAGCACCTTCTCTGTGCCTGGGAAGCAGAAGTGTTCACATTGCTTCGCAGAATCGCTTTTGTGCAGAAAACAGTAACACTTGTTCAGAACGAAAGAAAGCACAGAGCCCCAGATTTTATGTTGTCCTGGAGAGCTTGCAGAGCACTGGGGAAAGGCAGGCAGAGAATTCCCTGCTAGCACCTTCTCTGTGCCTGGGAAACAGAAGTGTTCCCATTGCTTCGCAGAATCGCTTTTGTGCAGAAAACAGTAACACTTGTTCAGAACGAAAGAAAGCACAGAGCCCCAGATTTTATGTTGTCCTGGAGAGCTTGCAGAGTACTGGGGAAAGGCAGGCAGAGAATTCCCTGCTAGCACCTTCTCTGTGCCTGGGAAACAGAAGTGTTCCCATTGCTTCGCAGAATCGCTTTTGTGCAGAAAACAGTAACACTTGTTCAGAACGAAAGAAAGCACAGAGCCCCAGATTTTATGTTGTCCTGGAGAGCTTGCAGAGCACTGGGGAAAGGCAGGCAGAGAATTCCCTGCTAGCACCTTCTCTGTGCCTGTGAAGCAGAAGTCTTCACATTGCTTCGCAGAATCGCTTTTGTGCAGAAAACAGTAACACTTGTTCAGAACGAAAGAAAGCACAGAGCCCCAGATTTGCTGTTGTCCTGGAGAGCTTGCAGAGCACTGGGGAAAGGCAGGCAGAGAATTCCCTGCTAGCACCTTCTCTGTGCCTGGGAAGCAGAAGTCTTCACATTGCTTCGCAGAATCGCTTTTGTGCAGAAAACAGTAACACTTGTTCAGAACGAAAGAAAGCACAGAGCCCCAGATTTTATGTTGTCCTGGAGAGCTTGCAGAGTACTGGGGAAAGGCAGGCAGAGAATTCCCTGCTAGCACCTTCTCTGTGCCTGGGAAACAGAAGTGTTCCCATTGCTTCGCAGAATCGCTTTTGTGCAGAAAACAGTAACACTTGTTCAGAACGGAAGAAAGCACAGAGCCCCAGATTTTATGTTGTCCTGGAGAGCTAGCAGAGCACTGAGGAAAAGCAGGCAGAGAATTCCCTGCTAGCACGTTCTCTGTTCCTGGGAAGCAGAAGTGTTCCCATTGCTTCGCATAATCGCTTTTGTGCAGAAAACAGTAACACTTGTTCAGAACGAAAGAAAGCACAGAGCCCCAGATTTTATGTTGTCCTGGAGAGCTTGCAGAGCACTGGGGAAAGGCAGGCAGAGAATTCCCTGCTAGCACCTTCTCTGTGCCTGGGAAGCAGAAGTCTTCACATTGCTTCGCAGAATCGCTTTTGTGCAGAAAACAGTAACACTTGTTCAGAACGAAAGAAAGCACAGAGCCCCAGATTTGCTGTTGTCCTGGAGAGCTTGCAGAGCACTGGGGAAAGGCAGGCAGAGAATTCCCTGCTAGCACCTTCTCTGTGCCTGGGAAGCAGAAGTGTTCACATTGCTTCGCAGAATCGCTTTTGTGCAGAAAACAGTAACACTTGTTCAGAACGAAAGAAAGCACAGAGCCCCAGATTTTATGTTGTCCTGGAGAGCTTGCAGAGCACTGGGGAAAAGCAGGCAGAGAATTCCCTGCTAGCACCTTCTCTGTGCCTGGGAAACAGAAGTGTTCCCATTGCTTCGCAGAATCGCTTTTGTGCAGAAAACAGTAACACTTGTTCAGAACGAAAGAAAGCACAGAGCCCCAGATTTTATGTTGTCCTGGAGAGCTTGCAGAGTACTGGGGAAAGGCAGGCAGAGAATTCCCTGCTAGCACCTTCTCTGTGCCTGGGAAGCAGAAGTGTTCCCATTGCTTCGCAGAATCGCTTTTGTGCAGAAAACAGTAACACTTGTTCAGAACGAAAGAAAGCACAGAGCCCCAGATTTTATGTTGTCCTGGAGAGCTAGCAGAGCACTGGGGAAAAGCAGGGAGAGAATTCCCTGCTAGCACCTTCTCTGTGCCTGGGAAGCAGAAGTGTTCCCATTGCTTCGCAGAATCGCTTTTGTGCAGAAAACAGTAACACTTGTTCAGAACGAAAGAAAGCACAGAGCCCCAGATTTTATCTTGTCCTGGAGAGCTTGCAGAGCACTGGGGAAAGGCAGGCAGAGAATTCCCTGCTAGCACCTTCTCTGTGCCTGGGAAACAGAAGTGTTCCCATTGCTTCGCAGAATCGCTTTTGTGCAGAAAACAGTAACACTTGTTCAGAACGAAAGAAAGCACAGAGCCCCAGATTTTATGTTGTCCTGGAGAGCTTGCAGAGTACTGGGGAAAGGCAGGCAGAGAATTCCCTGCTAGCACCTTCTCTGTGCCTGGGAAACAGAAGTGTTCACATTGCTTCGCAGAATCGCTTTTGTGCAGAAAACAGTAACACTTGTTCAGAACGAAAGAAAGCACAGAGCCCCAGATTTTATGTTGTCCTGGAGAGCTTGCAGAGCACTGGGGAAAGGCAGGCAGAGAATTCTCTGCTAGCACCTTCTCTGTGCCTGGGAAGCAGAAGTCTTCACATTGCTTCGCAGAATCGCTTTTGTGCAGAAAACAGTAACACTTGTTCAGAACGAAAGAAAGCACAGAGCCCCAGATTTTATGTTGTCCTGGAGAGCTTGCAGAGCACTGGGAAAAGGCACGCAGAGAATTCCCTGCTAGCACCTTCTCTGTGCCTGTTCACATTGCTTCGCAGAATCGCTTTTGTGCAGAAAACAATAACACTTGTTCAGAAGGAAAGAAAGCACAGAGCCCCAGATTTTATGTTGTCCTGGAGAGCTTGCAGAGCACTGGGGAAAAGCAGGCAGAGATTTCCCTGCTAGCACGTTCTCTGTGCCTGGGAAGCAGAAGTGTTCAGATTGCTTCGCAGAATCGCTTTTGTGCAGAAAACAGTAACACTTGTTCAGAACGAAAGAAAGCACAGAGCCCCAGATTTGCTGTTGTCCTGGAGAGCTTGCAGAGCACTGGGGAAAGGCAGGCAGAGAATTCCCTGCTAGCACCTTCTCTGTGCCTGGGAAGCAGAAGTGTTCAGATTGCTTCGCAGAATCGCTTTTGTGCAGAAAACAGTAACACTTGTTCAGAACGAAAGAAAGCACAGAGCCCCAGATTTTATGTTGTCCTGGAGAGCTTGCAGAGCACTGGGGAAAGGCAGGCAGAGAATTCCCTGCTAGCACCTTCTCTGTGCCTGTGAAGCAGAAGTCTTCACATTGCTTCGCAGAATCGCTTTTGTGCAGAAAACAGTAACACTTGTTCAGAACGAAAGAAAGCACAGAGCCCCAGATTTGCTGTTGTCCTGGAGAGCTTGCAGAGCACTGGGGAAAGGCAGGCAGAGAATTCCCTGCTAGCACCTTCTCTGTGCCTGGGAAGCAGAAGTCTTCACATTGCTTCGCAGAATCGCTTTTGTGCAGAAAACAGTAACACTTGTTCAGAACGAAAGAAAGCACAGAGCCCCAGATTTTATGTTGTCCTGGAGAGCTTGCAGAGTACTGGGGAAAGGCAGGCAGAGAATTCCCTGCTAGCACCTTCTCTGTGCCTGGGAAACAGAAGTGTTCCCATTGCTTCGCAGAATCGCTTTTGTGCAGAAAACAGTAACACTTGTTCAGAACGGAAGAAAGCACAGAGCCCCAGATTTTATGTTGTCCTGGAGAGCTAGCAGAGCACTGAGGAAAAGCAGGCAGAGAATTCCCTGCTAGCACCTTCTCTGTGCCTGGGAAGCAGAAGTGTTCCCATTGCTTCGCAGAATCGCTTTTGTGCAGAAAACAGTAACACTTGTTCAGAACGAAAGAAAGCACAGAGCCCCAGATTTTATGTTGTCCTGGAGAGCTTGCAGAGCACTGGGGAAAGGCAGGCAGAGAATTCCCTGCTAGCACCTTCTCTGTGCCTGGGAAGCAGAAGTCTTCACATTGCATGGCAGAATCGCTTTTGTGCAGAAAACAGTAACACTTGTTCAGAACGAAAGAAAGCACAGAGCCCCAGATTTGCTGTTGTCCTGGAGAGCTTGCAGAGCACTGGGGAAAGGCAGGCAGAGAATTCCCTGCTAGCACCTTCTCTGTGCCTGGGAAGCAGAAGTCTTCACATTGCTTCGCAGAATCGCTTTTGTGCAGAAAACAGTAACACTTGTTCAGAACGAAAGAAAGCACAGAGCCCCAGATTTTATGTTGTCCTGGAGAGCTTGCAGAGCACTGGGGAAAAGCAGGCAGAGAATTCCCTGCTAGCACCTTCTCTGTGCCTGGGAAGCAGAAGTGTTCACATTGCTTCGCAGAATCGCTTTTGTGCAGAAAACAGTAACACTTGTTCAGAACGAAAGAAAGCACAGAGCCCCAGATTTTATGTTGTCCTGGAGAGCTTGCAGAGCACTGGGGAAAAGCAGGCAGAGAATTCCCTGCTAGCACCTTCTCTGTGCCTGGGAAACAGAAGTGTTCCCATTGCTTCGCAGAATCGCTTTTGTGCAGAAAACAGTAACACTTGTTCAGAACGAAAGAAAGCACAGAGCCCCAGATTTTATGTTGTCCTGGAGAGCTTGCAGAGTACTGGGGAAAGGCAGGCAGAGAATTCCCTGCTAGCACCTTCTCTGTGCCTGGGAAGCAGAAGTGTTCCCATTGCTTCGCAGAATCGCTTTTGTGCAGAAAACAGTAACACTTGTTCAGAACGAAAGAAAGCACAGAGCCCCAGATTTTATGTTGTCCTGGAGAGCTAGCAGAGCACTGGGGAAAAGCAGGGAGAGAATTCCCTGCTAGCACCTTCTCTGTGCCTGGGAAGCAGAAGTGTTCCCATTGCTTCGCAGAATCGCTTTTGTGCAGAAAACAGTAACACTTGTTCAGAACGAAAGAAAGCACAGAGCCCCAGATTTTATGTTGTCCTGGAGAGCTTGCAGAGCACTGGGGAAAGGCAGGCAGAGAATTCCCTGCTAGCACCTTCTCTGTGCCTGGGAAACAGAAGTGTTCCCATTGCTTCGCAGAATCGCTTTTGTGCAGAAAACAGTAACACTTGTTCAGAACGAAAGAAAGCACAGAGCCCCAGATTTTATGTTGTCCTGGAGAGCTTGCAGAGTACTGGGGAAAGGCAGGCAGAGAATTCCCTGCTAGCACCTTCTCTGTGCCTGGGAAACAGAAGTGTTCACATTGCTTCGCAGAATCGCTTTTGTGCAGAAAACAGTAACACTTGTTCAGAACGAAAGAAAGCACAGAGCCCCAGATTTTATGTTGTCCTGGAGAGCTTGCAGAGCACTGGGGAAAGGCAGGCAGAGAATTCTCTGCTAGCACCTTCTCTGTGCCTGGGAAGCAGAAGTGTTCCCATTGCTTCGCAGAATCGCTTTTGTGCAGAAAACAGTAACACTTGTTCAGAACGAAAGAAAGCACAGAGCCCCAGATTTTATGTTGTCCTGGAGAGCTTGCAGAGTACTGGGGAAAGGCAGGCAGAGAATTCCCTGCTAGCACCTTCTCTGTGCCTGGGAAACAGAAGTGTTCACATTGCTTCGCAGAATCGCTTTTGTGCAGAAAACAGTAACACTTGTTCAGAACGAAAGAAAGCACAGAGCCCCAGATTTTATGTTGTCCTGGAGAGCTTGCAGAGCACTGGGGAAAGGCAGGCAGAGAATTCTCTGCTAGCACCTTCTCTGTGCCTGGGAAGCAGAAGTCTTCACATTGCTTCGCAGAATCGCTTTTGTGCAGAAAACAGTAACACTTGTTCAGAACGAAAGAAAGCACAGAGCCCCAGATTTTATGTTGTCCTGGAGAGCTTGCAGAGCACTGGGAAAAGGCACGCAGAGAATTCCCTGCTAGCACCTTCTCTGTGCCTGTTCACATTGCTTCGCAGAATCGCTTTTGTGCAGAAAACAATAACACTTGTTCAGAAGGAAAGAAAGCACAGAGCCCCAGATTTTATGTTGTCCTGGAGAGCTTGCAGAGCACTGGGGAAAAGCAGGCAGAGATTTCCCTGCTAGCACGTTCTCTGTGCCTGGGAAGCAGAAGTGTTCAGATTGCTTCGCAGAATCGCTTTTGTGCAGAAAACAGTAACACTTGTTCAGAACGAAAGAAAGCACAGAGCCCCAGATTTGCTGTTGTCCTGGAGAGCTTGCAGAGCACTGGGGAAAGGCAGGCAGAGAATTCCCTGCTAGCACCTTCTCTGTGCCTGGGAAGCAGAAGTGTTCACATTGCTTCGCAGAATCGCTTTTGTGCAGAAAACAGTAACACTTGTTCAGAACGAAAGAAAGCACAGAGCCCCAGATTTTATGTTGTCCTGGAGAGCTTGCAGAGCACTGGGGAAAGGCAGGCAGAGAATTCCCTGCTAGCACCTTCTCTGTGCCTGGGAAGCAGAAGTGTTCACATTGCTTCGCAGAATCGCTTTTGTGCAGAAATCAGTAACACTTGTTCAGAACGAAAGAAAGCACAGAGCCCCAGATTTTATGTTGTCCTGGAGAGCTAGCAGAGCACTGGGGAAAAGCAGGCAGAGAATTCCCTGCTAGCACGTTCTCTGTTCCTGGGAAGCAGAAGTGTTCACATTGCTTCGCAGAATCGCTTTTGTGCAGAAAACAGTAACACTTGTTCAGAACGAAAGAAAGCACAGAGCCCCAGATTTTATGTTGTCCTGGAGAGCTTGCAGAGCACTGGGGAAAAGCAGGCAGAGAATTCCCTGCTAGCACCTTCTCTGTGCCTGGGAAACAGAAGTGTTCCCATTGCTTCGCAGAATCGCTTTTGTGCAGAAAACAGTAACACTTGTTCAGAACGAAAGAATGCACAGAGCCCCAGATTTTATGTTGTCCTGGAGAGCTTGCAGAGCACTGGGGAAAGGCAGGCAGAGAATTCCCTGCTAGCACCTTCTCTGTGCCTGGGAAACAGAAGTGTTCACATTGCTTCGCAGAATCGCTTTTGTGCAGAAAACAGTAACACTTGTTCAGAACGAAAGAAAGCACAGAGCCCCAGATTTTATGTTGTCCTGGAGAGCTTGCAGAGCACTGGGGAAAGGCAGGCAGAGAATTCTCTGCTAGCACCTTCTCTGTGCCTGGGAAGCAGAAGTCTTCACATTGCTTCGCAGAATCGCTTTTGTGCAGAAAACAGTAACACTTGTTCAGAACGAAAGAAGGCACAGAGCCCCAGATTTTATGTTGTCCTGGAGAGCTTGCAGAGCACTGGGGAAAGGCAGGCAGAGAATTCCCTGCTAGCACCTTCTCTGTGCCTGGGAAGCAGAAGTCTTCACATTGCTTCGCAGAATCGCTTTTGTGCAGAAAACAGTAACACTTGTTCAGAACGAAAGAAAGCACAGAGCCCCAGATTTTATGTTGTCCTGGAGAGCTTGCAGAGCACTGGGGAAAAGCAGGCAGAGAATTCCCTGCTAGCACCTTCTCTGTGCCTGGGAAGCAGAAGTGTTCACATTGCTTCGCAGAATCGCTTTTGTGCAGAAAACAGTAACACTTGTTCAGAACGAAAGAAAGCACAGAGCCCCAGATTTTATGTTGTCCTGGAGAGCTTGCAGAGCACTGGGGAAAAGCAGGCAGAGAATTCCCTGCTAGCACCTTCTCTGTGCCTGGGAAGCAGAAGTGTTCACATTGCTTCGCAGAATCGCTTTTGTGCAGAAAACAGTAACACTTGTTCAGAACGAAAGAAAGCACAGAGCCCCAGATTTTATGTTGTCCTGGAGAGCTTGCAGAGCACTGGGGAAAAGCAGGCAGAGAATTCCCTGCTAGCACCTTCTCTGTGCCTGGGAAACAGAAGTGTTCCCATTGCTTCGCAGAATCGCTTTTGTGCAGAAAACAGTAACACTTGTTCAGAACGAAAGAAAGCACAGAGCCCCAGATTTTATGTTGTCCTGGAGAGCTTGCAGAGTACTGGGGAAAGGCAGGCAGAGAATTCCCTGCTAGCACCTTCTCTGTGCCTGGGAAACAGAAGTGTTCACATTGCTTCGCAGAATCGCTTTTGTGCAGAAAACAGTAACACTTGTTCAGAACGAAAGAAAGCACAGAGCCCCAGATTTTATGTTGTCCTGGAGAGCTTGCAGAGCACTGGGGAAAGGCAGGCAGAGAATTCTCTGCTAGCACCTTCTCTGTGCCTGGGAAGCAGAAGTCTTCACATTGCTTCGCAGAATCGCTTTTGTGCAGAAAACAGTAACACTTGTTCAGAACGAAAGAAAGCACAGAGCCCCAGATTTTATGTTGTCCTGGAGAGCTTGCAGAGCACTGGGGAAAGGCAGGCAGAGAATTCCCTGCTAGCACCTTCTCTGTGCCTGTTCACATTGCTTCGCAGAATCGCTTTTGTGCAGAAAACAATAACACTTGTTCAGAAGGAAAGAAAGCACAGAGCCCCAGATTTTATGTTGTCCTGGAGAGCTTGCAGAGCACTGGGGAAAGGCAGGCAGAGAATTCCCTGCTAGCACCTTCTCTGTGCCTGGGAAGCAGAAGTGTTCACATTGCTTCGCAGAATCGCTTTTGTGCAGAAATCAGTAACACTTGTTCAGAACGAAAGAAAGCACAGAGCCCCAGATTTTATGTTGTCCTGGAGAGCTAGCAGAGCACTGGGGAAAAGCAGGCAGAGAATTCCCTGCTAGCACGTTCTCTGTTCCTGGGAAGCAGAAGTGTTCACATTGCTTCGCAGAATCGCTTTTGTGCAGAAAACAGTAACACTTGTTCAGAAGGAAAGAAAGCACAGAGCCCCAGATTTTATGTTGTCCTGGAGAGCTTGCAGAGCACTGGGGAAAAGCAGGCAGAGAATTCCCTGCTAGCACCTTCTCTGTGCCTGGGAAACAGAAGTGTTCCCATTGCTTCGCAGAATCGCTTTTGTGCAGAAAACAGTAACACTTGTTCAGAACGAAAGAAAGCACAGAGCCCCAGATTTTATGTTGTCCTGGAGAGCTTGCAGAGCACTGGGGAAAGGCAGGCAGAGAATTCCCTGCTAGCACCTTCTCTGTGCCTGGGAAACAGAAGTGTTCACATTGCTTCGCAGAATCGTTTTTGTGCAGAAAACAGTAACACTTGTTCAGAACGAAAGAAAGCACAGAGCCCCAGATTTTATGTTGTCCTGGAGAGCTAGCAGAGCACTGGGGAAAGGCAGGCAGAGAATTCCCTGCTAGCACCTTCTCTGTTCCTGGGAAGCAGAAGTGTTCACATTGCTTCGCAGAATCGCTTTTGTGCAGAAAACAGTAACACTTGTTCAGAACGAAAGAAGGCACAGAGCCCCAGATTTTATGTTGTCCTGGAGAGCTTGCAGAGCACTGGGGAAAAGCAGGCAGAGAATTCCCTGCTAGCACCTTCTCTGTGCCTGGGAAACAGAAGTGTTCCCATTGCTTCGCAGAATCGCTTTTCTGCAGAAAACAGTAACACTTGTTCAGAACGAAAGAAAGCACAGAGCCCCAGATTTTATGTTGTCCTGGAGAGCTTGCAGAGCACTGGGGAAAAGCAGGCAGAGATTTCCCTGCTAGCACGTTCTCTGTGCCTGGGAAGCAGAAGTGTTCAGATTGCTTCGCAGAATCGCTTTTGTGCAGAAAACAGTAACACTTGTTCAGAACGAAAGAAAGCACAGAGCCCCAGATTTGCTGTTGTCCTGGAGAGCTTGCAGAGCACTGGGGAAAGGCAGGCAGAGAATTCCCTGCTAGCACCTTCTCTGTGCCTGGGAAGCAGAAGTGTTCACATTGCTTCGCAGAATCGCTTTTGTGCAGAAATCAGTAACACTTGTTCAGAACGAAAGAAAGCACAGAGCCCCAGATTTTATGTTGTCCTGGAGAGCTAGCAGAGCACTGGGGAAAAGCAGGCAGAGAATTCCCTGCTAGCACGTTCTCTGTTCCTGGGAAGCAGAAGTGTTCACATTGCTTCGCAGAATCGCTTTTGTGCAGAAAACAGTAACACTTGTTCAGAACGAAAGAAAGCACAGAGCCCCAGATTTTATGTTGTCCTGGAGAGCTTGCAGAGCACTGGGGAAAAGCAGGCAGAGAATTCCCTGCTAGCACCTTCTCTGTGCCTGGGAAACAGAAGTGTTCCCATTGCTTCGCAGAATCGCTTTTGTGCAGAAAACAGTAACACTTGTTCAGAACGAAAGAATGCACAGAGCCCCAGATTTTATGTTGTCCTGGAGAGCTTGCAGAGCACTGGGGAAAGGCAGGCAGAGAATTCCCTGCTAGCACCTTCTCTGTGCCTGGGAAGCAGAAGTCTTCACATTGCTTCGCAGAATCGCTTTTGTGCAGAAAACAGTAACACTTGTTCAGAACGAAAGAAAGCACAGAGCCCCAGATTTTATGTTGTCCTGGAGAGCTTGCAGAGCACTGGGAAAAGGCACGCAGAGAATTCCCTGCTAGCACCTTCTCTGTGCCTGTTCACATTGCTTCGCAGAATCGCTTTTGTGCAGAAAACAATAACACTTGTTCAGAAGGAAAGAAAGCACAGAGCCCCAGATTTTATGTTGTCCTGGAGAGCTTGCAGAGCACTGGGGAAAGGCAGGCAGAGAATTCCCTGCTAGCACCTTCTCTGTGCCTGGGAAGCAGAAGTGTTCACATTGCTTCGCAGAATCGCTTTTGTGCAGAAATCAGTAACACTTGTTCAGAACGAAAGAAAGCACAGAGCCCCAGATTTTATGTTGTCCTGGAGAGCTTGCAGAGCACTGGGGAAAAGCAGGCAGAGAATTCCCTGCTAGCACCTTCTCTGTGCCTGGGAAACAGAAGTGTTCCCATTGCTTCGCAGAATCGCTTTTCTGCAGAAAACAGTAACACTTGTTCAGAACGAAAGAAAGCACAGAGCCCCAGATTTTATGTTGTCCTGGAGAGCTTGCAGAGCACTGGGGAAAAGCAGGCAGAGATTTCCCTGCTAGCACGTTCTCTGTGCCTGGGAAGCAGAAGTGTTCAGATTGCTTCGCAGAATCGCTTTTGTGCAGAAAACAGTAACACTTGTTCAGAACGAAAGAAAGCACAGAGCCCCAGATTTTATGTTGTCCTGGAGAGCTTGCAGAGCACTGGGGAAAAGCAGGCAGAGAATTCCCTGCTAGCACCTTCTCTGTGCCTGGGAAACAGAAGTGTTCCCATTGCTTCGCAGAATCGCTTTTGTGCAGAAAACAGTAACACTTGTTCAGAACGAAAGAAAGCACAGAGCCCCAGATTTTATGTTGTCCTGGAGAGCTTGCAGAGCACTGGGGAAAGGCAGGCAGAGAATTCCCTGCTAGCACCTTCTCTGTGCCTGGGAAACAGAAGTGTTCCCATTGCTTCGCAGAATCGCTTTTGTGCAGAAAACAGTAACACTTGTTCAGAACGAAAGAAAGCACAGAGCCCCAGATTTTATGTTGTCCTGGAGAGCTTGCAGAGCACTGGGGAAAGGCAGGCAGAGAATTCTCTGCTAGCACCTTCTCTGTGCCTGGGAAGCAGAAGTCTTCACATTGCTTCGCAGAATCGCTTTTGTGCAGAAAACAGTAACACTTGTTCAGAACGAAAGAAAGCACAGAGCCCCAGATTTTATGTTGTCCTGGAGAGCTTGCAGAGCACTGGGGAAAGGCACGCAAAGAATTCCCTGCTAGCACCTTCTCTGTGCCTGTTCACATTGCTTCGCAGAATCGCTTTTGTGCAGAAAACAGTAACACTTGTTCAGAACGAAAGAAGGCACAGAGCCCCAGATTTTATGTTGTCCTGGAGAGCTTGCAGAGCACTGGGGAAAAGCAGGCAGAGAATTCCCTGCTAGCACCTTCTCTGTGCCTGTTCACATTGCTTCGCAGAATCGCTTTTGTGCAGAAAACAATAACACTTGTTCAGAACGAAAGAAAGCACAGAGCCCCAGATTTTATGTTGTCCTGGAGAGCTTGCAGAGCACTGGGGAAAAGCAGGCAGAGATTTCCCTGCTAGCACGTTCTCTGTGCCTGGGAAGCAGAAGTGTTCAGATTGCTTTGCAGAATCGCTTTTGTGCAGAAAACAGTAACACTTGTTCAGAACGAAAGAAAGCACAGAGCCCCAGATTTGCTGTTGTCCTGGAGAGCTTGCAGACCACTGGGGAAAGGCAGGCAGAGAATTCCCTGCTAGCACCTTCTCTGTGCCTGGGAAGCAGAAGTGTTCCCATTGCTTCGCAGAATCGCTTTTGTGCAGAAAACAGTAACACTTGTTCAGAACGAAAGAAAGCACAGAGCCCCAGATTTTATGTTGTCCTGGAGAGCTTGCAGAGCACTGGGGAAAAGCAGGCAGAGAATTCCCTGCTAGCACCTTCTCTGTGCCTGGGAAACAGAAGTGTTCCCATTGCTTCGCAGAATCGCTTTTGTGCAGAAAACAGTAACACTTGTTCAGAACGAAAGAAAGCACAGAGCCCCAGATTTTATGTTGTCCTGGAGAGCTTGCAGAGCACTGGGGAAAGGCAGGCAGAGAATTCTCTGCTAGCACCTTCTCTGTGCCTGGGAAGCAGAAGTCTTCACATTGCTTCGCAGAATCGCTTTTGTGCAGAAAACAGTAACACTTGTTCAGAACGAAAGAAGGCACAGAGCCCCAGATTTTATGTTGTCCTGGAGAGCTTGCAGAGCACTGGGGAAAGGCAGGCAGAGAATTCCCTGCTAGCACCTTCTCTGTGCCTGGGAAGCAAAAGTCTTCACATTGCTTCGCAGAATCGCTTTTGTGCAGAAAACAGTAACACTTGTTCAGAACGAAAGAAAGCACAGAGCCCCAGATTTTATGTTGTCCTGGAGAGCTTGCAGAGCACTGGGGAAAAGCAGGCAGAGAATTCCCTGCTAGCACCTTCTCTGTGCCTGGGAAGCAGAAGTGTTCACATTGCTTCGCAGAATCGCTTTTGTGCAGAAAACAGTAACACTTGTTCAGAACGAAAGAAAGCACAGAGCCCCAGATTTTATGTTGTCCTGGAGAGCTTGCAGAGCACTGGGGAAAGCAGGCAGAGAATTCCCTGCTAGCACCTTCTCTGTGCCTGGGAAGCAGAAGTGTTCACATTGCTTCGCAGAATCGCTTTTGTGCAGAAAACAGTAACACTTGTTCAGAACGAAAGAAAGCACAGAGCCCCAGATTTTATGTTGTCCTGGAGAGCTTGCAGAGCACTGGGGAAAAGCAGGCAGAGAATTCCCTGCTAGCACCTTCTCTGTGCCTGGGAAACAGAAGTGTTCCCATTGCTTCGCAGAATCGCTTTTGTGCAGAAAACAGTAACACTTGTTCAGAACGAAAGAAAGCACAGAGCCCCAGATTTTATGTTGTCCTGGAGAGCTTGCAGAGTACTGGGGAAAGGCAGGCAGAGAATTCCCTGCTAGCACCTTCTCTGTGCCTGGGAAACAGAAGTGTTCAGATTGCTTCGCAGAATCGCTTTTGTGCAGAAAACAGTAACACTTGTTCAGAACGAAAGAAAGCACAGAGCCCCAGATTTTATGTTGTCCTGGAGAGCTTGCAGAGCACTGGGGAAAGGCAGGCAGAGAATTCTCTGCTAGCACCTTCTCTGTGCCTGGGAAGCAGAAGTCTTCCCATTGCTTCGCAGAATCGCTTTTGTGCAGAAAACAGTAACACTTGTTCAGAACGAAAGAAAGCACAGAGCCCCAGATTTGATGTTGTCCTGGAGAGCTTGCAGAGCACTGGGAAAAGGCACGCAGAGAATTCCCTGCTAGCACCTTCTCTGTGCCTGTTCACATTGCTTCACAGAATCGCTTTTGTGCAGAAAACAATAACACTTGTTCAGAAGGAAAGAAAGCACAGAGCCCCAGATTTTATGTTGTCCTGGAGAGCTTGCAGAGCACTGGGGAAAAGCAGGCAGAGATTTCCCTGCTAGCACGTTCTCTGTGCCTGGGAAGCAGAAGTGTTCAGATTGCTTCGCAGAATCGCTTTTGTGCAGAAAACAGTAACACTTGTTCAGAACGAAAGAAAGCACAGAGCCCCAGATTTTATGTTGTCCTGGAGAGCTTGCAGAGCACTGGGGAAAGGCAGGCAGAGAATTCCCTGCTAGCACCTTCTCTGTGCCTGGGAAGCAGAAGTCTTCACATTGCTTCGCAGAATCGCTTTTGTGCAGAAAACAGTAACACTTGTTCAGAACGAAAGAAAGCACAGAGCCCCAGATTTTATGTTGTCCTGGAGAGCTTGCAGAGCACTGGGGAAAGGCAGGCAGAGAATTCCCTGCTAGCACCTTCTCTGTGCCTGGGAAGCAGGAGTGTTCACATTGCTTCGCAGAATCGCTTTTGTGCAGAAAACAGTAACACTTGTTCAGAACGAAAGAAAGCACAGAGCCCCAGATTTTATGTTGTCCTGGAGAGCTAGCAGAGCACTGGGGAAAAGCAGGCAGAGAATTCCCTGCTAGCACGTTCTCTGTTCCTGGGAAGCAGAAGTGTTCACATTGCTTCGCAGAATCGCTTTTGTGCAGAAAACAGTAACACTTGTTCAGAACGAAAGAAAGCACAGAGCCCCAGATTTTATGTTGTCCTGGAGAGCTTGCAGAGCACTGGGGAAAAGCAGGCAGAGAATTCCCTGCTAGCACCTTCTCTGTGCCTGGGAAACAGAAGTGTTCCCATTGCTTCGCAGAATCGCTTTTGTGCAGAAAACAGTAACACTTGTTCAGAACGAAAGAAAGCACAGAGCCCCAGATTTTATGTTGTCCTGGAGAGCTTGCAGAGCACTGGGGAAAGGCAGGCAGAGAATTCCCTGCTAGCACCTTCTCTGTGCCTGGGAAACAGAAGTGTTCACATTGCTTCGCAGAATCGCTTTTGTGCAGAAAACAGTAACACTTGTTCAGAACGAAAGAAAGCACAGAGCCCCAGATTTTATGTTGTCCTGGAGAGCTTGCAGAGCACTGGGGAAAGGCAGGCAGAGAATTCTCTGCTAGCACCTTCTCTGTGCCTGGGAAGCAGAAGTCTTCACATTGCTTCGCAGAATCGCTTTTGTGCAGAAAACAGTAACACTTGTTCAGAACGAAAGAAAGCACAGAGCCCCAGATTTTATGTTGTCCTGGAGAGCTTGCAGAGCACTGGGGAAAGGCACGCAGAGAATTCCCTGCTAGCACCTTCTCTGTGCCTGTTCACATTGCTTCGCAGAATCGCTTTTGTGCAGAAAACAGTAACACTTGTTCAGAACGAAAGAAGGCACAGAGCCCCAGATTTTATGTTGTCCTGGAGAGCTTGCAGAGCACTGGGGAAAAGCAGGCAGAGAATTCCCTGCTAGCACCTTCTCTGTGCCTGTTCACATTGCTTCGCAGAATCGCTTTTGTGCAGAAAACAATAACACTTGTTCAGAACGAAAGAAAGCACAGAGCCCCAGATTTTATGTTGTCCTGGAGAGCTTGCAGAGCACTGGGGAAAAGCAGGCAGAGAATTCCCTGCTAGCACCTTCTCTGTGCCTGGGAAACAGAAGTGTTCCCATTGCTTCGCAGAATCGCTTTTGTGCAGAAAACAGTAACACTTGTTCAGAACGAAAGAAAGCACAGAGCCCCAGATTTTATGTTGTCCTGGAGAGCTTGCAGAGTACTGGGGAAAGGCAGGCAGAGAATTCCCTGCTAGCACCTTCTCTGTGCCTGGGAAGCAGAAGTGTTCCCATTGCTTCGCAGAATCGCTTTTGTGCAGAAAACAGTAACACTTGTTCAGAACGAAAGAAAGCACAGAGCCCCAGATTTTATGTTGTCCTGGAGAGCTAGCAGAGCACTGGGGAAAAGCAGGGAGAGAATTCCCTGCTAGCACCTTCTCTGTGCCTGGGAAGCAGAAGTGTTCCCATTGCTTCGCAGAATCGCTTTTGTGCAGAAAACAGTAACACTTGTTCAGAACGAAAGAAAGCACAGAGCCCCAGATTTTATGTTGTCCTGGAGAGCTTGCAGAGCACTGGGGAAAGGCAGGCAGAGAATTCCCTGCTAGCACCTTCTCTGTGCCTGGGAAACAGAAGTGTTCCCATTGCTTCGCAGAATCGCTTTTGTGCAGAAAACAGTAACACTTGTTCAGAACGAAAGAAAGCACAGAGCCCCAGATTTTATGTTGTCCTGGAGAGCTTGCAGAGTACTGGGGAAAGGCAGGCAGAGAATTCCCTGCTAGCACCTTCTCTGTGCCTGGGAAACAGAAGTGTTCACATTGCTTCGCAGAATCGCTTTTGTGCAGAAAACAGTAACACTTGTTCAGAACGAAAGAAAGCACAGAGCCCCAGATTTTATGTTGTCCTGGAGAGCTTGCAGAGCACTGGGGAAAGGCAGGCAGAGAATTCTCTGCTAGCACCTTCTCTGTGCCTGGGAAGCAGAAGTCTTCACATTGCTTCGCAGAATCGCTTTTGTGCAGAAAACAGTAACACTTGTTCAGAACGAAAGAAAGCACAGAGCCCCAGATTTTATGTTGTCCTGGAGAGCTTGCAGAGCACTGGGAAAAGGCACGCAGAGAATTCCCTGCTAGCACCTTCTCTGTGCCTGTTCACATTGCTTCGCAGAATCGCTTTTGTGCAGAAAACAATAACACTTGTTCAGAAGGAAAGAAAGCACAGAGCCCCAGATTTTATGTTGTCCTGGAGAGCTTGCAGAGCACTGGGGAAAAGCAGGCAGAGATTTCCCTGCTAGCACGTTCTCTGTGCCTGGGAAGCAGAAGTGTTCAGATTGCTTCGCAGAATCGCTTTTGTGCAGAAAACAGTAACACTTGTTCAGAACGAAAGAAAGCACAGAGCCCCAGATTTGCTGTTGTCCTGGAGAGCTTGCAGAGCACTGGGGAAAGGCAGGCAGAGAATTCCCTGCTAGCACCTTCTCTGTGCCTGGGAAGCAGAAGTGTTCACATTGCTTCGCAGAATCGCTTTTGTGCAGAAATCAGTAACACTTGTTCAGAACGAAAGAAAGCACAGAGCCCCAGATTTTATGTTGTCCTGGAGAGCTAGCAGAGCACTGGGGAAAAGCAGGCAGAGAATTCCCTGCTAGCACGTTCTCTGTTCCTGGGAAGCAGAAGTGTTCACATTGCTTCGCAGAATCGCTTTTGTGCAGAAAACAGTAACACTTGTTCAGAACGAAAGAAAGCACAGAGCCCCAGATTTTATGTTGTCCTGGAGAGCTTGCAGAGCACTGGGGAAAAGCAGGCAGAGAATTCCCTGCTAGCACCTTCTCTGTGCCTGGGAAACAGAAGTGTTCCCATTGCTTCGCAGAATCGCTTTTGTGCAGAAAACAGTAACACTTGTTCAGAACGAAAGAATGCACAGAGCCCCAGATTTTATGTTGTCCTGGAGAGCTTGCAGAGCACTGGGGAAAGGCAGGCAGAGAATTCCCTGTTAGCCCCTTCTCTGTGCCTGGGAAGCAGAAGTGTTCACATTGCTTCGCAGAATCGCTTTTGTGCAGAAAACAGTAACACTTGTTCAGAACGAAAGAAGGCACAGAGCCCCAGATTTTATGTTGTCCTGGAGAGCTTGCAGAGCACTGGGGAAAGGCAGGCAGAGAATTCCCTGCTAGCACCTTCTCTGTGCCTGGGAAGCAGAAGTCTTCACATTGCTTCGCAGAATCGCTTTTGTGCAGAAAACAGTAACACTTGTTCAGAACGAAAGAAAGCACAGAGCCCCAGATTTTATGTTGTCCTGGAGAGCTTGCAGAGCACTGGGGAAAAGCAGGCAGAGAATTCCCTGCTAGCACCTTCTCTGTGCCTGGGAAGCAGAAGTGTTCACATTGCTTCGCAGAATCGCTTTTGTGCAGAAAACAGTAACACTTGTTCAGAACGAAAGAAAGCACAGAGCCCCAGATTTTATGTTGTCCTGGAGAGCTTGCAGAGCACTGGGGAAAAGCAGGCAGAGAATTCCCTGCTAGCACCTTCTCTGTGCCTGGGAAGCAGAAGTGTTCACATTGCTTCGCAAAATCGCTTTTGTGCAGAAAACAGTAACACTTGTTCAGAACGAAAGAAAGCACAGAGCCCCAGATTTTATGTTGTCCTGGAGAGCTTGCAGAGCACTGGGGAAAAGCAGGCAGAGAATTCCCTGCTAGCACCTTCTCTGTGCCTGGGAAACAGAAGTGTTCCCATTGCTTCGCAGAATCGCTTTTGTGCAGAAAACAGTAACACTTGTTCAGAACGAAAGAAAGCACAGAGCCCCAGATTTTATGTTGTCCTGGAGAGCTTGCAGAGTACTGGGGAAAGGCAGGCAGAGAATTCCCTGCTAGCACCTTCTCTGTGCCTGGGAAACAGAAGTGTTCACATTGCTTCGCAGAATCGCTTTTGTGCAGAAAACAGTAACACTTGTTCAGAACGAAAGAAAGCACAGAGCCCCAGATTTTATGTTGTCCTGGAGAGCTTGCAGAGCACTGGGGAAAGGCAGGCAGAGAATTCTCTGCTAGCACCTTCTCTGTGCCTGGGAAGCAGAAGTCTTCACATTGCTTCGCAGAATCGCTTTTGTGCAGAAAACAGTAACACTTGTTCAGAACGAAAGAAAGCACAGAGCCCCAGATTTTATGTTGTCCTGGAGAGCTTGCAGAGCACTGGGAAAAGGCACGCAGAGAATTCCCTGCTAGCACCTTCTCTGTGCCTGTTCACATTGCTTCGCAGAATCGCTTTTGTGCAGAAAACAATAACACTTGTTCAGAAGGAAAGAAAGCACAGAGCCCCAGATTTTATGTTGTCCTGGAGAGCTTGCAGAGCACTGGGGAAAGGCAGGCAGAGAATTCCCTGCTAGCACCTTCTCTGTGCCTGGGAAGCAGAAGTGTTCACATTGCTTCGCAGAATCGCTTTTGTGCAGAAATCAGTAACACTTGTTCAGAACGAAAGAAAGCACAGAGCCCCAGATTTTATGTTGTCCTGGAGAGCTAGCAGAGCACTGGGGAAAAGCAGGCAGAGAATTCCCTGCTAGCACGTTCTCTGTTCCTGGGAAGCAGAAGTGTTCACATTGCTTCGCAGAATCGCTTTTGTGCAGAAAACAGTAACACTTGTTCAGAAGGAAAGAAAGCACAGAGCCCCAGATTTTATGTTGTCCTGGAGAGCTTGCAGAGCACTGGGGAAAAGCAGGCAGAGAATTCCCTGCTAGCACCTTCTCTGTGCCTGGGAAACAGAAGTGTTCCCATTGCTTCGCAGAATCGCTTTTGTGCAGAAAACAGTAACACTTGTTCAGAACGAAAGAAAGCACAGAGCCCCAGATTTTATGTTGTCCTGGAGAGCTTGCAGAGCACTGGGGAAAGGCAGGCAGAGAATTCCCTGCTAGCACCTTCTCTGTGCCTGGGAAACAGAAGTGTTCACATTGCTTCGCAGAATCGTTTTTGTGCAGAAAACAGTAACACTTGTTCAGAACGAAAGAAAGCACAGAGCCCCAGATTTTATGTTGTCCTGGAGAGCTAGCAGAGCACTGGGGAAAGGCAGGCAGAGAATTCCCTGCTAGCACCTTCTCTGTTCCTGGGAAGCAGAAGTGTTCACATTGCTTCGCAGAATCGCTTTTGTGCAGAAAACAGTAACACTTGTTCAGAACGAAAGAAGGCACAGAGCCCCAGATTTTATGTTGTCCTGGAGAGCTTGCAGAGCACTGGGGAAAAGCAGGCAGAGAATTCCCTGCTAGCACCTTCTCTGTGCCTGGGAAACAGAAGTGTTCCCATTGCTTCGCAGAATCGCTTTTCTGCAGAAAACAGTAACACTTGTTCAGAACGAAAGAAAGCACAGAGCCCCAGATTTTATGTTGTCCTGGAGAGCTTGCAGAGCACTGGGGAAAAGCAGGCAGAGATTTCCCTGCTAGCACGTTCTCTGTGCCTGGGAAGCAGAAGTGTTCAGATTGCTTCGCAGAATCGCTTTTGTGCAGAAAACAGTAACACTTGTTCAGAACGAAAGAAAGCACAGAGCCCCAGATTTGCTGTTGTCCTGGAGAGCTTGCAGAGCACTGGGGAAAGGCAGGCAGAGAATTCCCTGCTAGCACCTTCTCTGTGCCTGGGAAGCAGAAGTGTTCACATTGCTTCGCAGAATCGCTTTTGTGCAGAAATCAGTAACACTTGTTCAGAACGAAAGAAAGCACAGAGCCCCAGATTTTATGTTGTCCTGGAGAGCTAGCAGAGCACTGGGGAAAAGCAGGCAGAGAATTCCCTGCTAGCACGTTCTCTGTTCCTGGGAAGCAGAAGTGTTCACATTGCTTCGCAGAATCGCTTTTGTGCAGAAAACAGTAACACTTGTTCAGAACGAAAGAAAGCACAGAGCCCCAGATTTTATGTTGTCCTGGAGAGCTTGCAGAGCACTGGGGAAAAGCAGGCAGAGAATTCCCTGCTAGCACCTTCTCTGTGCCTGGGAAACAGAAGTGTTCCCATTGCTTCGCAGAATCGCTTTTGTGCAGAAAACAGTAACACTTGTTCAGAACGAAAGAATGCACAGAGCCCCAGATTTTATGTTGTCCTGGAGAGCTTGCAGAGCACTGGGGAAAGGCAGGCAGAGAATTCCCTGCTAGCACCTTCTCTGTGCCTGGGAAACAGAAGTGTTCACATTGCTTCGCAGAATCGCTTTTGTGCAGAAAACAGTAACACTTGTTCAGAACGAAAGAAAGCACAGAGCCCCAGATTTTATGTTGTCCTGGAGAGCTTGCAGAGCACTGGGGAAAGGCAGGCAGAGAATTCTCTGCTAGCACCTTCTCTGTGCCTGGGAAGCAGAAGTCTTCACATTGCTTCGCAGAATCGCTTTTGTGCAGAAAACAGTAACACTTGTTCAGAATGAAAGAAGGCACAGAGCCCCAGATTTTATGTTGTCCTGGAGAGCTTGCAGAGCACTGGGGAAAGGCAGGCAGAGAATTCCCTGCTAGCACCTTCTCTGTGCCTGGGAAGCAGAAGTCTTCACATTGCTTCGCAGAATCGCTTTTGTGCAGAAAACAGTAACACTTGTTCAGAACGAAAGAAAGCACAGAGCCCCAGATTTTATGTTGTCCTGGAGAGCTTGCAGAGCACTGGGAAAAGGCACGCAGAGAATTCCCTGCTAGCACCTTCTCTGTGCCTGTTCACATTGCTTCGCAGAATCGCTTTTGTGCAGAAAACAATAACACTTGTTCAGAAGGAAAGAAAGCACAGAGCCCCAGATTTTATGTTGTCCTGGAGAGCTTGCAGAGCACTGGGGAAAGGCAGGCAGAGAATTCCCTGCTAGCACCTTCTCTGTGCCTGGGAAGCAGAAGTGTTCACATTGCTTCGCAGAATCGCTTTTGTGCAGAAATCAGTAACACTTGTTCAGAACGAAAGAAAGCACAGAGCCCCAGATTTTATGTTGTCCTGGAGAGCTAGCAGAGCACTGGGGAAAAGCAGGCAGAGAATTCCCTGCTAGCACGTTCTCTGTTCCTGGGAAGCAGAAGTGTTCACATTGCTTCGCAGAATCGCTTTTGTGCAGAAAACAGTAACACTTGTTCAGAACGAAAGAAAGCACAGAGCCCCAGATTTTATGTTGTCCTGGAGAGCTTGCAGAGCACTGGGGAAAAGCAGGCAGAGAATTCCCTGCTAGCACCTTCTCTGTGCCTGGGAAACAGAAGTGTTCCCATTGCTTCGCAGAATCGCTTTTGTGCAGAAAACAGTAACACTTGTTCAGAACGAAAGAAAGCACAGAGCCCCAGATTTTATGTTGTCCTGGAGAGCTTGCAGAGCACTGGGGAAAGGCAGGCAGAGAATTCCCTGCTAGCACCTTCTCTGTGCCTGGGAAACAGAAGTGTTCCCATTGCTTCGCAGAATCGCTTTTGTGCAGAAAACAGTAACACTTGTTCAGAACGAAAGAAAGCACAGAGCCCCAGATTTTATGTTGTCCTGGAGAGCTTGCAGAGCACTGGGGAAAGGCAGGCAGAGAATTCTCTGCTAGCACCTTCTCTGTGCCTGGGAAGCAGAAGTCTTCACATTGCTTCGCAGAATCGCTTTTGTGCAGAAAACAGTAACACTTGTTCAGAACGAAAGAAAGCACAGAGCCCCAGATTTTATGTTGTCCTGGAGAGCTTGCAGAGCACTGGGGAAAGGCACGCAGAGAATTCCCTGCTAGCACCTTCTCTGTGCCTGTTCACATTGCTTCGCAGAATCGCTTTTGTGCAGAAAACAGTAACACTTGTTCAGAACGAAAGAAGGCACAGAGCCCCAGATTTTATGTTGTCCTGGAGAGCTTGCAGAGCACTGGGGAAAAGCAGGCAGAGAATTCCCTGCTAGCACCTTCTCTGTGCCTGTTCACATTGCTTCGCAGAATCGCTTTTGTGCAGAAAACAATAACACTTGTTCAGAACGAAAGAAAGCACAGAGCCCCAGATTTTATGTTGTCCTGGAGAGCTTGCAGAGCACTGGGGAAAAGCAGGCAGAGATTTCCCTGCTAGCACGTTCTCTGTGCCTGGGAAGCAGAAGTGTTCAGATTGCTTTGCAGAATCGCTTTTGTGCAGAAAACAGTAACACTTGTTCAGAACGAAAGAAAGCACAGAGCCCCAGATTTGCTGTTGTCCTGGAGAGCTTGCAGACCACTGGGGAAAGGCAGGCAGAGAATTCCCTGCTAGCACCTTCTCTGTGCCTGGGAAGCAGAAGTGTTCCCATTGCTTCGCAGAATCGCTTTTGTGCAGAAAACAGTAACACTTGTTCAGAACGAAAGAAAGCACAGAGCCCCAGATTTTATGTTGTCCTGGAGAGCTTGCAGAGCACTGGGGAAAAGCAGGCAGAGAATTCCCTGCTAGCACCTTCTCTGTGCCTGGGAAACAGAAGTGTTCCCATTGCTTCGCAGAATCGCTTTTGTGCAGAAAACAGTAACACTTGTTCAGAACGAAAGAAAGCACAGAGCCCCAGATTTTATGTTGTCCTGGAGAGCTTGCAGAGCACTGGGGAAAGGCAGGCAGAGAATTCTCTGCTAGCACCTTCTCTGTGCCTGGGAAGCAGAAGTCTTCACATTGCTTCGCAGAATCGCTTTTGTGCAGAAAACAGTAACACTTGTTCAGAACGAAAGAAGGCACAGAGCCCCAGATTTTATGTTGTCCTGGAGAGCTTGCAGAGCACTGGGGAAAGGCAGGCAGAGAATTCCCTGCTAGCACCTTCTCTGTGCCTGGGAAGCAAAAGTCTTCACATTGCTTCGCAGAATCGCTTTTGTGCAGAAAACAGTAACACTTGTTCAGAACGAAAGAAAGCACAGAGCCCCAGATTTTATGTTGTCCTGGAGAGCTTGCAGAGCACTGGGGAAAAGCAGGCAGAGAATTCCCTGCTAGCACCTTCTCTGTGCCTGGGAAGCAGAAGTGTTCACATTGCTTCGCAGAATCGCTTTTGTGCAGAAAACAGTAACACTTGTTCAGAACGAAAGAAAGCACAGAGCCCCAGATTTTATGTTGTCCTGGAGAGCTTGCAGAGCACTGGGGAAAGCAGGCAGAGAATTCCCTGCTAGCACCTTCTCTGTGCCTGGGAAGCAGAAGTGTTCACATTGCTTCGCAGAATCGCTTTTGTGCAGAAAACAGTAACACTTGTTCAGAACGAAAGAAAGCACAGAGCCCCAGATTTTATGTTGTCCTGGAGAGCTTGCAGAGCACTGGGGAAAAGCAGGCAGAGAATTCCCTGCTAGCACCTTCTCTGTGCCTGGGAAACAGAAGTGTTCCCATTGCTTCGCAGAATCGCTTTTGTGCAGAAAACAGTAACACTTGTTCAGAACGAAAGAAAGCACAGAGCCCCAGATTTTATGTTGTCCTGGAGAGCTTGCAGAGTACTGGGGAAAGGCAGGCAGAGAATTCCCTGCTAGCACCTTCTCTGTGCCTGGGAAACAGAAGTGTTCAGATTGCTTCGCAGAATCGCTTTTGTGCAGAAAACAGTAACACTTGTTCAGAACGAAAGAAAGCACAGAGCCCCAGATTTTATGTTGTCCTGGAGAGCTTGCAGAGCACTGGGGAAAGGCAGGCAGAGAATTCTCTGCTAGCACCTTCTCTGTGCCTGGGAAGCAGAAGTCTTCACATTGCTTCGCAGAATCGCTTTTGTGCAGAAAACAGTAACACTTGTTCAGAACGAAAGAAAGCACAGAGCCCCAGATTTGATGTTGTCCTGGAGAGCTTGCAGAGCACTGGGAAAAGGCACGCAGAGAATTCCCTGCTAGCACCTTCTCTGTGCCTGTTCACATTGCTTCACAGAATCGCTTTTGTGCAGAAAACAATAACACTTGTTCAGAAGGAAAGAAAGCACAGAGCCCCAGATTTTATGTTGTCCTGGAGAGCTTGCAGAGCACTGGGGAAAAGCAGGCAGAGATTTCCCTGCTAGCACGTTCTCTGTGCCTGGGAAGCAGAAGTGTTCAGATTGCTTCGCAGAATCGCTTTTGTGCAGAAAACAGTAACACTTGTTCAGAACGAAAGAAAGCACAGAGCCCCAGATTTTATGTTGTCCTGGAGAGCTTGCAGAGCACTGGGGAAAGGCAGGCAGAGAATTCCCTGCTAGCACCTTCTCTGTGCCTGGGAAGCAGAAGTCTTCACATTGCTTCGCAGAATCGCTTTTGTGCAGAAAACAGTAACACTTGTTCAGAACGAAAGAAAGCACAGAGCCCCAGATTTTATGTTGTCCTGGAGAGCTTGCAGAGCACTGGGGAAAGGCAGGCAGAGAATTCCCTGCTAGCACCTTCTCTGTGCCTGGGAAGCAGAAGTGTTCACATTGCTTCGCAGAATCGCTTTTGTGCAGAAATCAGTAACACTTGTTCAGAACGAAAGAAAGCACAGAGCCCCAGATTTTATGTTGTCCTGGAGAGCTAGCAGAGCACTGGGGAAAAGCAGGCAGAGAATTCCCTGCTAGCACGTTCTCTGTTCCTGGGAAGCAGAAGTGTTCACATTGCTTCGCAGAATCGCTTTTGTGCAGAAAACAGTAACACTTGTTCAGAACGAAAGAAAGCACAGAGCCCCAGATTTTATGTTGTCCTGGAGAGCTTGCAGAGCACTGGGGAAAAGCAGGCAGAGAATTCCCTGCTAGCACCTTCTCTGTGCCTGGGAAACAGAAGTGTTCCCATTGCTTCGCAGAATCGCTTTTGTGCAGAAAACAGTAACACTTGTTCAGAACGAAAGAAAGCACAGAGCCCCAGATTTTATGTTGTCCTGGAGAGCTTGCAGAGCACTGGGGAAAGGCAGGCAGAGAATTCCCTGCTAGCACCTTCTCTGTGCCTGGGAAACAGAAGTGTTCCCATTGCTTCGCAGAATCGCTTTTGTGCAGAAAACAGTAACACTTGTTCAGAACGAAAGAAAGCACAGAGCCCCAGATTTTATGTTGTCCTGGAGAGCTTGCAGAGCACTGGGGAAAGGCAGGCAGAGAATTCTCTGCTAGCACCTTCTCTGTGCCTGGGAAGCAGAAGTCTTCACATTGCTTCGCAGAATCGCTTTTGTGCAGAAAACAGTAACACTTGTTCAGAACGAAAGAAAGCACAGAGCCCCAGATTTTATGTTGTCCTGGAGAGCTTGCAGAGCACTGGGGAAAGGCACGCAGAGAATTCCCTGCTAGCACCTTCTCTGTGCCTGTTCACATTGCTTCGCAGAATCGCTTTTGTGCAGAAAACAGTAACACTTGTTCAGAACGAAAGAAGGCACAGAGCCCCAGATTTTATGTTGTCCTGGAGAGCTTGCAGAGCACTGGGGAAAAGCAGGCAGAGAATTCCCTGCTAGCACCTTCTCTGTGCCTGTTCACATTGCTTCGCAGAATCGCTTTTGTGCAGAAAACAATAACACTTGTTCAGAACGAAAGAAAGCACAGAGCCCCAGATTTTATGTTGTCCTGGAGAGCTTGCAGAGCACTGGGGAAAAGCAGGCAGAGATTTCCCTGCTAGCACGTTCTCTGTGCCTGGGAAGCAGAAGTGTTCAGATTGCTTTGCAGAATCGCTTTTGTGCAGAAAACAGTAACACTTGTTCAGAACGAAAGAAAGCACAGAGCCCCAGATTTGCTGTTGTCCTGGAGAGCTTGCAGACCACTGGGGAAAGGCAGGCAGAGAATTCCCTGCTAGCACCTTCTCTGTGCCTGGGAAGCAGAAGTGTTCCCATTGCTTCGCAGAATCGCTTTTGTGCAGAAAACAGTAACACTTGTTCAGAACGAAAGAAAGCACAGAGCCCCAGATTTTATGTTGTCCTGGAGAGCTTGCAGAGCACTGGGGAAAAGCAGGCAGAGAATTCCCTGCTAGCACCTTCTCTGTGCCTGGGAAACAGAAGTGTTCCCATTGCTTCGCAGAATCGCTTTTGTGCAGAAAACAGTAACACTTGTTCAGAACGAAAGAAAGCACAGAGCCCCAGATTTTATGTTGTCCTGGAGAGCTTGCAGAGCACTGGGGAAAGGCAGGCAGAGAATTCTCTGCTAGCACCTTCTCTGTGCCTGGGAAGCAGAAGTCTTCACATTGCTTCGCAGAATCGCTTTTGTGCAGAAAACAGTAACACTTGTTCAGAACGAAAGAAGGCACAGAGCCCCAGATTTTATGTTGTCCTGGAGAGCTTGCAGAGCACTGGGGAAAGGCAGGCAGAGAATTCCCTGCTAGCACCTTCTCTGTGCCTGGGAAGCAAAAGTCTTCACATTGCTTCGCAGAATCGCTTTTGTGCAGAAAACAGTAACACTTGTTCAGAACGAAAGAAAGCACAGAGCCCCAGATTTTATGTTGTCCTGGAGAGCTTGCAGAGCACTGGGGAAAAGCAGGCAGAGAATTCCCTGCTAGCACCTTCTCTGTGCCTGGGAAGCAGAAGTGTTCACATTGCTTCGCAGAATCGCTTTTGTGCAGAAAACAGTAACACTTGTTCAGAACGAAAGAAAGCACAGAGCCCCAGATTTTATGTTGTCCTGGAGAGCTTGCAGAGCACTGGGGAAAGCAGGCAGAGAATTCCCTGCTAGCACCTTCTCTGTGCCTGGGAAGCAGAAGTGTTCACATTGCTTCGCAGAATCGCTTTTGTGCAGAAAACAGTAACACTTGTTCAGAACGAAAGAAAGCACAGAGCCCCAGATTTTATGTTGTCCTGGAGAGCTTGCAGAGCACTGGGGAAAAGCAGGCAGAGAATTCCCTGCTAGCACCTTCTCTGTGCCTGGGAAACAGAAGTGTTCCCATTGCTTCGCAGAATCGCTTTTGTGCAGAAAACAGTAACACTTGTTCAGAACGAAAGAAAGCACAGAGCCCCAGATTTTATGTTGTCCTGGAGAGCTTGCAGAGTACTGGGGAAAGGCAGGCAGAGAATTCCCTGCTAGCACCTTCTCTGTGCCTGGGAAACAGAAGTGTTCAGATTGCTTCGCAGAATCGCTTTTGTGCAGAAAACAGTAACACTTGTTCAGAACGAAAGAAAGCACAGAGCCCCAGATTTTATGTTGTCCTGGAGAGCTTGCAGAGCACTGGGGAAAGGCAGGCAGAGAATTCTCTGCTAGCACCTTCTCTGTGCCTGGGAAGCAGAAGTCTTCCCATTGCTTCGCAGAATCGCTTTTGTGCAGAAAACAGTAACACTTGTTCAGAACGAAAGAAAGCACAGAGCCCCAGATTTGATGTTGTCCTGGAGAGCTTGCAGAGCACTGGGAAAAGGCACGCAGAGAATTCCCTGCTAGCACCTTCTCTGTGCCTGTTCACATTGCTTCACAGAATCGCTTTTGTGCAGAAAACAATAACACTTGTTCAGAAGGAAAGAAAGCACAGAGCCCCAGATTTTATGTTGTCCTGGAGAGCTTGCAGAGCACTGGGGAAAAGCAGGCAGAGATTTCCCTGCTAGCACGTTCTCTGTGCCTGGGAAGCAGAAGTGTTCAGATTGCTTCGCAGAATCGCTTTTGTGCAGAAAACAGTAACACTTGTTCAGAACGAAAGAAAGCACAGAGCCCCAGATTTTATGTTGTCCTGGAGAGCTTGCAGAGCACTGGGGAAAGGCAGGCAGAGAATTCCCTGCTAGCACCTTCTCTGTGCCTGGGAAGCAGAAGTCTTCACATTGCTTCGCAGAATCGCTTTTGTGCAGAAAACAGTAACACTTGTTCAGAACGAAAGAAAGCACAGAGCCCCAGATTTTATGTTGTCCTGGAGAGCTTGCAGAGCACTGGGGAAAGGCAGGCAGAGAATTCCCTGCTAGCACCTTCTCTGTGCCTGGGAAGCAGAAGTGTTCACATTGCTTCGCAGAATCGCTTTTGTGCAGAAAACAGTAACACTTGTTCAGAACGAAAGAAAGCACAGAGCCCCAGATTTTATGTTGTCCTGGAGAGCTAGCAGAGCACTGGGGAAAAGCAGGCAGAGAATTCCCTGCTAGCACGTTCTCTGTTCCTGGGAAGCAGAAGTGTTCACATTGCTTCGCAGAATCGCTTTTGTGCAGAAAACAGTAACACTTGTTCAGAACGAAAGAAAGCACAGAGCCCCAGATTTTATGTTGTCCTGGAGAGCTTGCAGAGCACTGGGGAAAAGCAGGCAGAGAATTCCCTGCTAGCACCTTCTCTGTGCCTGGGAAACAGAAGTGTTCCCATTGCTTCGCAGAATCGCTTTTGTGCAGAAAACAGTAACACTTGTTCAGAACGAAAGAAAGCACAGAGCCCCAGATTTTATGTTGTCCTGGAGAGCTTGCAGAGCACTGGGGAAAGGCAGGCAGAGAATTCCCTGCTAGCACCTTCTCTGTGCCTGGGAAACAGAAGTGTTCACATTGCTTCGCAGAATCGCTTTTGTGCAGAAAACAGTAACACTTGTTCAGAACGAAAGAAAGCACAGAGCCCCAGATTTTATGTTGTCCTGGAGAGCTTGCAGAGCACTGGGGAAAGGCAGGCAGAGAATTCTCTGCTAGCACCTTCTCTGTGCCTGGGAAGCAGAAGTCTTCACATTGCTTCGCAGAATCGCTTTTGTGCAGAAAACAGTAACACTTGTTCAGAACGAAAGAAAGCACAGAGCCCCAGATTTTATGTTGTCCTGGAGAGCTTGCAGAGCACTGGGGAAAGGCAGGCAGAGAATTCCCTGCTAGCACCTTCTCTGTGCCTGTTCACATTGCTTCGCAGAATCGCTTTTGTGCAGAAAACAGTAACACTTGTTCAGAACGAAAGAAGGCACAGAGCCCCAGATTTTATGTTGTCCTGGAGAGCTTGCAGAGCACTGGGGAAAAGCAGGCAGAGAATTCCCTGCTAGCACCTTCTCTGTGCCTGTTCACATTGCTTCGCAGAATCGCTTTTGTGCAGAAAACAATAACACTTGTTCAGAACGAAAGAAAGCACAGAGCCCCAGATTTTATGTTGTCCTGGAGAGCTTGCAGAGCACTGGGGAAAAGCAGGCAGAGATTTCCCTGCTAGCACGTTCTCTGTGCCTGGGAAGCAGAAGTGTTCAGATTGCTTTGCAGAATCGCTTTTGTGCAGAAAACAGTAACACTTGTTCAGAACGAAAGAAAGCACAGAGCCCCAGATTTGCTGTTGTCCTGGAGAGCTTGCAGACCACTGGGGAAAGGCAGGCAGAGAATTCCCTGCTAGCACCTTCTCTGTGCCTGGGAAGCAGAAGTGTTCCCATTGCTTCGCAGAATCGCTTTTGTGCAGAAAACAGTAACACTTGTTCAGAACGAAAGAAAGCACAGAGCCCCAGATTTTATGTTGTCCTGGAGAGCTTGCAGAGCACTGGGGAAAAGCAGGCAGAGAATTCCCTGCTAGCACCTTCTCTGTGCCTGGGAAACAGAAGTGTTCCCATTGCTTCGCAGAATCGCTTTTGTGCAGAAAACAGTAACACTTGTTCAGAACGAAAGAAAGCACAGAGCCCCAGATTTTATGTTGTCCTGGAGAGCTTGCAGAGCACTGGGGAAAGGCAGGCAGAGAATTCTCTGCTAGCACCTTCTCTGTGCCTGGGAAGCAGAAGTCTTCACATTGCTTCGCAGAATCGCTTTTGTGCAGAAAACAGTAACACTTGTTCAGAACGAAAGAAGGCACAGAGCCCCAGATTTTATGTTGTCCTGGAGAGCTTGCAGAGCACTGGGGAAAGGCAGGCAGAGAATTCCCTGCTAGCACCTTCTCTGTGCCTGGGAAGCAAAAGTCTTCACATTGCTTCGCAGAATCGCTTTTGTGCAGAAAACAGTAACACTTGTTCAGAACGAAAGAAAGCACAGAGCCCCAGATTTTATGTTGTCCTGGAGAGCTTGCAGAGCACTGGGGAAAAGCAGGCAGAGAATTCCCTGCTAGCACCTTCTCTGTGCCTGGGAAGCAGAAGTGTTCACATTGCTTCGCAGAATCGCTTTTGTGCAGAAAACAGTAACACTTGTTCAGAACGAAAGAAAGCACAGAGCCCCAGATTTTATGTTGTCCTGGAGAGCTTGCAGAGCACTGGGGAAAGCAGGCAGAGAATTCCCTGCTAGCACCTTCTCTGTGCCTGGGAAGCAGAAGTGTTCACATTGCTTCGCAGAATCGCTTTTGTGCAGAAAACAGTAACACTTGTTCAGAACGAAAGAAAGCACAGAGCCCCAGATTTTATGTTGTCCTGGAGAGCTTGCAGAGCACTGGGGAAAAGCAGGCAGAGAATTCCCTGCTAGCACCTTCTCTGTGCCTGGGAAACAGAAGTGTTCCCATTGCTTCGCAGAATCGCTTTTGTGCAGAAAACAGTAACACTTGTTCAGAACGAAAGAAAGCACAGAGCCCCAGATTTTATGTTGTCCTGGAGAGCTTGCAGAGTACTGGGGAAAGGCAGGCAGAGAATTCCCTGCTAGCACCTTCTCTGTGCCTGGGAAACAGAAGTGTTCAGATTGCTTCGCAGAATCGCTTTTGTGCAGAAAACAGTAACACTTGTTCAGAACGAAAGAAAGCACAGAGCCCCAGATTTTATGTTGTCCTGGAGAGCTTGCAGAGCACTGGGGAAAGGCAGGCAGAGAATTCTCTGCTAGCACCTTCTCTGTGCCTGGGAAGCAGAAGTCTTCCCATTGCTTCGCAGAATCGCTTTTGTGCAGAAAACAGTAACACTTGTTCAGAACGAAAGAAAGCACAGAGCCCCAGATTTGATGTTGTCCTGGAGAGCTTGCAGAGCACTGGGAAAAGGCACGTAGAGAATTCCCTGCTAGCACCTTCTCTGTGCCTGTTCACATTGCTTCACAGAATCGCTTTTGTGCAGAAAACAATAACACTTGTTCAGAAGGAAAGAAAGCACAGAGCCCCAGATTTTATGTTGTCCTGGAGAGCTTGCAGAGCACTGGGGAAAAGCAGGCAGAGATTTCCCTGCTAGCACGTTCTCTGTGCCTGGGAAGCAGAAGTGTTCAGATTGCTTCGCAGAATCGCTTTTGTGCAGAAAACAGTAACACTTGTTCAGAACGAAAGAAAGCACAGAGCCCCAGATTTTATGTTGTCCTGGAGAGCTTGCAGAGCACTGGGGAAAGGCAGGCAGAGAATTCCCTGCTAGCACCTTCTCTGTGCCTGGGAAGCAGAAGTCTTCACATTGCTTCGCAGAATCGCTTTTGTGCAGAAAACAGTAACACTTGTTCAGAACGAAAGAAAGCACAGAGCCCCAGATTTTATGTTGTCCTGGAGAGCTTGCAGAGCACTGGGGAAAGGCAGGCAGAGAATTCCCTGCTAGCACCTTCTCTGTGCCTGGGAAGCAGAAGTGTTCACATTGCTTCGCAGAATCGCTTTTGTGCAGAAAACAGTAACACTTGTTCAGAACGAAAGAAAGCACAGAGCCCCAGATTTTATGTTGTCCTGGAGAGCTAGCAGAGCACTGGGGAAAAGCAGGCAGAGAATTCCCTGCTAGCACGTTCTCTGTTCCTGGGAAGCAGAAGTGTTCACATTGCTTCGCAGAATCGCTTTTGTGCAGAAAACAGTAACACTTGTTCAGAACGAAAGAAAGCACAGAGCCCCAGATTTTATGTTGTCCTGGAGAGCTTGCAGAGCACTGGGGAAAAGCAGGCAGAGAATTCCCTGCTAGCACCTTCTCTGTGCCTGGGAAACAGAAGTGTTCCCATTGCTTCGCAGAATCGCTTTTGTGCAGAAAACAGTAACACTTGTTCAGAACGAAAGAAAGCACAGAGCCCCAGATTTTATGTTGTCCTGGAGAGCTTGCAGAGCACTGGGGAAAGGCAGGCAGAGAATTCCCTGCTAGCACCTTCTCTGTGCCTGGGAAACAGAAGTGTTCACATTGCTTCGCAGAATCGCTTTTGTGCAGAAAACAGTAACACTTGTTCAGAACGAAAGAAAGCACAGAGCCCCAGATTTTATGTTGTCCTGGAGAGCTTGCAGAGCACTGGGGAAAGGCAGGCAGAGAATTCTCTGCTAGCACCTTCTCTGTGCCTGGGAAGCAGAAGTCTTCACATTGCTTCGCAGAATCGCTTTTGTGCAGAAAACAGTAACACTTGTTCAGAACGAAAGAAAGCACAGAGCCCCAGATTTTATGTTGTCCTGGAGAGCTTGCAGAGCACTGGGGAAAGGCACGCAGAGAATTCCCTGCTAGCACCTTCTCTGTGCCTGTTCACATTGCTTCGCAGAATCGCTTTTGTGCAGAAAACAGTAACACTTGTTCAGAACGAAAGAAGGCACAGAGCCCCAGATTTTATGTTGTCCTGGAGAGCTTGCAGAGCACTGGGGAAAAGCAGGCAGAGAATTCCCTGCTAGCACCTTCTCTGTGCCTGTTCACATTGCTTCGCAGAATCGCTTTTGTGCAGAAAACAATAACACTTGTTCAGAACGAAAGAAAGCACAGAGCCCCAGATTTTATGTTGTCCTGGAGAGCTTGCAGAGCACTGGGGAAAAGCAGGCAGAGATTTCCCTGCTAGCACGTTCTCTGTGCCTGGGAAGCAGAAGTGTTCAGATTGCTTTGCAAAATCGCTTTTGTGCAGAAAACAGTAACACTTGTTCAGAACGAAAGAAAGCACAGAGCCCCAGATTTGCTGTTGTCCTGGAGAGCTTGCAGACCACTGGGGAAAGGCAGGCAGAGAATTCCCTGCTAGCACCTTCTCTGTGCCTGGGAAGCAGAAGTGTTCACATTGCTTCGCAGAATCGCTTTTGTGCAGAAAACAGTAACACTTGTTCAGAACGAAAGAAAGCACAGAGCCCCAGATTTTATGTTGTCCTGGAGAGCTTGCAGAGCACTGGGAAAAGGCACGCAGAGAATTCCCTGCTAGCACCTTCTCTGTGCCTGTTCACATTGCTTCGCAGAATCGCTTTTGTGCAGAAAACAATAACACTTGTTCAGAAGGAAAGAAAGCACAGAGCCCCAGATTTTATGTTGTCCTGGAGAGCTTGCAGAGCACTGGGGAAAAGCAGGCAGAGATTTCCCTGCTAGCACGTTCTCTGTGCCTGGGAAGCAGAAGTGTTCAGATTGCTTCGCAGAATCGCTTTTGTGCAGAAAACAGTAACACTTGTTCAGAACGAAAGAAAGCACAGAGCCCCAGATTTGCTGTTGTCCTGGAGAGCTTGCAGAGCACTGGGGAAAGGCAGGCAGAGAATTCCCTGCTAGCACCTTCTCTGTGCCTGGGAAGCAGAAGTGTTCACATTGCTTCGCAGAATCGCTTTTGTGCAGAAAACAGTAACACTTGTTCAGAACGAAAGAAAGCACAGAGCCCCAGATTTTATGTTGTCCTGGAGAGCTTGCAGAGCACTGGGGAAAGGCAGGCAGAGAATTCCCTGCTAGCACCTTCTCTGTGCCTGGGAAGCAGAAGTGTTCACATTGCTTCACAGAATCGCTTTTGTGCAGAAATCAGTAACACTTGTTCAGAACGAAAGAAAGCACAGAGCCCCAGATTTTATGTTGTCCTGGAGAGCTTGCAGAGCACTGGGGAAAAGCAGGCAGAGAATTCCCTGCTAGCACGTTCTCTGTTCCTGGGAAGCAGAAGTGTTCACATTGCTTCGCAGAATCGCTTTTGTGCAGAAAACAGTAACACTTGTTCAGAACGAAAGAAAGCACAGAGCCCCAGATTTTATGTTGTCCTGGAGAGCTTGCAGAGCACTGGGGAAAAGCAGGCAGAGAATTCCCTGCTAGCACCTTCTCTGTGCCTGGGAAACAGAAGTGTTCCCATTGCTTCGCAGAATCGCTTTTGTGCAGAAAACAGTAACACTTGTTCAGAACGAAAGAATGCACAGAGCCCCAGATTTTATGTTGTCCTGGAGAGCTTGCAGAGCACTGGGGAAAGGCAGGCAGAGAATTCCCTGCTAGCACCTTCTCTGTGCCTGGGAAACAGAAGTGTTCACATTGCTTCGCAGAATCGCTTTTGTGCAGAAAACAGTAACACTTGTTCAGAACGAAAGAAAGCACAGAGCCCCAGATTTTATGTTGTCCTGGAGAGCTTGCAGAGCACTGGGGAAAGGCAGGCAGAGAATTCTCTGCTAGCACCTTCTCTGTGCCTGGGAAGCAGAAGTCTTCACATTGCTTCGCAGAATCGCTTTTGTGCAGAAAACAGTAACACTTGTTCAGAACGAAAGAAGGCACAGAGCCCCAGATTTTATGTTGTCCTGGAGAGCTTGCAGAGCACTGGGGAAAGGCAGGCAGAGAATTCCCTGCTAGCACCTTCTCTGTGCCTGGGAAGCAGAAGTCTTCACATTGCTTCGCAGAATCGCTTTTGTGCAGAAAACAGTAACACTTGTTCAGAACGAAAGAAAGCACAGAGCCCCAGATTTTATGTTGTCCTGGAGAGCTTGCAGAGCACTGGGGAAAAGCAGGCAGAGAATTCCCTGCTAGCACCTTCTCTGTGCCTGGGAAGCAGAAGTGTTCACATTGCTTCGCAGAATCGCTTTTGTGCAGAAAACAGTAACACTTGTTCAGAACGAAAGAAAGCACAGAGCCCCAGATTTTATGTTGTCCTGGAGAGCTTGCAGAGCACTGGGGAAAAGCAGGCAGAGAATTCCCTGCTAGCACCTTCTCTGTGCCTGGGAAGCAGAAGTGTTCACATTGCTTCGCAGAATCGCTTTTGTGCAGAAAACAGTAACACTTGTTCAGAACGAAAGAAAGCACAGAGCCCCAGATTTTATGTTGTCCTGGAGAGCTTGCAGAGCACTGGGGAAAAGCAGGCAGAGAATTCCCTGCTAGCACCTTCTCTGTGCCTGGGAAGCAGAAGTCTTCCCATTGCTTCGCAGAATCGCTTTTGTGCAGAAAACAGTAACACTTGTTCAGAACGAAAGAAAGCACAGAGCCCCAGATTTTATGTTGTCCTGGAGAGCTTGCAGAGCACTGGGAAAAGGCACGCAGAGAATTCCCTGCTAGCACCTTCTCTGTGCCTGTTCACATTGCTTCGCAGAATCGCTTTTGTGCAGAAAACAATAACACTTGTTCAGAAGGAAAGAAAGCACAGAGCCCCAGATTTTATGTTGTCCTGGAGAGCTTGCAGAGCACTGGGGAAAGGCAGGCAGAGAATTCCCTGCTAGCACCTTCTCTGTGCCTGGGAAGCAGAAGTGTTCACATTGCTTCGCAGAATCGCTTTTGTGCAGAAATCAGTAACACTTGTTCAGAACGAAAGAAAGCACAGAGCCCCAGATTTTATGTTGTCCTGGAGAGCTAGCAGAGCACTGGGGAAAAGCAGGCAGAGAATTCCCTGCTAGCACGTTCTCTGTTCCTGGGAAGCAGAAGTGTTCACATTGCTTCGCAGAATCGCTTTTGTGCAGAAAACAGTAACACTTGTTCAGAAGGAAAGAAAGCACAGAGCCCCAGATTTTATGTTGTCCTGGAGAGCTTGCAGAGCACTGGGGAAAAGCAGGCAGAGAATTCCCTGCTAGCACCTTCTCTGTGCCTGGGAAACAGAAGTGTTCCCATTGCTTCGCAGAATCGCTTTTGTGCAGAAAACAGTAACACTTGTTCAGAACGAAAGAAAGCACAGAGCCCCAGATTTTATGTTGTCCTGGAGAGCTTGCAGAGCACTGGGGAAAGGCAGGCAGAGAATTCCCTGCTAGCACCTTCTCTGTGCCTGGGAAACAGAAGTGTTCACATTGCTTCGCAGAATCGTTTTTGTGCAGAAAACAGTAACACTTGTTCAGAACGAAAGAAAGCACAGAGCCCCAGATTTTATGTTGTCCTGGAGAGCTAGCAGAGCACTGGGGAAAGGCAGGCAGAGAATTCCCTGCTAGCACCTTCTCTGTTCCTGGGAAGCAGAAGTGTTCACATTGCTTCGCAGAATCGCTTTTGTGCAGAAAACAGTAACACTTGTTCAGAACGAAAGAAGGCACAGAGCCCCAGATTTTATGTTGTCCTGGAGAGCTTGCAGAGCACTGGGGAAAAGCAGGCAGAGAATTCCCTGCTAGCACCTTCTCTGTGCCTGGGAAACAGAAGTGTTCCCATTGCTTCGCAGAATCGCTTTTCTGCAGAAAACAGTAACACTTGTTCAGAACGAAAGAAAGCACAGAGCCCCAGATTTTATGTTGTCCTGGAGAGCTTGCAGAGCACTGGGGAAAAGCAGGCAGAGATTTCCCTGCTAGCACGTTCTCTGTGCCTGGGAAGCAGAAGTGTTCAGATTGCTTCGCAGAATCGCTTTTGTGCAGAAAACAGTAACACTTGTTCAGAACGAAAGAAAGCACAGAGCCCCAGATTTGCTGTTGTCCTGGAGAGCTTGCAGAGCACTGGGGAAAGGCAGGCAGAGAATTCCCTGCTAGCACCTTCTCTGTGCCTGGGAAGCAGAAGTGTTCACATTGCTTCGCAGAATCGCTTTTGTGCAGAAAACAGTAACACTTGTTCAGAACGAAAGAAAGCACAGAGCCCCAGATTTTATGTTGTCCTGGAGAGCTTGCAGAGCACTGGGGAAAGGCAGGCAGAGAATTCCCTGCTAGCACCTTCTCTGTGCCTGGGAAGCAGAAGTGTTCACATTGCTTCGCAGAATCGCTTTTGTGCAGAAATCAGTAACACTTGTTCAGAACGAAAGAAAGCACAGAGCCCCAGATTTTATGTTGTCCTGGAGAGCTAGCAGAGCACTGGGGAAAAGCAGGCAGAGAATTCCCTGCTAGCACGTTCTCTGTTCCTGGGAAGCAGAAGTGTTCACATTGCTTCGCAGAATCGCTTTTGTGCAGAAAACAGTAACACTTGTTCAGAACGAAAGAAAGCACAGAGCCCCAGATTTTATGTTGTCCTGGAGAGCTTGCAGAGCACTGGGGAAAAGCAGGCAGAGAATTCCCTGCTAGCACCTTCTCTGTGCCTGGGAAACAGAAGTGTTCCCATTGCTTCGCAGAATCGCTTTTGTGCAGAAAACAGTAACACTTGTTCAGAACGAAAGAATGCACAGAGCCCCAGATTTTATGTTGTCCTGGAGAGCTTGCAGAGCACTGGGGAAAGGCAGGCAGAGAATTCCCTGCTAGCACCTTCTCTGTGCCTGGGAAACAGAAGTGTTCACATTGCTTCGCAGAATCGCTTTTGTGCAGAAAACAGTAACACTTGTTCAGAACGAAAGAAAGCACAGAGCCCCAGATTTTATGTTGTCCTGGAGAGCTTGCAGAGCACTGGGGAAAGGCAGGCAGAGAATTCTCTGCTAGCACCTTCTCTGTGCCTGGGAAGCAGAAGTCTTCACATTGCTTCGCAGAATCGCTTTTGTGCAGAAAACAGTAACACTTGTTCAGAACGAAAGAAGGCACAGAGCCCCAGATTTTATGTTGTCCTGGAGAGCTTGCAGAGCACTGGGGAAAGGCAGGCAGAGAATTCCCTGCTAGCACCTTCTCTGTGCCTGGGAAGCAGAAGTCTTCACATTGCTTCGCAGAATCGCTTTTGTGCAGAAAACAGTAACACTTGTTCAGAACGAAAGAAAGCACAGAGCCCCAGATTTTATGTTGTCCTGGAGAGCTTGCAGAGCACTGGAAAAAGGCACGCAGAGAATTCCCTGCTAGCACCTTCTCTGTGCCTGTTCACATTGCTTCGCAGAATCGCTTTTGTGCAGAAAACAGTAACACTTGTTCAGAAGGAAAGAAAGCACAGAGCCCCAGATTTTATGTTGTCCTGGAGAGCTTGCAGAGCACTGGGGAAAGGCAGGCAGAGAATTCCCTGCTAGCACCTTCTCTGTGCCTGGGAAGCAGAAGTGTTCACATTGCTTCGCAGAATCGCTTTTGTGCAGAAATCAGTAACACTTGTTCAGAACGAAAGAAAGCACAGAGCCCCAGATTTTATGTTGTCCTGGAGAGCTAGCAGAGCACTGGGGAAAAGCAGGCAGAGAATTCCCTGCTAGCACGTTCTCTGTTCCTGGGAAGCAGAAGTGTTCACATTGCTTCGCAGAATCGCTTTTGTGCAGAAAACAGTAACACTTGTTCAGAACGAAAGAAAGCACAGAGCCCCAGATTTTATGTTGTCCTGGAGAGCTTGCAGAGCACTGGGGAAAAGCAGGCAGAGAATTCCCTGCTAGCACCTTCTCTGTGCCTGGGAAACAGAAGTGTTCCCATTGCTTCGCAGAATCGCTTTTGTGCAGAAAACAGTAACACTTGTTCAGAACGAAAGAAAGCACAGAGCCCCAGATTTTATGTTGTCCTGGAGAGCTTGCAGAGCACTGGGGAAAGGCAGGCAGAGAATTCCCTGCTAGCACCTTCTCTGTGCCTGGGAAACAGAAGTGTTCCCATTGCTTCGCAGAATCGCTTTTGTGCAGAAAACAGTAACACTTGTTCAGAACGAAAGAAAGCACAGAGCCCCAGATTTTATGTTGTCCTGGAGAGCTTGCAGAGCACTGGGGAAAGGCAGGCAGAGAATTCTCTGCTAGCACCTTCTCTGTGCCTGGGAAGCAGAAGTCTTCACATTGCTTCGCAGAATCGCTTTTGTGCAGAAAACAGTAACACTTGTTCAGAACGAAAGAAAGCACAGAGCCCCAGATTTTATGTTGTCCTGGAGAGCTTGCAGAGCACTGGGGAAAGGCACGCAGAGAATTCCCTGCTAGCACCTTCTCTGTGCCTGTTCACATTGCTTCGCAGAATCGCTTTTGTGCAGAAAACAGTAACACTTGTTCAGAACGAAAGAAGGCACAGAGCCCCAGATTTTATGTTGTCCTGGAGAGCTTGCAGAGCACTGGGGAAAAGCAGGCAGAGAATTCCCTGCTAGCACCTTCTCTGTGCCTGTTCACATTGCTTCGCAGAATCGCTTTTGTGCAGAAAACAGTAACACTTGTTCAGAACGAAAGAAGGCACAGAGCCCCAGATTTTATGTTGTCCTGGAGAGCTTGCAGAGCACTGGGGAAAGGCAGGCAGAGAATTCCCTGCTAGCACCTTCTCTGTGCCTGGGAAGCAGAAGTCTTCACATTGCTTCGCAGAATCGCTTTTGTGCAGAAAACAGTAACACTTGTTCAGAACGAAAGAAAGCACAGAGCCCCAGATTTTATGTTGTCCTGGAGAGCTTGCAGAGCACTGGGGAAAGCAGGCAGAGAATTCCCTGCTAGCACCTTCTCTGTGCCTGGGAAGCAGAAGTGTTCACATTGCTTCGCAGAATCGCTTTTGTGCAGAAAACAGTAACACTTGTTCAGAACGAAAGAAAGCACAGAGCCCCAGATTTTATGTTGTCCTGGAGAGCTTGCAGAGCACTGGGGAAAAGCAGGCAGAGAATTCCCTGCTAGCACCTTCTCTGTGCCTGGGAAACAGAAGTGTTCCCATTGCTTCGCAGAATCGCTTTTGTGCAGAAAACAGTAACACTTGTTCAGAACGAAAGAAAGCACAGAGCCCCAGATTTTATGTTGTCCTGGAGAGCTTGCAGAGTACTGGGGAAAGGCAGGCAGAGAATTCCCTGCTAGCACCTTCTCTGTGCCTGGGAAACAGAAGTGTTCAGATTGCTTCGCAGAATCGCTTTTGTGCAGAAAACAGTAACACTTGTTCAGAACGAAAGAAAGCACAGAGCCCCAGATTTTATGTTGTCCTGGAGAGCTTGCAGAGCACTGGGGAAAGGCAGGCAGAGAATTCTCTGCTAGCACCTTCTCTGTGCCTGGGAAGCAGAAGTCTTCCCATTGCTTCGCAGAATCGCTTTTGTGCAGAAAACAGTAACACTTGTTCAGAACGAAAGAAAGCACAGAGCCCCAGATTTGATGTTGTCCTGGAGAGCTTGCAGAGCACTGGGAAAAGGCACGCAGAGAATTCCCTGCTAGCACCTTCTCTGTGCCTGTTCACATTGCTTCACAGAATCGCTTTTGTGCAGAAAACAATAACACTTGTTCAGAAGGAAAGAAAGCACAGAGCCCCAGATTTTATGTTGTCCTGGAGAGCTTGCAGAGCACTGGGGAAAAGCAGGCAGAGATTTCCCTGCTAGCACGTTCTCTGTGCCTGGGAAGCAGAAGTGTTCAGATTGCTTCGCAGAATCGCTTTTGTGCAGAAAACAGTAACACTTGTTCAGAACGAAAGAAAGCACAGAGCCCCAGATTTTATGTTGTCCTGGAGAGCTTGCAGAGCACTGGGGAAAGGCAGGCAGAGAATTCCCTGCTAGCACCTTCTCTGTGCCTGGGAAGCAGAAGTCTTCACATTGCTTCGCAGAATCGCTTTTGTGCAGAAAACAGTAACACTTGTTCAGAACGAAAGAAAGCACAGAGCCCCAGATTTTATGTTGTCCTGGAGAGCTTGCAGAGCACTGGGGAAAGGCAGGCAGAGAATTCCCTGCTAGCACCTTCTCTGTGCCTGGGAAGCAGAAGTGTTCACATTGCTTCGCAGAATCGCTTTTGTGCAGAAAACAGTAACACTTGTTCAGAACGAAAGAAAGCACAGAGCCCCAGATTTTATGTTGTCCTGGAGAGCTAGCAGAGCACTGGGGAAAAGCAGGCAGAGAATTCCCTGCTAGCACGTTCTCTGTTCCTGGGAAGCAGAAGTGTTCACATTGCTTCGCAGAATCGCTTTTGTGCAGAAAACAGTAACACTTGTTCAGAACGAAAGAAAGCACAGAGCCCCAGATTTTATGTTGTCCTGGAGAGCTTGCAGAGCACTGGGGAAAAGCAGGCAGAGAATTCCCTGCTAGCACCTTCTCTGTGCCTGGGAAACAGAAGTGTTCCCATTGCTTCGCAGAATCGCTTTTGTGCAGAAAACAGTAACACTTGTTCAGAACGAAAGAAAGCACAGAGCCCCAGATTTTATGTTGTCCTGGAGAGCTTGCAGAGCACTGGGGAAAGGCAGGCAGAGAATTCCCTGCTAGCACCTTCTCTGTGCCTGGGAAACAGAAGTGTTCACATTGCTTCGCAGAATCGCTTTTGTGCAGAAAACAGTAACACTTGTTCAGAACGAAAGAAAGCACAGAGCCCCAGATTTTATGTTGTCCTGGAGAGCTTGCAGAGCACTGGGGAAAGGCAGGCAGAGAATTCTCTGCTAGCACCTTCTCTGTGCCTGGGAAGCAGAAGTCTTCACATTGCTTCGCAGAATCGCTTTTGTGCAGAAAACAGTAACACTTGTTCAGAACGAAAGAAAGCACAGAGCCCCAGATTTTATGTTGTCCTGGAGAGCTTGCAGAGCACTGGGGAAAGGCACGCAGAGAATTCCCTGCTAGCACCTTCTCTGTGCCTGTTCACATTGCTTCGCAGAATCGCTTTTGTGCAGAAAACAGTAACACTTGTTCAGAACGAAAGAAGGCACAGAGCCCCAGATTTTATGTTGTCCTGGAGAGCTTGCAGAGCACTGGGGAAAAGCAGGCAGAGAATTCCCTGCTAGCACCTTCTCTGTGCCTGTTCACATTGCTTCGCAGAATCGCTTTTGTGCAGAAAACAATAACACTTGTTCAGAACGAAAGAAAGCACAGAGCCCCAGATTTTATGTTGTCCTGGAGAGCTTGCAGAGCACTGGGGAAAAGCAGGCAGAGATTTCCCTGCTAGCACGTTCTCTGTGCCTGGGAAGCAGAAGTGTTCAGATTGCTTTGCAGAATCGCTTTTGTGCAGAAAACAGTAACACTTGTTCAGAACGAAAGAAAGCACAGAGCCCCAGATTTGCTGTTGTCCTGGAGAGCTTGCAGACCACTGGGGAAAGGCAGGCAGAGAATTCCCTGCTAGCACCTTCTCTGTGCCTGGGAAGCAGAAGTGTTCACATTGCTTCGCAGAATCGCTTTTGTGCAGAAAACAGTAACACTTGTTCAGAACGAAAGAAAGCACAGAGCCCCAGATTTTATGTTGTCCTGGAGAGCTTGCAGAGCACTGGGGAAAAGCAGGCAGAGAATTCCCTGCTAGCACCTTCTCTGTGCCTGGGAAACAGAAGTGTTCCCATTGCTTCGCAGAATCGCTTTTGTGCAGAAAACAGTAACACTTGTTCAGAACGAAAGAAAGCACAGAGCCCCAGATTTTATGTTGTCCTGGAGAGCTAGCAGAGCACTGAGGAAAAGCAGGCAGAGAATTCCCTGCTAGCACCTTCTCTGTTCCTGGGAAGCAGAAGTGTTCCCATTGCTTCGCAGAATCGCTTTTGTGCAGAAAACAGTAACACTTGTTCAGAACGAAAGAAAGCACAGAGCCCCAGATTTTATGTTGTCCTGGAGAGCTAGCAGAGCACTGGGGAAAAGCAGGCAGAGATTTCCCTGCTAGCACGTTCTCTGTGCCTGGGAAGCAGAAGTGTTCACATTGCTTCGCAGAATCGCTTTTGTGCAGAAAACAGTAACACTTGTTCAGAACGAAAGAAAGCACAGAGCCCCAGATTTTATGTTGTCCTGGAGAGCTTGCAGAGCACTGGGGAAAGGCAGGCAGAGAATTCCCTGCTAGCACCTTCTCTGTGCCTGGGAAGCAGAAGTCTTCACATTGCTTCGCAGAATCGCTTTTGTGCAGAAAACAGTAACACTTGTTCAGAACGAAAGAAAGCACAGAGCCCCAGATTTTATGTTGTCCTGGAGAGCTTGCAGAGCACTGGGGAAAAGCAGGCAGAGAATTCCCTGCTAGGACCTTCTCTGTGCCTGGGAAGCAGAAGTGTTCACATTGCTTCGCAGAATCGCTTTTCTGCAGAAAACAGTAACACTTGTTCAGAACGAAAGAAAGCACAGAGCCCCAGATTTTATGTTGTCCTGGAGAGCTTGCAGAGCACTGGGGAAAAGCAGGCAGAGAATTCCCTGCTAGCACCTTCTCTGTGCCTGGGAAACAGAAGTGTTCCCATTGCTTCGCAGAATCGCTTTTGTGCAGAAAACAGTAACACTTGTTCAGAACGAAAGAAAGCACAGAGCCCCAGATTTTATGTTGTCCTGGAGAGCTTGCAGAGCACTGGGGAAAGGCAGGCAGAGAATTCCCTGCTAGCACCTTCTCTGTGCCTGGGAAACAGAAGTGTTCACATTGCTTCGCAGAATCGCTTTTGTGCAGAAAACAGTAACACTTGTTCAGAACGAAAGAAAGCACAGAGCCCCAGATTTGCTGTTGTCCTGGAGAGCTTGCAGAGCACTGGGGAAAGGCAGGCAGAGAATTCCCTGCTAGCACCTTCTCTGTGCATGGGAAGCAGAAGTGTTCACATTGCTTCGCAGAATCGCTTTTGTGCAGAAAACAGTAACACTTGTTCAGAACGAAAGAAAGCACAGAGCCCCAGATTTTATGTTGTCCTGGAGAGCTTGCAGAGCACTGGGGAAAAGCAGGCAGAGAATTCCCTGCTAGCACCTTCTCTGTGCCTGGGAAACAGAAGTGTTCCCATTGCTTCGCAGAATCGCTTTTGTGCAGAAAACAGTAACACTTGTTCAGAACGAAAGAAAGCACAGAGCCCCAGATTTTATGTTGTCCTGGAGAGCTTGCAGAGCACTGGGGAAAATCAGGCAGAGAATTCCCTGCTAGCACCTTCTCTGTGTCTGGGAAGCAGAAGTGTTCACATTGCTTCGCAGAATCACTTTTGTGCAGAAAACAGTAACACTTGTTCAGAACGAAAGAAAGCACAGAGCCCCAGATTTTATGTTGTCCTGGAGAGCTTGCAGAGCACTGGGGAAAAGCAGGCAGAGAATTCCCTGCTAGCACCTTCTCTGTGCCTGTTCACATTGCTTCGCAGAATCGCTTTTGTGCAGAAAACAGTAACACTTGTTCAGAACGAAAGAAAGCACAGAGCCCCAGATTTTATGTTGTCCTGGAGAGCTTGCAGAGCACTGGGGAAAGGCAGGCAGAGAATTCCCTGTTAGCCCCTTCTCTGTGCCTGGGAAGCAGAAGTGTTCAGATTGCTTTGCAGAATCGCTTTTGTGCAGAAAACAGTAACACTTGTTCAGAACGAAAGAAAGCACAGAGCCCCAGATTTGCTGTTGTCCTGGAGAGCTTGCAGAGCACTGGGGAAAGGCAGGCAGAGATTTCCCTGCTAGCACGTTCTCTGTGCCTGGGAAGCAGAAGTGTTCCCATTGCTTCGCAGAATCGCTTTTGTGCAGAAAACAGTAACACTTGTTCAGAACGAAAGAAAGCACAGAGCCCCAGATTTTATGTTGTCCTGGAGAGCTTGCAGAGCACTGGGGAAAGGCAGGCAGAGAATTCCCTGCTAGCACCTTCTCTGTGCCTGTTCACATTGCTTCGCAGAATCGCTTTTGTGCAGAAAACAGTAACACTTGTTCAGAACGAAAGAAAGCACAGAGCCCCAGATTTTATGTTGTCCTGGAGAGCTTGCAGAGCACTGGGGAAAGGCAGGCAGAGAATTCCCTGTTAGCCCCTTCTCTGTGCCTGGGAAGCAGAAGTGTTCACATTGCTTCGCAGAATCGCTTTTGTGCAGAAAACAGTAACACTTGTTCAGAACGAAAGAAAGCACAGAGCCCCAGATTTGCTGTTGTCCTGGAGAGCTTGCAGAACACTGGGGAAAAGCAGGCAGAGAATTCCCTGCTAGCACCTTTTCTGTGCCTGTTCACATTGCTTCGCATAATTGCTTTTGTGCAGAAAACAGTAACACTTGTTCAGAACGAAAGAAAGCACAGAGCCCCAGATTTTATGTTGTCCTGGAGAGCTTGCAGAGCACTGGGGAAAAGCAGGCAGAGAATTCCCTGCTAGCACCTTCTCTGTGCCTGTTCACATTGCTTCGCATAATCGCTTTTGTGCAGAAAACAGTAACACTTGTTCAGAACGAAAGAAAGCACAGAGCCCCAGATTTTATGTTGTCCTGGAGAGCTTGCAGAGCACTGGGGAAAGGCAGGCAGAGAATTCCCTGCTAGCACCTTCTCTGTGCCTGGGAAGCAGAAGTGTTCACATTGCTTCGCAGAATCGCTTTTGTGCAGAAAACAGTAACACTTGTTCAGAACGAAAGAAAGCACAGAGCCCCAGATTTTATGTTGTCCTGGAGAGCTTGCAGAGCACTGGGGAAAAGCAGGCAGAGAATTCCCTGCTAGCACCTTCTCTGTGCCTGTTCACATTGCTTCGCATAATCGCTTTTGTGCAGAAAACAGTAACACTTGTTCAGAACGAAAGAAAGCACAGAGCCCCAGATTTGCTGTTGTCCTGGAGAGCTTGCAGAACACTGGGGAAAAGCAGGCAGAGAATTCCCTGCTAGCACCTTCTCTGTGCCTGTTCACATTGCTTCGCAGAATCGCTTTTGTGCAGAAAACAGTAACACTTGTTCAGAACGAAAGAAAGCACAGAGCCCCAGATTTTATGTTGTCCTGGAGAGCTTGCAGAGCACTGGGGAAAGGCAGGCAGAGAATTCCCTGCTAGCACCTTCTCTGTGCCTGGGAAGCAGAACTGTTCACATTGCTTCGCAGAATCGCTTTTGTGCAGAAAACAGTAACACTTGTTCAGAACGAAAGAAAGCACAGAGCCCCAGATTTTATGTTGTCCTGGAGAGCTTGCAGAGCACTGGGGAAAGGCAGGCAGAGAATTCCCTGCTAGCACCTTCTCTGTGCCTGGGAAGCAGAAGTCTTCACATTGCTTCGCAGAATCGCTTTTGTGCAGAAAACAGTAACACTTGTTCAGAACGAAAGAAAGCACAGAGCCCCAGATTTTATGTTGTCCTGGAGAGCTTGCAGAGCACTGGGGAAAGGCAGGCAGAGAATTCCCTGCTAGCACCTTCTCTGTGCCTGGGAAGCAGAAGTGTTCACATTGCTTCGCAGAATCGCTTTTGTGCAGAAAACAGTAACACTTGTTCAGAACGAAAGAAAGCACAGAGCCCCAGATTTTATGTTGTCCTGGAGAGCTTGCAGAGCACTGGGGAAAAGCAGGCAGAGAATTCCCTGCTAGCACCTTCTCTGTGCCTCTTCACATTGCTTCGCAGAATCGCTTTTGTGCAGAAAACAGTAACACTTGTTCAGAACGAAAGAAAGCACAGAGCCCCAGATTTTATGTTGTCCTGGAGAGCTTGCAGAGCACTGGGGAAAGGCAGGCAGAGAATTCCCTGCTAGCACCTTCTCTGTGCCTGGGAAGCAGAAGTGTTCACATTGCTTCGCAGAATCGCTTTTGTGCAGAAAACAGTAACACTTGTTCAGAACGAAAGAAAGCACAGAGCCCCAGATTTGCTGTTGTCCTGGAGAGCTTGCAGAGCACTGGGGAAAGGCAGGCAGAGATTTCCCTGCTAGCACCTTCTCTGTGCCTGGGAAGCAGAATTGTTCACATTGCTTCGCAGAATCGCTTTTGTGCAGAAAACAGTAACACTTGTTCAGAACGAAAGAAAGCACAGAGCCCCAGATTTTATGTTGTCCTGGAGAGCTTGCAGAGCACTGGGGAAAGGCAGGCAGAGAATTCCCTGCTAGCACCTTCTCTGTGCCTGTTCACATTGCTTCGCAGAATCGCTTTTGTGCAGAAAACAGTAACACTTGTTCAGAACGAAAGAAAGCACAGAGCCCCAGATTTGCTGTTGTCCTGGAGAGCTTGCAGAGCACTGGGGAAAGGCAGGCAGAGAATTCCCTGTTAGCCCCTTCTCTGTGCCTGGGAAGCAGGAGTGTTCACATTGCTTCGCAGAATCGCTTTTGTGCAGAAAACAGTAACACTTGTTCAGAACGAAAGAAAGCACAGAGCCCCAGATTTTATGTTGTCCTGGAGAGCTTGCAGAGCACTGGGGAAAAGCAGGCAGAGAATTCCCTGCTAGCACCTTCTCTGTGCCTGTTCACATTGCTTCGCATAATCGCTTTTGTGCAGAAAACAGTAACACTTGTTCAGAACGAAAGAAAGCACAGAGCCCCAGATTTTATGTTGTCCTGGAGAGCTTGCAGAGCACTGGGGAAAGGCAGGCAGAGAATTCCCTGCTAGCACCTTCTCTGTGCCTGGGAAGCAGAAGTGTTCACATTGCTTCGCAGAATCGCTTTTGTGCAGAAAACAGTAACACTTGTTCAGAACGAAAGAAAGCACAGAGCCCCAGATTTTATGTTGTCCTGGAGAGCTTGCAGAGCACTGGGGAAAAGCAGGCAGAGAATTCCCTGCTAGCACCTTCTCTGTGCCTGTTCACATTGCTTCGCATAATCGCTTTTGTGCAGAAAACAGTAACACTTGTTCAGAACGAAAGAAAGCACAGAGCCCCAGATTTGCTGTTGTCCTGGAGAGCTTGCAGAACACTGGGGAAAAGCAGGCAGAGAATTCCCTGCTAGCACCTTCTCTGTGCCTGTTCACATTGCTTCGCAGAATCGCTTTTGTGCAGAAAACAGTAACACTTGTTCAGAACGAAAGAAAGCACAGAGCCCCAGATTTTATGTTGTCCTGGAGAGCTTGCAGAGCACTGGGGAAAAGCAGGCAGAGAATTCCCTGATAGCACCTTTTCTGTGCCTGTTCACATTGCTTCGCAGAATCGCTTTTGTGCAGAAAACAGTAACACTTGTTCAGAACGAAAGAAAGCACAGAGCCCCAGATTTTATGTTGTCCTGGAGAGCTTGCAGAGCACTGGGGAAAGGCAGGCAGAGAATTCCCTGCTAGCACCTTCTCTGTGCCTGGGAAGCAGAACTGTTCACATTGCTTCGCAGAATCGCTTTTGTGCAGAAAACAGTAACACTTGTTCAGAACGAAAGAAAGCACAGAGCCCCAGATTTTATGTTGTCCTGGAGAGCTTGCAGAGCACTGGGGAAAGGCAGGCAGAGAATTCCCTGCTAGCACCTTCTCTGTGCCTGGGAAGCAGAAGTCTTCACATTGCTTCGCAGAATCGCTTTTGTGCAGAAAACAGTAACACTTGTTCAGAACGAAAGAAAGCACAGAGCCCCAGATTTTATGTTGTCCTGGAGAGCTTGCAGAGCACTGGGGAAAGGCAGGCAGAGAATTCCCTGCTAGCACCTTCTCTGTGCCTGGGAAGCAGAAGTGTTCACATTGCTTCGCAGAATCGCTTTTGTGCAGAAAACAGTAACACTTGTTCAGAACGAAAGAAAGCACAGAGCCCCAGATTTTATGTTGTCCTGGAGAGCTTGCAGAGCACTGGGGAAAAGCAGGCAGAGAATTCCCTGCTAGCACCTTCTCTGTGCCTCTTCACATTGCTTCGCAGAATCGCTTTTGTGCAGAAAACAGTAACACTTGTTCAGAACGAAAGAAAGCACAGAGCCCCAGATTTTATGTTGTCCTGGAGAGCTTGCAGAGCACTGGGGAAAGGCAGGCAGAGAATTCCCTGCTAGCACCTTCTCTGTGCATGGGAAGCAGAAGTGTTCACATTGCTTCGCAGAATCGCTTTTGTGCAGAAAACAGTAACACTTGTTCAGAACGAAAGAAAGCACAGAGCCCCAGATTTGCTGTTGTCCTGGAGAGCTTGCAGAGCACTGGGGAAAGGCAGGCAGAGAATTCCCTGCTAGCACCTTCTCTGTGCCTGGGAAGCAGAAGTGTTCACATTGCTTCGCAGAATCGCTTTTGTGCAGAAAACAGTAACACTTGTTCAGAACGAAAGAAAGCACAGAGCCCCAGATTTTAATGTTGTCCTGGAGAGCTTGCAGAGCACTGGGGAAAGGCAGGCAGAGAATTCCCTGCTAGCACCTTCTCTGTGCCTGGGAAGCAGAACTGTTCACATTGCTTGGCAGAATCACTTTTGTGCAGAAAACAGTAACACTTGTTCAGAACGAAAGAAAGCACAGAGCCCCAGATTTTATGTTGTCCTGGAGAGCTTGCAGAGCACTGGGGAAAAGCAGGCAGAGAATTCCCTGCTAGCACCTTCTCTGTGCCTGTTCACATTGCTTCGCAGAATCGCTTTTGTGCAGAAAACAGTAACACTTGTTCAGAACGAAAGAAAGCACAGAGCCCCAGATTTTATGTTGTCCTGGAGAGCTTGCAGAGCACTGGGGAAAGGCAGGCAGAGAATTCCCTGTTAGCCCCTTCTCTGTGCCTGGGAAGCAGAAGTGTTCACATTGCTTCGCAGAATCGCTTTTGTGCAGAAAACAGTAACACTTGTTCAGAACGAAAGAAAGCACAGAGCCCCAGATTTTATGTTGTCCTGGAGAGCTTGCAGAGCACTGGGGAAAAGCAGGCAGAGAATTCCCTGCTAGCACCTTCTCTGTGCCTGTTCACATTGCTTCGCATAATTGCTTTTGTGCAGAAAACAGTAACACTTGTTCAGAACGAAAGAAAGCACAGAGCCCCAGATTTTATGTTGTCCTGGAGAGCTTGCAGAGCGCTGGGGAAAAGCAGGCAGAGAATTCCCTGATAGCACCTTTTCTGTGCCTGTTCACATTGCTTCGCAGAATCGCTTTTGTGCAGAAAACAGTAACACTTGTTCAGAACGAAAGAAAGCACAGAGCCCCAGATTTTATGTTGTCCTGGAGAGCTTGCAGAGCACTGGGGAAAGGCAGGCAGAGAATTCCCTGCTAGCACCTTCTCTGTGCCAGGGAAGCAGAACTGTTCACATTGCTTCGCATAATCGCTTTTGTGCAGAAAACAGTAACACTTGTTCAGAACGAAAGAAAGCACAGAGCCCCAGATTTTATGTTGTCCTGGAGATCTTGCAGAGCACTGGGGAAAGGCAGGCAGAGAATTCCCTGCTAGCACCTTCTCTGTGCCTGGGAAGCAGAACTGTTAACATTGCTTGGCAGAATCGCTTTTGTGCAGAAAACAGTAACACTTGTTCAGAACGAAAGAAAGCACAGAGCCCCAGATTTGATGTTGTCCTGGAGAGCTTGCAGAGCACTGGGGAAAGGCAGGCAGAGAATTCCCTGCTAGCACCTTCTCTGTGCCTGGGAAGCAGAAGTCTTCACATTGCTTCGCAGAATCGCTTTTGTGCAGAAAACAGTAACACTTGTTCAGAACGAAAGAAAGCACAGAGCCCCAGATTTTATGTTGTCCTGGAGAGCTTGCAGAGCACTGGGGAAAGGCAGGCAGAGAATTCCCTGCTAGCACCTTCTCTGTGCCTGGGAAGAAGTGTTCACATTGCTTCGCAGAATCGCTTTTGTGCAGAAAACAGTAACACTTGTTCAGAACGAAAGAAAGCACAGAGCCCCAGATTTTATGTTGTCCTGGAGAGCTTGCAGAGCACTGGGGAAAAGCAGGCAGAGAATTCCCTGCTAGCACCTTTTCTGTGCCTGTTCACATTGCTTCGCATAATTGCTTTTGTGCAGAAAACAGTAACACTTGTTCAGAACGAAAGAAAGCACAGAGCCCCAGATTTGCTGTTGTCCTGGAGAGCTTGCAGAACACTGGGGAAAAGCAGGCAGAGAATTCCCTGCTAGCACCTTCTCTGTGCATGTTCACATTGCTTCGCAGAATCGCTTTTGTGCAGAAAACAGTAACACTTGTTCAGAACGAAAGAAAGCACAGAGCCCCAGATTTTATGTTGTCCTGGAGATCTTGCAGAGCACTGGGGAAAGGCAGGCAGAGAATTCCCTGCTAGCACCTTCTCTGTGCCTGGGAAGCAGAACTGTTCACATTGCATGGCAGAATCGCTTTTGTGCAGAAAACAGTAACACTTGTTCAGAACGAAAGAAAGCACAGAGCCCCAGATTTTATGTTGTCCTGGAGAGCTTGCAGAGCACTGGGGAAAAGCAGGCAGAGAATTCCCTGCTAGCACCTTCTCTGTGCCTGGGAAGCAGAAGTGTTCACATTGCTTCGCAGAATCACTTTTGTGCAGAAAACAGTAACACTTGTTCAGAACGAAAGAAAGCACAGAGCCCCAGATTTTATGTTGTCCTGGAGAGCTTGCAGAGCACTGGGGAAAGGCAGGCAGAGAATTCCCTGCTAGCACCTTCTCTGTGCCTGTTCACATTGCTTCGCAGAATCGCTTTTGTGCAGAAAACAGTAACACTTGTTCAGAACGAAAGAAAGCACAGAGCCCCAGATTTGCTGTTGTCCTGGAGAGCTTGCAGAGCACTGGGGAAAGGCAGGCAGAGAATTCCCTGCTAGCACCTTCTCTGTGCCTGGGAAGCAGAAGTGTTCACATTGCTTGGCAGAATCGCTTTTGTGCAGAAAACAGTAACACTTGTTCAGAACGAAAGAAAGCACAGAGCCCCAGATTTTATGTTGTCCTGGAGAGCTTGCAGAGCACTGGGGAAAGGCAGGCAGAGAATTCCCTGCTAGCACCTTCTCTGTGCCTGTTCACATTGCTTCGCAGAATCGCTTTTGTGCAGAAAACAGTAACACTTGTTCAGAACGAAAGAAAGCACAGAGCCCCAGATTTTATGTTGTCCTGGAGAGCTTGCAGAGCACTGGGGAAAGGCAGGCAGAGAATTCCCTGTTAGCCCCTTCTCTGTGCCTGGGAAGCAGAAGTGTTCACATTGCTTCGCAGAATCGCTTTTGTGCAGAAAACAGTAACACTTGTTCAGAACGAAAGAAAGCACAGAGCCCCAGATTTGCTGTTGTCCTGGAGAGCTTGCAGAACACTGGGGAAAAGCAGGCAGAGAATTCCCTGCTAGCACCTTTTCTGTTCCTGTTCACATTGCTTCGCATAATTGATTTTGTGCAGAAAACAGTAACACTTGTTCAGAACGAAAGAAAGCACAGAGCCCCAGATTTTATGTTGTCCTGGAGAGCTTGCAGAGCACTGGGGAAAAGCAGGCAGAGAATTCCCTGCTAGCACCTTCTCTGTGCCTGTTCACATTGCTTCGCATAATCGCTTTTGTGCAGAAAACAGTAACACTTGTTCAGAACGAAAGAAAGCACAGAGCCCCAGATTTTATGTTGTCCTGGAGAGCTTGCAGAGCACTGGGGAAAGGCAGGCAGAGAATTCCCTGCTAGCACCTTCTCTGTGCCTGGGAAGCAGAAGTGTTCACATTGCTTCGCAGAATCGCTTTTGTGCAGAAAACAGTAACACTTGTTCAGAACGAAAGAAAGCACAGAGCCCCAGATTTTATGTTGTCCTGGAGAGCTTGCAGAGCACTGGGGAAAAGCAGGCAGAGAATTCCCTGCTAGCACCTTCTCTGTGCCTGTTCACATTGCTTCGCATAATCGCTTTTGTGCAGAAAACAGTAACACTTGTTCAGAACGAAAGAAAGCACAGAGCCCCAGATTTGCTGTTGTCCTGGAGAGCTTGCAGAGCACTGGGGAAAGGCAGGCAGAGAATTCCCTGTTAGCCCCTTCTCTGTGCCTGGGAAGCAGAAGTGTTCACATTGCTTCGCAGAATCGCTTTTGTGCAGAAAACAGTAACACTTGTTCAGAACGAAAGAAAGCACAGAGCCCCAGATTTGCTGTTGTCCTGGAGAGCTTGCAGAGCACTGGGGAAAGGCAGGCAGAGAATTCCCTGCTAGCACCTTCTCTGTGCCTGGGAAGCAGAAGTGTTCACATTGCTTGGCAGAATCGCTTTTGTGCAGAAAACAGTAACACTTGTTCAGAACGAAAGAAAGCACAGAGCCCCAGATTTTATGTTGTCCTGGAGAGCTTGCAGAGCACTGGGGAAAGGCAGGCAGAGAATTCCCTGCTAGCACCTTCTCTGTGCCTGTTCACATTGCTTCGCAGAATCGCTTTTGTGCAGAAAACAGTAACACTTGTTCAGAACGAAAGAAAGCACAGAGCCCCAGATTTTATGTTGTCCTGGAGAGCTTGCAGAGCACTGGGGAAAGGCAGGCAGAGAATTCCCTGTTAGCCCCTTCTCTGTGCCTGGGAAGCAGAAGTGTTCACATTGCTTCGCAGAATCGCTTTTGTGCAGAAAACAGTAACACTTGTTCAGAACGAAAGAAAGCACAGAGCCCCAGATTTGCTGTTGTCCTGGAGAGCTTGCAGAACACTGGGGAAAAGCAGGCAGAGAATTCCCTGCTAGCACCTTTTCTGTGCCTGTTCACATTGCTTCGCATAATTGATTTTGTGCAGAAAACAGTAACACTTGTTCAGAACGAAAGAAAGCACAGAGCCCCAGATTTTATGTTGTCCTGGAGAGCTTGCAGAGCACTGGGGAAAAGCAGGCAGAGAATTCCCTGCTAGCACCTTCTCTGTGCCTGTTCACATTGCTTCGCATAATCGCTTTTGTGCAGAAAACAGTAACACTTGTTCAGAACGAAAGAAAGCACAGAGCCCCAGATTTTATGTTGTCCTGGAGAGCTTGCAGAGCACTGGGGAAAGGCAGGCAGAGAATTCCCTGCTAGCACCTTCTCTGTGCCTGGGAAGCAGAAGTGTTCACATTGCTTCGCAGAATCGCTTTTGTGCAGAAAACAGTAACACTTGTTCAGAACGAAAGAAAGCACAGAGCCCCAGATTTTATGTTGTCCTGGAGAGCTTGCAGAGCACTGGGGAAAAGCAGGCAGAGAATTCCCTGCTAGCACCTTCTCTGTGCCTGTTCACATTGCTTCGCATAATCGCTTTTGTGCAGAAAACAGTAACACTTGTTCAGAACGAAAGAAAGCACAGAGCCCCAGATTTGCTGTTGTCCTGGAGAGCTTGCAGAGCACTGGGGAAAGGCAGGCAGAGAATTCCCTGTTAGCCCCTTCTCTGTGCCTGGGAAGCAGAAGTGTTCACATTGCTTCGCAGAATCGCTTTTGTGCAGAAAACAGTAACACTTGTTCAGAACGAAAGAAAGCACAGAGCCCCAGATTTGCTGTTGTCCTGGAGAGCTTGCAGAGCACTGGGGAAAGGCAGGCAGAGAATTCCCTGCTAGCACCTTCTCTGTGCCTGGGAAGCAGAAGTGTTCACATTGCTTGGCAGAATCGCTTTTGTGCAGAAAACAGTAACACTTGTTCAGAACGAAAGAAAGCACAGAGCCCCAGATTTTATGTTGTCCTGGAGAGCTTGCAGAGCACTGGGGAAAGGCAGGCAGAGAATTCCCTGCTAGCACCTTCTCTGTGCCTGTTCACATTGCTTCGCAGAATCGCTTTTGTGCAGAAAACAGTAACACTTGTTCAGAACGAAAGAAAGCACAGAGCCCCAGATTTTATGTTGTCCTGGAGAGCTTGCAGAGCACTGGGGAAAGGCAGGCAGAGAATTCCCTGTTAGCCCCTTCTCTGTGCCTGGGAAGCAGAAGTGTTCACATTGCTTCGCAGAATCGCTTTTGTGCAGAAAACAGTAACACTTGTTCAGAACGAAAGAAAGCACAGAGCCCCAGATTTGCTGTTGTCCTGGAGAGCTTGCAGAACACTGGGGAAAAGCAGGCAGAGAATTCCCTGCTAGCACCTTTTCTGTGCCTGTTCACATTGCTTCGCATAATTGATTTTGTGCAGAAAACAGTAACACTTGTTCAGAACGAAAGAAAGCACAGAGCCCCAGATTTTATGTTGTCCTGGAGAGCTTGCAGAGCACTGGGGAAAAGCAGGCAGAGAATTCCCTGCTAGCACCTTCTCTGTGCCTGTTCACATTGCTTCGCATAATCGCTTTTGTGCAGAAAACAGTAACACTTGTTCAGAACGAAAGAAAGCACAGAGCCCCAGATTTTATGTTGTCCTGGAGAGCTTGCAGAGCACTGGGGAAAGGCAGGCAGAGAATTCCCTGCTAGCACCTTCTCTGTGCCTGGGAAGCAGAAGTGTTCACATTGCTTCGCAGAATCGCTTTTGTGCAGAAAACAGTAACACTTGTTCAGAACGAAAGAAAGCACAGAGCCCCAGATTTTATGTTGTCCTGGAGAGCTTGCAGAGCACTGGGGAAAAGCAGGCAGAGAATTCCCTGCTAGCACCTTCTCTGTGCCTGTTCACATTGCTTCGCATAATCGCTTTTGTGCAGAAAACAGTAACACTTGTTCAGAACGAAAGAAAGCACAGAGCCCCAGATTTGCTGTTGTCCTGGAGAGCTTGCAGAACACTGGGGAAAAGCAGGCAGAGAATTCCCTGCTAGCACCTTTTCTGTGCCTGTTCACATTGCTTCGCATAATCGCTTTTGTGCAGAAAACAGTAACACTTGTTCAGAACGAAAGAAAGCACAGAGCCCCAGATTTTATGTTGTCCTGGAGAGCTTGCAGAGCACTGGGGAAAAGCAGGCAGAGAATTCCCTGCTAGCACCTTCTCTGTGCCTGGGAAGCAGAACTGTTCACATTGCTTGGCAGAATCACTTTTGTGCAGAAAACAGTAACACTTGTTCAGAACGAAAGAAAGCACAGAGCCCCAGATTTTATGTTGTCCTGGAGAGCTTGCAGAGCACTGGGGAAAAGCAGGCAGAGAATTCCCTGCTAGCACCTTCTCTGTGCCTGTTCACATTGCTTCGCATAATCGCTTTTGTGCAGAAAACAGTAACACTTGTTCAGAACGAAAGAAAGCACAGAGCCCCAGATTTTATGTTGTCCTGGAGAGCTTGCAGAGCACTGGGGAAAGGCAGGCAGAGAATTCCCTGCTAGCACCTTCTCTGTGCCTGGGAAGCAGAAGTGTTCACATTGCTTCGCAGAATCGCTTTTGTGCAGAAAACAGTAACACTTGTTCAGAACGAAAGAAAGCACAGAGCCCCAGATTTTATGTTGTCCTGGAGAGCTTGCAGAGCACTGGGGAAAAGCAGGCAGAGAATTCCCTGCTAGCACCTTCTCTGTGCCTGTTCACATTGCTTCGCATAATCGCTTTTGTGCAGAAAACAGTAACACTTGTTCAGAACGAAAGAAAGCACAGAGCCCCAGATTTGCTGTTGTCCTGGAGAGCTTGCAGAACACTGGGGAAAAGCAGGCAGAGAATTCCCTGCTAGCACCTTTTCTGTGCCTGTTCACATTGCTTCGCATAATCGCTTTTGTGCAGAAAACAGTAACACTTGTTCAGAACGAAAGAAAGCACAGAGCCCCAGATTTTATGTTGTCCTGGAGAGCTTGCAGAGCACTGGGGAAAAGCAGGCAGAGAATTCCCTGATAGCACCTTTTCTGTGCCTGTTCACATTGCTTCGCAGAATCGCTTTTGTGCAGAAAACAGTAACACTTGTTCAGAACGAAAGAAAGCACAGAGCCCCAGATTTTATGTTGTCCTGGAGAGCTTGCAGAGCACTGGGGAAAAGCAGGCAGAGAATTCCCTGCTAGCACCTTCTCTGTGCCTGGGAAACAGAAGTGTTCCCATTGCTTCGCAGAATCGCTTTTGTGCAGAAAACAGTAACACTTGTTCAGAACGAAAGAAAGCACAGAGCCCCAGATTTTATGTTGTCCTGGAGAGCTTGCAGAGCACTGGGGAAAATCAGGCAGAGAATTCCCTGCTAGCACCTTCTCTGTGTCTGGGAAGCAGAAGTGTTCACATTGCTTCGCAGAATCACTTTTGTGCAGAAAACAGTAACACTTGTTCAGAACGAAAGAAAGCACAGAGCCCCAGATTTTATGTTGTCCTGGAGAGCTTGCAGAGCACTGGGGAAAAGCAGGCAGAGAATTCCCTGCTAGCACCTTCTCTGTGCCTGTTCACATTGCTTCGCAGAATCGCTTTTGTGCAGAAAACAGTAACACTTGTTCAGAACGAAAGAAAGCACAGAGCCCCAGATTTTATGTTGTCCTGGAGAGCTTGCAGAGCACTGGGGAAAGGCAGGCAGAGAATTCCCTGTTAGCCCCTTCTCTGTGCCTGGGAAGCAGAAGTGTTCAGATTGCTTTGCAGAATCGCTTTTGTGCAGAAAACAGTAACACTTGTTCAGAACGAAAGAAAGCACAGAGCCCCAGATTTGCTGTTGTCCTGGAGAGCTTGCAGAGCACTGGGGAAAGGCAGGCAGAGATTTCCCTGCTAGCACCTTCTCTGTGCCTGGGAAGCAGAATTGTTCACATTGCTTCGCAGAATCGCTTTTGTGCAGAAAACAGTAACACTTGTTCAGAACGAAAGAAAGCACAGAGCCCCAGATTTTATGTTGTCCTGGAGAGCTTGCAGAGCACTGGGGAAAGGCAGGCAGAGAATTCCCTGCTAGCACCTTCTCTGTGCCTGTTCACATTGCTTCGCAGAATCGCTTTTGTGCAGAAAACAGTAACACTTGTTCAGAACGAAAGAAAGCACAGAGCCCCAGATTTTATGTTGTCCTGGAGAGCTTGCAGAGCACTGGGGAAAGGCAGGCAGAGAATTCCCTGTTAGCCCCTTCTCTGTGCCTGGGAAGCAGAAGTGTTCACATTGCTTCGCAGAATCGCTTTTGTGCAGAAAACAGTAACACTTGTTCAGAACGAAAGAAAGCACAGAGCCCCAGATTTGCTGTTGTCCTGGAGAGCTTGCAGAACACTGGGGAAAAGCAGGCAGAGAATTCCCTGCTAGCACCTTCTCTGTGCCTGTTCACATTGCTTCGCATAATTGCTTTTGTGCAGAAAACAGTAACACTTGTTCAGAACGAAAGAAAGCACAGAGCCCCAGATTTTATGTTGTCCTGGAGAGCTTGCAGAGCACTGGGGAAAAGCAGGCAGAGAATTCCCTGCTAGCACCTTCTCTGTGCCTGTTCACATTGCTTCGCATAATCGCTTTTGTGCAGAAAACAGTAACACTTGTTCAGAACGAAAGAAAGCACAGAGCCCCAGATTTTATGTTGTCCTGGAGAGCTTGCAGAGCACTGGGGAAAGGCAGGCAGAGAATTCCCTGCTAGCACCTTCTCTGTGCCTGGGAAGCAGAAGTGTTCACATTGCTTCGCAGAATCGCTTTTGTGCAGAAAACAGTAACACTTGTTCAGAACGAAAGAAAGCACAGAGCCCCAGATTTTATGTTGTCCTGGAGAGCTTGCAGAGCACTGGGGAAAAGCAGGCAGAGAATTCCCTGCTAGCACCTTCTCTGTGCCTGTTCACATTGCTTCGCATAATCGCTTTTGTGCAGAAAACAGTAACACTTGTTCAGAACGAAAGAAAGCACAGAGCCCCAGATTTGCTGTTGTCCTGGAGAGCTTGCAGAACACTGGGGAAAAGCAGGCAGAGAATTCCCTGCTAGCACCTTCTCTGTGCCTGTTCACATTGCTTCGCAGAATCGCTTTTGTGCAGAAAACAGTAACACTTGTTCAGAACGAAAGAAAGCACAGAGCCCCAGATTTTATGTTGTCCTGGAGAGCTTGCAGAGCACTGGGGAAAGGCAGGCAGAGAATTCCCTGCTAGCACCTTCTCTGTGCCTGGGAAGCAGAACTGTTCACATTGCTTCGCAGAATCGCTTTTGTGCAGAAAACAGTAACACTTGTTCAGAACGAAAGAAAGCACAGAGCCCCAGATTTTATGTTGTCCTGGAGAGCTTGCAGAGCACTGGGGAAAGGCAGGCAGAGAATTCCCTGCTAGCACCTTCTCTGTGCCTGGGAAGCAGAAGTCTTCACATTGCTTCGCAGAATCGCTTTTGTGCAGAAAACAGTAACACTTGTTCAGAACGAAAGAAAGCACAGAGCCCCAGATTTTATGTTGTCCTGGAGAGCTTGCAGAGCACTGGGGAAAGGCAGGCAGAGAATTCCCTGCTAGCACCTTCTCTGTGCCTGGGAAGCAGAAGTGTTCACATTGCTTCGCAGAATCGCTTTTGTGCAGAAAACAGTAACACTTGTTCAGAACGAAAGAAAGCACAGAGCCCCAGATTTTATGTTGTCCTGGAGAGCTTGCAGAGCACTGGGGAAAAGCAGGCAGAGAATTCCCTGCTAGCACCTTCTCTGTGCCTCTTCACATTGCTTCGCAGAATCGCTTTTGTGCAGAAAACAGTAACACTTGTTCAGAACGAAAGAAAGCACAGAGCCCCAGATTTTATGTTGTCCTGGAGAGCTTGCAGAGCACTGGGGAAAGGCAGGCAGAGAATTCCCTGCTAGCACCTTCTCTGTGCCTGGGAAGCAGAAGTGTTCACATTGCTTCGCAGAATCGCTTTTGTGCAGAAAACAGTAACACTTGTTCAGAACGAAAGAAAGCACAGAGCCCCAGATTTGCTGTTGTCCTGGAGAGCTTGCAGAGCACTGGGGAAAGGCAGGCAGAGATTTCCCTGCTAGCACCTTCTCTGTGCCTGGGAAGCAGAATTGTTCACATTGCTTCGCAGAATCGCTTTTGTGCAGAAAACAGTAACACTTGTTCAGAACGAAAGAAAGCACAGAGCCCCAGATTTTATGTTGTCCTGGAGAGCTTGCAGAGCACTGGGGAAAGGCAGGCAGAGAATTCCCTGCTAGCACCTTCTCTGTGCCTGTTCACATTGCTTCGCAGAATCGCTTTTGTGCAGAAAACAGTAACACTTGTTCAGAACGAAAGAAAGCACAGAGCCCCAGATTTTATGTTGTCCTGGAGAGCTTGCAGAGCACTGGGGAAAGGCAGGCAGAGAATTCCCTGTTAGCCCCTTCTCTGTGCCTGGGAAGCAGAAGTGTTCACATTGCTTCGCAGAATCGCTTTTGTGCAGAAAACAGTAACACTTGTTCAGAACGAAAGAAAGCACAGAGCCCCAGATTTTATGTTGTCCTGGAGAGCTTGCAGAGCACTGGGGAAAAGCAGGCAGAGAATTCCCTGCTAGCACCTTCTCTGTGCCTGGGAAGCAGAACTGTTCACATTGCTTGGCAGAATCACTTTTGTGCAGAAAACAGTAACACTTGTTCAGAACGAAAGAAAGCACAGAGCCCCAGATTTTATGTTGTCCTGGAGAGCTTGCAGAGCACTGGGGAAAAGCAGGCAGAGAATTCCCTGCTAGCACCTTCTCTGTGCCTGTTCACATTGCTTCGCATAATCGCTTTTGTGCAGAAAACAGTAACACTTGTTCAGAACGAAAGAAAGCACAGAGCCCCAGATTTTATGTTGTCCTGGAGAGCTTGCAGAGCACTGGGGAAAGGCAGGCAGAGAATTCCCTGCTAGCACCTTCTCTGTGCCTGGGAAGCAGAAGTGTTCACATTGCTTCGCAGAATCGCTTTTGTGCAGAAAACAGTAACACTTGTTCAGAACGAAAGAAAGCACAGAGCCCCAGATTTTATGTTGTCCTGGAGAGCTTGCAGAGCACTGGGGAAAAGCAGGCAGAGAATTCCCTGCTAGCACCTTCTCTGTGCCTGTTCACATTGCTTCGCATAATCGCTTTTGTGCAGAAAACAGTAACACTTGTTCAGAACGAAAGAAAGCACAGAGCCCCAGATTTGCTGTTGTCCTGGAGAGCTTGCAGAACACTGGGGAAAAGCAGGCAGAGAATTCCCTGCTAGCACCTTTTCTGTGCCTGTTCACATTGCTTCGCATAATCGCTTTTGTGCAGAAAACAGTAACACTTGTTCAGAACGAAAGAAAGCACAGAGCCCCAGATTTTATGTTGTCCTGGAGAGCTTGCAGAGCACTGGGGAAAAGCAGGCAGAGAATTCCCTGCTAGCACCTTCTCTGTGCCTGGGAAGCAGAACTGTTCACATTGCTTGGCAGAATCACTTTTGTGCAGAAAACAGTAACACTTGTTCAGAACGAAAGAAAGCACAGAGCCCCAGATTTTATGTTGTCCTGGAGAGCTTGCAGAGCACTGGGGAAAAGCAGGCAGAGAATTCCCTGCTAGCACCTTCTCTGTGCCTGTTCACATTGCTTCGCATAATCGCTTTTGTGCAGAAAACAGTAACACTTGTTCAGAACGAAAGAAAGCACAGAGCCCCAGATTTTATGTTGTCCTGGAGAGCTTGCAGAGCACTGGGGAAAGGCAGGCAGAGAATTCCCTGCTAGCACCTTCTCTGTGCCTGGGAAGCAGAAGTGTTCACATTGCTTCGCAGAATCGCTTTTGTGCAGAAAACAGTAACACTTGTTCAGAACGAAAGAAAGCACAGAGCCCCAGATTTTATGTTGTCCTGGAGAGCTTGCAGAGCACTGGGGAAAAGCAGGCAGAGAATTCCCTGCTAGCACCTTCTCTGTGCCTGTTCACATTGCTTCGCATAATCGCTTTTGTGCAGAAAACAGTAACACTTGTTCAGAACGAAAGAAAGCACAGAGCCCCAGATTTGCTGTTGTCCTGGAGAGCTTGCAGAACACTGGGGAAAAGCAGGCAGAGAATTCCCTGCTAGCACCTTTTCTGTGCCTGTTCACATTGCTTCGCATAATCGCTTTTGTGCAGAAAACAGTAACACTTGTTCAGAACGAAAGAAAGCACAGAGCCCCAGATTTTATGTTGTCCTGGAGAGCTTGCAGAGCACTGGGGAAAAGCAGGCAGAGAATTCCCTGATAGCACCTTTTCTGTGCCTGTTCACATTGCTTCGCAGAATCGCTTTTGTGCAGAAAACAGTAACACTTGTTCAGAACGAAAGAAAGCACAGAGCCCCAGATTTTATGTTGTCCTGGAGAGCTTGCAGAGCACTGGGGAAAAGCAGGCAGAGAATTCCCTGCTAGCACCTTCTCTGTGCCTGGGAAACAGAAGTGTTCCCATTGCTTCGCAGAATCGCTTTTGTGCAGAAAACAGTAACACTTGTTCAGAACGAAAGAAAGCACAGAGCCCCAGATTTTATGTTGTCCTGGAGAGCTTGCAGAGCACTGGGGAAAGGCAGGCAGAGAATTCCCTGCTAGCACCTTCTCTGTGTCTGGGAAGCAGAAGTGTTCACATTGCTTCGCAGAATCACTTTTGTGCAGAAAACAGTAACACTTGTTCAGAACGAAAGAAAGCACAGAGCCCCAGATTTTATGTTGTCCTGGAGAGCTTGCAGAGCACTGGGGAAAAGCAGGCAGAGAATTCCCTGCTAGCACCTTCTCTGTGCCTGTTCACATTGCTTCGCAGAATCGCTTTTGTGCAGAAAACAGTAACACTTGTTCAGAACGAAAGAAAGCACAGAGCCCCAGATTTTATGTTGTCCTGGAGAGCTTGCAGAGCACTGGGGAAAGGCAGGCAGAGAATTCCCTGTTAGCCCCTTCTCTGTGCCTGGGAAGCAGAAGTGTTCAGATTGCTTTGCAGAATCGCTTTTGTGCAGAAAACAGTAACACTTGTTCAGAACGAAAGAAAGCACAGAGCCCCAGATTTGCTGTTGTCCTGGAGAGCTTGCAGAGCACTGGGGAAAGGCAGGCAGAGATTTCCCTGCTAGCACCTTCTCTGTGCCTGGGAAGCAGAATTGTTCACATTGCTTCGCAGAATCGCTTTTGTGCAGAAAACAGTAACACTTGTTCAGAACGAAAGAAAGCACAGAGCCCCAGATTTTATGTTGTCCTGGAGAGCTTGCAGAGCACTGGGGAAAGGCAGGCAGAGAATTCCCTGCTAGCACCTTCTCTGTGCCTGTTCACATTGCTTCGCAGAATCGCTTTTGTGCAGAAAACAGTAACACTTGTTCAGAACGAAAGAAAGCACAGAGCCCCAGATTTTATGTTGTCCTGGAGAGCTTGCAGAGCACTGGGGAAAGGCAGGCAGAGAATTCCCTGTTAGCCCCTTCTCTGTGCCTGGGAAGCAGAAGTGTTCACATTGCTTCGCAGAATCGCTTTTGTGCAGAAAACAGTAACACTTGTTCAGAACGAAAGAAAGCACAGAGCCCCAGATTTGCTGTTGTCCTGGAGAGCTTGCAGAACACTGGGGAAAAGCAGGCAGAGAATTCCCTGCTAGCACCTTTTCTGTGCCTGTTCACATTGCTTCGCATAATTGCTTTTGTGCAGAAAACAGTAACACTTGTTCAGAACGAAAGAAAGCACAGAGCCCCAGATTTTATGTTGTCCTGGAGAGCTTGCAGAGCACTGGGGAAAAGCAGGCAGAGAATTCCCTGCTAGCACCTTCTCTGTGCCTGTTCACATTGCTTCGCATAATCGCTTTTGTGCAGAAAACAGTAACACTTGTTCAGAACGAAAGAAAGCACAGAGCCCCAGATTTTATGTTGTCCTGGAGAGCTTGCAGAGCACTGGGGAAAGGCAGGCAGAGAATTCCCTGCTAGCACCTTCTCTGTGCCTGGGAAGCAGAAGTGTTCACATTGCTTCGCAGAATCGCTTTTGTGCAGAAAACAGTAACACTTGTTCAGAACGAAAGAAAGCACAGAGCCCCAGATTTTATGTTGTCCTGGAGAGCTTGCAGAGCACTGGGGAAAAGCAGGCAGAGAATTCCCTGCTAGCACCTTCTCTGTGCCTGTTCACATTGCTTCGCATAATCGCTTTTGTGCAGAAAACAGTAACACTTGTTCAGAACGAAAGAAAGCACAGAGCCCCAGATTTTATGTTGTCCTGGAGAGCTTGCAGAACACTGGGGAAAAGCAGGCAGAGAATTCCCTGCTAGCACCTTCTCTGTGCCTGTTCACATTGCTTCGCAGAATCGCTTTTGTGCAGAAAACAGTAACACTTGTTCAGAACGAAAGAAAGCACAGAGCCCCAGATTTTATGTTGTCCTGGAGAGCTTGCAGAGCACTGGGGAAAGGCAGGCAGAGAATTCCCTGCTAGCACCTTCTCTGTGCCTGGGAAGCAGAACTGTTCACATTGCTTCGCAGAATCGCTTTTGTGCAGAAAACAGTAACACTTGTTCAGAACGAAAGAAAGCACAGAGCCCCAGATTTTATGTTGTCCTGGAGAGCTTGCAGAGCACTGGGGAAAGGCAGGCAGAGAATTCCCTGCTAGCACCTTCTCTGTGCCTGGGAAGCAGAAGTCTTCACATTGCTTCGCAGAATCGCTTTTGTGCAGAAAACAGTAACACTTGTTCAGAACGAAAGAAAGCACAGAGCCCCAGATTTTATGTTGTCCTGGAGAGCTTGCAGAGCACTGGGGAAAGGCAGGCAGAGAATTCCCTGCTAGCACCTTCTCTGTGCCTGGGAAGCAGAAGTGTTCACATTGCTTCGCAGAATCGCTTTTGTGCAGAAAACAGTAACACTTGTTCAGAACGAAAGAAAGCACAGAGCCCCAGATTTTATGTTGTCCTGGAGAGCTTGCAGAGCACTGGGGAAAAGCAGGCAGAGAATTCCCTGCTAGCACCTTCTCTGTGCCTCTTCACATTGCTTCGCAGAATCGCTTTTGTGCAGAAAACAGTAACACTTGTTCAGAACGAAAGAAAGCACAGAGCCCCAGATTTTATGTTGTCCTGGAGAGCTTGCAGAGCACTGGGGAAAGGCAGGCAGAGAATTCCCTGCTAGCACCTTCTCTGTGCCTGGGAAGCAGAAGTGTTCACATTGCTTCGCAGAATCGCTTTTGTGCAGAAAACAGTAACACTTGTTCAGAACGAAAGAAAGCACAGAGCCCCAGATTTGCTGTTGTCCTGGAGAGCTTGCAGAGCACTGGGGAAAGGCAGGCAGAGATTTCCCTGCTAGCACCTTCTCTGTGCCTGGGAAGCAGAATTGTTCACATTGCTTCGCAGAATCGCTTTTGTGCAGAAAACAGTAACACTTGTTCAGAACGAAAGAAAGCACAGAGCCCCAGATTTTATGTTGTCCTGGAGAGCTTGCAGAGCACTGGGGAAAGGCAGGCAGAGAATTCCCTGCTAGCACCTTCTCTGTGCCTGTTCACATTGCTTCGCAGAATCGCTTTTGTGCAGAAAACAGTAACACTTGTTCAGAACGAAAGAAAGCACAGAGCCCCAGATTTTATGTTGTCCTGGAGAGCTTGCAGAGCACTGGGGAAAGGCAGGCAGAGAATTCCCTGTTAGCCCCTTCTCTGTGCCTGGGAAGCAGAAGTGTTCACATTGCTTCGCAGAATCGCTTTTGTGCAGAAAACAGTAACACTTGTTCAGAACGAAAGAAAGCACAGAGCCCCAGATTTTATGTTGTCCTGGAGAGCTTGCAGAGCACTGGGGAAAAGCAGGCAGAGAATTCCCTGCTAGCACCTTCTCTGTGCCTGTTCACATTGCTTCGCATAATCGCTTTTGTGCAGAAAACAGTAACACTTGTTCAGAACGAAAGAAAGCACAGAGCCCCAGATTTTATGTTGTCCTGGAGAGCTTGCAGAGCACTGGGGAAAGGCAGGCAGAGAATTCCCTGCTAGCACCTTCTCTGTGCCTGGGAAGCAGAAGTGTTCACATTGCTTCGCAGAATCGCTTTTGTGCAGAAAACAGTAACACTTGTTCAGAACGAAAGAAAGCACAGAGCCCCAGATTTTATGTTGTCCTGGAGAGCTTGCAGAGCACTGGGGAAAAGCAGGCAGAGAATTCCCTGCTAGCACCTTCTCTGTGCCTGTTCACATTGCTTCGCATAATCGCTTTTGTGCAGAAAACAGTAACACTTGTTCAGAACGAAAGAAAGCACAGAGCCCCAGATTTGCTGTTGTCCTGGAGAGCTTGCAGAACACTGGGGAAAAGCAGGCAGAGAATTCCCTGCTAGCACCTTCTCTGTGCCTGTTCACATTGCTTCGCAGAATCGCTTTTGTGCAGAAAACAGTAACACTTGTTCAGAACGAAAGAAAGCACAGAGCCCCAGATTTTATGTTGTCCTGGAGAGCTTGCAGAGCACTGGGGAAAAGCAGGCAGAGAATTCCCTGATAGCACCTTTTCTGTGCCTGTTCACATTGCTTCGCAGAATCGCTTTTGTGCAGAAAACAGTAACACTTGTTCAGAACGAAAGAAAGCACAGAGCCCCAGATTTTATGTTGTCCTGGAGAGCTTGCAGAGCACTGGGGAAAGGCAGGCAGAGAATTCCCTGCTAGCACCTTCTCTGTGCCTGGGAAGCAGAACTGTTCACATTGCTTCGCAGAATCGCTTTTGTGCAGAAAACAGTAACACTTGTTCAGAACGAAAGAAAGCACAGAGCCCCAGATTTTATGTTGTCCTGGAGAGCTTGCAGAGCACTGGGGAAAGGCAGGCAGAGAATTCCCTGCTAGCACCTTCTCTGTGCCTGGGAAGCAGAAGTCTTCACATTGCTTCGCAGAATCGCTTTTGTGCAGAAAACAGTAACACTTGTTCAGAACGAAAGAAAGCACAGAGCCCCAGATTTTATGTTGTCCTGGAGAGCTTGCAGAGCACTGGGGAAAGGCAGGCAGAGAATTCCCTGCTAGCACCTTCTCTGTGCCTGGGAAGCAGAAGTGTTCACATTGCTTCGCAGAATCGCTTTTGTGCAGAAAACAGTAACACTTGTTCAGAACGAAAGAAAGCACAGAGCCCCAGATTTGCTGTTGTCCTGGAGAGCTTGCAGAGCACTGGGGAAAGGCAGGCAGAGAATTCCCTGCTAGCACCTTCTCTGTGCCTGGGAAGCAGAAGTGTTCACATTGCTTCGCAGAATCGCTTTTGTGCAGAAAACAGTAACACTTGTTCAGAACGAAAGAAAGCACAGAGCCCCAGATTTTAATGTTGTCCTGGAGAGCTTGCAGAGCACTGGGGAAAGGCAGGCAGAGAATTCCCTGCTAGCACCTTCTCTGTGCCTGGGAAGCAGAACTGTTCACATTGCTTGGCAGAATCACTTTTGTGCAGAAAACAGTAACACTTGTTCAGAACGAAAGAAAGCACAGAGCCCCAGATTTTATGTTGTCCTGGAGAGCTTGCAGAGCACTGGAGAAAAGCAGGCAGAGAATTCCCTGCTAGCACCTTCTCTGTGCCTGTTCACATTGCTTCGCAGAATCGCTTTTGTGCAGAAAACAGTAACACTTGTTCAGAACGAAAGAAAGCACAGAGCCCCAGATTTTATGTTGTCCTGGAGAGCTTGCAGAGCACTGGGGAAAGGCAGGCAGAGAATTCCCTGTTAGCCCCTTCTCTGTGCCTGGGAAGCAGAAGTGTTCACATTGCTTCGCAGAATCGCTTTTGTGCAGAAAACAGTAACACTTGTTCAGAACGAAAGAAAGCACAGAGCCCCAGATTTTATGTTGTCCTGGAGAGCTTGCAGAGCACTGGGGAAAAGCAGGCAGAGAATTCCCTGCTAGCACCTTCTCTGTGCCTGTTCACATTGCTTCGCATAATTGCTTTTGTGCAGAAAACAGTAACACTTGTTCAGAACGAAAGAAAGCACAGAGCCCCAGATTTTATGTTGTCCTGGAGAGCTTGCAGAGCGCTGGGGAAAAGCAGGCAGAGAATTCCCTGATAGCACCTTTTCTGTGCCTGTTCACATTGCTTCGCAGAATCGCTTTTGTGCAGAAAACAGTAACACTTGTTCAGAACGAAAGAAAGCACAGAGCCCCAGATTTTATGTTGTCCTGGAGAGCTTGCAGAGCACTGGGGAAAGGCAGGCAGAGAATTCCCTGCTAGCACCTTCTCTGTGCCAGGGAAGCAGAACTGTTCACATTGCTTCGCATAATCGCTTTTGTGCAGAAAACAGTAACACTTGTTCAGAACGAAAGAAAGCACAGAGCCCCAGATTTTATGTTGTCCTGGAGATCTTGCAGAGCACTGGGGAAAGGCAGGCAGAGAATTCCCTGCTAGCACCTTCTCTGTGCCTGGGAAGCAGAACTGTTAACATTGCTTGGCAGAATCGCTTTTGTGCAGAAAACAGTAACACTTGTTCAGAACGAAAGAAAGCACAGAGCCCCAGATTTGATGTTGTCCTGGAGAGCTTGCAGAGCACTGGGGAAAGGCAGGCAGAGAATTCCCTGCTAGCACCTTCTCTGTGCCTGGGAAGCAGAAGTCTTCACATTGCTTCGCAGAATCGCTTTTGTGCAGAAAACAGTAACACTTGTTCAGAACGAAAGAAAGCACAGAGCCCCAGATTTTATGTTGTCCTGGAGAGCTTGCAGAGCACTGGGGAAAGGCAGGCAGAGAATTCCCTGCTAGCACCTTCTCTGTGCCTGGGAAGAAGTGTTCACATTGCTTCGCAGAATCGCTTTTGTGCAGAAAACAGTAACACTTGTTCAGAACGAAAGAAAGCACAGAGCCCCAGATTTTATGTTGTCCTGGAGAGCTTGCAGAGCACTGGGGAAAAGCAGGCAGAGAATTCCCTGCTAGCACCTTTTCTGTGCCTGTTCACATTGCTTCGCATAATTGCTTTTGTGCAGAAAACAGTAACACTTGTTCAGAACGAAAGAAAGCACAGAGCCCCAGATTTGCTGTTGTCCTGGAGAGCTTGCAGAACACTGGGGAAAAGCAGGCAGAGAATTCCCTGCTAGCACCTTCTCTGTGCATGTTCACATTGCTTCGCAGAATCGCTTTTGTGCAGAAAACAGTAACACTTGTTCAGAACGAAAGAAAGCACAGAGCCCCAGATTTTATGTTGTCCTGGAGATCTTGCAGAGCACTGGGGAAAGGCAGGCAGAGAATTCCCTGCTAGCACCTTCTCTGTGCCTGGGAAGCAGAACTGTTCACATTGCATGGCAGAATCGCTTTTGTGCAGAAAACAGTAACACTTGTTCAGAACGAAAGAAAGCACAGAGCCCCAGATTTTATGTTGTCCTGGAGAGCTTGCAGAGCACTGGGGAAAAGCAGGCAGAGAATTCCCTGCTAGCACCTTCTCTGTGCCTGGGAAGCAGAAGTGTTCACATTGCTTCGCAGAATCACTTTTGTGCAGAAAACAGTAACACTTGTTCAGAACGAAAGAAAGCACAGAGCCCCAGATTTTATGTTGTCCTGGAGAGCTTGCAGAGCACTGGGGAAAAGCAGGCAGAGAATTCCCTGCTAGCACCTTCTCTGTGCCTGTTCACATTGCTTCGCAGAATCGCTTTTGTGCAGGAAACAGTAACACTTGTTCAGAACGAAAGAAAGCACAGAGCCCCAGATTTTATGTTGTCCTGGAGAGCTTGCAGAGCACTGGGGAAAGGCAGGCAGAGAATTCCCTGTTAGCCCCTTCTCTGTGCCTGGGAAGCAGAAGTGTTCACATTGCTTCGCAGAATCGCTTTTGTGCAGAAAACAGTAACACTTGTTCAGAACGAAAGAAAGCACAGAGCCCCAGATTTGCTGTTGTCCTGGAGAGCTTGCAGAACACTGGGGAAAAGCAGGCAGAGAATTCCCTGCTAGCACCTTTTCTGTTCCTGTTCACATTGCTTCGCATAATTGATTTTGTGCAGAAAACAGTAACACTTGTTCAGAACGAAAGAAAGCACAGAGCCCCAGATTTTATGTTGTCCTGGAGAGCTTGCAGAGCACTGGGGAAAAGCAGGCAGAGAATTCCCTGCTAGCACCTTCTCTGTGCCTGTTCACATTGCTTCGCATAATCGCTTTTGTGCAGAAAACAGTAACACTTGTTCAGAACGAAAGAAAGCACAGAGCCCCAGATTTTATGTTGTCCTGGAGAGCTTGCAGAGCACTGGGGAAAGGCAGGCAGAGAATTCCCTGCTAGCACCTTCTCTGTGCCTGGGAAGCAGAAGTGTTCACATTGCTTGGCAGAATCGCTTTTGTGCAGAAAACAGTAACACTTGTTCAGAACGAAAGAAAGCACAGAGCCCCAGATTTTATGTTGTCCTGGAGAGCTTGCAGAGCACTGGGGAAAAGCAGGCAGAGAATTCCCTGCTAGCACCTTCTCTGTGCCTGTTCACATTGCTTCGCATAATCGCTTTTGTGCAGAAAACAGTAACACTTGTTCAGAACGAAAGAAAGCACAGAGCCCCAGATTTGCTGTTGTCCTGGAGAGCTTGCAGAGCACTGGGGAAAGGCAGGCAGAGAATTCCCTGTTAGCCCCTTCTCTGTGCCTGGGAAGCAGAAGTGTTCACATTGCTTCGCAGAATCGCTTTTGTGCAGAAAACAGTAACACTTGTTCAGAACGAAAGAAAGCACAGAGCCCCAGATTTGCTGTTGTCCTGGAGAGCTTGCAGAGCACTGGGGAAAGGCAGGCAGAGAATTCCCTGCTAGCACCTTCTCTGTGCCTGGGAAGCAGAAGTGTTCACATTGCTTGGCAGAATCGCTTTTGTGCAGAAAACAGTAACACTTGTTCAGAACGAAAGAAAGCACAGAGCCCCAGATTTTATGTTGTCCTGGAGAGCTTGCAGAGCACTGGGGAAAGGCAGGCAGAGAATTCCCTGCTAGCACCTTCTCTGTGCCTGTTCACATTGCTTCGCAGAATCGCTTTTGTGCAGAAAACAGTAACACTTGTTCAGAACGAAAGAAAGCACAGAGCCCCAGATTTTATGTTGTCCTGGAGAGCTTGCAGAGCACTGGGGAAAGGCAGGCAGAGAATTCCCTGTTAGCCCCTTCTCTGTGCCTGGGAAGCAGAAGTGTTCACATTGCTTCGCAGAATCGCTTTTGTGCAGAAAACAGTAACACTTGTTCAGAACGAAAGAAAGCACAGAGCCCCAGATTTGCTGTTGTCCTGGAGAGCTTGCAGAACACTGGGGAAAAGCAGGCAGAGAATTCCCTGCTAGCACCTTTTCTGTGCCTGTTCACATTGCTTCGCATAATTGATTTTGTGCAGAAAACAGTAACACTTGTTCAGAACGAAAGAAAGCACAGAGCCCCAGATTTTATGTTGTCCTGGAGAGCTTGCAGAGCACTGGGGAAAAGCAGGCAGAGAATTCCCTGCTAGCACCTTCTCTGTGCCTGTTCACATTGCATGGCAGAATCGCTTTTGTGCAGAAAACAGTAACACTTGTTCAGAACGAAAGAAAGCACAGAGCCCCAGATTTTATGTTGTCCTGGAGAGCTTGCAGAGCACTGGGGAAAGGCAGGCAGAGAATTCCCTGCTAGCACCTTCTCTGTGCCTGGGAAGCAGAAGTGTTCACATTGCTTCGCAGAATCGCTTTTGTGCAGAAAACAGTAACACTTGTTCAGAACGAAAGAAAGCACAGAGCCCCAGATTTTATGTTGTCCTGGAGAGCTTGCAGAGCACTGGGGAAAAGCAGGCAGAGAATTCCCTGCTAGCACCTTCTCTGTGCCTGTTCACATTGCTTCGCATAATCGCTTTTGTGCAGAAAACAGTAACACTTGTTCAGAACGAAAGAAAGCACAGAGCCCCAGATTTGCTGTTGTCCTGGAGAGCTTGCAGAACACTGGGGAAAAGCAGGCAGAGAATTCCCTGCTAGCACCTTTCTTGTGCCTGTTCACATTGCTTCGCATAATCGCTTTTGTGCAGAAAACAGTAACACTTGTTCAGAACGAAAGAAAGCACAGAGCCCCAGATTTTATGTTGTCCTGGAGAGCTTGCAGAGCACTGGGGAAAAGCAGGCAGAGAATTCCCTGCTAGCACCTTCTCTGTGCCTGGGAAGCAGAACTGTTCACATTGCTTGGCAGAATCACTTTTGTGCAGAAAACAGTAACACTTGTTCAGAACGAAAGAAAGCACAGAGCCCCAGATTTTATGTTGTCCTGGAGAGCTTGCAGAGCACTGGGGAAAAGCAGGCAGAGAATTCCCTGCTAGCACCTTCTCTGTGCCTGTTCACATTGCTTCGCATAATCGCTTTTGTGCAGAAAACAGTAACACTTGTTCAGAACGAAAGAAAGCACAGAGCCCCAGATTTTATGTTGTCCTGGAGAGCTTGCAGAGCACTGGGGAAAGGCAGGCAGAGAATTCCCTGCTAGCACCTTCTCTGTGCCTGGGAAGCAGAAGTGTTCACATTGCTTCGCAGAATCGCTTTTGTGCAGAAAACAGTAACACTTGTTCAGAACGAAAGAAAGCACAGAGCCCCAGATTTTATGTTGTCCTGGAGAGCTTGCAGAGCACTGGGGAAAAGCAGGCAGAGAATTCCCTGCTAGCACCTTCTCTGTGCCTGTTCACATTGCTTCGCAGAATCGCTTTTGTGCAGAAAACAGTAACACTTGTTCAGAACGAAAGAAAGCACAGAGCCCCAGATTTGCTGTTGTCCTGGAGAGCTTGCAGAACACTGGGGAAAAGCAGGCAGAGAATTCCCTGCTAGCACCTTTTCTGTGCCTGTTCACATTGCTTCGCATAATCGCTTTTGTGCAGAAAACAGTAACACTTGTTCAGAACGAAAGAAAGCACAGAGCCCCAGATTTTATGTTGTCCTGGAGAGCTTGCAGAGCACTGGGGAAAAGCAGGCAGAGAATTCCCTGATAGCACCTTTTCTGTGCCTGTTCACATTGCTTCGCAGAATCGCTTTTGTGCAGAAAACAGTAACACTTGTTCAGAACGAAAGAAAGCACAGAGCCCCAGATTTTATGTTGTCCTGGAGAGCTTGCAGAGCACTGGGGAAAGGCAGGCAGAGAATTCCCTGCTAGCACCTTCTCTGTGCCTGGGAAGCAGAACTGTTCACATTGCTTCGCAGAATCGCTTTTGTGCAGAAAACAGTAACACTTGTTCAGAACGAAAGAAAGCACAGAGCCCCAGATTTTATGTTGTCCTGGAGAGCTTGCAGAGCACTGGGGAAAGGCAGGCAGAGAATTCCCTGCTAGCACCTTCTCTGTGCCTGGGAAGCAGAAGTCTTCACATTGCTTCGCAGAATCGCTTTTGTGCAGAAAACAGTAACACTTGTTCAGAACGAAAGAAAGCACAGAGCCCCAGATTTTATGTTGTCCTGGAGAGCTTGCAGAGCACTGGGGAAAGGCAGGCAGAGAATTCCCTGCTAGCACCTTCTCTGTGCCTGGGAAGCAGAAGTGTTCACATTGCTTCGCAGAATCGCTTTTGTGCAGAAAACAGTAACACTTGTTCAGAACGAAAGAAAGCACAGAGCCCCAGATTTTATGTTGTCCTGGAGAGCTTGCAGAGCACTGGGGAAAAGCAGGCAGAGAATTCCCTGCTAGCACCTTCTCTGTGCCTGTTCACATTGCTTCGCAGAATCGCTTTTGTGCAGAAAACAGTAACACTTGTTCAGAACGAAAGAAAGCACAGAGCCCCAGATTTTATGTTGTCCTGGAGAGCTTGCAGAGCACTGGGGAAAGGCAGGCAGAGAATTCCCTGCTAGCACCTTCTCTGTGCCTGGGAAGCAGAAGTGTTCACATTGCTTCGCAGAATCGCTTTTGTGCAGAAAACAGTAACACTTGTTCAGAACGAAAGAAAGCACAGAGCCCCAGATTTGATGTTGTCCTGGAGAGCTTGCAGAGCACTGGGGAAAGGCAGGCAGAGAATTCCCTGCTAGCACCTTCTCTGTGCCTGGGAAGCAGAAGTGTTCACATTGCTTCGCAGAATCGCTTTTGTGCAGAAAACAGTAACACTTGTTCAGAACGAAAGAAAGCACAGAGCCCCAGATTTTATGTTGTCCTGGAGAGCTTGCAGAGCACTGGGGAAAGGCAGGCAGAGAATTCCCTGCTAGCACCTTCTCTGTGCCTGGGAAGCAGAACTGTTCACATTGCTTGGCAGAATCACTTTTGTGCAGAAAACAGTAACACTTGTTCAGAACGAAAGAAAGCACAGAGCCCCAGATTTTATGTTGTCCTGGAGAGCTTGCAGAGCACTGGAGAAAAGCAGGCAGAGAATTCCCTGCTAGCACCTTCTCTGTGCCTGTTCACATTGCTTCGCAGAATCGCTTTTGTGCAGAAAACAGTAACACTTGTTCAGAACGAAAGAAAGCACAGAGCCCCAGATTTTATGTTGTCCTGGAGAGCTTGCAGAGCACTGGGGAAAGGCAGGCAGAGAATTCCCTGTTAGCCCCTTCTCTGTGCCTGGGAAGCAGAAGTGTTCACATTGCTTCGCAGAATCGCTTTTGTGCAGAAAACAGTAACACTTGTTCAGAACGAAAGAAAGCACAGAGCCCCAGATTTGCTGTTGTCCTGGAGAGCTTGCAGAACACTGGGGAAAAGCAGGCAGAGAATTCCCTGCTAGCACCTTTTCTGTGCCTGTTCACATTGCTTCGCATAATCGCTTTTGTGCAGAAAACAGTAACACTTGTTCAGAACGAAAGAAAGCACAGAGCACCAGATTTTATGTTGTCCTGGAGAGCTTGCAGAGCACTGGGGAAAAGCAGGCAGAGAATTCCCTGCTAGCACCTTCTCTGTGCCTGTTCACATTGCTTCGCATAATTGCTTTTGTGCAGAAAACAGTAACACTTGTTCAGAACGAAAGAAAGCACAGAGCCCCAGATTTTATGTTGTCCTGGAGAGCTTGCAGAGCGCTGGGGAAAAGCAGGCAGAGAATTCCCTGATAGCACCTTTTCTGTGCCTGTTCACATTGCTTCGCAGAATCGCTTTTGTGCAGAAAACAGTAACACTTGTTCAGAACGAAAGAAAGCACAGAGCCCCAGATTTTATGTTGTCCTGGAGAGCTTGCAGAGCACTGGGGAAAGGCAGGCAGAGAATTCCCTGCTAGCACCTTCTCTGTGCCAGGGAAGCAGAACTGTTCACATTGCTTCGCATAATCGCTTTTGTGCAGAAAACAGTAACACTTGTTCAGAACGAAAGAAAGCACAGAGCCCCAGATTTTATGTTGTCCTGGAGATCTTGCAGAGCACTGGGGAAAGGCAGGCAGAGAATTCCCTGCTAGCACCTTCTCTGTGCCTGGGAAGCAGAACTGTTAACATTGCTTGGCAGAATCGCTTTTGTGCAGAAAACAGTAACACTTGTTCAGAACGAAAGAAAGCACAGAGCCCCAGATTTGATGTTGTCCTGGAGATCTTGCAGAGCACTGGGGAAAGGCAGGCAGAGAATTCCCTGCTAGCACCTTCTCTGTGCCTGGGAAGCAGAAGTGTTCACATTGCTTCGCAGAATCGCTTTTGTGCAGAAAACAGTAACACTTGTTCAGAACGAAAGAAAGCACAGAGCCCCAGATTTTATGTTGTCCTGGAGAGCTTGCAGAGCACTGGGGAAAGGCAGGCAGAGAATTCCCTGCTAGCACCTTCTCTGTGCCTGGGAAGAAGTGTTCACATTGCTTCGCAGAATCGCTTTTGTGCAGAAAACAGTAACACTTGTTCAGAACGAAAGAAAGCACAGAGCCCCAGATTTTATGTTGTCCTGGAGAGCTTGCAGAGCACTGGGGAAAAGCAGGCAGAGAATTCCCTGCTAGCACCTTTTCTGTGCCTGTTCACATTGCTTCGCATAATTGCTTTTGTGCAGAAAACAGTAACACTTGTTCAGAACGAAAGAAAGCACAGAGCCCCAGATTTGCTGTTGTCCTGGAGAGCTTGCAGAACACTGGGGAAAAGCAGGCAGAGAATTCCCTGCTAGCACCTTCTCTGTGCATGTTCACATTGCTTCGCAGAATCGCTTTTGTGCAGAAAACAGTAACACTTGTTCAGAACGAAAGAAAGCACAGAGCCCCAGATTTTATGTTGTCCTGGAGATCTTGCAGAGCACTGGGGAAAGGCAGGCAGAGAATTCCCTGCTAGCACCTTCTCTGTGCCTGGGAAGCAGAACTGTTCACATTGCTTGGCAGAATCGCTTTTGTGCAGAAAACAGTAACACTTGTTCAGAACGAAAGAAAGCACAGAGCCCCAGATTTTATGTTGTCCTGGAGAGCTTGCAGAGCACTGGGGAAAAGCAGGCAGAGAATTCCCTGCTAGCACCTTCTCTGTGCCTGTTCATAATTGCTTCGCAGAATCGCTTTTGTGCAGAAAACAGTAACACTTGTTCAGAACGAAAGAAAGCACAGAGCCCCAGATTTTATGTTGTCCTGGAGATCTTGCAGAGCACTGGGGAAAGGCAGGCAGAGAATTCCCTGCTAGCACCTTCTCTGTGCCTGGGAAGCAGAAGTGTTCACATTGCTTGGCAGAATCGCTTTTGTGCAGGAAACAGTAACACTTGTTCAGAACGAAAGAAAGCACAGAGCCCCAGATTTTATGTTGTCCTGGAGAGCTTGCAGAGCACTGGGGAAAAGCAGGCAGAGAATTCCCTGCTAGCACCTTTTCTGTGCCTGTTCACATTGCTTCGCAGAATCGCTTTTGTGCAGAAAACTGTAACACTTGTTCAGAACGAAAGAAAGCACAGAGCCCCAGATTTTATGTTGTCCTGGAGAGCTTGCAGAACACTGGGGAAAGGCAGGCAGAGAATTCCCTGCTAGCACCTTCTCTGTGCCTGGGAAGCAGAAGTGTTCACATTGCTTCGCAGAATCGCTTTTGTGCAGAAAACAGTAACACTTGTTCAGAACGAAAGAAAGCACAGAGCCCCAGATTTTATGTTGTCCTGGAGAGCTTGCAGAGCACTGGGGAAAAGCAGGCAGAGAATTCCCTGCTAGCACCTTCTCTGTGCCTGGGAAGCAGAAGTGTTCACATTGCTTGGCAGAATCTGTTTTGTGCAGAAAACAGTAACACTTGTTCAGAACGAAAGAAAGCACAGAGCCCCAGATTTGCTGTTGTCCTGGAGAGCTTGCAGAGCACTGGGGAAAAGCAGGCAGAGAATTCCCTGCTAGCACCTTTTCTGTGCCTGTTCACATTGCATGGCAGAATCGCTTTTGTGCAGAAAACAGTAACACTTGTTCAGAACGAAAGAAAGCACAGAGCCCCAGATTTGCTGTTGTCCTGGAGAGCTTGCAGAGCACTGGAGAAAAACAGGCAGAGAATTCCCTGCTAGCACCTTCTCTGTGCCTGTTCACATTGCTTCGCAGAATCGCTTTTGTGCAGAAAACAGTAACACTTGTTCAGAACGAAAGAAAGCACAGAGCCCCAGATTTTATGTTTCCTGGAGAGCTTGCAGAGCACTGGGGAAAGGCAGGCAGAGAATTCCCTGTTAGCCCCTTCTCTGTGCCTGGGAAGCAGAAGTGTTCACATTGCTTCGCAGAATCGCTTTTGTGCAGAAAACAGTAACACTTGTTCAGAACGAAAGAAAGCACAGAGCCCCAGATTTGCTGTTGTCCTGGAGAGCTTGCAGAACACTGGGGAAAAGCAGGCAGAGAATTCCCTGCTAGCACCTTTTCTGTGCCTGTTCACATTGCTTCGCATAATTGCTTTTGTGCAGAAAACAGTAACACTTGTTCAGAACGAAAGAAAGCACAGAGCCCCAGATTTTATGTTGTCCTGGAGAGCTTGCAGAGCACTGGGGAAAAGCAGGCAGAGAATTCCCTGATAGCACCTTTTCTGTGCCTGTTCACATTGCTTCGCAGAATCGCTTTTGTGCAGAAAACAGTAACACTTGTTCAGAACGAAAGAAAGCACAGAGCCCCAGATTTTATGTTGTCCTGGAGAGCTTGCAGAGCACTGGGGAAAGGCAGGCAGAGAATTCCCTGCTAGCACCTTCTCTGTGCCTGGGAAGCAGAACTGTTCACATTGCTTGGCAGAATCACTTTTGTGCAGAAAACAGTAACACTTGTTCAGAATGAAAGAAAGCACAGAGCCCCAGATTTGATGTTGTCCTGGAGAGCTTGCAGAGCACTGGGGAAAAGCAGGCAGAGAATTCCCTGCTAGCACCTTCTCTGTGCCTGTTCACATTGCTTCGCATAATCGCTTTTGTGCAGAAAACAGTAACACTTGTTCAGAACGAAAGAAAGCACAGAGCCCCAGATTTTATGTTGTCCTGGAGAGCTTGCAGAGCACTGGGGAAAGGCAGGCAGAGAATTCCCTGCTAGCACCTTCTCTGTGCCTGGGAAGCAGAAGTGTTCACATTGCTTGGCAGAATCGGTTTTGTGCAGAAAACAGTAACACTTGTTCAGAACGAAAGAAAGCACAGAGCCCCAGATTTGATGTTGTCCTGGAGAGCTTGCAGAGCACTGGGGAAAAGCAGGCAGAGAATTCCCTGCTAGCACCTTTTCTGTGCCTGTTCACATTGCATGGCAGAATCGCTTTTGTGCAGAAAACAGTAACACTTGTTCAGAACGAAAGAAAGCACAGAGCCCCAGATTTTATGTTGTCCTGGAGAGCTTGCAGAGCACTGGGGAAAGGCAGGCAGAGAATTCCCTGCTAGCACCTTCTCTGTGCCTGGGAAGCAGAAGTGTTCACATTGCTTCGCAGAATCACTTTTGTGCAGAAAACAGTAACACTTGTTCAGAACGAAAGAAAGCACAGAGCCCCAGATTTTATGTTGTCCTGGAGAGCTTGCAGAGCACTGGGGAAAAGCAGGCAGAGAATTCCCTGCTAGCACCTTCTCTGTGCCTGTTCACATTGCTTCGCATAATCGCTTTTGTGCAGAAAACAGTAACACTTGTTCAGAACGAAAGAAAGCACAGAGCCCCACATTTTATGTTGTCCTGGAGAGCTTGCAGAGCACTGGGGAAAGGCAGGCAGAGAATTCCCTGCTAGCACCTTCTCTGTGCCTGGGAAGCAGAACTGTTCACATTGCTTGGCAGAATCGCTTTTGTGCAGGAAACAGTAACACTTGTTCAGAACGAAAGAAAGCACAGAGCCCCAGATTTGCTGTTGTCCTGGAGAACTTGCAGAGCACTGGAGAAAAACAGGCAGAGAATTCCCTGCTAGCACCTTCTCTGTGCCTGTTCACATTGCTTCGCAGAATCGCTTTTGTGCAGAAAACAGTAACACTTGTTCAGAACGAAAGAAAGCACAGAGCCCCAGATTTTATGTTGTCCTGGAGAGCTTGCAGAGCACTGGGGAAAGGCAGGCAGAGAATTCCCTGTTAGCCCCTTCTCTGTGCCTGGGAAGCAGAAGTGTTCACATTGCTTCGCAGAATTGCTTTTGTGCAGAAAACAGTAACACTTGTTCAGAACGAAAGAAAGCACAGAGCCCCAGATTTGCTGTTGTCCTGGAGAGCTTGCAGAACACTGGGGAAAAGCAGGCAGAGAATTCCCTGCTAGCACCTTTTCTGTGCCTGTTCACATTGCTTCGCATAATTGCTTTTGTGCAGAAAACAGTAACACTTGTTCAGAACGAAAGAAAGCACAGAGCCCCAGATTTTATGTTGTCCTGGAGAGCTTGCAGAGCACTGGGGAAAAGCAGGCAGAGAATTCCCTGCTAGCACCTTCTCTGTGCCTGTTCACATTGCTTCGCAGAATCGCTTTTGTGCAGAAAACAGTAACACTTGTTCAGAACGAAAGAAAGCACAGAGCCCCAGATTTTATGTTGTCCTGGAGAGCTTGCAGAGCACTGGGGAGAGGCAGGCAGAGAATTCCCTGCTAGCACCTTCTCTGTGCCTGGGAAGCAGAAGTGTTCACATTGCTTCGCAGAATCGCTTTTGTGCAGAAAACAGTAACACTTGTTCAGAACGAAAGAAAGCACAGAGCCCCAGATTTTATGTTGTCCTGGAGAGCTTGCAGAGCACTGGGGAAAGGCAGGCAGAGAATTCCCTGCTAGCACCTTCTCTGTGCCTGTTCACATTGCTTCGCAGAATCGCTTTTGTGCAGAAAACAGTAACACTTGTTCAGAACGAAAGAAAGCACAGAGCCCCAGATTTTATGTTGTCCTGGAGAGCTTGCAGAGCACTGGGGAAAAGCAGGCAGAGAATTCCCTGCTAGCACCTTCTCTGTGCCTGTTCACATTGCATGGCAGAATCGCTTTTGTGCAGAAAACAGTAACACTTGTTCAGAACGAAAGAAAGCACAGAGCCCCAGATTTTATGTTGTCCTGGAGAGCTTGCAGAGCACTGGGGAAAGGCAGGCAGAGAATTCCCTGCTAGCACCTTCTCTGTGCCTGGGAAGCAGAAGTGTTCACATTGCTTCGCAGAATCACTTTTGTGCAGAAAACAGTAACACTTGTTCAGAACGAAAGAAAGCACAGAGCCCCAGATTTTATGTTGTCCTGGAGAGCTTGCAGAGCACTGGGGAAAAGCAGGCAGAGAATTCCCTGCTAGCACCTTCTCTGTGCCTGTTCACATTGCTTCGCATAATCGCTTTTGTGCAGAAAACAGTAACACTTGTTCAGAACGAAAGAAAGCACAGAGCCCCACATTTTATGTTGTCCTGGAGAGCTTGCAGAGCACTGGGGAAAGGCAGGCAGAGAATTCCCTGCTAGCACCTTCTCTGTGCCTGGGAAGCAGAACTGTTCACATTGCTTGGCAGAATCGCTTTTGTGCAGGAAACAGTAACACTTGTTCAGAACGAAAGAAAGCACAGAGCCCCAGATTTGCTGTTGTCCTGGAGAACTTGCAGAGCACTGGAGAAAAACAGGCAGAGAATTCCCTGCTAGCACCTTCTCTGTGCCTGTTCACATTGCTTCGCAGAATCGCTTTTGTGCAGAAAACAGTAACACTTGTTCAGAACGAAAGAAAGCACAGAGCCCCAGATTTTATGTTGTCCTGGAGAGCTTGCAGAGCACTGGGGAAAGGCAGGCAGAGAATTCCCTGTTAGCCCCTTCTCTGTGCCTGGGAAGCAGAAGTGTTCACATTGCTTCGCAGAATTGCTTTTGTGCAGAAAACAGTAACACTTGTTCAGAACGAAAGAAAGCACAGAGCCCCAGATTTGCTGTTGTCCTGGAGAGCTTGCAGAACACTGGGGAAAAGCAGGCAGAGAATTCCCTGCTAGCACCTTTTCTGTGCCTGTTCACATTGCTTCGCATAATCGCTTTTGTGCAGAAAACAGTAACACTTGTTCAGAACGAAAGAAAGCACAGAGCACCAGATTTTATGTTGTCCTGGAGAGCTTGCAGAGCACTGGGGAAAAGCAGGCAGAGAATTCCCTGCTAGCACCTTCTCTGTGCCTGTTCACATTGCTTCGCATAATTGCTTTTGTGCAGAAAACAGTAACACTTGTTCAGAACGAAAGAAAGCACAGAGCCCCAGATTTTATGTTGTCCTGGAGAGCTTGCAGAGCGCTGGGGAAAAGCAGGCAGAGAATTCCCTGATAGCACCTTTTCTGTGCCTGTTCACATTGCTTCGCAGAATCGCTTTTGTGCAGAAAACAGTAACACTTGTTCAGAACGAAAGAAAGCACAGAGCCCCAGATTTTATGTTGTCCTGGAGAGCTTGCAGAGCACTGGGGAAAGGCAGGCAGAGAATTCCCTGCTAGCACCTTCTCTGTGCCAGGGAAGCAGAACTGTTCACATTGCTTCGCATAATCGCTTTTGTGCAGAAAACAGTAACACTTGTTCAGAACGAAAGAAAGCACAGAGCCCCAGATTTTATGTTGTCCTGGAGATCTTGCAGAGCACTGGGGAAAGGCAGGCAGAGAATTCCCTGCTAGCACCTTCTCTGTGCCTGGGAAGCAGAACTGTTAACATTGCTTGGCAGAATCGCTTTTGTGCAGAAAACAGTAACACTTGTTCAGAACGAAAGAAAGCACAGAGCCCCAGATTTGATGTTGTCCTGGAGATCTTGCAGAGCACTGGGGAAAGGCAGGCAGAGAATTCCCTGCTAGCACCTTCTCTGTGCCTGGGAAGCAGAAGTGTTCACATTGCTTCGCAGAATCGCTTTTGTGCAGAAAACAGTAACACTTGTTCAGAACGAAAGAAAGCACAGAGCCCCAGATTTTATGTTGTCCTGGAGAGCTTGCAGAGCACTGGGGAAAGGCAGGCAGAGAATTCCCTGCTAGCACCTTCTCTGTGCCTGGGAAGAAGTGTTCACATTGCTTCGCAGAATCGCTTTTGTGCAGAAAACAGTAACACTTGTTCAGAACGAAAGAAAGCACAGAGCCCCAGATTTTATGTTGTCCTGGAGAGCTTGCAGAGCACTGGGGAAAAGCAGGCAGAGAATTCCCTGCTAGCACCTTTTCTGTGCCTGTTCACATTGCTTCGCATAATTGCTTTTGTGCAGAAAACAGTAACACTTGTTCAGAACGAAAGAAAGCACAGAGCCCCAGATTTGCTGTTGTCCTGGAGAGCTTGCAGAACACTGGGGAAAAGCAGGCAGAGAATTCCCTGCTAGCACCTTCTCTGTGCATGTTCACATTGCTTCGCAGAATCGCTTTTGTGCAGAAAACAGTAACACTTGTTCAGAACGAAAGAAAGCACAGAGCCCCAGATTTTATGTTGTCCTGGAGATCTTGCAGAGCACTGGGGAAAGGCAGGCAGAGAATTCCCTGCTAGCACCTTCTCTGTGCCTGGGAAGCAGAACTGTTCACATTGCTTGGCAGAATCGCTTTTGTGCAGAAAACAGTAACACTTGTTCAGAACGAAAGAAAGCACAGAGCCCCAGATTTTATGTTGTCCTGGAGAGCTTGCAGAGCACTGGGGAAAAGCAGGCAGAGAATTCCCTGCTAGCACCTTCTCTGTGCCTGTTCATAATTGCTTCGCAGAATCGCTTTTGTGCAGAAAACAGTAACACTTGTTCAGAACGAAAGAAAGCACAGAGCCCCAGATTTTATGTTGTCCTGGAGATCTTGCAGAGCACTGGGGAAAGGCAGGCAGAGAATTCCCTGCTAGCACCTTCTCTGTGCCTGGGAAGCAGAAGTGTTCACATTGCTTGGCAGAATCGCTTTTGTGCAGGAAACAGTAACACTTGTTCAGAACGAAAGAAAGCACAGAGCCCCAGATTTTATGTTGTCCTGGAGAGCTTGCAGAGCACTGGGGAAAAGCAGGCAGAGAATTCCCTGCTAGCACCTTTTCTGTGCCTGTTCACATTGCTTCGCAGAATCGCTTTTGTGCAGAAAACTGTAACACTTGTTCAGAACGAAAGAAAGCACAGAGCCCCAGATTTTATGTTGTCCTGGAGAGCTTGCAGAACACTGGGGAAAGGCAGGCAGAGAATTCCCTGCTAGCACCTTCTCTGTGCCTGGGAAGCAGAAGTGTTCACATTGCTTCGCAGAATCGCTTTTGTGCAGAAAACAGTAACACTTGTTCAGAACGAAAGAAAGCACAGAGCCCCAGATTTTATGTTGTCCTGGAGAGCTTGCAGAGCACTGGGGAAAAGCAGGCAGAGAATTCCCTGCTAGCACCTTCTCTGTGCCTGGGAAGCAGAAGTGTTCACATTGCTTGGCAGAATCTGTTTTGTGCAGAAAACAGTAACACTTGTTCAGAACGAAAGAAAGCACAGAGCCCCAGATTTGCTGTTGTCCTGGAGAGCTTGCAGAGCACTGGGGAAAAGCAGGCAGAGAATTCCCTGCTAGCACCTTTTCTGTGCCTGTTCACATTGCATGGCAGAATCGCTTTTGTGCAGAAAACAGTAACACTTGTTCAGAACGAAAGAAAGCACAGAGCCCCAGATTTGCTGTTGTCCTGGAGAGCTTGCAGAGCACTGGAGAAAAACAGGCAGAGAATTCCCTGCTAGCACCTTCTCTGTGCCTGTTCACATTGCTTCGCAGAATCGCTTTTGTGCAGAAAACAGTAACACTTGTTCAGAACGAAAGAAAGCACAGAGCCCCAGATTTTATGTTTCCTGGAGAGCTTGCAGAGCACTGGGGAAAGGCAGGCAGAGAATTCCCTGTTAGCCCCTTCTCTGTGCCTGGGAAGCAGAAGTGTTCACATTGCTTCGCAGAATCGCTTTTGTGCAGAAAACAGTAACACTTGTTCAGAACGAAAGAAAGCACAGAGCCCCAGATTTGCTGTTGTCCTGGAGAGCTTGCAGAACACTGGGGAAAAGCAGGCAGAGAATTCCCTGCTAGCACCTTTTCTGTGCCTGTTCACATTGCTTCGCATAATTGCTTTTGTGCAGAAAACAGTAACACTTGTTCAGAACGAAAGAAAGCACAGAGCCCCAGATTTTATGTTGTCCTGGAGAGCTTGCAGAGCACTGGGGAAAAGCAGGCAGAGAATTCCCTGATAGCACCTTTTCTGTGCCTGTTCACATTGCTTCGCAGAATCGCTTTTGTGCAGAAAACAGTAACACTTGTTCAGAACGAAAGAAAGCACAGAGCCCCAGATTTTATGTTGTCCTGGAGAGCTTGCAGAGCACTGGGGAAAGGCAGGCAGAGAATTCCCTGCTAGCACCTTCTCTGTGCCTGGGAAGCAGAACTGTTCACATTGCTTGGCAGAATCACTTTTGTGCAGAAAACAGTAACACTTGTTCAGAATGAAAGAAAGCACAGAGCCCCAGATTTGATGTTGTCCTGGAGAGCTTGCAGAGCACTGGGGAAAAGCAGGCAGAGAATTCCCTGCTAGCACCTTCTCTGTGCCTGTTCACATTGCTTCGCATAATCGCTTTTGTGCAGAAAACAGTAACACTTGTTCAGAACGAAAGAAAGCACAGAGCCCCAGATTTTATGTTGTCCTGGAGAGCTTGCAGAGCACTGGGGAAAGGCAGGCAGAGAATTCCCTGCTAGCACCTTCTCTGTGCCTGGGAAGCAGAAGTGTTCACATTGCTTGGCAGAATCGGTTTTGTGCAGAAAACAGTAACACTTGTTCAGAACGAAAGAAAGCACAGAGCCCCAGATTTGATGTTGTCCTGGAGAGCTTGCAGAGCACTGGGGAAAAGCAGGCAGAGAATTCCCTGCTAGCACCTTTTCTGTGCCTGTTCACATTGCATGGCAGAATCGCTTTTGTGCAGAAAACAGTAACACTTGTTCAGAACGAAAGAAAGCACAGAGCCCCAGATTTTATGTTGTCCTGGAGAGCTTGCAGAGCACTGGGGAAAGGCAGGCAGAGAATTCCCTGCTAGCACCTTCTCTGTGCCTGGGAAGCAGAAGTGTTCACATTGCTTCGCAGAATCACTTTTGTGCAGAAAACAGTAACACTTGTTCAGAACGAAAGAAAGCACAGAGCCCCAGATTTTATGTTGTCCTGGAGAGCTTGCAGAGCACTGGGGAAAAGCAGGCAGAGAATTCCCTGCTAGCACCTTCTCTGTGCCTGTTCACATTGCTTCGCATAATCGCTTTTGTGCAGAAAACAGTAACACTTGTTCAGAACGAAAGAAAGCACAGAGCCCCACATTTTATGTTGTCCTGGAGAGCTTGCAGAGCACTGGGGAAAGGCAGGCAGAGAATTCCCTGCTAGCACCTTCTCTGTGCCTGGGAAGCAGAACTGTTCACATTGCTTGGCAGAATCGCTTTTGTGCAGGAAACAGTAACACTTGTTCAGAACGAAAGAAAGCACAGAGCCCCAGATTTGCTGTTGTCCTGGAGAACTTGCAGAGCACTGGAGAAAAACAGGCAGAGAATTCCCTGCTAGCACCTTCTCTGTGCCTGTTCACATTGCTTCGCAGAATCGCTTTTGTGCAGAAAACAGTAACACTTGTTCAGAACGAAAGAAAGCACAGAGCCCCAGATTTTATGTTGTCCTGGAGAGCTTGCAGAGCACTGGGGAAAGGCAGGCAGAGAATTCCCTGTTAGCCCCTTCTCTGTGCCTGGGAAGCAGAAGTGTTCACATTGCTTCGCAGAATTGCTTTTGTGCAGAAAACAGTAACACTTGTTCAGAACGAAAGAAAGCACAGAGCCCCAGATTTGCTGTTGTCCTGGAGAGCTTGCAGAACACTGGGGAAAAGCAGGCAGAGAATTCCCTGCTAGCACCTTTTCTGTGCCTGTTCACATTGCTTCGCATAATTGCTTTTGTGCAGAAAACAGTAACACTTGTTCAGAACGAAAGAAAGCACAGAGCCCCAGATTTTATGTTGTCCTGGAGAGCTTGCAGAGCACTGGGGAAAAGCAGGCAGAGAATTCCCTGCTAGCACCTTCTCTGTGCCTGTTCACATTGCTTCGCAGAATCGCTTTTGTGCAGAAAACAGTAACACTTGTTCAGAACGAAAGAAAGCACAGAGCCCCAGATTTTATGTTGTCCTGGAGAGCTTGCAGAGCACTGGGGAGAGGCAGGCAGAGAATTCCCTGCTAGCACCTTCTCTGTGCCTGGGAAGCAGAAGTGTTCACATTGCTTCGCAGAATCGCTTTTGTGCAGAAAACAGTAACACTTGTTCAGAACGAAAGAAAGCACAGAGCCCCAGATTTTATGTTGTCCTGGAGAGCTTGCAGAGCACTGGGGAAAGGCAGGCAGAGAATTCCCTGCTAGCACCTTCTCTGTGCCTGTTCACATTGCTTCGCAGAATCGCTTTTGTGCAGAAAACAGTAACACTTGTTCAGAACGAAAGAAAGCACAGAGCCCCAGATTTTATGTTGTCCTGGAGAGCTTGCAGAGCACTGGGGAAAAGCAGGCAGAGAATTCCCTGCTAGCACCTTCTCTGTGCCTGTTCACATTGCATGGCAGAATCGCTTTTGTGCAGAAAACAGTAACACTTGTTCAGAACGAAAGAAAGCACAGAGCCCCAGATTTTATGTTGTCCTGGAGAGCTTGCAGAGCACTGGGGAAAGGCAGGCAGAGAATTCCCTGCTAGCACCTTCTCTGTGCCTGGGAAGCAGAAGTGTTCACATTGCTTCGCAGAATCACTTTTGTGCAGAAAACAGTAACACTTGTTCAGAACGAAAGAAAGCACAGAGCCCCAGATTTTATGTTGTCCTGGAGAGCTTGCAGAGCACTGGGGAAAAGCAGGCAGAGAATTCCCTGCTAGCACCTTCTCTGTGCCTGTTCACATTGCTTCGCATAATCGCTTTTGTGCAGAAAACAGTAACACTTGTTCAGAACGAAAGAAAGCACAGAGCCCCACATTTTATGTTGTCCTGGAGAGCTTGCAGAGCACTGGGGAAAGGCAGGCAGAGAATTCCCTGCTAGCACCTTCTCTGTGCCTGGGAAGCAGAACTGTTCACATTGCTTGGCAGAATCGCTTTTGTGCAGGAAACAGTAACACTTGTTCAGAACGAAAGAAAGCACAGAGCCCCAGATTTGCTGTTGTCCTGGAGAACTTGCAGAGCACTGGAGAAAAACAGGCAGAGAATTCCCTGCTAGCACCTTCTCTGTGCCTGTTCACATTGCTTCGCAGAATCGCTTTTGTGCAGAAAACAGTAACACTTGTTCAGAACGAAAGAAAGCACAGAGCCCCAGATTTTATGTTGTCCTGGAGAGCTTGCAGAGCACTGGGGAAAGGCAGGCAGAGAATTCCCTGTTAGCCCCTTCTCTGTGCCTGGGAAGCAGAAGTGTTCACATTGCTTCGCAGAATTGCTTTTGTGCAGAAAACAGTAACACTTGTTCAGAACGAAAGAAAGCACAGAGCCCCAGATTTGCTGTTGTCCTGGAGAGCTTGCAGAACACTGGGGAAAAGCAGGCAGAGAATTCCCTGCTAGCACCTTTTCTGTGCCTGTTCACATTGCTTCGCATAATTGCTTTTGTGCAGAAAACAGTAACACTTGTTCAGAACGAAAGAAAGCACAGAGCCCCAGATTTTATGTTGTCCTGGAGAGCTTGCAGAGCACTGGGGAAAAGCAGGCAGAGAATTCCCTGCTAGCACCTTCTCTGTGCCTGTTCACATTGCTTCGCAGAATCGCTTTTGTGCAGAAAACAGTAACACTTGTTCAGAACGAAAGAAAGCACAGAGCCCCAGATTTTATGTTGTCCTGGAGAGCTTGCAGAGCACTGGGGAGAGGCAGGCAGAGAATTCCCTGCTAGCACCTTCTCTGTGCCTGGGAAGCAGAAGTGTTCACATTGCTTCGCAGAATCGCTTTTGTGCAGAAAACAGTAACACTTGTTCAGAACGAAAGAAAGCACAGAGCCCCAGATTTTATGTTGTCCTGGAGAGCTTGCAGAGCACTGGGGAAAGGCAGGCAGAGAATTCCCTGCTAGCACCTTCTCTGTGCCTGTTCACATTGCTTCGCAGAATCGCTTTTGTGCAGAAAACAGTAACACTTGTTCAGAACGAAAGAAAGCACAGAGCCCCAGATTTTATGTTGTCCTGGAGAGCTTGCAGAGCACTGGGGAAAAGCAGGCAGAGAATTCCCTGCTAGCACCTTTTCTGTGCCTGTTCACATTGCTTCGCAGAATCGCTTTTGTGCAGGAAACAGTAAGACTTGTTCAGAACGAAAGAAAGCACAGAGCCCCAGATTTTATGTTGTCCTGGAGATCTTGCAGAGCACTGGGGAAAGGCAGGCAGAGAATTCCCTGTTAGCCCCTTCTCTGTGCCTGGGAAGCAGAAGTGTTCACATTGCTTCGCAGAATCGCTTTTGTGCAGAAAACAGTAACACTTGTTCAGAACGAAAGAAAGCACAGAGCCCCAGATTTGCTGTTGTCCTGGAGAGCTTGCAGAACACTGGGGAAAAGCAGGCAGAGAATTCCCTGCTAGCACCTTTTCTGTGCCTGTTCACATTGCTTCGCATAATTGATTTTGTGCAGAAAACAGTAACACTTGTTCAGAACGAAAGAAAGCACAGAGCCCCAGATTTTATGTTGTCCTGGAGAGCTTGCAGAGCACTGGGGAAAAGCAGGCAGAGAATTCCCTGCTAGCACCTTTTCTGTGCCTGTTCACATTGCATGGCAGAATCGCTTTTGTGCAGAAAACAGTAACACTTGTTCAGAACGAAAGAAAGCACAGAGCCCCAGATTTTATGTTGTCCTGGAGATCTTGCAGAGCACTGGGGAAAGGCAGGCAGAGAATTCCCTGCTAGCACCTTCTCTGTGCCTGGGAAGCAGAAGTGTTCACATTGCTTGGCAGAATCGCTTTTGTGCAGAAAACAGTAACACTTGTTCAGAACGAAAGAAAGCACAGAGCCCCAGATTTGCTGTTGTCCTGGAGAGCTTGCAGAGCACTGGGGAAAGGCAGGCAGAGAATTCCCTGCTAGCACCTTCTCTGTGCCTGTTCACATTGCATGGCAGAATCGCTTTTGTGCAGAAAACAGTAACACTTGTTCAGAACGAAAGAAAGCACAGAGCCCCAGATTTTATGTTGTCCTGGAGAGCTTGCAGAGCACTGGGGAAAAGCAGGCAGAGAATTCCCTGCTAGCACCTTCTCTGTGCCTGTTCACATTGCTTCGCAGAATCGCTTTTGTGCAGAAAACAGTAACACTTGTTCAGAACGAAAGAAAGCACAGAGCCCCAGATTTTATGTTTCCTGGAGAGCTTGCAGAGCACTGGGGAAAGGCAGGCAGAGAATTCCCTGTTAGCCCCTTCTCTGTGCCTGGGAAGCAGAAGTGTTCACATTGCTTCGCAGAATCGCTTTTGTGCAGAAAACAGTAACACTTGTTCAGAACGAAAGAAAGCACAGAGCCCCAGATTTGCTGTTGTCCTGGAGAGCTTGCAGAACACTGGGGAAAAGCAGGCAGAGAATTCCCTGCTAGCACCTTTTCTGTGCCTGTTCACATTGCTTCGCATAATTGCTTTTGTGCAGAAAACAGTAACACTTGTTCAGAACGAAAGAAAGCACAGAGCCCCAGATTTTATGTTGTCCTGGAGAGCTTGCAGAGCACTGGGGAAAAGCAGGCAGAGAATTCCCTGATAGCACCTTTTCTGTGCCTGTTCACATTGCTTCGCAGAATCGCTTTTGTGCAGAAAACAGTAACACTTGTTCAGAACGAAAGAAAGCACAGAGCCCCAGATTTTATGTTGTCCTGGAGAGCTTGCAGAGCACTGGGGAAAGGCAGGCAGAGAATTCCCTGCTAGCACCTTCTCTGTGCCTGGGAAGCAGATCTGTTCACATTGCTTGGCAGAATCACTTTTGTGCAGAAAACAGTAACACTTGTTCAGAATGAAAGAAAGCACAGAGCCCCAGATTTGATGTTGTCCTGGAGAGCTTGCAGAGCACTGGGGAAAAGCAGGCAGAGAATTCCCTGCTAGCACCTTCTCTGTGCCTGTTCACATTGCTTCGCAGAATCGCTTTTGTGCAGAAAACAGTAACACTTGTTCAGAACGAAAGAAAGCACAGAGCCCCAGATTTTATGTTTCCTGGAGAGCTTGCAGAGCACTGGGGAAAGGCAGGCAGAGAATTCCCTGTTAGCCCCTTCTCTGTGCCTGGGAAGCAGAAGTGTTCACATTGCTTCGCAGAATCGCTTTTGTGCAGAAAACAGTAACACTTGTTCAGAACGAAAGAAAGCACAGAGCCCCAGATTTGCTGTTGTCCTGGAGAGCTTGCAGAACACTGGGGAAAAGCAGGCAGAGAATTCCCTGCTAGCACCTTTTCTGTGCCTGTTCACATTGCTTCGCATAATTGCTTTTGTGCAGAAAACAGTAACACTTGTTCAGAACGAAAGAAAGCACAGAGCCCCAGATTTTATGTTGTCCTGGAGAGCTTGCAGAGCACTGGGGAAAAGCAGGCAGAGAATTCCCTGATAGCACCTTTTCTGTGCCTGTTCACATTGCTTCGCAGAATCGCTTTTGTGCAGAAAACAGTAACACTTGTTCAGAACGAAAGAAAGCACAGAGCCCCAGATTTTATGTTGTCCTGGAGAGCTTGCAGAGCACTGGGGAAAGGCAGGCAGAGAATTCCCTGCTAGCACCTTCTCTGTGCCTGGGAAGCAGAACTGTTCACATTGCTTGGCAGAATCACTTTTGTGCAGAAAACAGTAACACTTGTTCAGAATGAAAGAAAGCACAGAGCCCCAGATTTGATGTTGTCCTGGAGAGCTTGCAGAGCACTGGGGAAAAGCAGGCAGAGAATTCCCTGCTAGCACCTTCTCTGTGCCTGTTCACATTGCTTCGCATAATCGCTTTTGTGCAGAAAACAGTAACACTTGTTCAGAACGAAAGAAAGCACAGAGCCCCAGATTTTATGTTGTCCTGGAGAGCTTGCAGAGCACTGGGGAAAGGCAGGCAGAGAATTCCCTGCTAGCACCTTCTCTGTGCCTGGGAAGCAGAAGTGTTCACATTGCTTGGCAGAATCGGTTTTGTGCAGAAAACAGTAACACTTGTTCAGAACGAAAGAAAGCACAGAGCCCCAGATTTGATGTTGTCCTGGAGAGCTTGCAGAGCACTGGGGAAAAGCAGGCAGAGAATTCCCTGCTAGCACCTTTTCTGTGCCTGTTCACATTGCATGGCAGAATCGCTTTTGTGCAGAAAACAGTAACACTTGTTCAGAACGAAAGAAAGCACAGAGCCCCAGATTTTATGTTGTCCTGGAGAGCTTGCAGAGCACTGGGGAAAGGCAGGCAGAGAATTCCCTGCTAGCACCTTCTCTGTGCCTGGGAAGCAGAACTGTTCACATTGCTTGGCAGAATCACTTTTGTGCAGAAAACAGTAACACTTGTTCAGAATGAAAGAAAGCACAGAGCCCCAGATTTGATGTTGTCCTGGAGAGCTTGCAGAGCACTGGGGAAAAGCAGGCAGAGAATTCCCTGCTAGCACCTTCTCTGTGCCTGTTCACATTGCTTCCCATAATCGCTTTTGTGCAGAAAACAGTAACACTTGTTCAGAACGAAAGAAAGCACAGAGCCCCAGATTTTATGTTGTCCTGGAGAGCTTGCAGAGCACTGGGGAAAGGCAGGCAGAGAATTCCCTGCTAGCACCTTCTCTGTGCCTGGGAAGCAGAAGTGTTCACATTGCTTGGCAGAATCGGTTTTGTGCAGAAAACAGTAACACTTGTTCAGAACGAAAGAAAGCACAGAGCCCCAGATTTGATGTTGTCCTGGAGAGCTTGCAGAGCACTGGGGAAAAGCAGGCAGAGAATTCCCTGCTAGCACCTTTTCTGTGCCTGTTCACATTGCATGGCAGAATCGCTTTTGTGCAGAAAACAGTAACACTTGTTCAGAACGAAAGAAAGCACAGAGCCCCAGATTTTATGTTGTCCTGGAGAGCTTGCAGAGCACTGGGGAAAGGCAGGCAGAGAATTCCCTGCTAGCACCTTCTCTGTGCCTGGGAAGCAGAACTGTTCACATTGCTTGGCAGAATCGCTTTTGTGCAGGAAACAGTAACACTTGTTCAGAACGAAAGAAAGCACAGAGCCCCAGATTTGCTGTTGTCCTGGAGAACTTGCAGAGCACTGGGGAAAAGCAGGCAGAGAATTCCCTGCTAGCACCTTCTCTGTGCCTGTTCACATTGCTTCGCATAATCGCTTTTGTGCAGAAAACAGTAACACTTGTTCAGAACGAAAGAAAGCACAGAGCCCCAGATTTTATGTTGTCCTGGAGAGCTTGCAGAGCACTGGGGAAAGGCAGGCAGAGAATTCCCTGTTAGCCCCTTCTCTGTGCCTGGGAAGCAGAAGTGTTCACATTGCTTCGCAGAATTGCTTTTGTGCAGAAAACAGTAACACTTGTTCAGAACGAAAGAAAGCACAGAGCCCCAGATTTGCTGTTGTCCTGGAGAGCTTGCAGAACACTGGGGAAAAGCAGGCAGAGAATTCCCTGCTAGCACCTTTTCTGTGCCTGTTCACATTGCTTCGCATAATTGCTTTTGTGCAGAAAACAGTAACACTTGTTCAGAACGAAAGAAAGCACAGAGCCCCAGATTTTATGTTGTCCTGGAGAGCTTGCAGAGCACTGGGGAAAAGCAGGCAGAGAATTCCCTGCTAGCACCTTCTCTGTGCCTGTTCACATTGCTTCGCAGAATCGCTTTTGTGCAGAAAACAGTAACACTTGTTCAGAACGAAAGAAAGCACAGAGCCCCAGATTTTATGTTGTCCTGGAGAGCTTGCAGAGCACTGGGGAGAGGCAGGCAGAGAATTCCCTGCTAGCACCTTCTCTGTGCCTGGGAAGCAGAAGTGTTCACATTGCTTCGCAGAATCGCTTTTGTGCAGAAAACAGTAACACTTGTTCAGAACGAAAGAAAGCACAGAGCCCCAGATTTTATGTTGTCCTGGAGAGCTTGCAGAGCACTGGGGAAAGGCAGGCAGAGAATTCCCTGCTAGCACCTTCTCTGTGCCTGTTCACATTGCTTCGCAGAATCGCTTTTGTGCAGAAAACAGTAACACTTGTTCAGAACGAAAGAAAGCACAGAGCCCCAGATTTTATGTTGTCCTGGAGAGCTTGCAGAGCACTGGGGAAAAGCAGGCAGAGAATTCCCTGCTAGCACCTTTTCTGTGCCTGTTCACATTGCATGGCAGAATCGCTTTTGTGCAGAAAACAGTAACACTTGTTCAGAACGAAAGAAAGCACAGAGCCCCAGATTTTATGTTGTCCTGGAGAGCTTGCAGAGCACTGGGGAAAGGCAGGCAGAGAATTCCCTGCTAGCACCTTCTCTGTGCCTGGGAAGCAGAAGTGTTCACATTGCTTCGCAGAATCACTTTTGTGCAGAAAACAGTAACACTTGTTCAGAACGAAAGAAAGCACAGAGCCCCAGATTTTATGTTGTCCTGGAGAGCTTGCAGAGCACTGGGGAAAAGCAGGCAGAGAATTCCCTGCTAGCACCTTCTCTGTGCCTGTTCACATTGCTTCGCATAATCGCTTTTGTGCAGAAAACAGTAACACTTGTTCAGAACGAAAGAAAGCACAGAGCCCCACATTTTATGTTGTCCTGGAGAGCTTGCAGAGCACTGGGGAAAGGCAGGCAGAGAATTCCCTGCTAGCACCTTCTCTGTGCCTGGGAAGCAGAACTGTTCACATTGCTTGGCAGAATCGCTTTTGTGCAGGAAACAGTAACACTTGTTCAGAACGAAAGAAAGCACAGAGCCCCAGATTTGCTGTTGTCCTGGAGAACTTGCAGAGCACTGGAGAAAAACAGGCAGAGAATTCCCTGCTAGCACCTTCTCTGTGCCTGTTCACATTGCTTCGCAGAATCGCTTTTGTGCAGAAAACAGTAACACTTGTTCAGAACGAAAGAAAGCACAGAGCCCCAGATTTTATGTTGTCCTGGAGAGCTTGCAGAGCACTGGGGAAAGGCAGGCAGAGAATTCCCTGTTAGCCCCTTCTCTGTGCCTGGGAAGCAGAAGTGTTCACATTGCTTCGCAGAATTGCTTTTGTGCAGAAAACAGTAACACTTGTTCAGAACGAAAGAAAGCACAGAGCCCCAGATTTGCTGTTGTCCTGGAGAGCTTGCAGAACACTGGGGAAAAGCAGGCAGAGAATTCCCTGCTAGCACCTTTTCTGTGCCTGTTCACATTGCTTCGCATAATTGCTTTTGTGCAGAAAACAGTAACACTTGTTCAGAACGAAAGAAAGCACAGAGCCCCAGATTTTATGTTGTCCTGGAGAGCTTGCAGAGCACTGGGGAAAAGCAGGCAGAGAATTCCCTGCTAGCACCTTCTCTGTGCCTGTTCACATTGCTTCGCAGAATCGCTTTTGTGCAGAAAACAGTAACACTTGTTCAGAACGAAAGAAAGCACAGAGCCCCAGATTTTATGTTGTCCTGGAGAGCTTGCAGAGCACTGGGGAGAGGCAGGCAGAGAATTCCCTGCTAGCACCTTCTCTGTGCCTGGGAAGCAGAAGTGTTCACATTGCTTCGCAGAATCGCTTTTGTGCAGAAAACAGTAACACTTGTTCAGAACGAAAGAAAGCACAGAGCCCCAGATTTTATGTTGTCCTGGAGAGCTTGCAGAGCACTGGGGAAAGGCAGGCAGAGAATTCCCTGCTAGCACCTTCTCTGTGCCTGTTCACATTGCTTCGCAGAATCGCTTTTGTGCAGAAAACAGTAACACTTGTTCAGAACGAAAGAAAGCACAGAGCCCCAGATTTTATGTTGTCCTGGAGAGCTTGCAGAGCACTGGGGAAAAGCAGGCAGAGAATTCCCTGCTAGCACCTTTTCTGTGCCTGTTCACATTGCTTCGCAGAATCGCTTTTGTGCAGGAAACAGTAAGACTTGTTCAGAACGAAAGAAAGCACAGAGCCCCAGATTTTATGTTGTCCTGGAGATCTTGCAGAGCACTGGGGAAAGGCAGGCAGAGAATTCCCTGTTAGCCCCTTCTCTGTGCCTGGGAAGCAGAAGTGTTCACATTGCTTCGCAGAATCGCTTTTGTGCAGAAAACAGTAACACTTGTTCAGAACGAAAGAAAGCACAGAGCCCCAGATTTGCTGTTGTCCTGGAGAGCTTGCAGAACACTGGGGAAAAGCAGGCAGAGAATTCCCTGCTAGCACCTTTTCTGTGCCTGTTCACATTGCTTCGCATAATTGATTTTGTGCAGAAAACAGTAACACTTGTTCAGAACGAAAGAAAGCACAGAGCCCCAGATTTTATGTTGTCCTGGAGAGCTTGCAGAGCACTGGGGAAAAGCAGGCAGAGAATTCCCTGCTAGCACCTTTTCTGTGCCTGTTCACATTGCATGGCAGAATCGCTTTTGTGCAGAAAACAGTAACACTTGTTCAGAACGAAAGAAAGCACAGAGCCCCAGATTTTATGTTGTCCTGGAGATCTTGCAGAGCACTGGGGAAAGGCAGGCAGAGAATTCCCTGCTAGCACCTTCTCTGTGCCTGGGAAGCAGAAGTGTTCACATTGCTTGGCAGAATCGCTTTTGTGCAGAAAACAGTAACACTTGTTCAGAACGAAAGAAAGCACAGAGCCCCAGATTTGCTGTTGTCCTGGAGAGCTTGCAGAGCACTGGGGAAAGGCAGGCAGAGAATTCCCTGCTAGCACCTTCTCTGTGCCTGTTCACATTGCATGGCAGAATCGCTTTTGTGCAGAAAACAGTAACACTTGTTCAGAACGAAAGAAAGCACAGAGCCCCAGATTTTATGTTGTCCTGGAGAGCTTGCAGAGCACTGGGGAAAAGCAGGCAGAGAATTCCCTGCTAGCACCTTCTCTGTGCCTGTTCACATTGCTTCGCAGAATCGCTTTTGTGCAGAAAACAGTAACACTTGTTCAGAACGAAAGAAAGCACAGAGCCCCAGATTTTATGTTTCCTGGAGAGCTTGCAGAGCACTGGGGAAAGGCAGGCAGAGAATTCCCTGTTAGCCCCTTCTCTGTGCCTGGGAAGCAGAAGTGTTCACATTGCTTCGCAGAATCGCTTTTGTGCAGAAAACAGTAACACTTGTTCAGAACGAAAGAAAGCACAGAGCCCCAGATTTTATGTTGTCCTGGAGAGCTTGCAGAACACTGGGGAAAAGCAGGCAGAGAATTCCCTGCTAGCACCTTTTCTGTGCCTGTTCACATTGCTTCGCATAATTGCTTTTGTGCAGAAAACAGTAACACTTGTTCAGAACGAAAGAAAGCACAGAGCCCCAGATTTTATGTTGTCCTGGAGAGCTTGCAGAGCACTGGGGAAAAGCAGGCAGAGAATTCCCTGATAGCACCTTTTCTGTGCCTGTTCACATTGCTTCGCAGAATCGCTTTTGTGCAGAAAACAGTAACACTTGTTCAGAACGAAAGAAAGCACAGAGCCCCAGATTTTATGTTGTCCTGGAGAGCTTGCAGAGCACTGGGGAAAGGCAGGCAGAGAATTCCCTGCTAGCACCTTCTCTGTGCCTGGGAAGCAGAACTGTTCACATTGCTTGGCAGAATCACTTTTGTGCAGAAAACAGTAACACTTGTTCAGAATGAAAGAAAGCACAGAGCCCCAGATTTGATGTTGTCCTGGAGAGCTTGCAGAGCACTGGGGAAAAGCAGGCAGAGAATTCCCTGCTAGCACCTTCTCTGTGCCTGTTCACATTGCTTCGCAGAATCGCTTTTGTGCAGAAAACAGTAACACTTGTTCAGAACGAAAGAAAGCACAGAGCCCCAGATTTTATGTTTCCTGGAGAGCTTGCAGAGCACTGGGGAAAGGCAGGCAGAGAATTCCCTGTTAGCCCCTTCTCTGTGCCTGGGAAGCAGAAGTGTTCACATTGCTTCGCAGAATCGCTTTTGTGCAGAAAACAGTAACACTTGTTCAGAACGAAAGAAAGCACAGAGCCCCAGATTTGCTGTTGTCCTGGAGAGCTTGCAGAACACTGGGGAAAAGCAGGCAGAGAATTCCCTGCTAGCACCTTTTCTGTGCCTGTTCACATTGCTTCGCATAATTGCTTTTGTGCAGAAAACAGTAACACTTGTTCAGAACGAAAGAAAGCACAGAGCCCCAGATTTTATGTTGTCCTGGAGAGCTTGCAGAGCACTGGGGAAAAGCAGGCAGAGAATTCCCTGATAGCACCTTTTCTGTGCCTGTTCACATTGCTTCGCAGAATCGCTTTTGTGCAGAAAACAGTAACACTTGTTCAGAACGAAAGAAAGCACAGAGCCCCAGATTTTATGTTGTCCTGGAGAGCTTGCAGAGCACTGGGGAAAGGCAGGCAGAGAATTCCCTGCTAGCACCTTCTCTGTGCCTGGGAAGCAGAACTGTTCACATTGCTTGGCAGAATCACTTTTGTGCAGAAAACAGTAACACTTGTTCAGAATGAAAGAAAGCACAGAGCCCCAGATTTGATGTTGTCCTGGAGAGCTTGCAGAGCACTGGGGAAAAGCAGGCAGAGAATTCCCTGCTAGCACCTTCTCTGTGCCTGTTCACATTGCTTCGCATAATCGCTTTTGTGCAGAAAACAGTAACACTTGTTCAGAACGAAAGAAAGCACAGAGCCCCAGATTTTATGTTGTCCTGGAGAGCTTGCAGAGCACTGGGGAAAGGCAGGCAGAGAATTCCCTGCTAGCACCTTCTCTGTGCCTGGGAAGCAGAAGTGTTCACATTGCTTGGCAGAATCGGTTTTGTGCAGAAAACAGTAACACTTGTTCAGAACGAAAGAAAGCACAGAGCCCCAGATTTGATGTTGTCCTGGAGAGCTTGCAGAGCACTGGGGAAAAGCAGGCAGAGAATTCCCTGCTAGCACCTTTTCTGTGCCTGTTCACATTGCATGGCAGAATCGCTTTTGTGCAGAAAACAGTAACACTTGTTCAGAACGAAAGAAAGCACAGAGCCCCAGATTTTATGTTGTCCTGGAGAGCTTGCAGAGCACTGGGGAAAGGCAGGCAGAGAATTCCCTGCTAGCACCTTCTCTGTGCCTGGGAAGCAGAAGTGTTCACATTGCTTCGCAGAATCACTTTTGTGCAGAAAACAGTAACACTTGTTCAGAACGAAAGAAAGCACAGAGCCCCAGATTTTATGTTGTCCTGGAGAGCTTGCAGAGCACTGGGGAAAAGCAGGCAGAGAATTCCCTGCTAGCACCTTCTCTGTGCCTGTTCACATTGCTTCGCATAATCGCTTTTGTGCAGAAAACAGTAACACTTGTTCAGAACGAAAGAAAGCACAGAGCCCCACATTTTATGTTGTCCTGGAGAGCTTGCAGAGCACTGGGGAAAGGCAGGCAGAGAATTCCCTGCTAGCACCTTCTCTGTGCCTGGGAAGCAGAACTGTTCACATTGCTTGGCAGAATCGCTTTTGTGCAGGAAACAGTAACACTTGTTCAGAACGAAAGAAAGCACAGAGCCCCAGATTTGCTGTTGTCCTGGAGAACTTGCAGAGCACTGGAGAAAAACAGGCAGAGAATTCCCTGCTAGCACCTTCTCTGTGCCTGTTCACATTGCTTCGCAGAATCGCTTTTGTGCAGAAAACAGTAACACTTGTTCAGAACGAAAGAAAGCACAGAGCCCCAGATTTTATGTTGTCCTGGAGAGCTTGCAGAGCACTGGGGAAAGGCAGGCAGAGAATTCCCTGTTAGCCCCTTCTCTGTGCCTGGGAAGCAGAAGTGTTCACATTGCTTCGCAGAATTGCTTTTGTGCAGAAAACAGTAACACTTGTTCAGAACGAAAGAAAGCACAGAGCCCCAGATTTGCTGTTGTCCTGGAGAGCTTGCAGAACACTGGGGAAAAGCAGGCAGAGAATTCCCTGCTAGCACCTTTTCTGTGCCTGTTCACATTGCTTCGCATAATTGCTTTTGTGCAGAAAACAGTAACACTTGTTCAGAACGAAAGAAAGCACAGAGCCCCAGATTTTATGTTGTCCTGGAGAGCTTGCAGAGCACTGGGGAAAAGCAGGCAGAGAATTCCCTGCTAGCACCTTCTCTGTGCCTGTTCACATTGCTTCGCAGAATCGCTTTTGTGCAGAAAACAGTAACACTTGTTCAGAACGAAAGAAAGCACAGAGCCCCAGATTTTATGTTGTCCTGGAGAGCTTGCAGAGCACTGGGGAGAGGCAGGCAGAGAATTCCCTGCTAGCACCTTCTCTGTGCCTGGGAAGCAGAAGTGTTCACATTGCTTCGCAGAATCGCTTTTGTGCAGAAAACAGTAACACTTGTTCAGAACGAAAGAAAGCACAGAGCCCCAGATTTTATGTTGTCCTGGAGAGCTTGCAGAGCACTGGGGAAAGGCAGGCAGAGAATTCCCTGCTAGCACCTTCTCTGTGCCTGTTCACATTGCTTCGCAGAATCGCTTTTGTGCAGAAAACAGTAACACTTGTTCAGAACGAAAGAAAGCACAGAGCCCCAGATTTTATGTTGTCCTGGAGAGCTTGCAGAGCACTGGGGAAAAGCAGGCAGAGAATTCCCTGCTAGCACCTTTTCTGTGCCTGTTCACATTGCATGGCAGAATCGCTTTTGTGCAGAAAACAGTAACACTTGTTCAGAACGAAAGAAAGCACAGAGCCCCAGATTTTATGTTGTCCTGGAGAGCTTGCAGAGCACTGGGGAAAGGCAGGCAGAGAATTCCCTGCTAGCACCTTCTCTGTGCCTGGGAAGCAGAAGTGTTCACATTGCTTCGCAGAATCACTTTTGTGCAGAAAACAGTAACACTTGTTCAGAACGAAAGAAAGCACAGAGCCCCAGATTTTATGTTGTCCTGGAGAGCTTGCAGAGCACTGGGGAAAAGCAGGCAGAGAATTCCCTGCTAGCACCTTCTCTGTGCCTGTTCACATTGCTTCGCATAATCGCTTTTGTGCAGAAAACAGTAACACTTGTTCAGAACGAAAGAAAGCACAGAGCCCCACATTTTATGTTGTCCTGGAGAGCTTGCAGAGCACTGGGGAAAGGCAGGCAGAGAATTCCCTGCTAGCACCTTCTCTGTGCCTGGGAAGCAGAACTGTTCACATTGCTTGGCAGAATCGCTTTTGTGCAGGAAACAGTAACACTTGTTCAGAACGAAAGAAAGCACAGAGCCCCAGATTTGCTGTTGTCCTGGAGAACTTGCAGAGCACTGGAGAAAAACAGGCAGAGAATTCCCTGCTAGCACCTTCTCTGTGCCTGTTCACATTGCTTCGCAGAATCGCTTTTGTGCAGAAAACAGTAACACTTGTTCAGAACGAAAGAAAGCACAGAGCCCCAGATTTTATGTTGTCCTGGAGAGCTTGCAGAGCACTGGGGAAAGGCAGGCAGAGAATTCCCTGTTAGCCCCTTCTCTGTGCCTGGGAAGCAGAAGTGTTCACATTGCTTCGCAGAATTGCTTTTGTGCAGAAAACAGTAACACTTGTTCAGAACGAAAGAAAGCACAGAGCCCCAGATTTGCTGTTGTCCTGGAGAGCTTGCAGAACACTGGGGAAAAGCAGGCAGAGAATTCCCTGCTAGCACCTTTTCTGTGCCTGTTCACATTGCTTCGCATAATTGCTTTTGTGCAGAAAACAGTAACACTTGTTCAGAACGAAAGAAAGCACAGAGCCCCAGATTTTATGTTGTCCTGGAGAGCTTGCAGAGCACTGGGGAAAAGCAGGCAGAGAATTCCCTGCTAGCACCTTCTCTGTGCCTGTTCACATTGCTTCGCAGAATCGCTTTTGTGCAGAAAACAGTAACACTTGTTCAGAACGAAAGAAAGCACAGAGCCCCAGATTTTATGTTGTCCTGGAGAGCTTGCAGAGCACTGGGGAGAGGCAGGCAGAGAATTCCCTGCTAGCACCTTCTCTGTGCCTGGGAAGCAGAAGTGTTCACATTGCTTCGCAGAATCGCTTTTGTGCAGAAAACAGTAACACTTGTTCAGAACGAAAGAAAGCACAGAGCCCCAGATTTTATGTTGTCCTGGAGAGCTTGCAGAGCACTGGGGAAAGGCAGGCAGAGAATTCCCTGCTAGCACCTTCTCTGTGCCTGTTCACATTGCTTCGCAGAATCGCTTTTGTGCAGAAAACAGTAACACTTGTTCAGAACGAAAGAAAGCACAGAGCCCCAGATTTTATGTTGTCCTGGAGAGCTTGCAGAGCACTGGGGAAAAGCAGGCAGAGAATTCCCTGCTAGCACCTTTTCTGTGCCTGTTCACATTGCTTGGCAGAATCGCTTTTGTGCAGGAAACAGTAACACTTGTTCAGAACGAAAGAAAGCACAGAGCCCCAGATTTTATGTTGTCCTGGAGATCTTGCAGAGCACTGGGGAAAGGCAGGCAGAGAATTCCCTGTTAGCCCCTTCTCTGTGCCTGGGAAGCAGAAGTGTTCACATTGCTTCGCAGAATCGCTTTTGTGCAGAAAACAGTAACACTTGTTCAGAACGAAAGAAAGCACAGAGCCCCAGATTTGCTGTTGTCCTGGAGAGCTTGCAGAACACTGGGGAAAAGCAGGCAGAGAATTCCCTGCTAGCACCTTTTCTGTGCCTGTTCACATTGCTTCGCATAATTGATTTTGTGCAGAAAACAGTAACACTTGTTCAGAACGAAAGAAAGCACAGAGCCCCAGATTTTATGTTGTCCTGGAGAGCTTGCAGAGCACTGGGGAAAAGCAGGCAGAGAATTCCCTGCTAGCACCTTTTCTGTGCCTGTTCACATTGCATGGCAGAATCGCTTTTGTGCAGAAAACAGTAACACTTGTTCAGAACGAAAGAAAGCACAGAGCCCCAGATTTTATGTTGTCCTGGAGATCTTGCAGAGCACTGGGGAAAGGCAGGCAGAGAATTCCCTGCTAGCACCTTCTCTGTGCCTGGGAAGCAGAAGTGTTCACACTGCTTGGCAGAATCGCTTTTGTGCAGAAAACAGTAACACTTGTTCAGAACGAAAGAAAGCACAGAGCCCCAGATTTGCTGTTGTCCTGGAGAGCTTGCAGAGCACTGGGGAAAGGCAGGCAGAGAATTCCCTGCTAGCACCTTCTCTGTGCCTGTTCACATTGCATGGCAGAATCGCTTTTGTGCAGAAAACAGTAACACTTGTTCAGAACGAAAGAAAGCACAGAGCCCCAGATTTTATGTTGTCCTGGAGAGCTTGCAGAGCACTGGGGAAAAGCAGGCAGAGAATTCCCTGCTAGCACCTTTTCTGTGCCTGTTCACATTGCATGGCAGAATCGCTTTTGTGCAGAAAACAGTAACACTTGTTCAGAACGAAAGAAAGCACAGAGCCCCAGATTTTATGTTGTCCTGGAGATCTTGCAGAGCACTGGGGAAAGGCAGGCAGAGAATTCCCTGCTAGCACCTTCTCTGTGCCTGGGAAGCAGAACTGTTCACATTGCTTGGCAGAATCGCTTTTGTGCAGAAAACAGTAACACTTGTTCAGAACGAAAGAAAGCACAGAGCCCCAGATTTGATGTTGTCCTGGAGAGCTTGCAGAGCACTGGGGAAAGGCAGGCAGAGAATTCCCTGCTAGCACCTTCTCTGTGCCTGGGAAGCAGAAGTCTTCACATTGCTTCGCAGAATCGCTTTTGTGCAGAAAACAGTAACACTTGTTCAGAACGAAAGAAAGCACAGAGCCCCAGATTTTATGTTGTCCTGGAGAGCTTGCAGAGCACTGGGGAAAATCAGGCAGAGAATTCCCTGCTAGCACCTTCTCTGTGCCTGGGAAGCAGAAGTCTTCACATTGCTTGGCAGAATCTGTTTTGTGCAGAAAACAGTAACACTTGTTCAGAACGAAAGAAAGCACAGAGCCCCAGATTTGCTGTTGTCCTGGAGAGCTTGCAGAGCACTGGGGAAAAGCAGGCAGAGAATTCCCTGCTAGCACCTTTTCTGTGCCTGTTCACATTGCATGGCAGAATCGCTTTTGTGCAGAAAACAGTAACACTTGTTCAGAACGAAAGAAAGCACAGAGCCCCAGATTTTATGTTGTCCTGGAGAGCTTGCAGAGCACTGGAGAAAAACAGGCAGAGAATTCCCTGCTAGCACCTTCTCTGTGCCTGTTCACATTGCTTCGCAGAATCGCTTTTGTGCAGAAAACAGTAACACTTGTTCAGAACGAAAGAAAGCACAGAGCCCCAGAATTTATGTTGTCCTGGAGAGCTTGCAGAGCACTGGGGAAAAGCAGGCAGAGAATTCCCTGATAGCACCTTTTCTGTGCCTGTTCACATTGCTTCGCATAATCGCTTTTGTGCAGAAAACAGTAACACTTGTTCAGAACGAAAGAAAGCACAGAGCCCCAGATTTGCTGTTGTCCTGGAGAGCTTGCAGAGCACTGGGGAAAAGCAGGCAGAGAATTCCCTGCTAGCACCTTTTCTGTGCCTGTTCACATTGCATGGCAGAATCGCTTTTGTGCAGAAAACAGTAACACTTGTTCAGAACGAAAGAAAGCACAGAGCCCCAGATTTTATGTTGTCCTGGAGAGCTTGCAGAGCACTGGAGAAAAACAGGCAGAGAATTCCCTGCTAGCACCTTCTCTGTGCCTGTTCACATTGCTTCGCAGAAACGCTTTTGTGCAGAAAACAGTAACACTTGTTCAGAACGAAAGAAAGCACAGAGCCCCAGATTTTATGTTGTCCTGGAGAGCTTGCAGAGCACTGGGGAAAGGCAGGCAGAGAATTCCCTGTTAGCCCCTTCTCTGTGCCTGGGAAGCAGAACTGTTCACATTGCTTGGCAGAATCGCTTTTGTGCAGAAAACAGTAACACTTGTTCAGAACGAAAGAAAGCACAGAGCCCCAGATTTGATGTTGTCCTGGAGAGCTTGCAGAGCACTGGGGAAAGGCAGGCAGAGAATTCCCTGCTAGCACCTTCTCTGTGCCTGGGAAGCAGAAGTCTTCACATTGCTTCGCAGAATCGCTTTTGTGCAGAAAACAGTAACACTTGTTCAGAACGAAAGAAAGCACAGAGCCCCAGATTTTATGTTGTCCTGGAGAGCTTGCAGAGCACTGGGGAAAATCAGGCAGAGAATTCCCTGCTAGCACCTTCTCTGTGCCTGGGAAGCAGAAGTCTTCACATTGCTTGGCAGAATCTGTTTTGTGCAGAAAACAGTAACACTTGTTCAGAACGAAAGAAAGCACAGAGCCCCAGATTTGCTGTTGTCCTGGAGAGCTTGCAGAGCACTGGGGAAAAGCAGGCAGAGAATTCCCTGCTAGCACCTTTTCTGTGCCTGTTCACATTGCATGGCAGAATCGCTTTTGTGCAGAAAACAGTAACACTTGTTCAGAACGAAAGAAAGCACAGAGCCCCAGATTTTATGTTGTCCTGGAGAGCTTGCAGAGCACTGGAGAAAAACAGGCAGAGAATTCCCTGCTAGCACCTTCTCTGTGCCTGTTCACATTGCTTCGCAGAATCGCTTTTGTGCAGAAAACAGTAACACTTGTTCAGAACGAAAGAAAGCACAGAGCCCCAGATTTTATGTTGTCCTGGAGAGCTTGCAGAGCACTGGGGAAAAGCAGGCAGAGAATTCCCTGATAGCACCTTTTCTGTGCCTGTTCACATTGCTTCGCATAATCGCTTTTGTGCAGAAAACAGTAACACTTGTTCAGAACGAAAGAAAGCACAGAGCCCCAGATTTGCTGTTGTCCTGGAGAGCTTGCAGAGCACTGGGGAAAAGCAGGCAGAGAATTCCCTGCTAGCACCTTTTCTGTGCCTGTTCACATTGCATGGCAGAATCGCTTTTGTGCAGAAAACAGTAACACTTGTTCAGAACGAAAGAAAGCACAGAGCCCCAGATTTTATGTTGTCCTGGAGAGCTTGCAGAGCACTGGAGAAAAACAGGCAGAGAATTCCCTGCTAGCACCTTCTCTGTGCCTGTTCACATTGCTTCGCAGAAACGCTTTTGTGCAGAAAACAGTAACACTTGTTCAGAACGAAAGAAAGCACAGAGCCCCAGATTTTATGTTGTCCTGGAGAGCTTGCAGAGCACTGGGGAAAGGCAGGCAGAGAATTCCCTGTTAGCCCCTTCTCTGTGCCTGGGAAGCAGAAGTGTTCACATTGCTTCGCAGAATAGCTTTTGTGCAGAAAACAGTAACACTTGTTCAGAACGAAAGAAAGCACAGAGCCCCAGATTTGCTGTTGTCCTGGAGAGCTTGCAGAGCACTGGGGAAAAGCAGGCAGAGAATTCCCTGCTAGCACCTTTTCTGTGCCTGTTCACATTGCATGGCAGAATCGCTTTTGTGCAGAAAACAGTAACACTTGTTCAGAACGAAAGAAAGCACAGAGCCCCAGATTTGCTGTTGTCCTGGAGAGCTTGCAGAGCACTGGGGAAAGGCAGGCAGAGAATTCCCTGCTAGCACCTTCTCTGTGCCTGGGAAGCAGAAGTGTTCACATTGCTTCGCAGAATCGCTTTTGTGCAGAAAACAGTAACACTTGTTCAGAACGAAAGAAAGCACAGAGCCCCAGATTTTATGTTGTCCTGGAGAGCTTGCAGAGCACTGGGGAAAAGCAGGCAGAGAATTCCCTGCTAGCACCTTCTCTGTGCCTGTTCACATTGCTTCGCAGAATCGCTTTTGTGCAGAAAACAGTAACACTTGTTCAGAACAAAAGAAAGCACAGAGCCCCAGATTTGCTGTTGTCCTGGAGAGCTTGCAGAGCACTGGGGAAAGGCAGGCAGAGAATTCCCTGCTAGCACCTTCTCTGTGCCTGGGAAGCAGAAGTGTTCACATTGCTTCGCAGAATCGCTTTTGTGCAGAAAACAGTAACACTTGTTCAGAACGAAAGAAAGCACAGAGCCCCAGATTTGATGTTGTCCTGGAGAGCTTGCAGAGCACTGGGGAAAAGCAGGCAGAGAATTCCCTGCTAGCACCTTCTCTGTGCCTGTTCACATTGCTTCGCAGAATCGCTTTTGTGCAGAAAACAGTAACACTTGTTCAGAACGAAAGAAAGCACAGAGCCCCAGATTTTATGTTGTCCTGGAGAGCTTGCAGAGCACTGGGGAAAGGCAGGCAGAGAATTCCCTGCTAGCACCTTCTCTGTGCCTGGGAAGCAGAACTGTTCACATTGCTTGGCAGAATCGCTTTTGTGCAGGAAACAGTAACACTTGTTCAGAACGAAAGAAAGCACAGAGCCCCAGATTTGATGTTGTCCTGGAGAGCTTGCAGAGCACTGGGGAAAAGCAGGCAGAGAATTCCCTGCTAGCACCTTCTCTGTGCCTGTTCACATTGCTTCGCAGAATCACTTTTGTGCAGAAAACAGTAACACTTGTTCAGAACGAAAGAAAGCACAGAGCCCCAGATTTTATGTTGTCCTGGAGAGCTTGCAGAGCACTGGGGAAAGGCAGGCAGAGAATTCCCTGCTAGCACCTTCTCTGTGCCTGGGAAGCAGAAGTGTTCACATTGCTTCGCAGAATCGCTTTTGTGCAGAAAACAGTAACACTTGTTCAGAACGAAAGAAAGCACAGAGCCCCAGATTTTATGTTGTCCTGGAGAGCTTGCAGAGCACTGGGGAAAAGCAGGCAGAGAATTCCCTGCTAGCACCTTTTCTGTGCCTGTTCACATTGCTTCGCAGAATCGCTTTTGTGCAGAAAACAGTAACACTTGTTCAGAACGAAAGAAAGCACAGAGCCCCAGATTTTATGTTGTCCTGGAGAGCTTGCAGAGCACTGGGGAAAGGCAGGCAGAGAATTCCCTGCTAGCACCTTCTCTGTGCCTGGGAAGCAGAAGTGTTCACATTGCTTCGCAGAATCGCTTTTGTGCAGAAAACAGTAACACTTGTTCAGAACGAAAGAAAGCACAGAGCCCCAGATTTGATGTTGTCCTGGAGAGCTTGCAGAGCACTGGGGAAAAGCAGGCAGAGAATTCCCTGCTAGCACCTTCTCTGTGCCTGTTCACATTGCTTCGCAGAATCGCTTTTGTGCAGAAAACAGTAACACTTGTTCAGAACGAAAGAAAGCACAGAGCCCCAGATTTTATGTTGTCCTGGAGAGCTTGCAGAGCACTGGGGAAAGGCAGGCAGAGAATTCCCTGCTAGCACCTTCTCTGTGCCTGGGAAGCAGAACTGTTCACATTGCTTGGCAGAATCGCTTTTGTGCAGGAAACAGTAACACTTGTTCAGAACGAAAGAAAGCACAGAGCCCCAGATTTGATGTTGTCCTGGAGAGCTTGCAGAGCACTGGGGAAAAGCAGGCAGAGAATTCCCTGCTAGCACCTTCTCTGTGCCTGTTCACATTGCTTCGCAGAATCACTTTTGTGCAGAAAACAGTAACACTTGTTCAGAACGAAAGAAAGCACAGAGCCCCAGATTTTATGTTGTCCTGGAGAGCTTGCAGAGCACTGGGGAAAGGCAGGCAGAGAATTCCCTGCTAGCACCTTCTCTGTGCCTGGGAAGCAGAAGTGTTCACATTGCTTCGCAGAATCGCTTTTGTGCAGGAAACAGTAACACTTGTTCAGAACGAAAGAAAGCACAGAGCCCCAGATTTTATGTTGTCCTGGAGAGCTTGCAGAGCACTGGGGAAAAGCAGGCAGAGAATTCCCTGCTAGCACCTTTTCTGTGCCTGTTCACATTGCTTCGCAGAATCGCTTTTGTGCAGAAAACAGTAACACTTGTTCAGAACGAAAGAAAGCACAGAGCCCCAGATTTTATGTTGTCCTGGAGAGCTTGCAGAGCACTGGGGAAAGGCAGGCAGAGAATTCCCTGCTAGCACCTTCTCTGTGCCTGGGAAGCAGAAGTGTTCACATTGCTTCGCAGAATCGCTTTTGTGCAGAAAACAGTAACACTTGTTCAGAACGAAAGAAAGCACAGAGCCCCAGATTTTATGTTGTCCTGGAGAGCTTGCAGAGCACTGGGGAAAAGCAGGCAGAGAATTCCCTGCTAGCACCTTCTCTGTGCCTGGGAAGCAGAAGTGTTCACATTGCTTGGCAGAATCGGTTTTGTGCAGAAAACAGTAACACTTGTTCAGAACGAAAGAAAGCACAGAGCCCCAGATTTGCTGTTGTCCTGGAGAGCTTGCAGAGCACTGGGGAAAGGCAGGCAGAGAATTCCCTGCTAGCACCTTCTCTGTGCCTGGGAAGCAGAAGTGTTCACATTGCTTCGCAGAATCGCTTTTGTGCAGAAAACAGTAACACTTGTTCAGAACGAAAGAAAGCACAGAGCCCCAGATTTGATGTTGTCCTGGAGAGCTTGCAGAGCACTGGGGAAAAGCAGGCAGAGAATTCCCTGCTAGCACCTTCTCTGTGCCTGTTCACATTGCTTCGCATAATCGCTTTTGTGCAGAAAACAGTAACACTTGTTCAGAACGAAAGAAAGCACAGAGCCCCAGATTTTATGTTGTCCTGGAGAGCTTGCAGAGCACTGGGGAAAGGCAGGCAGAGAATTCCCTGCTAGCACCTTCTCTGTGCCTGGGAAGCAGAACTGTTCACATTGCTTGGCAGAATCGCTTTTGTGCAGGAAACAGTAACACTTGTTCAGAACGAAAGAAAGCACAGAGCCCCAGATTTGATGTTGTCCTGGAGAGCTTGCAGAGCACTGGGGAAAAGCAGGCAGAGAATTCCCTGCTAGCACCTTTTCTGTGCCTGTTCACATTGCTTCGCAGAATCGCTTTTGTGCAGAAAACAGTAACACTTGTTCAGAACGAAAGAAAGCACAGAGCCCCAGATTTTATGTTGTCCTGGAGAGCTTGCAGAGCACTGGGGAAAGGCAGGCAGAGAATTCCCTGCTAGCACCTTCTCTGTGCCTGGGAAGCAGAAGTGTTCACATTGCTTCGCAGAATCGCTTTTGTGCAGAAAACAGTAACACTTGTTCAGAACGAAAGAAAGCACAGAGCCCCAGATTTGATGTTGTCCTGGAGAGCTTGCAGAGCACTGGGGAAAATCAGGCAGAGAATTCCCTGCTAGCACCTTCTCTGTGCCTGGGAAGCAGAAGTGTTCACATTGCTTGGCAGAATCGGTTTTGTGCAGAAAACAGTAACACTTGTTCAGAACGAAAGAAAGCACAGAGCCCCAGATTTTATGTTGTCCTGGAGAGCTTGCAGAGCACTGGGGAAAAGCAGGCAGAGAATTCCCTGCTAGCACCTTCTCTGTGCCTGTTCACATTGCATGGCAGAATCGCTTTTGTGCAGAAAACAGTAACACCTGTTCAGAACGAAAGAAAGCACAGAGCCCCAGATTTGCTGTTGTCCTGGAGAGCTTGCAGAGCACTGGAGAAAAACAGGCAGAGAATTCCCTGCTAGCACCTTCTCTGTGCCTGTTCACATTGCTTCGCAGAATCGCTTTTGTGCAGAAAACAGTAACACTTGTTCAGAACGAAAGAAAGCACAGAGCCCCAGATTTTATGTTGTCCTGGAGAGCTTGCAGAGCACTGGGGAAAGGCAGGCAGAGAATTCCCTGTTAGCCCCTTCTCTGTGCCTGGGAAGCAGAAGTGTTCACATTGCTTCGCAGAATCGCTTTTGTGCAGAAAACAGTAACACTTGTTCAGAACGAAAGAAAGCACAGAGCCCCAGATTTGCTGTTGTCCTGGAGAGCTTGCAGAGCACTGGGGAAAGGCAGGCAGAGAATTCCCTGCTAGCACCTTCTCTGTGCCTGGGAAGCAGAAGAGTTCACATTGCTTCGCAGAATCGCTTTTGTGCAGAAAACAGTAACACTTGTTCAGAACGAAAGAAAGCACAGAGCCCCAGATTTTATGTTGTCCTGGAGAGCTTGCAGAGCACTGGAGAAAAACAGGCAGAGAATTCCCTGCTAGCACCTTCTCTGTGCCTGTTCACATTGCTTCGCAGAAACGCTTTTGTGCAGAAAACAGTAACACTTGTTCAGAACGAAAGAAAGCACAGAGCCCCAGATTTTATGTTGTCCTGGAGAGCTTGCAGAGCACTGGGGAAAAGCAGGCAGAGAATTCCCTGCTAGCACCTTCTCTGTGCCTGGGAAACAGAACTGTTCACATTGCTTGGCAGAATCACTTTTGTGCAGAAAACAGTAACACTTGTTCAGAACGAAAGAAAGCACAGAGCCCCAGATTTTATGTTGTCCTGGAGAGCTTGCAGAGCACTGGCGAAAAGCAGGCAGAGAATTCCCTGTTAGCACCTTCTCTGTGCATGTTCACATTGCTTCGCATAATCGCTTTTGTGCAGAAAACAGTAACACTTGTTCAGAACGAAAGAAAGCACAGAGCCCCAGATTTTATGTTGTCCTGGAGAGCTTGCAGAGCACTGGGGAAAGGCAGGCAGAGAATTCCCTGCTAGCACCTTCTCTGTGCCTGGGAAGCAGAAGTGTTCACATTGCTTGGCAGAATCGGTTTTGTGCAGAAAACAGTAACACTTGTTCAGAACGAAAGAAAGCACAGAGCCCCAGATTTGCTGTTGTCCTGGAGAGCTTGCAGAACACTGGGGAAAAGCAGGCAGAGAATTCCCTGCTAGCACCTTTTCTGTGCCTGTTCACATTGCTTCGCATAATCGCTTTTGTGCAGAAAACAGTAACACTTGTTCAGAACGAAAGAAAGCACAGAGCCCCAGATTTTATGTTGTCCTGGAGAGCTTGCAGAGCACTGGGGAAAAGCAGGCAGAGAATTCCCTGATAGCACCTTTTCTGTGCCTGTTCACATTGCTTCGCATAATCGCTTTTGTGCAGAAAACAGTAACACTTGTTCAGAACGAAAGAAAGCACAGAGCCCCAGATTTTATGTTGTCCTGGAGATCTTGCAGAGCACTGGGGAAAGGCAGGCAGAGAATTCCCTGCTAGCACCTTCTCTGTGCCTGGGAAGCAGAACTGTTCACATTGCTTGGCAGAATCGCTTTTGTGCAGAAAACAGTAACACTTGTTCAGAACGAAAGAAAGCACAGAGCCCCAGATTTGATGTTGTCCTGGAGAGCTTGCAGAGCACTGGGGAAAAGCAGGCAGAGAATTCCCTGCTATCACCTTCTCTGTGCCTGTTCACATTGCTTCGCAGAATCGCTTTTGTGCAGAAAACAGTAACACTTGTTCAGAACGAAAGAAAGCACAGAGCCCCAGATTTTATGTTGTCCTGGAGATCTTGCAGAGCACTGGGGAAAGGCAGGCAGAGAATTCCCTGCTAGCACCTTCTCTGTGCCTGGGAAGCAGAAGTGTTCACATTGCTTCGCAGAATCGCTTTTGTGCAGAAAACAGTAACACTTGTTCAGAACGAAAGAAAGCACAGAGCCCCAGATTTTATGTTGTCCTGGAGAGCTTGCAGAGCACTGGGGAAAATCAGGCAGAGAATTCCCTGCTAGCACCTTCTCTGTGCCTGGGAAGCAGAAGTGTTCACATTGCTTGGCAGAATCGGTTTTGTGCAGAAAACAGTAACACTTGTTCAGAACGAAAGAAAGCACAGAGCCCCAGATTTGCTGTTGTCCTGGAGAGCTTGCAGAGCACTGGGGAAAAGCAGGCAGAGAATTCCCTGCTAGCACCTTTTCTGTGCCTGTTCACATTGCATGGCAGAATCGCTTTTGTGCAGAAAACAGTAACACTTGTTCAGAACGAAAGAAAGCACAGAGCCCCAGATTTGCTGTTGTCCTGGAGAGCTTGCAGAGCACTGGAGAAAAACAGGCAGAGAATTCCCTGCTAGCACCTTCTCTGTGCATGTTCACATTGCTTCGCAGAATCGCTTTTGTGCAGAAAACAGTAACACTTGTTCAGAACGAAAGAAAGCACAGAGCCCCAGATTTTATGTTGTCCTGGAGAGCTTGCAGAGCACTGGGGAAAGGCAGGCAGAGAATTCCCTGCTAGCACCTTCTCTGTGCCTGAGAAGCAGAAGTGTTCACATTGCTTCGCAGAATCGCTTTTGTGCAGAAAACAGTAACACTTGTTCAGAACGAAAGAAAGCACAGAGCCCCAGATTTGCTGTTGTCCTGGAGAGCTTGCAGAACACTGGGGAAAAGCAGGCAGAGAATTCCCTGCTAGCACCTTTTCTGTGCCTGTTCACATTGCTTGGCAGAATCGGTTTTGTGCAGAAAACAGTAACACTTGTTCAGAATGAAAGAAAGCACAGAGCCCCAGATTTTATGTTGTCCTGGAGAGCTTGCAGAGCACTGGGGAAAAGCAGGCAGAGAATTCCCTGATAGCACCTTTTCTGTGCCTGTTCACATTGCTTCGCATAATCGCTTTTGTGCAGAAAACAGTAACACTTGTTCAGAACGAAAGAAAGCACAGAGCCCCAGATTTGCTGTTGTCCTGGAGAGCTTGCAGAGCACTGGGGAAAGGCAGGCAGAGAATTCCCTGCTAGCACCTTCTCTGTGCCTGGGAAGCAGAAGTCTTCACATTGCTTCGCAGAATCGCTTTTGTGCAGAAAACAGTAACACTTGTTCAGAACGAAAGAAAGCACAGAGCCCCAGATTTTATGTTGTCCTGGAGAGCTTGCAGAGCACTGGGGAAAGGCAGGCAGAGAATTCCCTGCTAGCACCTTCTCTGTGCCTGGGAAGCAGAAGTGTTCACATTGCTTCGCAGAATCACTTTTGTGCAGAAAACAGTAACACTTGTTCAGAACGAAAGAAAGCACAGAGCCCCAGATTTTATGTTGTCCTGGAGAGCTTGCAGAGCACTGGGGAAAAGCAGGCAGAGAATTCCCTGCTAGCACCTTCTCTGTGCCTGTTCACATTGCTTCGTAGAATCGCTTTTGTGCAGAAAACAGTAACACTTGTTCAGAACGAAAGAAAGCACAGAGCCCCAGATTTTATGTTGTCCTGGAGAGCTTGCAGAGCACTGGGGAAAGGCAGGCAGAGAATTCCCTGCTAGCACCTTCTCTGTGCCTGAGAAGCAGAAGTGTTCACATTGCTTCGCAGAATCGCTTCTGTGCAGAAAACAGTAACACTTGTTCAGAACGAAAGAAAGCACAGAGCCCCAGATTTGCTGTTGTCCTGGAGAGCTTGCAGAGCACTGGGGAAAAGCAGGCAGAGAATTCCCTGCTAGCACCTTTTCTGTGCCTGTTCACATTGCATGGCAGAATCGCTTTTGTGCAGAAAACAGTAACACTTGTTCAGAACGAAAGAAAGCACAGAGCCCCAGATTTTATGTTGTCCTGGAGAGCTTGCAGAGCACTGGAGAAAAACAGGCAGAGAATTCCCTGCTAGCACCTTCTCTGTGCCTGTTCACATTGCTTCGCAGAAACGCTTTTGTGCAGAAAACAGTAACACTTGTTCAGAACGAAAGAAAGCACAGAGCCCCAGATTTTATGTTGTCCTGGAGAGCTTGCAGAGCACTGGGGAAAGGCAGGCAGAGAATTCCCTGTTAGCCCCTTCTCTGTGCCTGGGAAGCAGAAGTGTTCACATTGCTTCGCAGAATCGGTTTTGTGCAGAAAACAGTAACACTTGTTCAGAACGAAAGAAAGCACAGAGCCCCAGATTTGCTGTTGTCCTGGAGAGCTTGCAGAGCACTGGGGAAAAGCAGGCAGAGAATTCCCTGCTAGCACCTTTTCTGTGCCTGTTCACATTGCATGGCAGAATCGCTTTTGTGCAGAAAACAGTAACACTTGTTCAGAACGAAAGAAAGCACAGAGCCCCAGATTTGCTGTTGTCCTGGAGAACTTGCAGAGCACTGGGGAAAAACAGGCAGAGAATTCCCTGCTAGCACCTTCTCTGTGCCTGTTCACATTGCTTCGCAGAATCGCTTTTGTGCAGAAAACAGTAACACTTGTTCAGAACGAAAGAAAGCACAGAGCCCCAGATTTTATGTTGTCCTGGAGAGCTTGCAGAGCACTGGGGAAAGGCAGGCAGAGAATTCCCTGCTAGCACCTTCTCTGTGCCTGGGAAGCAGAACTGTTCACATTGCTTGGCAGAATCACTTTTGTGCAGAAAACAGTAACACTTGTTCAGAACGAAAGAAAGCACAGAGCCCCAGATTTTATGTTGTCCTGGAGAGCTTGCAGAGCACTGGGGAAAAGCAGGCAGAGAATTCCTTGCTAGCACCTTCTCTGTGCCTGTTCACATTGCTTGGCAGAATCGCTTTTGTGCAGAAAACAGTAACACTTGTTCAGAACGAAAGAAAGCACAGAGCCCCAGATTTGCTGTTGTCCTGGAGAACTTGCAGAGCACTGGAGAAAAACAGGCAGAGAATTCCCTGCTAGCACCTTCTCTGTGCATGTTCACATTGCTTCGCAGAATCGCTTTTGTGCAGAAAACAGTAACACTTGTTCAGAACGAAAGAAAGCACAGAGCCCCAGATTTTATGTTGTCCTGGAGAGCTTGCAGAGCACTGGGGAAAGGCAGGCAGAGAATTCCCTGCTAGCACCTTCTCTGTGCCTGAGAAGCAGAAGTGTTCACATTGCTTCGCAGAATCGCTTTTGTGCAGAAAACAGTAACACTTGTTCAGAACGAAAGAAAGCACAGAGCCCCAGATTTGCTGTTGTCCTGGAGAGCTTGCAGAACACTGGGGAAAAGCAGGCAGAGAATTCCCTGCTAGCACCTTTTCTGTGCCTGTTCACATTGCTTCGCATAATCGCTTTTGTGCAGAAAACAGTAACACTTGTTCAGAACGAAAGAAAGCACAGAGCCCCAGATTTTATGTTGTCCTGGAGAGCTTGCAGAGCACTGGGGAAAAGCAGGCAGAGAATTCCCTGATAGCACCTTTTCTGTGCCTGTTCACATTGCTTCGCATAATCGCTTTTGTGCAGAAAACAGTAACACTTGTTCAGAACGAAAGAAAGCACAGAGCCCCAGATTTGCTGTTGTCCTGGAGAGCTTGCAGAGCACTGGGGAAAGGCAGGCAGAGAATTCCCTGCTAGCACCTTCTCTGTGCCTGGGAAGCAGAAGTCTTCACATTGCTTCGCAGAATCGCTTTTGTGCAGAAAACAGTAACACTTGTTCAGAACGAAAGAAAGCACAGAGCCCCAGATTTTATGTTGTCCTGGAGAGCTTGCAGAGCACTGGGGAAAGGCAGGCAGAGAATTCCCTGCTAGCACCTTCTCTGTGCCTGGGAAGCAGAAGTGTTCACATTGCTTCGCAGAATCGCTTCTGTGCAGAAAACAGTAACACTTGTTCAGAACGAAAGAAAGCACAGAGCCCCAGATTTTATGTTGTCCTGGAGAGCTTGCAGAGCACTGGGGAAAGGCAGGCAGAGAATTCCCTGCTAGCACCTTCTCTGTGCCTGGGAAGCAGAACTGTTCACATTGCTTGGCAGAATCGCTTTTGTGCAGAAAACAGTAACACTTGTTCAGAACGAAAGAAAGCACAGAGCCCCAGATTTGCTGTTGTCCTGGAGAACTTGCAGAGCACTGGAGAAAAACAGGCAGAGAATTCCCTGCTAGCACCTTCTCTGTGCATGTTCACATTGCTTCGCAGAATCGCTTTTGGGCAGAAAACAGTAACACTTGTTCAGAACGAAAGAAAGCACAGAGCCCCAGATTTTATGTTGTCCTGGAGAGCTTGCAGAGCACTGGGGAAAGGCAGGCAGAGAATTCCCTGCTAGCACCTTCTCTGTGCCTGAGAAGCAGAAGTGTTCACATTGCTTCGCAGAATCGCTTTTGTGCAGAAAACAGTAACACTTGTTCAGAACGAAAGAAAGCACAGAGCCCCAGATTTGCTGTTGTCCTGGAGAGCTTGCAGAGCACTGGGGAAAAGCAGGCAGAGAATTCCCTGCTAGCACCTTTTCTGTGCCTGTTCACATTGCATGGCAGAATCGCTTTTGTGCAGAAAACAGTAACACTTGTTCAGAACGAAAGAAAGCACAGAGCCCCAGATTTTATGTTGTCCTGGAGAGCTTGCAGAGCACTGGAGAAAAACAGGCAGAGAATTCCCTGCTAGCACCTTCTCTGTGCCTGTTCACATTGCTTCGCAGAAACGCTTTTGTGCAGAAAAGAGTAACACTTGTTCAGAACGAAAGAAAGCACAGAGCCCCAGATTTTATGTTGTCCTGGAGAGCTTGCAGAGCACTGGGGAAAGGCAGGCAGAGAATTCCCTGTTAGCCCCTTCTCTGTGCCTGGGAAGCAGAAGTGTTCACATTGCTTCGCAGAATAGCTTTTGTGCAGAAAACAGTAACACTTGTTCAGAACGAAAGAAAGCACAGAGCCCCAGATTTGCTGTTGTCCTGGAGAGCTTGCAGAGCACTGGGGAAAAGCAGGCAGAGAATTCCCTGCTAGCACCTTTTCTGTGCCTGTTCACATTGCATGGCAGAATCGCTTTTGTGCAGAAAACAGTAACACTTGTTCAGAACGAAAGAAAGCACAGAGCCCCAGATTTGCTGTTGTCCTGGAGAACTTGCAGAGCACTGGGGAAAAACAGGCAGAGAATTCCCTGCTAGCACCTTCTCTGTGCCTGTTCACATTGCTTCGCAGAATCGCTTTTGTGCAGAAAACAGTAACACTTGTTCAGAACGAAAGAAAGCACAGAGCCCCAGATTTTATGTTGTCCTGGAGAGCTTGCAGAGCACTGGGGAAAGGCAGGCAGAGAATTCCCTGCTAGCACCTTCTCTGTGCCTGGGAAGCAGAAGTGTTCACATTGCTTCGCAGAATCGCTTTTTTGCAGAAAACAGTAACACTTGTTCGGAACGAAAGAAAGCACAGAGCCCCAGATTTGCTGTTGTCCTGGAGAGCTTGCAGAGCACTGGCGAAAGGCAGGCAGAGAATTCCCTGCTAGCACCTTCTCTGTGCCTGTTCACATTGCTTCGCAGAATCGCTTTTGTGCAGAAAACAGTAACACTTGTTCAGAACGAAAGAAAGCACAGAGCCCCAGATTTTATGTTGTCCTGGAGAGCTTGCAGAGCACTGGGGAAAGGCAGGCAGAGAATTCCCTGTTAGCCCCTTCTCTGTGCCTGGGAAGCAGAAGTGTTCACATTGCTTCGCAGAATCGGTTTTGTGCAGAAAACAGTAACACTTGTTCAGAACGAAAGAAAGCACAGAGCCCCAGATTTGCTGTTGTCCTGGAGAGCTTGCAGAACACTGGGGAAAAGCAGGCAGAGAATTCCCTGCTAGCACCTTTTCTGTGCCTGTTCACATTGCTTCGCATAATTGATTTTGTGCAGAAAACAGTAACACTTGTTCAGAACGAAAGAAAGCACAGAGCCCCAGATTTTATGTTGTCCTGGAGAGCTTGCAGAGCACTGGGGAAAAGCAGGCAGAGAATTCCCTGCTAGCACCTTCTCTGTGCCTGTTCACATTGCTTCGCATAATCGCTTTTGTGCAGAAAACAGTAACACTTGTTCAGAACGAAAGAAAGCACAGAGCCCCAGATTTTATGTTGTCCTGGAGAGCTTGCAGAGCACTGGGGAAAGGCAGGCAGAGAATTCCCTGCTAGCACCTTCTCTGTGCCTGGGAAGCAGAACTGTTCACATTGCTTGGCAGAATCGCTTTTGTGCAGAAAACAGTAACACTTGTTCAGAACGAAAGAAAGCACAGAGCCCCAGATTTTATGTTGTCCTGGAGAGCTTGCAGAGCACTGGGGAAAAGCAGGCAGAGAATTCCCTGCTAGCACCTTCTCTGTGCCTGGGAAGCAGAACTGTTCACATTGCTTGGCAGAATCACTTTTGTGCAGAAAACAGTAACACTTGTTCAGAACGAAAGAAAGCACAGAGCCCCAGATTTTATGTTGTCCTGGAGAGCTTGCAGAGCACTGGCGAAAAGCAGGCAGAGAATTCCCTGTTAGCACCTTCTCTGTGCCTGTTCACATTGCTTCGCATAATCGCTTTTGTGCAGAAAACAGTAACACTTGTTCAGAACGAAAGAAAGCACAGAGCCCCAGATTTTATGTTGTCCTGGAGAGCTTGCAGAGCACTGGGGAAAGGCAGGCAGAGAATTCCCTGCTAGCACCTTCTCTGTGCCTGGGAAGCAGAAGTGTTCACATTGCTTGGCAGAATCGGTTTTGTGCAGAAAACAGTAACACTTGTTCAGAACGAAAGAAAGCACAGAGCCCCAGATTTGCTGTTGTCCTGGAGAGCTTGCAGAACACTGGGGAAAAGCAGGCAGAGAATTCCCTGCTAGCACCTTTTCTGTGCCTGTTCACATTGCTTCGCATAATCGCTTTTGTGCAGAAAACAGTAACACTTGTTCAGAACGAAAGAAAGCACAGAGCCCCAGATTTTATGTTGTCCTGGAGATCTTGCAGAGCACTGGGGAAAGGCAGGCAGAGAATTCCCTGCTAGCACCTTCTCTGTGCCTGGGAAGCAGAACTGTTCACATTGCTTGGCAGAATCGCTTTTGTGCAGAAAACAGTAACACTTGTTCAGAACGAAAGAAAGCACAGAGCCCCAGATTTGATGTTGTCCTGGAGAGCTTGCAGAGCACTGGGGAAAAGCAGGCAGAGAATTCCCTGCTATCACCTTCTCTGTGCCTGTTCACATTGCTTCGCAGAATCGCTTTTGTGCAGAAAACAGTAACACTTGTTCAGAACGAAAGAAAGCACAGAGCCCCAGATTTTATGTTGTCCTGGAGATCTTGCAGAGCACTGGGGAAAGGCAGGCAGAGAATTCCCTGCTAGCACCTTCTCTGTGCCTGGGAAGCAGAAGTGTTCACATTGCTTCGCAGAATCGCTTTTGTGCAGAAAACAGTAACACTTGTTCAGAACGAAAGAAAGCACAGAGCCCCAGATTTTATGTTGTCCTGGAGAGCTTGCAGAGCACTGGGGAAAATCAGGCAGAGAATTCCCTGCTAGCACCTTCTCTGTGCCTGGGAAGCAGAAGTGTTCACATTGCTTGGCAGAATCGGTTTTGTGCAGAAAACAGTAACACTTGTTCAGAACGAAAGAAAGCACAGAGCCCCAGATTTGCTGTTGTCCTGGAGAGCTTGCAGAGCACTGGGGAAAAGCAGGCAGAGAATTCCCTGCTAGCACCTTTTCTGTGCCTGTTCACATTGCATGGCAGAATCGCTTTTGTGCAGAAAACAGTAACACTTGTTCAGAACGAAAGAAAGCACAGAGCCCCAGATTTGCTGTTGTCCTGGAGAGCTTGCAGAGCACTGGAGAAAAACAGGCAGAGAATTCCCTGCTAGCACCTTTTCTGTGCCTGTTCACATTGCATGGCAGAATCGCTTTTGTGCAGAAAACAGTAACACTTGTTCAGAACGAAAGAAAGAACAGAGCCCCAGATTTTATGTTGTCCTGGAGATCTTGCAGAGCACTGGGGAAAGGCAGGCAGAGAATTCCCTGCTAGCACCTTCTCTGTGCCTGGGAAGCAGAAGTGTTCACATTGCTTCGCAGAATCGCTTTTGTGCAGAAAACAGTAACACTTGTTCAGAATGAAAGAAAGCACAGAGCCCCAGATTTTATGTTGTCCTGGAGAGCTTGCAGAGCACTGGGGAAAGGCAGGCAGAGAATTCCCTGCTAGCACCTTCTCTGTGCCTGGGAAGCAGAACTGTTCACATTGCTTGGCAGAATCACTTTTGTGCAGAAAACAGTAACACTTGTTCAGAACGAAAGAAAGCACAGAGCCCCAGATTTTATGTTGTCCTGGAGAGCTTGCAGAGCACTGGGGAAAAGCAGGCAGAGAATTCCCTGCTAGCACCTTCTCTGTGCCTGTTCACATTGCTTGGCAGAATCGCTTTTGTGCAGAAAACAGTAACACTTGTTCAGAACGAAAGAAAGCACAGAGCCCCAGATTTGCTGTTGTCCTGGAGAACTTGCAGAGCACTGGAGAAAAACAGGCAGAGAATTCCCTGCTAGCACCTTCTGTGTGCATGTTCACATTGCTTCGCAGAATCGCTTCTGTGCAGAAAACAGTAACACTTGTTCAGAACGAAAGAAAGCACAGAGCCCCAGATTTTATGTTGTCCTGGAGAGCTTGCAGAGCACTGGGGAAAGGCAGGCAGAGAATTCCCTGCTAGCACCTTCTCTGTGCCTGAGAAGCAGAAGTGTTCACATTGCTTCGCAGAATCGCTTTTGTGCAGAAAACAGTAACACTTGTTCAGAACGAAAGAAAGCACAGAGCCCCAGATTTGCTGTTGTCCTGGAGAGCTTGCAGAACACTGGGGAAAAGCAGGCAGAGAATTCCCTGCTAGCACCTTTTCTGTGCCTGTTCACATTGCTTCGCATAATCGCTTTTGTGCAGAAAACAGTAACACTTGTTCAGAACGAAAGAAAGCACAGAGCCCCAGATTTTATGTTGTCCTGGAGAGCTTGCAGAGCACTGGGGAAAAGCAGGCAGAGAATTCCCTGATAGCACCTTTTCTGTGCCTGTTCACATTGCTTCGCATAATCGCTTTTGTGCAGAAAACAGTAACACTTGTTCAGAACGAAAGAAAGCACAGAGCCCCAGATTTGCTGTTGTCCTGGAGAGCTTGCAGAGCACTGGGGAAAGGCAGGCAGAGAATTCCCTGCTAGCACCTTCTCTGTGCCTGGGAAGCAGAAGTCTTCACATTGCTTCGCAGAATCGCTTTTGTGCAGAAAACAGTAACACTTGTTCAGAACGAAAGAAAGCACAGAGCCCCAGATTTTATGTTGTCCTGGAGAGCTTGCAGAGCACTGGGGAAAGGCAGGCAGAGAATTCCCTGCTAGCACCTTCTCTGTGCCTGGGAAGCAGAAGTGTTCACATTGCTTCGCAGAATCACTTTTGTGCAGAAAACAGTAACACTTGTTCAGAACGAAAGAAAGCACAGAGCCCCAGATTTTATGTTGTCCTGGAGAGCTTGCAGAGCACTGGGGAAAAGCAGGCAGAGAATTCCCTGCTACCACCTTCTCTGTGCCTGTTCACATTGCTTCGCAGAATCGCTTTTGTGCAGAAAACAGTAACACTTGTTCAGAACGAAAGAAAGCACAGAGCCCCAGATTTTATGTTGTCCTGGAGAGCTTGCAGAGCACTGGGGAAAGGCAGGCAGAGAATTCCCTGCTAGCACCTTCTCTGTGCCTGGGAAGCAGAAGTGTTCACATTGCTTCGCAGAATCGCTTCTGTGCAGAAAACAGTAACACTTGTTCAGAACGAAAGAAAGCACAGAGCCCCAGATTTTATGTTGTCCTGGAGAGCTTGCAGAGCACTGGGGAAAGGCAGGCAGAGAATTCCCTGCTAGCACCTTCTCTGTGCCTGGGAAGCAGAACTGTTCACATTGCTTGGCAGAATCGCTTTTGTGCAGAAAACAGTAACACTTGTTCAGAACGAAAGAAAGCACAGAGCCCCAGATTTGCTGTTGTCCTGGAGAACTTGCAGAGCACTGGAGAAAAACAGGCAGAGAATTCCCTGCTAGCACCTTCTCTGTGCATGTTCACATTGCTTCGCAGAATCGCTTTTGGGCAGAAAACAGTAACACTTGTTCAGAACGAAAGAAAGCACAGAGCCCCAGATTTTATGTTGTCCTGGAGAGCTTGCAGAGCACTGGGGAAAGGCAGGCAGAGAATTCCCTGCTAGCACCTTCTCTGTGCCTGGGAAGCAGAAGTGTTCACATTGCTTCGCAGAATCGCTTTTGTGCAGAAAACAGTAACACTTGTTCAGAACGAAAGAAAGCACAGAGCCCCAGATTTGCTGTTGTCCTGGAGAGCTTGCAGAACACTGGGGAAAGGCAGGCAGAGAATTCCCTGCTAGCACCTTTTCTGTGCCTGTTCACATTGCTTCGCATAATCGCTTTTGTGCAGAAAACAGTAACACTTGTTCAGAACGAAAGAAAGCACAGAGCCCCAGATTTTATGTTGTCCTGGAGAGCTTGCAGAGCACTGGGGAAAAGCAGGCAGAGAATTCCCTGATAGCACCTTTTCTGTGCCTGTTCACATTGCTTCGCATAATCGCTTTTGTGCAGAAAACAGTAACACTTGTTCAGAACGAAAGAAAGCACAGAGCCCCAGATTTGCTGTTGTCCTGGAGAGCTTGCAGAGCACTGGGGAAAGGCAGGCAGAGAATTCCCTGCTAGCACCTTCTCTGTGCCTGGGAAGCAGAAGTGTTCACATTGCTTCGCAGAATCGCTTTTGTGCAGAAAACAGTAACACTTGTTCAGAACGAAAGAAAGCACAGAGCCCCAGATTTTATGTTGTCCTGGAGAGCTTGCAGAGCACTGGGGAAAGGCAGGCAGAGAATTCCCTGCTAGCACCTTCTCTGTGCCTGGGAAGCAGAAGTGTTCACATTGCTTGGCAGAATCACTTTTGTGCAGAAAACAGTAACACTTGTTCAGAACGAAAGAAAGCACAGAGCCCCAGATTTTATGTTGTCCTGGAGAGCTTGCAGAGCACTGGGGAAAAGCAGGCAGAGAATTCCCTGCTACCACCTTCTCTGTGCCTGTTCACATTGCTTCGCAGAATCGCTTTTGTGCAGAAAACAGTAACACTTGTTCAGAACGAAAGAAAGCACAGAGCCCCAGATTTTATGTTGTCCTGGAGAGCTTGCAGAGCACTGGGGAAAGGCAGGCAGAGAATTCCCTGCTAGCACCTTCTCTGTGCCTGGGAAGCAGAAGTGTTCACATTGCTTCGCAGAATCGCTTCTGTGCAGAAAACAGTAACACTTGTTCAGAACGAAAGAAAGCACAGAGCCCCAGATTTTATGTTGTCCTGGAGAGCTTGCAGAGCACTGGGGAAAGGCAGGCAGAGAATTCCCTGCTAGCACCTTCTCTGTGCCTGGGAAGCAGCAGTGTTCACATTGCTTCGCAGAATCGCTTTTGTGCAGAAAACAGTAACACTTGTTCAGAACGAAAGAAAGCACAGAGCCCCAGATTTTATGTTGTCCTGGAGAGCTTGCAGAGCACTGGGGAAAAGCAGGCAGAGAATTCCCTGCTAGCACCTTCTCTGTGCCTGTTCACATTGCTTCGCATAATCGCTTTTGTGCAGAAAACAGTAACACTTGTTCAGAACGAAAGAAAGCACAGAGCCCCAGATTTGCTGTTGTCCTGGAGAGCTTGCAGAGCACTGGGGAAAGGCAGGCAGAGAATTCCCTGCTAGCACCTTCTCTGTGCCTGTTCACATTGCTTCGCAGAATCGCTTTTGTGCAGAAAACAGTAACACTTGTTCAGAACGAAAGAAAGCACAGAGCCCCAGATTTTATGTTGTCCTGGAGAGCTTGCAGAGCACTGGGGAAAGGCAGGCAGAGAATTCCCTGCTAGCACCTTCTCTGTGCCTGGGAAGCAGAAGTCTTCACATTGCTTCGCAGAATCGCTTTTGTGCAGAAAAGAGTAACACTTGTTCAGAACGAAAGAAAGCACAGAGCCCCAGATTTTATGTTGTCCTGGAGAGCTTGCAGAACACTGGGGAAAAGCAGGCAGAGAATTCCCTGCTAGCACCTTTTCTGTGCCTGTTCACATTGCTTCGCATAATTGATTTTGTGCAGAAAACAGTAACACTTGTTCAGAACGAAAGAAAGCACAGAGCCCCAGATTTTATGTTGTCCTGGAGAGCTTGCAGAGCACTGGGGAAAAGCAGGCAGAGAATTCCCTGCTAGCACCTTCTCTGTGCCTGTTCACATTGCTTCGCAGAATCGCTTTTGTGCAGAAAACAGTAACACTTGTTCAGAACGAAAGAAAGCACAGAGCCCCAGATTTTATGTTGTCCTGGAGAGCTTGCAGAGCACTGGGGAAAAGCAGGCAGAGAATTCCCTGCTAGCACCTTCTCTGTGCCTGGGAAGCAGAACTGTTCACATTGCTTGGCAGAATCACTTTTGTGCAGAAAACAGTAACACTTGTTCAGAACGAAAGAAAGCACAGAGCCCCAGATTTTATGTTGTCCTGGAGAGCTTGCAGAGCACTGGGGAAAGGCAGGCAGAGAATTCCCTGCTAGCACCTTCTCTGTGCCTGTTCACATTGCATGGCAGAATCGCTTTTGTGCAGAAAACAGTAACACTTGTTCAGAACGAAAGAAAGCACAGAGCCCCAGATTTTATGTTGTCCTGGAGAGCTTGCAGAGCACTGGGGAAAGGCAGGCAGAGAATTCCCTGCTAGCACCTTCTCTGTGCCTGGGAAGAAGAAGTGTTCACATTGCTTCGCAGAATCGCTTTTGTGCAGAAAACAGTAACACTTGTTCAGAACGAAAGAAAGCACAGAGCCCCAGATTTGCTGTTGTCCTGGAGAGCTTGCAGAGCACTGGGGAAAAGCAGGCAGAGAATTCCCTGCTAGCACCTTTTCTGTGCCTGTTCACATTGCATGGCAGAATCGCTTTTGTGCAGAAAACAGTAACACTTGTTCAGAACGAAAGAAAGCACAGAGCCCCAGATTTGCTGTTGTCCTGGAGAGCTTGCAGAGCACTGGGGAAAGGCAGGCAGAGAATTCCCTGCTAGCACCTTCTCTGTGCCTGTTCACATTGCTTCGCAGAATCGCTTTTGTGCAGAAAACAGTAACACTTGTTCAGAACGAAAGAAAGCACAGAGCCCCAGATTTTATGTTGTCCTGGAGAGCTTGCAGAGCACTGGGGAAAGGCAGGCAGAGAATTCCCTGTTAGCCCCTTCTCTGTGCCTGGGAAGCAGAAGTGTTCACATTGCTTCGCAGAATCGCTTTTGTGCAGAAAACAGTAACACTTGTTCAGAACGAAAGAAAGCACAGAGCCCCAGATTTGCTGTTGTCCTGGAGAGCTTGCAGAACACTGGGGAAAAGCAGGCAGAGAATTCCCTGCTAGCACCTTTTCTGTGCCTGTTCACATTGCTTCGCATAATTGCTTTTGTGCAGAAAACAGTAACACTTGTTCAGAACGAAAGAAAGCACAGAGCCCCAGATTTTATGTTGTCCTGGAGAGCTTGCAGAGCACTGGGGAAAAGCAGGCAGAGAATTCCCTGATAGCACCTTTTCTGTGCCTGTTCACATTGCGTCGCAGAATTGCTTTTGTGCAGAAAACAGTAACACTTGTTCAGAACGAAAGAAAGCACAGAGCCCCAGATTTTATGTTGTCCTGGAGAGCTTGCAGAGCACTGGGGAAAGGCAGGCAGAGAATTCCCTGCTAGCACCTTCTCTGTGCCTGGGAAGCAGAAGTGTTCACATTGCTTGGCAGAATCGGTTTTGTGCAGAAAACAGTAACACTTGTTCAGAACGAAAGAAAGCACAGAGCCCCAGATTTGCTGTTGTCCTGGAGAGCTTGCAGAGCACTGGGGAAAAGCAGGCAGAGAATTCCCAGCTAGCACCTTTTCTGTGCCTGTTCACATTGCATGGCAGAATCGCTTTTGTGCAGAAAACAGTAACACTTGTTCAGAACGAAAGAAAGCACAGAGCCCCAGATTTGCTGTTGTCCTGGAGAACTTGCAGAGCACTGGGGAAAGGCAGGCAGAGAATTCCCTGCTAGCACCTTCTCTGTGCCTGTTCACATTGCTTCGCAGAATCGCTTTTGTGCAGAAAACAGTAACACTTGTTCAGAACGAAAGAAAGCACAGAGCCCCAGATTTTATGTTGTCCTGGAGAGCTTGCAGAGCACTGGGGAAAGGCAGGCAGAGAATTCCCTGTTAGCCCCTTCTCTGTGCCTGGGAAGCAGAAGTGTTCACATTGCTTCGCAGAATCGCTTTTGTGCAGAAAACAGTAACACTTGTTCAGAACGAAAGAAAGCACAGAGCCCCAGATTTGCTGTTGTCCTGGAGAGCTTGCAGAGCACTGGGGAAAATCAGGCAGAGAATTCCCTGCTAGCACCTTCTCTGTGCCTGGGAAGCAGAAGTGTTCACATTGCTTCGCAGAATCGCTTTTGTGCAGAAAACAGTAACACTTGTTCAGAACGAAAGAAAGCACAGAGCCCCAGATTTTATGTTGTCCTGGAGAGCTTGCAGAGCACTGGGGAAAGGCAGGCAGAGAATTCCCTGCTAGCACCTTCTCTGTGCCTGTTCACATTGCTTCGCAGAATCGCTTTTGTGCAGAAAACAGTAACACTTGTTCAGAACGAAAGAAAGCACAGAGCCCCAGATTTTATGTTGTCCTGGAGAGCTTGCAGAGCACTGGGGAAAGGCAGGCAGAGAATTCCCTGCTAGCACCTTCTCTGTGCCTGTTCACATTGCTTCGCAGAATCGCTTTTGTGCAGAAAACAGTAACACTTGTTCAGAACGAAAGAAAGCACAGAGCCCCAGATTTTATGTTGTCCTGGAGAGCTTGCAGAGCACTGGGGAAAAGCAGGCAGAGAATTCCCTGCTAGCACCTTCTCTGTGCCTGTTCACATTGCTTGGCAGAATCGCTTTTGTGCAGAAAACAGTAACACTTGTTCAGAACGAAAGAAAGCACAGAGCCCCAGATTTGCTGTTGACCTGGAGAACTTGCAGAGCACTGGAGAAAAACAGGCAGAGAATTCCCTGCTAGCACCTTCTCTGTGCATGTTCACATTGCTTCGCAGAATCGCTTTTGTGCAGAAAACAGTAACACTTGTTCAGAACGAAAGAAAGCACAGAGCCCCAGATTTCCTGTTGTCCTGGAGAGCTTGCAGAGCACTGGGGAAAGGCAGGCAGAGAATTCCCTGCTAGCACCTTCTCTGTGCCTGAGAAGCAGAAGTGTTCACATTGCTTCGCAGAATCGCTTTTGTGCAGAAAACAGTAACACTTGTTCAGAACGAAAGAAAGCACAGAGCCCCAGATTTGCTGTTGTCCTGGAGAGCTTGCAGAACACTGGGGAAAAGCAGGCAGAGAATTCCCTGCTAGCACCTTTTCTGTGCCTGTTCACATTGCTTCGCATAATCGCTTTTGTGCAGAAAACAGTAACACTTGTTCAGAACGAAAGAAAGCACAGAGCCCCAGATTTTATGTTGTCCTGGAGAGCTTGCAGAGCACTGGGGAAAAGCAGGCAGAGAATTCCCTGATAGCACCTTTTCTGTGCCTGTTCACATTGCTTCGCATAATCGCTTTTGTGCAGAAAACAGTAACACTTGTTCAGAACGAAAGAAAGCACAGAGCCCCAGATTTGCTGTTGTCCTGGAGAGCTTGCAGAGCACTGGGGAAAGGCAGGCAGAGAATTCCCTGCTAGCACCTTCTCTGTGCCTGGGAAGCAGAAGTCTTCACATTGCTTCGCAGAATCGCTTTTGTGCAGAAAACAGTAACACTTGTTCAGAACGAAAGAAAGCACAGAGCCCCAGATTTTATGTTGTCCTGGAGAGCTTGCAGAGCACTGGGGAAAGGCAGGCAGAGAATTCCCTGCTAGCACCTTCTCTGTGCCTGGGAAGCAGAAGTGTTCACATTGCTTCGCAGAATCACTTTTGTGCAGAAAACAGTAACACTTGTTCAGAACGAAAGAAAGCACAGAGCCCCAGATTTTATGTTGTCCTGGAGAGCTTGCAGAGCACTGGGGAAAAGCAGGCAGAGAATTCCCTGCTAGCACCTTCTCTGTGCCTGTTCACATTGCTTCGCAGAATCGCTTTTGTGCAGAAAACAGTAACACTTGTTCAGAACGAAAGAAAGCACAGAGCCCCAGATTTTATGTTGTCCTGGAGAGCTTGCAGAGCACTGGGGAAAGGCAGGCAGAGAATTCCCTGCTAGCACCTTCTCTGTGCCTGGGAAGCAGAAGTGTTCACATTGCTTCGCAGAATCGCTTCTGTGCAGAAAACAGTAACACTTGTTCAGAACGAAAGAAAGCACAGAGCCCCAGATTTTATGTTGTCCTGGAGAGCTTGCAGAGCACTGGGGAAAGGCAGGCAGAGAATTCCCTGCTAGCACCTTCTCTGTGCCTGGGAAGCAGAACTGTTCACATTGCTTCGCAGAATCGCTTTTGTGCAGAAAACAGTAACACTTGTTCAGAACGAAAGAAAGCACAGAGCCCCAGATTTGCTGTTGTCCTGGAGAACTTGCAGAGCACTGGAGAAAAACAGGCAGAGATTTCCCTGCTAGCACCTTCTCTGTGCATGTTCACATTGCTTCGCAGAATCGCTTTTGTGCAGAAAACAGTAACACTTGTTCAGAACGAAAGAAAGCACAGAGCCCCAGATTTTATGTTGTCCTGGAGAGCTTGCAGAGCACTGGGGAAAGGCAGGCAGAGAATTCCCTGCTAGCACCTTCTCTGTGCCTGAGAAGCAGAAGTGTTCACATTGCTTCGCAGAATCGCTTTTGTGCAGAAAACAGTAACACTTGTTCAGAACGAAAGAAAGCACAGAGCCCCAGATTTGCTGTTGTCCTGGAGAGCTTGCAGAACACTGGGGAAAAGCAGGCAGAGAATTCCCTGCTAGCACCTTTTCTGTGCCTGTTCACATTGCTTCGCATAATTGATTTTGTGCAGAAAACAGTAACACTTGTTCAGAACGAAAGAAAGCACAGAGCCCCAGATTTTATGTTGTCCTGGAGAGCTTGCAGAGCACTGGGGAAAAGCAGGCAGAGAATTCCCTGCTACCACCTTCTCTGTGCCTGTTCACATTGCTTCGCAGAATCGCTTTTGTGCAGAAAACAGTAACACTTGTTCAGAACGAAAGAAAGCACAGAGCCCCAGATTTGCTGTTGTCCTGGAGAGCTTGCAGAGCACTGGGGAAAGGCAGGCAGAGAATTCCCTGCTAGCACCTTCTCTGTGCCTGGGAAGCAGAAGTGTTCACATTGCTTCGCAGAATCGCTTTTGTGCAGAAAACAGTAACACTTGTTCAGAACGAAAGAAAGCACAGAGCCCCAGATTTTATGTTGTCCTGGAGAGCTTGCAGAGCACTGGGGAAAGGCAGGCAGAGAATTCCCTGCTAGCACCTTCTCTGTGCCTGGGAAGCAGAAGTGTTCACATTGCTTCGCAGAATCACTTTTGTGCAGAAAACAGTAACACTTGTTCAGAACGAAAGAAAGCACAGAGCCCCAGATTTTATGTTGTCCTGGAGAGCTTGCAGAGCACTGGGGAAAAGCAGGCAGAGAATTCCCTGCTAGCACCTTCTCTGTGCCTGTTCACATTGCTTCGCAGAATCGCTTTTGTGCAGAAAACAGTAACACTTGTTCAGAACGAAAGAAAGCACAGAGCCCCAGATTTTATGTTGTCCTGGAGAGCTTGCAGAGCACTGGGGAAAGGCAGGCAGAGAATTCCCTGCTAGCACCTTCTCTGTGCCTGGGAAGCAGAAGTGTTCACATTGCTTCGCAGAATCGCTTCTGTGCAGAAAACAGTAACACTTGTTCAGAACGAAAGAAAGCACAGAGCCCCAGATTTTATGTTGTCCTGGAGAGCTTGCAGAGCACTGGGGAAAGGCAGGCAGAGAATTCCCTGCTAGCACCTTCTCTGTGCCTGGGAAGCAGCAGTGTTCACATTGCTTCGCAGAATCGCTTTTGTGCAGAAAACAGTAACACTTGTTCAGAACGAAAGAAAGCACAGAGCCCCAGATTTTATGTTGTCCTGGAGAGCTTGCAGAGCACTGGGGAAAAGCAGGCAGAGAATTCCCTGCTAGCACCTTCTCTGTGCCTGGGAAGCAGAAGTGTTCACATTGCTTGGCAGAATCGCTTTTGTGCAGAAAACAGTAACACTTGTTCAGAACGAAAGAAAGCACAGAGCCCCAGATTTGCTGTTGTCCTGGAGAGCTTGCAGAGCACTGGGGAAAAGCAGGCAGAGAATTCCCTGCTAGCACCTTCTCTGTGCCTGTTCACATTGCTTCGCATAATCGCTTTTGTGCAGAAAACAGTAACACTTGTTCAGAACGAAAGAAAGCACAGAGCCCCAGATTTCCTGTTGTCCTGGAGAGCTTGCAGAGCACTGGGGAAAGGCAGGCAGAGAATTCCCTGCTAGCACCTTCTCTGTGCCTGTTCACATTGCTTCGCAGAATCGCTTTTGTGCAGAAAACAGTAACACTTGTTCAGAACGAAAGAAAGCACAGAGCCCCAGATTTTATGTTGTCCTGGAGAGCTTGCAGAGCACTGGGGAAAGGCAGGCAGAGAATTCCCTGCTAGCACCTTCTCTGTGCCTGGGAAGCAGAAGTCTTCACATTGCTTCGCAGAATCGCTTTTGTGCAGAAAACAGTAACACTTGTTCAGAACGAAAGAAAGCACAGAGCCCCAGATTTTATGTTGTCCTGGAGAACTTGCAGAACACTGGGGAAAAGCAGGCAGAGAATTCCCTGCTAGCACCTTTTCTGTGCCTGTTCACATTGCTTCGCATAATTGATTTTGTGCAGAAAACAGTAACACTTGTTCAGAACGAAAGAAAGCACAGAGCCCCAGATTTTATGTTGTCCTGGAGAGCTTGCAGAGCACTGGGGAAAAGCAGGCAGAGAATTCCCTGCTAGCACCTTCTCTGTGCCTGTTCACATTGCTTCGCAGAATCGCTTTTGTGCAGAAAACAGTAACACTTGTTCAGAACGAAAGAAAGCACAGAGCCCCAGATTTTATGTTGTCCTGGAGAGCTTGCAGAGCACTGGGGAAAGGCAGGCAGAGAATTCCCTGCTAGCACCTTCTCTGTGCCTGGGAAGCAGAAGTGTTCACATTGCTTGGCAGAATCACTTTTGTGCAGAAAACAGTAACACTTGTTCAGAACGAAAGAAAGCACAGAGCCCCAGATTTTATGTTGTCCTGGAGAGCTTGCAGAGCACTGGGGAAAAGCAGGCAGAGAATTCCCTGCTAGCACCTTCTCTGTGCCTGTTCACATTGCTTCGCATAATCGCTTTTGTGCAGAAAACAGTAACACTTGTTCAGAACGAAAGAAAGCACAGAGCCCCAGATTTTATGTTGTCCTGGAGAGCTTGCAGAGCACTGGGGAAAGGCAGGCAGAGAATTCCCTGCTAGCACCTTCTCTGTGCCTGGGAAGCAGAAGTGTTCACATTGCTTCGCAGAATCGCTTTTGTGCAGAAAACAGTAACACTTGTTCAGAACGAAAGAAAGCACAGAGCCCCAGATTTGCTGTTGTCCTGGAGAGCTTGCAGAGCACTGGGGAAAAGCAGGCAGAGAATTCCCTGCTAGCACCTTCTCTGTGCCTGTTCACATTGCTTCGCAGAATCGCTTTTGTGCAGAAAACAGTAACACTTGTTCAGAACGAAAGAAAGCACAGAGCCCCAGATTTCCTGTTGTCCTGGAGAGCTTGCAGAGCACTGGGGAAAGGCAGGCAGAGAATTCCCTGTTAGCCCCTTCTCTGTGCCTGGGAAGCAGAAGTGTTCACATTGCTTCGCAGAATCGCTTTTGTGCAGAAAACAGTAACACTTGTTCAGAACGAAAGAAAGCACAGAGCCCCAGATTTGCTGTTGTCCTGGAGAGCTTGCAGAACACTGGGGAAAAGCAGGCAGAGAATTCCCTGCTAGCACCTTTTCTGTGCCTGTTCACATTGCTTCGCATAATTGCTTTTGTGCAGAAAACAGTAACACTTGTTCAGAACGAAAGAAAGCACAGAGCCCCAGATTTCCTGTTGTCCTGGAGAGCTTGCAGAGCACTGGGGAAAGGCAGGCAGAGAATTCCCTGCTAGCACCTTCTCTGTGCCTGTTCACATTGCTTGGCAGAATCGCTTTTGTGCAGAAAACAGTAACACTTGTTCAGAACGAAAGAAAGCACAGAGCCCCAGATTTTATGTTGTCCTGGAGAGCTTGCAGAGCACTGGGGAAAGGCAGGCAGAGAATTCCCTGCTAGCACCTTCTCTGTGCCTGGGAAGCAGAAGTGTTCACATTGCTTGGCAGAATCGGTTTTGTGCAGAAAACAGTAACACTTGTTCAGAACGAAAGAAAGCACAGAGCCCCAGATTTGCTGTTGTCCTGGAGAGCTTGCAGAGCACTGGGGAAAAGCAGGCAGAGAATTCCCTGCTAGCACCTTCTCTGTGCCTGTTCACATTGCTTCGCAGAATCGCTTTTGTGCAGAAAACAGTAACACTTGTTCAGAACGAAAGAAAGCACAGAGCCCCAGATTTTATGTTGTCCTGGAGAGCTTGCAGAGCACTGGGGAAAGGCAGGCAGAGAATTCCCTGCTAGCACCTTCTCTGTGCCTGGGAAGCAGAAGTGTTCACATTGCTTGGCAGAATCACTTTTGTGCAGAAAACAGTAACACTTGTTCAGAACGAAAGAAAGCACAGAGCCCCAGATTTTATGTTGTCCTGGAGAGCTTGCAGAGCACTGGGGAAAAGCAGGCAGAGAATTCCCTGCTAGCACCTTCTCTGTGCCTGTTCACATTGCTTCGCATAATCGCTTTTGTGCAGAAAACAGTAACACTTGTTCAGAACGAAAGAAAGCACAGAGCCCCAGATTTTATGTTGTCCTGGAGAGCTTGCAGAGCACTGGGGAAAGGCAGGCAGAGAATTCCCTGCTAGCACCTTCTCTGTGCCTGGGAAGCAGAAGTGTTCACATTGCTTCGCAGAATCGCTTTTGTGCAGAAAACAGTAACACTTGTTCAGAACGAAAGAAAGCACAGAGCCCCAGATTTGCTGTTGTCCTGGAGAGCTTGCAGAGCACTGGGGAAAAGCAGGCAGAGAATTCCCTGCTAGCACCTTCTCTGTGCCTGTTCACATTGCTTCGCAGAATCGCTTTTGTGCAGAAAACAGTAACACTTGTTCAGAACGAAAGAAAGCACAGAGCCCCAGATTTCCTGTTGTCCTGGAGAGCTTGCAGAGCACTGGGGAAAGGCAGGCAGAGAATTCCCTGTTAGCCCCTTCTCTGTGCCTGGGAAGCAGAAGTGTTCACATTGCTTCGCAGAATCGCTTTTGTGCAGAAAACAGTAACACTTGTTCAGAACGAAAGAAAGCACAGAGCCCCAGATTTGCTGTTGTCCTGGAGAGCTTGCAGAACACTGGGGAAAAGCAGGCAGAGAATTCCCTGCTAGCACCTTTTCTGTGCCTGTTCACATTGCTTCGCATAATTGCTTTTGTGCAGAAAACAGTAACACTTGTTCAGAACGAAAGAAAGCACAGAGCCCCAGATTTCCTGTTGTCCTGGAGAGCTTGCAGAGCACTGGGGAAAGGCAGGCAGAGAATTCCCTGCTAGCACCTTCTCTGTGCCTGTTCACATTGCTTCGCAGAATCGCTTTTGTGCAGAAAACAGTAACACTTGTTCAGAACGAAAGAAAGCACAGAGCCCCAGATTTTATGTTGTCCTGGAGAGCTTGCAGAGCACTGGGGAAAGGCAGGCAGAGAATTCCCTGCTAGCACCTTCTCTGTGCCTGGGAAGCAGAAGTGTTCACATTGCTTGGCAGAATCGGTTTTGTGCAGAAAACAGTAACACTTGTTCAGAACGAAAGAAAGCACAGAGCCCCAGATTTGCTGTTGTCCTGGAGAGCTTGCAGAGCACTGGGGAAAAGCAGGCAGAGAATTCCCAGCTAGCACCTTTTCTGTGCCTGTTCACATTGCATGGCAGAATCGCTTTTGTGCAGAAAACAGTAACACTTGTTCAGAACGAAAGAAAGCACAGAGCCCCAGATTTGCTGTTGTCCTGGAGAACTTGCAGAGCACTGGGGAAAGGCAGGCAGAGAATTCCCTGCTAGCACCTTCTCTGTGCCTGTTCACATTGCTTCGCAGAATCGCTTTTGTGCAGAAAACAGTAACACTTGTTCAGAACGAAAGAAAGCACAGAGCCCCAGATTTTATGTTGTCCTGGAGAGCTTGCAGAGCACTGGGGAAAGGCAGGCAGAGAATTCCCTGTTAGCCCCTTCTCTGTGCCTGGGAAGCAGAAGTGTTCACATTGCTTCGCATAATCGCTTTTGTGCAGAAAACAGTAACACTTGTTCAGAACGAAAGAAAGCACAGAGCCCCAGATTTTATGTTGTCCTGGAGAGCTTGCAGAGCACTGGGGAAAAGCAGGCAGAGAATTCCCTGCTAGCACCTTCTCTGTGCCTGGGAAGCAGAAGTGTTCACATTGCTTGGCAGAATCGCTTTTGTGCAGAAAACAGTAACACTTGTTCAGAACGAAAGAAAGCACAGAGCCCCAGATTTGCTGTTGTCCTGGAGAGCTTGCAGAGCACTGGGGAAAAGCAGGCAGAGAATTCCCTGCTAGCACCTTCTCTGTGCCTGTTCACATTGCTTCGCAGAATCGCTTTTGTGCAGAAAACAGTAACACTTGTTCAGAACGAAAGAAAGCACAGAGCCCCAGATTTTATGTTGTCCTGGAGAGCTTGCAGAGCACTGGGGAAAGGCAGGCAGAGAATTCTCTGCTAGCACCTTCTCTGTGCCTGGGAAGCAGAAGACTTCACATTGCTTCGCAGAATCGCTTTTGTGCAGAAAACAGTAACACTTGTTCAGAACGAAAGAAAGCACAGAGCCCCAGATTTTATGTTGTCCTGGAGAGCTTGCAGAGCACTGGGGAAAAGCAGGCAGAGAATTCCCTGCTAGCACCTTCTCTGTGCCTGGGAAACAGAAGTGTTGCCATTGCTTCGCAGAATCGCTTTTGTGCAGAAAACAGTAACACTTGTTCAGAACGAAAGAAAGCACAGAGCCCCAGATTTTATGTTGTCCTGGAGAGCTTGCAGAGTACTGGGGAAAGGCAGGCAGAGAATTCCCTGCTAGCACCTTCTCTGTGCCTGGGAAACAGAAGTGTTCACATTGCTTCGCAGAATCGCTTTTGTGCAGAAAACAGTAACACTTGTTCAGAACGAAAGAAAGCACAGAGCCCCAGATTTTATGTTGTCCTGGAGAGCTTGCAGAGCACTGGGGAAAGGCAGGCAGAGAATTCTCTGCTAGCACCTTCTCTGTGCCTGGGAAGCAGAAGTCTTCACATTGCTTCGCAGAATCGCTTTTGTGCAGAAAACAGTAACACTTGTTCAGAACGAAAGAAAGCACAGAGCCCCAGATTTTATGTTGTCCTGGAGAGCTTGCAGAGCACTGGGGAAAAGCAGGCAGAGAATTCCCTGCTAGCACCTTCTCTGTGCCTGGGAAGCAGAAGTGTTCACATTGCTTCGCAGAATCGCTTTTTTGCAGAAAACAGTAACACTTGTTCAGAACGAAAGAAAGCACAGAGCCCCAGATTTTATGTTGTCCTGGAGAGCTTGCAGAGCACTGGGGAAAAGCAGGCAGAGAATTCCCTGCTAGCACCTTCTCTGAGCCTGGGAAGCAGAAGTGTTCCCATTGCTTCGCAGAATCGCTTTTGTGCAGAAAACAGTAACACTTGTTCAGAACGAAAGAAAGCACAGAGCCCCAGATTTTATGTTGTCCTGGAGAGCTAGCAGAGCACTGAGGAAAAGCAGGCAGAGAATTCCCTGCTAGCACCTTCTCTGTGCCTGGGAAGCAGAAGTGTTCCCATTGCTTCGCAGAATCGCTTTTGTGCAGAAAACAGTAACACTTGTTCAGAACGAAAGAAAGCACAGAGCCCCAGATTTTATGTTGTCCTGGAGAGCTTGCAGAGCACTGGGGAAAGGCAGGCAGAGAATTCCCTGCTAGCACCTTCTCTGTGCCTGGGAAGCAGAAGTGTTCACATTGCTTCGCAGAATCGCTTTTGTGCAGAAAACAGTAACACTTGTTCAGAACGAAAGAAAGCACAGAGCCCCAGATTTTATGTTGTCCTGGAGAGCTTGCACAGCACTGGGGAAAAGCAGGCAGAGAATTCCCTGCTAGCACCTTCTCTGTGCCTGGGAAGCAGAAGTCTTCACATTGCTTCGCAGAATCGCTTTTGTGCAGAAAACAGTAACACTTGTTCAGAACGAAAGAAAGCACAGAGCCCCAGATTTTATGTTGTCCTGGAGAGCTTGCAGAGCACTGGGGAAAGGCAGGCAGAGAATTCCCTGCTAGCACCTTCTCTGTGCCTGGGAAGCAGAAGTCTTCACATTGCTTCGCAGAATCGCTTTTGTGCAGAAAACAGTAACACTTGTTCAGAACGAAAGAAAGCACAGAGCCCCAGATTTTATGTTGTCCTGGAGAGCTTGCAGAGTACTGGGGAAAGGCAGGCAGAGAATTCCCTGCTAGCACCTTCTCTGTGCCTGGGAAACAGAAGTGTTCCCATTGCTTCGCAGAATCGCTTTTGTGCAGAAAACAGTAACACTTGTTCAGAACGAAAGAAAGCACAGAGCCCCAGATTTGCTGTTGTCCTGGAGAGCTTGCAGAGTACTGGGGAAAGGCAGGCAGAGAATTCCCTGCTAGCACGTTCTCTGTTCCTGGGAAGCAGAAGTGTTCCCATTGCTTCGCATAATCGCTTTTGTGCAGAAAACAGTAACACTTGTTCAGAACGAAAGAAAGCACAGAGCCCCAGATTTTATGTTGTCCTGGAGAGCTTGCAGAGCACTGGGGAAAGGCAGGCAGAGAATTCCCTGCTAGCACCTTCTCTGTGCCTGGGAAGCAGAAGTCTTCACATTGCTTCGCAGAATCGCTTTTGTGCAGAAAACAGTAACACTTGTTCAGAACGAAAGAAAGCACAGAGCCCCAGATTTTATGTTGTCCTGGAGAGCTTGCAGAGCACTGGGGAAAGGCAGGCAGAGAATTCCCTGCTAGCACCTTCTCTGTGCCTGGGAAGCAGAAGTCTTCACATTGCTTCGCAGAATCGCTTTTGTGCAGAAAACAGTAACACTTGTTCAGAACGAAAGAAAGCACAGAGCCCCAGATTTTATGTTGTCCTGGAGAGCTAGCAGAGCACTGGGGAAAAGCAATCAGAGAATTCCCTGCTAGGACCTTCTCTGTGCCTGGGAAGCAGAAGTGTTCACATTGCTTCGCAGAATCGCTTTTGTGCAGAAAACAGTAACACTTGTTCAGAACGAAAGAAAGCACAGAGCCCCAGATTTTATGTTGTCCTGGAGAGCTTGCAGAGCACTGGGGAAAAGCAGGCAGAGAATTCCCTGCTAGCACCTTCTCTGTGCCTGGGAAGCAGAAGTGTTCACATTGCTTCGCAGAATCGCTTTTGTGCAGAAAACAGTAACACTTGTTCAGAACGAAAGAAAGCACAGAGCCCCAGATTTGCTGTTGTCCTGGAGAGCTTGCAGAGCACTGGGGAAAGGCAGGCAGAGAATTCCCTGCTAGCACCTTCTCTGAGCCTGGGAAGCAGAAGTGTTCCCATTGCTTCGCAGAATCGCTTTTGTGCAGAAAACAGTAACACTTGTTCAGAACGAAAGAAAGCACAGAGCCCCAGATTTTATGTTGTCCTGGAGAGCTAGCAGAGCACTGAGGAAAAGCAGGCAGAGAATTCCCTGCTAGCACCTTCTCTGTGCCTGGGAAGCAGAAGTGTTCCCATTGCTTCGCAGAATCGCTTTTGTGCAGAAAACATTAACACTTGTTCAGAACGAAAGAAAGCACAGAGCCCCAGATTTTATGTTGTCCTGGAGAGCTTGCAGAGCACTGGGGAAAGGCAGGCAGAGAATTCCCTGCTAGCACCTTCTCTGTGCCTGGGAAGCAGAAGTCTTCACATTGCTTCGCAGAATCGCTTTTGTGCAGAAAACAGTAACACTTTTTCAGAACGAAAGAAAGCACAGAGCCCCAGATTTTATGTTGTCCTGGAGAGCTTGCAGAGCACTGGGGAAAGGCAGGCAGAGAATTCTCTGCTAGCACCTTCTCTGTGCCTGGGAAGCAGAAGTCTTCACATTGCTTCGCAGAATCGCTTTTGTGCAGAAAACAGTAACACTTGTTCAGAACGAAAGAAAGCACAGAGCCCCAGATTTTATGTTGTCCTGGAGAGCTTGCAGAGCACTGGGGAAAAGCAGGCAGAGAATTCCCTGCTAGCACCTTCTCTGTGCCTGGGAAGCAGAAGTGTTCACATTGCTTCGCAGAATCGCTTTTTTGCAGAAAACAGTAACACTTGTTCAGAACGAAAGAAAGCACAGAGCCCCAGATTTTATGTTGTCCTGGAGAGCTTGCAGAGCACTGGGGAAAAGCAGGCAGAGAATTCCCTGCTAGCACCTTCTCTGAGCCTGGGAAGCAGAAGTGTTCCCATTGCTTCGCAGAATCGCTTTTGTGCAGAAAACAGTAACACTTGTTCAGAACGAAAGAAAGCACAGAGCCCCAGATTTTATGTTGTCCTGGAGAGCTAGCAGAGCACTGAGGAAAAGCAGGCAGAGAATTCCCTGCTAGCACCTTCTCTGTGCCTGGGAAGCAGAAGTGTTCCCATTGCTTCGCAGAATCGCTTTTGTGCAGAAAACAGTAACACTTGTTCAGAACGAAAGAAAGCACAGAGCCCCAGATTTTATGTTGTCCTGGAGAGCTTGCAGAGCACTGGGGAAAGGCAGGCAGAGAATTCCCTGCTAGCACCTTCTCTGTGCCTGGGAAGCAGAAGTGTTCACATTGCTTCGCAGAATCGCTTTTGTGCAGAAAACAGTAACACTTGTTCAGAACGAAAGAAAGCACAGAGCCCCAGATTTTATGTTGTCCTGGAGAGCTTGCACAGCACTGGGGAAAAGCAGGCAGAGAATTCCCTGCTAGCACCTTCTCTGTGCCTGGGAAGCAGAAGTCTTCACATTGCTTCGCAGAATCGCTTTTGTGCAGAAAACAGTAACACTTGTTCAGAACGAAAGAAAGCACAGAGCCCCAGATTTTATGTTGTCCTGGAGAGCTTGCAGAGCACTGGGGAAAGGCAGGCAGAGAATTCCCTGCTAGCACCTTCTCTGTGCCTGGGAAGCAGAAGTCTTCACATTGCTTCGCAGAATCGCTTTTGTGCAGAAAACAGTAACACTTGTTCAGAACGAAAGAAAGCACAGAGCCCCAGATTTTATGTTGTCCTGGAGAGCTTGCAGAGTACTGGGGAAAGGCAGGCAGAGAATTCCCTGCTAGCACCTTCTCTGTGCCTGGGAAACAGAAGTGTTCCCATTGCTTCGCAGAATCGCTTTTGTGCAGAAAACAGTAACACTTGTTCAGAACGAAAGAAAGCACAGAGCCCCAGATTTTATGTTGTCCTGGAGAGCTAGCAGAGCACTGAGGAAAAGCAGGCAGAGAATTCCCTGCTAGCACGTTCTCTGTTCCTGGGAAGCAGAAGTGTTCCCATTGCTTCGCATAATCGCTTTTGTGCAGAAAACAGTAACACTTGTTCAGAACGAAAGAAAGCACAGAGCCCCAGATTTTATGTTGTCCTGGAGAGCTTGCAGAGCACTGGGGAAAGGCAGGCAGAGAATTCCCTGCTAGCACCTTCTCTGTGCCTGGGAAGCAGAAGTCTTCACATTGCTTCGCAGAATCGCTTTTGTGCAGAAAACAGTAACACTTGTTCAGAACGAAAGAAAGCACAGAGCCCCAGATTTTATGTTGTCCTGGAGAGCTTGCAGAGCACTGGGGAAAGGCAGGCAGAGAATTCCCTGCTAGCACCTTCTCTGTGCCTGGGAAGCAGAAGTCTTCACATTGCTTCGCAGAATCGCTTTTGTGCAGAAAACAGTAACACTTGTTCAGAACGAAAGAAAGCACAGAGCCCCAGATTTTATGTTGTCCTGGAGAGCTAGCAGAGCACTGGGGAAAAGCAATCAGAGAATTCCCTGCTAGGACCTTCTCTGTGCCTGGGAAGCAGAAGTGTTCACATTGCTTCGCAGAATCGCTTTTGTGCAGAAAACAGTAACACTTGTTCAGAACGAAAGAAAGCACAGAGCCCCAGATTTTATGTTGTCCTGGAGAGCTTGCAGAGAACTGGGGAAAAGCAGGCAGAGAATTCCCTGCTAGCACCTTCTCTGTGCCTGGGAAGCAGAAGTGTTCACATTGCTTCGCAGAATCGCTTTTGTGCAGAAAACAGTAACACTTGTTCAGAACGAAAGAAAGCACAGAGCCCCAGATTTGCTGTTGTCCTGGAGAGCTTGCAGAGCACTGGGGAAAGGCAGGCAGAGAATTCCCTGCTAGCACCTTCTCTGAGCCTGGGAAGCAGAAGTGTTCCCATTGCTTCGCAGAATCGCTTTTGTGCAGAAAACAGTAACACTTGTTCAGAACGAAAGAAAGCACAGAGCCCCAGATTTTATGTTGTCCTGGAGAGCTAGCAGAGCACTGAGGAAAAGCAGGCAGAGAATTCCCTGCTAGCACCTTCTCTGTGCCTGGGAAGCAGAAGTGTTCCCATTGCTTCGCAGAATCGCTTTTGTGCAGAAAACATTAACACTTGTTCAGAACGAAAGAAAGCACAGAGCCCCAGATTTTATGTTGTCCTGGAGAGCTTGCAGAGCACTGGGGAAAGGCAGGCAGAGAATTCCCTGCTAGCACCTTCTCTGTGCCTGGGAAGCAGAAGTCTTCACATTGCTTCGCAGAATCGCTTTTGTGCAGAAAACAGTAACACTTTTTCAGAACGAAAGAAAGCACAGAGCCCCAGATTTTATGTTGTCCTGGAGAGCTTGCAGAGCACTGGGGAAAGGCAGGCAGAGAATTCCCTGCTAGCACCTTCTCTGTGCCTGGGAAACAGAAGTGTTCACATTGCTTCGCAGAATCGCTTTTGTGCAGAAAACAGTAACACTTGTTCAGAACGAAAGAAAGCACAGAGCCCCAGATTTTATGTTGTCCTGGAGAGCTTGCAGAGCACTGGGGAAAAGCAGGCAGAGAATTCCCTGCTAGGACCTTCTCTGTGACTGGGAAGCAGAAGTGTTCACATTGCTTCGCAGAATCGCTTTTGTGCAGAAAACAGTAACACTTGTTCAGAACGAAAGAAAGCACAGAGCCCCAGATTTTATGTTGTCCTGGAGAGCTTGCACAGCACTGGGGAAAAGCAGGCAGAGAATTCCCTGCTAGCACCTTCTCTGTGCCTGGGAAACAGAAGTGTTCCCATTGCTTCGCAGAATCGCTTTTGTGCAGAAAACAGTAACACTTGTTCAGAACGAAAGAAAGCACAGAGCCCCAGATTTGCTGTTGTCCTGGAGAGCTTGCAGAGTACTGGGGAAAGGCAGGCAGAGAATTCCCTGCTAGCACCTTCTCTGTGCCTGGGAAACAGAAGTGTTCACATTGCTTCGCAGAATCGCTTTTGTGCAGAAAACAGTAACACTTGTTCAGAACGAAAGAAAGCACAGAGCCCCAGATTTTATGTTGTCCTGGAGAGCTTGCAGAGCACTGGGGAAAGGCAGGCAGAGAATTCTCTGCTAGCACCTTCTCTGTGCCTGGGAAGCAGAAGTCTTCACATTGCTTCGCAGAATCGCTTTTGTGCAGAAAACAGTAACACTTGTTCAGAACGAAAGAAAGCACAGAGCCCCAGATTTTATGTTGTCCTGGAGAGCTTGCAGAGCACTGGGGAAAGGCAGGCAGAGAATTCCCTGCTAGCACCTTCTCTGTGCCTGTTCACATTGCTTCGCAGAATCGCTTTTGTGCAGAAAACAATAACACTTGTTCAGAAGGAAAGAAAGCACAGAGCCCCAGATTTTATGTTGTCCTGGAGAGCTTGCAGAGCGCTGGGGAAAAGCAGGCAGAGATTTCCCTGCTAGCACGTTCTCTGTGCCTGGGAAGCAGAAGTCTTCACATTGCTTCGCAGAATCGCTTTTGTGCAGAAAACAGTAACACTTGTTCAGAACGAAAGAAAGCACAGAGCCCCAGATTTGCTGTTGTCCTGGAGAGCTTGCAGAGCACTGGGGAAAGGCAGGCAGAGAATTCCCTGCTAGCACCTTCTCTGTGCCTGGGAAGCAGAAGTGTTCAGATTGCTTCGCAGAATCGCTTTTGTGCAGAAAACAGTAACACTTGTTCAGAACGAAAGAAAGCACAGAGCCCCAGATTTTATGTTGTCCTGGAGAGCTTGCAGAGCACTGGGGAAAGGCAGGCAGAGAATTCCCTGCTAGCACCTTCTCTGTGCCTGGGAAGCAGAAGTGTTCACATTGCTTCGCAGAATCGCTTTTGTGCAGAAAACAGTAACACTTGTTCAGAACGAAAGAAAGCACAGAGCCCCAGATTTTATGTTGTCCTGGAGAGCTTGCAGAGCACTGGGGAAAAGCAGGCAGAGAATTCCCTGCTAGGACCTTCTCTGTGCCTGGGAAGCAGAAGTGTTCACATTGCTTCGCAGAATCGCTTTTGTGCAGAAAACAGTAACACTTGTTCAGAACGAAAGAAAGCACAGAGCCCCAGATTTTATGTTGTCCTGGAGAGCTTGCACAGCACTGGGGAAAAGCAGGCAGAGAATTCCCTGCTAGCACCTTCTCTGTGCCTGGGAAACAGAAGTGTTCCCATTGCTTCGCAGAATCGCTTTTGTGCAGAAAACAGTAACACTTGTTCAGAACGAAAGAAAGCACAGAGCCCCAGATTTGCTGTTGTCCTGGAGAGCTTGCAGAGTACTGGGGAAAGGCAGGCAGAGAATTCCCTGCTAGCACCTTCTCTGTGCCTGGGAAACAGAAGTGTTCACATTGCTTCGCAGAATCGCTTTTGTGCAGAAAACAGTAACACTTGTTCAGAACGAAAGAAAGCACAGAGCCCCAGATTTTATGTTGTCCTGGAGAGCTTGCAGAGCACTGGGGAAAGGCAGGCAGAGAATTCTCTGCTAGCACCTTCTCTGTGCCTGGGAAGCAGAAGTCTTCACATTGCTTCGCAGAATCGCTTTTGTGCAGAAAACAGTAACACTTGTTCAGAACGAAAGAAAGCACAGAGCCCCAGATTTTATGTTGTCCTGGAGAGCTTGCAGAGCACTGGGGAAAGGCAGGCAGAGAATTCCCTGCTAGCACCTTCTCTGTGCCTGTTCACATTGCTTCGCAGAATCGCTTTTGTGCAGAAAACAATAACACTTGTTCAGAAGGAAAGAAAGCACAGAGCCCCAGATTTTATGTTGTCCTGGAGAGCTTGCAGAGCACTGGGGAAAAGCAGGCAGAGATTTCCCTGCTAGCACGTTCTCTGTGCCTGGGAAGCAGAAGTCTTCACATTGCTTCGCAGAATCGCTTTTGTGCAGAAAACAGTAACACTTGTTCAGAACGAAAGAAAGCACAGAGCCCCAGATTTGCTGTTGTCCTGGAGAGCTTGCAGAGCACTGGGGAAAGGCAGGCAGAGAATTCCCTGCTAGCACCTTCTCTGTGCCTGGGAAGCAGAAGTGTTCAGATTGCTTCGCAGAATCGCTTTTGTGCAGAAAACAGTAACACTTGTTCAGAACGAAAGAAAGCACAGAGCCCCAGATTTTATGTTGTCCTGGAGAGCTTGCAGAGCACTGGGGAAAGGCAGGCAGAGAATTCCCTGCTAGCACCTTCTCTGTGCCTGGGAAGCAGAAGTGTTCACATTGCTTCGCAGAATCGCTTTTGTGCAGAAAACAGTAACACTTGTTCAGAACGAAAGAAAGCACAGAGCCCCAGATTTTATGTTGTCCTGGAGAGCTAGCAGAGCACTGGGGAAAAGCAGGCAGAGAATTCCCTGCTAGCACCTTCTCTGTTCCTGCGAAGCAGAAGTGTTCCCATTGCTTCGCAGAATCGCTTTTGTGCAGAAAACAGTAACACTTGTTCAGAACGAAAGAAAGCACAGAGCCCCAGATTTTATGTTGTCCTGGAGAGCTTGCAGAGCACTGGGGAAAGGCAGGCAGAGAATTCCCTGCTAGCACCTTCTCTGTGCCTGGGAAGCAGAAGTCTTCACATTGCTTCGCAGAATCGCTTTTGTGCAGAAAACAGTAACACTTGTTCAGAACGAAAGAAAGCACAGAGCCCCAGATTTTATGTTGTCCTTGAGAGCTTGCAGAGCACTGGGGAAAAGCAGGCAGAGAATTCCCTGCTAGCACCTTCTCTGTGCCTGGGAAGCAGAAGTGTTCACATTGCTTCGCAGAATCGCTTTTGTGCAGAAAACAGTAACACTTGTTCAGAACGAAAGAAAGCACAGAGCCCCAGATTTTATGTTGTCCTGGAGAGCTTGCAGAGCACTGGGGAAAAGCAGGCAGAGAATTCCCTGCTAGCACCTTCTCTGTGCCTGGGAAACAGAAGTGTTCCCATTGCTTCGCAGAATCGCTTTTGTGCAGAAAACAGTAACACTTGTTCAGAACGAAAGAAAGCACAGAGCCCCAGATTTGCTGTTGTCCTGGAGAGCTTGCAGAGCACTGGGGAAAAGCAGGCAGAGAATTCCCTGCTAGCACCTTCTCTGTGCCTGGGAAACAGAAGTGTTCCCATTGCTTCGCAGAATCGCTTTTGTGCAGAAAACAGTAACACTTGTTCAGAACGAAAGAAAGCACAGAGCCCCAGATTTGCTGTTGTCCTGGAGAGCTTGCAGAGTACTGGGGAAAGGCAGGCAGAGAATTCCCTGCTAGCACCTTCTCTGTGCCTGGGAAACAGAAGTGTTCACATTGCTTCGCAGAATCGCTTTTGTGCAGAAAACAGTAACACTTGTTCAGAACGAAAGAAAGCACAGAGCCCCAGATTTTATGTTGTCCTGGAGAGCTTGCAGAGCACTGGGGAAAGGCAGGCAGAGAATTCTCTGCTAGCACCTTCTCTGTGCCTGGGAAGCAGAAGTCTTCACATTGCTTCGCAGAATCGCTTTTGTGCAGAAAACAGTAACACTTGTTCAGAACGAAAGAAAGCACAGAGCCCCAGATTTTATGTTGTCCTGGAGAGCTTGCAGAGCACTGGGGAAAAGCAGGCAGAGATTTCCCTGCTAGCACGTTCTCTGTGCCTGGGAAGCGGAAGTGTTCAGATTGCTTCGCAGAATCGCTTTTGTGCAGAAAACAGTAACACTTGTTCAGAACGAAAGAAAGCACAGAGCCCCAGATTTGCTGTTGTCCTGGAGAGCTTGCAGAGCACTGGGGAAAGGCAGGCAGAGAATTCCCTGCTAGCACCTTCTCTGTGCCTGTTCACATTGCTTCGCACAATCGCTTTTGTGCAGAAAACAATAACACTTGTTCAGAAGGAAAGAAAGCACAGAGTCCCAGATTTTATGTTGTCCTGGAGAGCTTGCAGAGCACTGGGGAAAAGCAGGCAGAGATTTCCCTGCTAGCACCTTCTCTGTGCCTGGGAAACAGAAGTGTTCCCATTGCTTCGCAGAATCGCTTTTGTGCAGAAAACAGTAACACTTGTTCAGAACGAAAGAAAGCACAGAGCCCCAGATTTTATGTTGTCCTGGAGAGCTTGCAGAGCACTGGGGAAAGGCAGGCAGAGAATTCCCTGCTAGCACGTTCTCTGTGCCTGGGAAGCAGAAGTCTTCACATTGCTTCGCAGAATCGCTTTTGTGCAGAAAACAGTAACACTTGTTCAGAACGAAAGAAAGCACAGAGCCCCAGATTTTATGTTGTCCTGGAGAGCTTGCAGAGCACTGGGGAAAAGCAGGCAGAGAATTCCCTGCTAGGACCTTCTCTGTGCCTGGGAAGCAGAAGTGTTCACATTGCTTCGCAGAATCGCTTTTGTGCAGAAAACAGTAACACTTGTTCAGAACGAAAGAAAGCACAGAGCCCCAGATTTTATGTTGTCCTGGAGAGCTTGCAGAGCACTGGGGAAAAGCAGGCAGAGAATTCCCTGCTAGCACCTTCTCTGTGCCTGGGAAACAGAAGTGTTCCCATTGCTTCGCAGAATCGCTTTTGTGCAGAAAACAGTAACACTTGTTCAGAACGAAAGAAAGCACAGAGCCCCAGATTTTATGTTGTCCTGGAGAGCTTGCAGAGCACTGGGGAAAAGCAGGCAGAGAATTCCCTGCTAGCACCTTCTCTGTGCCTGGGAAACAGAAGTGTTCACATTGCTTCGCAGAATCGCTTTTGTGCAGAAAACAGTAACACTTGTTCAGAACGAAAGAAAGCACAGAGCCCCAGATTTGCTGTTGTCCTGGAGAGCTTGCAGAGCACTGGGGAAAGGCAGGCAGAGAATTCCCTGCTAGCACCTTCTCTGTGCCTGGGAAGCAGAAGTCTTCACATTGCTTCGCAGAATCGCTTTTGTGCAGAAAACAGTAACACTTGTTCAGAACGAAAGAAAGCACAGAGCCCCAGATTTTATGTTGTCCTGGAGAGCTTGCAGAGCACTGGGGAAAGGCAGGCAGAGAATTCCCTGCTAGCACCTTCTCTGTGCCTGGGAAGCAGAAGTGTTCAGATTGCTTCGCAGAATCGCTTTTGTGCAGAAAACAGTAACACTTGTTCAGAACGAAAGAAAGCACAGAGCCCCAGATTTTATGTTGTCCTGGAGAGCTTGCAGAGCACTGGGGAAAATCAGGCAGAGAATTCCCTGCTAGCACCTTCTCTGTGCCTGGGAAGCAGAAGTGTTCACATTGCTTCGCAGAATCGCTTTTGTGCAGAAAACAGTAACACTTGTTCAGAACGAAAGAAAGCACAGAGCCCCAGATTTTATGTTGTCCTGGAGAGCTTGCAGAGCACTGGGGAAAAGCAGGCAGAGAATTCCCTGCTAGCACCTTCTCTGTGCCTGGGAAGCAGAAGTGTTGCCATTGCTTCGCAGAATCGCTTTTGTGCAGAAAACAGTAACACTTGTTCAGAACGAAAGAAAGCACAGAGCCCCAGATTTTATGTTGTCCTGGAGAGCTTGCAGAGCACTGGGGAAAGGCAGGCAGAGAATTCCCTGCTAGCACGTTCTCTGTGCCTGGGAAGCAGAAGTGTTCACATTGCTTCGCAGAATCGCTTTTGTGCAGAAAACAGTAACACTTGTTCAGAACGAAAGAAAGCACAGAGCCCCAGATTTTATGTTGTCCTGGAGAGCTTGCAGAGCACTGGGGAAAGGCACGCAGAGAATTCCCTGCTAGCACCTTCTCTGTGCCTGTTCCCATTGCTTCGCAGAACGCTTTTGTGCAGAAAACAGTAACACTTGTTCAGAAGGAAAGAAAGCACAGAGCCCCAGATTTTATGTTGTCCTGGAGAGCTTGCAGAGCACTGGGGAAAGGCAGGCAGAGAATTCCCTGCTAGCACCTTCTCTGTGCCTGGGAAGCAGAAGTGTTGCCATTGCTTCGCAGAATCGCTTTTGTGCAGAAAACAGTAACACTTGTTCAGAACGAAAGAAAGCACAGAGCCCCAGATTTTATGTTGTCCTGGAGAGCTTGCAGAGCACTGGGGAAAGGCAGGCAGAGAATTCCCTGCTAGGACCTTCTCTGTGCCTGGGAAGCAGAAGTCTTCACATTGCTTCGCAGAATCGCTTTTGTGCAGAAAACAGTAACACTTGTTCAGAACGAAAGAAAGCACAGAGCCCCAGATTTTATGTTGTCCTGGAGAGCTTGCAGAGTACTGGGGAAAGGCAGGCAGAGAATTCCCTGCTAGCACCTTCTCTGTGCCTGGGAAACAGAAGTGTTCCCATTGCTTCGCAGAATCGCTTTTGTGCAGAAAACAGTAACACTTGTTCAGAACGAAAGAAAGCACAGAGCCCCAGATTTTATGTTGTCCTGGAGAGCTAGCAGAGCACTGAGGAAAAGCAGGCAGAGAATTCCCTGCTAGCACGTTCTCTGTTCCTGGGAAGCAGAAGTGTTCCCATTGCTTCGCAGAATCGCTTTTGTGCAGAAAACAGTAACACTTGTTCAGAACGAAAGAAAGCACAGAGCCCCAGATTTTATGTTGTCCTGGAGAGCTTGCAGAGCACTGGGGAAAGGCAGGCAGAGAATTCCCTGCTAGCACCTTCTCTGTGCCTGGGAAGCAGAAGTGTTCACATTGCTTCGCAGAATCGCTTTTGTGCAGAAAACAGTAACACTTGTTCAGAACGAAAGAAAGCACAGAGCCCCAGATTTTATGTTGTCCTGGAGAGCTTGCAGAGCACTGGGGAAAAGCAGGCAGAGAATTCCCTGCTACCACCTTCTCTGTGCCTGGGAAGCAGAAGTGTTCACATTGCTTCGCAGAATCGCTTTTGTGCAGAAAACAGTAACACTTGTTCAGAACGAAAGAAAGCACAGAGCCCCAGATTTTATGTTGTCCTGGAGAGCTTGCAGAGCACTGGGGAAAAGCAGGCAGAGAATTCCCTGCTAGCACCTTCTCTGTGCCTGGGAAACAGAAGTGTTCCCATTGCTTCGCAGAATCGCTTTTGTGCAGAAAACAGTAACACTTGTTCAGAACGAAAGAAAGCACAGAGCCCCAGATTTTATGTTGTCCTGGAGAGCTTGCAGAGCACTGGGGAAAAGCAGGCAGAGAATTCCCTGCTAGCACCTTCTCTGTGCCTGGGAAACAGAAGTGTTCACATTGCTTCGCAGAATCGCTTTTGTGCAGAAAACAGTAACACTTGTTCAGAACGAAAGAAAGCACAGAGCCCCAGATTTTATGTTGTCCTGGAGAGCTTGCAGAGCACTGGGGAAAGGCAGGCAGAGAATTCCCTGCTAGCACCTTCTCTGTGCCTGGGAAGCAGAAGTCTTCACATTGCTTCGCAGAATCGCTTTTGTGCAGAAAACAGTAACACTTGTTCAGAACGAAAGAAAGCACAGAGCCCCAGATTTTATGTTGTCCTGGAGAGCTTGCAGAGCACTGGGGAAAGGCAGGCAGAGAATTCCCTGCTAGCACCTTCTCTGTGCCTGGGAAGCAGAAGTGTTCACATTGCTTCGCAGAATCGCTTTTGTGCAGAAAACAGTAACACTTGTTCAGAACGAAAGAAAGCACAGAGCCCCAGATTTTATGTTGTCCTGGAGAGCTTGCAGAGCACTGGGGAAAATCAGGCAGAGAATTCCCTGCTAGCACCTTCTCTGTGCCTGGGAAGCAGAAGTGTTCACATTGCTTCGCAGAATCGCTTTTGTGCAGAAAACAGTAACACTTGTTCAGAACGAAAGAAAGCACAGAGCCCCAGATTTTATCTTGTCCTGGAGAGCTTGCAGAGCACTGGGGAAAGGCACGCAGAGAATTCCCTGCTAGCACCTTCTCTGTGCCTGTTCCCATTGCTTCGCAGAACGCTTTTGTGCAGAAAACAGTAACACTTGTTCAGAAGGAAAGAAAGCACAGAGCCCCAGATTTTATGTTGTCCTGGAGAGCTTGCAGAGCACTGGGGAAAGGCAGGCAGAGAATTCCCTGCTAGCACCTTCTCTGTGCCTGGGAAGCAGAAGTGTTCCCATTGCTTCGCAGAATCGCTTTTGTGCAGAAAACAGTAACACTTGTTCAGAACGAAAGAAAGCACAGAGCCCCAGATTTTATGTTGTCCTGGAGATCTTGCAGAGCACTGGGGAAAGGCAGGCAGAGAATTCCCTGCTAGCACCTTCTCTGTGCCTGGGAAGCAGAAGTCTTCACATTGCTTCGCAGAATCGCTTTTGTGCAGAAAACAGTAACACTTGTTCAGAACGAAAGAAAGCACAGAGCCCCAGATTTTATGTTGTCCTGGAGAGCTTGCAGAGTACTGGGGAAAGGCAGGCAGAGAATTCCCTGCTAGCACCTTCTCTGTGCCTGGGAAACAGAAGTGTTCCCATTGCTTCGCAGAATCGCTTTTGTGCAGAAAACAGTAACACTTGTTCAGAACGAAAGAAAGCACAGAGCCCCAGATTTTATGTTGTCCTGGAGAGCTAGCAGAGCACTGAGGAAAAGCAGGCAGAGAATTCCCTGCTAGCACGTTCTCTGTTCCTGGGAAGCAGAAGTGTTCCCATTGCTTCGCAGAATCGCTTTTGTGCAGAAAACAGTAACACTTGTTCAGAACGAAAGAAAGCACAGAGCCCCAGATTTTATGTTGTCCTGGAGAGCTAGCAGAGCACTGGGGAAAGGCAGGCAGAGAATTCCCTGCTAGCACCTTCTCTGTGCCTGGGAAGCAGAAGTGTTCACATTGCTTCGCAGAATCGCTTTTGTGCAGAAAACAGTAACACTTGTTCAGAACGAAAGAAAGCACAGAGCCCCAGATTTTATGTTGTCCTGGAGAGCTTGCAGAGCACTGGGGAAAAGCAGGCAGAGAATTCCCTGCTACCACCTTCTCTGTGCCTGGGAAGCAGAAGTGTTCACATTGCTTCGCAGAATCGCTTTTGTGCAGAAAACAGTAACACTTGTTCAGAACGAAAGAAAGCACAGAGCCCCAGATTTTATGTTGTCCTGGAGAGCTTGCAGAGCACTGGGGAAAAGCAGGCAGAGAATTCCCTGCTAGCACCTTCTCTGTGCCTGGGAAACAGAAGTGTTCCCATTGCTTCGCAGAATCGCTTTTGTGCAGAAAACAGTAACACTTGTTCAGAACGAAAGAAAGCACAGAGCCCCAGATTTTATGTTGTCCTGGAGAGCTTGCAGAGCACTGGGGAAAGGCAGGCAGAGAATTCCCTGCTAGCACCTTCTCTGTGCCTGGGAAGCAGAAGTGTTCACATTGCTTCGCAGAATCGCTTTTGTGCAGAAAACAGTAACACTTGTTCAGAACGAAAGAAAGCACAGAGCCCCAGATTTTATGTTGTCCTGGAGAGCTTGCAGAGCACTGGGGAAAAGCAGGCAGAGAATTCCCTGCTAGCACCTTCTCTGTGCCTGGGAAACAGAAGTGTTCCCATTGCTTCGCAGAATCGCTTTTGTGCAGAAAACAGTAACACTTGTTCAGAACGAAAGAAAGCACAGAGCCCCAGATTTTATGTTGTCCTGGAGAGCTTGCAGAGCACTGGGGAAAAGCAGGCAGAGAATTCCCTGCTAGCACCTTCTCTGTGCCTGGGAAACAGAAGTGTTCACATTGCTTCGCAGAATCGCTTTTGTGCAGAAAACAGTAACACTTGTTCAGAACGAAAGAAAGCACAGAGCCCCAGATTTGCTGTTGTCCTGGAGAGCTTGCAGAGCACTGGGGAAAGGCAGGCAGAGAATTCCCTGCTAGCACCTTCTCTGTGCCTGGGAAGCAGAAGTCTTCACATTGCTTCGCAGAATCGCTTTTGTGCAGAAAACAGTAACACTTGTTCAGAACGAAAGAAAGCACAGAGCCCCAGATTTTATGTTGTCCTGGAGAGCTTGCAGAGCACTGGGGAAAGGCAGGCAGAGAATTCCCTGCTAGCACCTTCTCTGTGCCTGGGAAGCAGAAGTGTTCACATTGCTTCGCAGAATCGCTTTTGTGCAGAAAACAGTAACACTTGTTCAGAACGAAAGAAAGCACAGAGCCCCAGATTTTATGTTGTCCTGGAGAGCTTGCAGAGCACTGGGGAAAATCAGGCAGAGAATTCCCTGCTAGCACCTTCTCTGTGCCTGGGAAGCAGAAGTGTTCACATTGCTTCGCAGAATCGCTTTTGTGCAGAAAACAGTAACACTTGTTCAGAACGAAAGAAAGCACAGAGCCCCAGATTTTATCTTGTCCTGGAGAGCTTGCAGAGCACTGGGGAAAGGCACGCAGAGAATTCCCTGCTAGCACCTTCTCTGTGCCTGTTCCCATTGCTTCGCAGAACGCTTTTGTGCAGAAAACAGTAACACTTGTTCAGAAGGAAAGAAAGCACAGAGCCCCAGATTTTATGTTGTCCTGGAGAGCTTGCAGAGCACTGGGGAAAGGCAGGCAGAGAATTCCCTGCTAGCACCTTCTCTGTGCCTGGGAAGCAGAAGTGTTCCCATTGCTTCGCAGAATCGCTTTTGTGCAGAAAACAGTAACACTTGTTCAGAACGAAAGAAAGCACAGAGCCCCAGATTTTATGTTGTCCTGGAGAGCTTGCAGAGCACTGGGGAAAGGCAGGCAGAGAATTCCCTGCTAGCACCTTCTCTGTGCCTGGGAAGCAGAAGTCTTCACATTGCTTCGCAGAATCGCTTTTGTGCAGAAAACAGTAACACTTGTTCAGAACGAAAGAAAGCACAGAGCCCCAGATTTTATGTTGTCCTGGAGAGCTTGCAGAGTACTGGGGAAAGGCAGGCAGAGAATTCCCTGCTAGCACCTTCTCTGTGCCTGGGAAACAGAAGTGTTCCCATTGCTTCGCAGAATCGCTTTTGTGCAGAAAACAGTAACACTTGTTCAGAACGAAAGAAAGCACAGAGCCCCAGATTTTATGTTGTCCTGGAGAGCTAGCAGAGCACTGAGGAAAAGCAGGCAGAGAATTCCCTGCTAGCACGTTCTCTGTTCCTGGGAAGCAGAAGTGTTCCCATTGCTTCGCAGAATCGCTTTTGTGCAGAAAACAGTAACACTTGTTCAGAACGAAAGAAAGCACAGAGCCCCAGATTTTATGTTGTCCTGGAGAGCTTGCAGAGCACTGGGGAAAGGCAGGCAGAGAATTCCCTGCTAGCACCTTCTCTGTGCCTGGGAAGCAGAAGTGTTCACATTGCTTCGCAGAATCGCTTTTGTGCAGAAAACAGTAACACTTGTTCAGAACGAAAGAAAGCACAGAGCCCCAGATTTTATGTTGTCCTGGAGAGCTTGCAGAGCACTGGGGAAAAGCAGGCAGAGAATTCCCTGCTACCACCTTCTCTGTGCCTGGGAAGCAGAAGTGTTCACATTGCTTCGCAGAATCGCTTTTGTGCAGAAAACAGTAACACTTGTTCAGAACGAAAGAAAGCACAGAGCCCCAGATTTTATGTTGTCCTGGAGAGCTTGCAGAGCACTGGGGAAAAGCAGGCAGAGAATTCCCTGCTAGCACCTTCTCTGTGCCTGGGAAACAGAAGTGTTCCCATTGCTTCGCAGAATCGCTTTTGTGCAGAAAACAGTAACACTTGTTCAGAACGAAAGAAAGCACAGAGCCCCAGATTTTATGTTGTCCTGGAGAGCTTGCAGAGCACTGGGGAAAGGCAGGCAGAGAATTCCCTGCTAGCACCTTCTCTGTGCCTGGGAAGCAGAAGTGTTCACATTGCTTCGCAGAATCGCTTTTGTGCAGAAAACAGTAACACTTGTTCAGAACGAAAGAAAGCACAGAGCCCCAGATTTTATGTTGTCCTGGAGAGCTTGCAGAGCACTGGGGAAAGGCAGGCAGAGAATTCCCTGCTAGCACCTTCTCTGTGCCTGGGAAGCAGAAGTGTTCCCATTGCTTCGCAGAATCGCTTTTGTGCAGAAAACAGTAACACTTGTTCAGAACGAAAGAAAGCACAGAGCCCCAGATTTTATGTTGTCCTGGAGAGCTTGCAGAGCACTGGGGAAAGGCACGCAGAGAATTCCCTGCTAGCACCTTCTCTGTGCCTGTTCCCATTGCTTCGCAGAACGCTTTTGTGCAGAAAACAGTAACACTTGTTCAGAAGGAAAGAAAGCACAGAGCCCCAGATTTTATGTTGTCCTGGAGAGCTTGCAGAGCACTGGGGAAAGGCAGGCAGAGAATTCCCTGCTAGCACCTTCTCTGTGCCTGGGAAGCAGAAGTGTTCCCATTGCTTCGCAGAATCGCTTTTGTGCAGAAAACAGTAACACTTGTTCAGAACGAAAGAAAGCACAGAGCCCCAGATTTTATGTTGTCCTGGAGAGCTTGCAGAGCACTGGGGAAAGGCAGGCAGAGAATTCCCTGCTAGGACCTTCTCTGTGCCTGGGAAGCAGAAGTCTTCACATTGCTTCGCAGAATCGCTTTTGTGCAGAAAACAGTAACACTTGTTCAGAACGAAAGAAAGCACAGAGCCCCAGATTTTATGTTGTCCTGGAGAGCTTGCAGAGTACTGGGGAAAGGCAGGCAGAGAATTCCCTGCTAGCACCTTCTCTGTGCCTGGGAAACAGAAGTGTTCCCATTGCTTCGCAGAATCGCTTTTGTGCAGAAAACAGTAACACTTGTTCAGAACGAAAGAAAGCACAGAGCCCCAGATTTTATGTTGTCCTGGAGAGCTAGCAGAGCACTGAGGAAAAGCAGGCAGAGAATTCCCTGCTAGCACGTTCTCTGTTCCTGGGAAGCAGAAGTGTTCCCATTGCTTCGCAGAATCGCTTTTGTGCAGAAAACAGTAACACTTGTTCAGAACGAAAGAAAGCACAGAGCCCCAGATTTTATGTTGTCCTGGAGAGCTTGCAGAGCACTGGGGAAAGGCAGGCAGAGAATTCCCTGCTAGCACCTTCTCTGTGCCTGGGAAGCAGAAGTGTTCACATTGCTTCGCAGAATCGCTTTTGTGCAGAAAACAGTAACACTTGTTCAGAACGAAAGAAAGCACAGAGCCCCAGATTTTATGTTGTCCTGGAGAGCTTGCAGAGCACTGGGGAAAGGCAGGCAGAGAATTCCCTGCTAGCACCTTCTCTGTGCCTGGGAAGCAGAAGTCTTCACATTGCTTCGCAGAATCGCTTTTGTGCAGAAAACAGTAACACTTGTTCAGAACGAAAGAAAGCACAGAGCCCCAGATTTTATGTTGTCCTGGAGAGCTTGCAGAGCACTGGGGAAAAGCAGGCAGAGAATTCCCTGCTAGCACGTTCTCTGTTCCTGGGAAGCAGAAGTGTTCACATTGCTTCGCAGAATCGCTTTTGTGCAGAAAACAGTAACACTTGTTCAGAACGAAAGAAAGCACAGAGCCCCAGATTATATGTTGTCCTGGAGAGCTTGCAGAGTACTGGGGAAAGGCAGGCAGAGAATTCCCTGCTAGCACCTTCTCTGTGCCTGGGAAACAGAAGTGTTCACATTGCTTCGCAGAATCGCTTTTGTGCAGAAAACCGTAACACTTGTTCAGAACGAAAGAAAGCACAGAGCCCCAGATTTTATGTTGTCCTGGAGAGCTTGCAGAGTACTGGGGAAAGGCAGGCAGAGAATTCCCTGCTAGCACCTTCTCTGTGCCTGGGAAACAGAAGTGTTCCCATTGCTTCGCAGAATCGCTTTTGTGCAGAAAACAGTAACACTTGTTCAGAACGAAAGAAAGCACAGAGCCCCAGATTTTATGTTGTCCTGGAGAGCTAGCAGAGCACTGAGGAAAAGCAGGCAGAGAATTCCCTGCTAGCACGTTCTCTGTTCCTGGGAAGCAGAAGTGTTCCCATTGCTTCGCAGAATCGCTTTTGTGCAGAAAACAGTAACACTTGTTCAGAACGAAAGAAAGCACAGAGCCCCAGATTTTATGTTGTCCTGGAGAGCTTGCAGAGCACTGGGGAAAGGCAGGCAGAGAATTCCCTGCTAGCACCTTCTCTGTGCCTGGGAAGCAGAAGTGTTCACATTGCTTCGCAGAATCGCTTTTGTGCAGAAAACAGTAACACTTGTTCAGAACGAAAGAAAGCACAGAGCCCCAGATTTTATGTTGTCCTGGAGAGCTTGCAGAGCACTGGGGAAAAGCAGGCAGAGAATTCCCTGCTACCACCTTCTCTGTGCCTGGGAAGCAGAAGTGTTCACATTGCTTCGCAGAATCGCTTTTGTGCAGAAAACAGTAACACTTGTTCAGAACGAAAGAAAGCACAGAGCCCCAGATTTTATGTTGTCCTGGAGAGCTTGCAGAGCACTGGGGAAAAGCAGGCAGAGAATTCCCTGCTAGCACCTTCTCTGTGCCTGGGAAACAGAAGTGTTCCCATTGCTTCGCAGAATCGCTTTTGTGCAGAAAACAGTAACACTTGTTCAGAACGAAAGAAAGCACAGAGCCCCAGATTTTATGTTGTCCTGGAGAGCTTGCAGAGCACTGGGGAAAGGCAGGCAGAGAATTCCCTGCTAGCACCTTCTCTGTGCCTGGGAAGCAGAAGTGTTCACATTGCTTCGCAGAATCGCTTTTGTGCAGAAAACAGTAACACTTGTTCAGAACGAAAGAAAGCACAGAGCCCCAGATTTTATGTTGTCCTGGAGAGCTTGCAGAGCACTGGGGAAAGGCAGGCAGAGAATTCCCTGCTAGCACCTTCTCTGTGCCTGGGAAGCAGAAGTGTTCACATTGCTTCGCAGAATCGCTTTTGTGCAGAAAACAGTAACACTTGTTCAGAACGAAAGAAAGCACAGAGCCCCAGATTTTATGTTGTCCTGGAGAGCTTGCAGAGCACTGGGGAAAGGCACGCAGAGAATTCCCTGCTAGCACCTTCTCTGTGCCTGTTCCCATTGCTTCGCAGAACGCTTTTGTGCAGAAAACAGTAACACTTGTTCAGAAGGAAAGAAAGCACAGAGCCCCAGATTTTATGTTGTCCTGGAGAGCTTGCAGAGCACTGGGGAAAGGCAGGCAGAGAATTCCCTGCTAGCACCTTCTCTGTGCCTGGGAAGCAGAAGTGTTCCCATTGCTTCGCAGAATCGCTTTTGTGCAGAAAACAGTAACACTTGTTCAGAACGAAAGAAAGCACAGAGCCCCAGATTTTATGTTGTCCTGGAGAGCTTGCAGAGCACTGGGGAAAGGCACGCAGAGAATTCCCTGCTAGCACCTTCTCTGTGCCTGTTCCCATTGCTTCGCAGAACGCTTTTGTGCAGAAAACAGTAACACTTGTTCAGAAGGAAAGAAAGCACAGAGCCCCAGATTTTATGTTGTCCTGGAGAGCTTGCAGAGCACTGGGGAAAGGCAGGCAGAGAATTCCCTGCTAGCACCTTCTCTGTGCCTGGGAAGCAGAAGTGTTCCCATTGCTTCGCAGAATCGCTTTTGTGCAGAAAACAGTAACACTTGTTCAGAACGAAAGAAAGCACAGAGCCCCAGATTTTATGTTGTCCTGGAGAGCTTGCAGAGCACTGGGGAAAGGCAGGCAGAGAATTCCCTGCTAGGACCTTCTCTGTGCCTGGGAAGCAGAAGTCTTCACATTGCTTCGCAGAATCGCTTTTGTGCAGAAAACAGTAACACTTGTTCAGAACGAAAGAAAGCACAGAGCCCCAGATTTTATGTTGTCCTGGAGAGCTTGCAGAGTACTGGGGAAAGGCAGGCAGAGAATTCCCTGCTAGCACCTTCTCTGTGCCTGGGAAACAGAAGTGTTCCCATTGCTTCGCAGAATCGCTTTTGTGCAGAAAACAGTAACACTTGTTCAGAACGAAAGAAAGCACAGAGCCCCAGATTTTATGTTGTCCTGGAGAGCTAGCAGAGCACTGAGGAAAAGCAGGCAGAGAATTCCCTGCTAGCACGTTCTCTGTTCCTGGGAAGCAGAAGTGTTCCCATTGCTTCGCAGAATCGCTTTTGTGCAGAAAACAGTAACACTTGTTCAGAACGAAAGAAAGCACAGAGCCCCAGATTTTATGTTGTCCTGGAGAGCTTGCAGAGCACTGGGGAAAGGCAGGCAGAGAATTCCCTGCTAGCACCTTCTCTGTGCCTGGGAAGCAGAAGTGTTCAGATTGCTTCGCAGAATCGCTTTTGTGCAGAAAACAGTAACACTTGTTCAGAACGAAAGAAAGCACAGAGCCCCAGATTTTATCTTGTCCTGGAGAGCTTGCAGAGCACTGGGGAAAGGCAGGCAGAGAATTCCCTGCTAGCACCTTCTCTGTGCCTGGGAAGCAGAAGTCTTCACATTGCTTCGCAGAATCGCTTTTGTGCAGAAAACAGTAACACTTGTTCAGAACGAAAGAAAGCACAGAGCCCCAGATTTTATGTTGTCCTGGAGAGCTTGCAGAGCACTGGGGAAAAGCAGGCAGAGAATTCCCTGCTAGGACCTTCTCTGTGCCTGGGAAGCAGAAGTGTTCACATTGCTTCGCAGAATCGCTTTTGTGCAGAAAACAGTAACACTTGTTCAGAACGAAAGAAAGCACAGAGCCCCAGATTATATGTTGTCCTGGAGAGCTTGCAGAGTACTGGGGAAAGGCAGGCAGAGAATTCCCTGCTAGCACCTTCTCTGTGCCTGGGAAACAGAAGTGTTCACATTGCTTCGCAGAATCGCTTTTGTGCAGAAAACCGTAACACTTGTTCAGAACGAAAGAAAGCACAGAGCCCCAGATTTTATGTTGTCCTGGAGAGCTTGCAGAGCACTGGGGAAAGGCAGGCAGAGAATTCCCTGCTAGCACCTTCTCTGTGCCTGGGAAGCAGAAGTGTTCACATTGCTTCGCAGAATCGCTTTTGTGCAGAAAACAGTAACACTTGTTCAGAACGAAAGAAAGCACAGAGCCCCAGATTTTATGTTGTCCTGGAGAGCTTGCAGAGCACTGGGGAAAGGCACGCAGAGAATTCCCTGCTAGCACCTTCTCTGTGCCTGTTCCCATTGCTTCGCAGAACGCTTTTGTGCAGAAAACAGTAACACTTGTTCAGAAGGAAAGAAAGCACAGAGCCCCAGATTTTATGTTGTCCTGGAGAGCTTGCAGAGCACTGGGGAAAGGCAGGCAGAGAATTCCCTGCTAGCACCTTCTCTGTGCCTGGGAAGCAGAAGTGTTCCCATTGCTTCGCAGAATCGCTTTTGTGCAGAAAACAGTAACACTTGTTCAGAACGAAAGAAAGCACAGAGCCCCAGATTTTATGTTGTCCTGGAGAGCTTGCAGAGCACTGGGGAAAGGCAGGCAGAGAATTCCCTGCTAGGACCTTCTCTGTGCCTGGGAAGCAGAAGTGTTCCCATTGCTTCGCAGAATCGCTTTTGTGCAGAAAACAGTAACACTTGTTCAGAACGAAAGAAAGCACAGAGCCCCAGATTTTATGTTGTCCTGGAGAGCTTGCAGAGTACTGGGGAAAGGCAGGCAGAGAATTCCCTGCTAGCACCTTCTCTGTGCCTGGGAAGCAGAAGTGTTCCCATTGCTTCGCAGAATCGCTTTTGTGCAGAAAACAGTAACACTTGTTCAGAACGAAAGAAAGCACAGAGCCCCAGATTTTATGTTGTCCTGGAGAGCTTGCAGAGTACTGGGGAAAGGCAGGCAGAGAATTCCCTGCTAGCACCTTCTCTGTGCCTGGGAAACAGAAGTGTTCCCATTGCTTCGCAGAATCGCTTTTGTGCAGAAAACAGTAACACTTGTTCAGAACGAAAGAAAGCACAGAGCCCCAGATTTTATGTTGTCCTGGAGAGCTTGCAGAGCACTGGGGAAAGGCACGCAGAGAATTCCCTGCTAGCACCTTCTCTGTGCCTGTTCCCATTGCTTCGCAGAACGCTTTTGTGCAGAAAACAGTAACACTTGTTCAGAAGGAAAGAAAGCACAGAGCCCCAGATTTTATGTTGTCCTGGAGAGCTTGCAGAGCACTGGGGAAAGGCAGGCAGAGAATTCCCTGCTAGCACCTTCTCTGTGCCTGGGAAGCAGAAGTGTTCCCATTGCTTCGCAGAATCGCTTTTGTGCAGAAAACAGTAACACTTGTTCAGAACGAAAGAAAGCACAGAGCCCCAGATTTTATGTTGTCCTGGAGAGCTTGCAGAGCACTGGGGAAAGGCAGGCAGAGAATTCCCTGCTAGCACCTTCTCTGTGCCTGGGAAGCAGAAGTGTTCACATTGCTTCGCAGAATCGCTTTTGTGCAGAAAACAGTAACACTTGTTCAGAACGAAAGAAAGCACAGAGCCCCAGATTTTATGTTGTCCTGGAGAGCTTGCAGAGTACTGGGGAAAGGCAGGCAGAGAATTCCCTGCTAGCACCTTCTCTGTGCCTGGGAAACAGAAGTGTTCCCATTGCTTCGCAGAATCGCTTTTGTGCAGAAAACAGTAACACTTGTTCAGAACGAAAGAAAGCACAGAGCCCCAGATTTTATGTTGTCCTGGAGAGCTAGCAGAGCACTGAGGAAAAGCAGGCAGAGAATTCCCTGCTAGCACGTTCTCTGTTCCTGGGAAGCAGAAGTGTTCCCATTGCTTCGCAGAATCGCTTTTGTGCAGAAAACAGTAACACTTGTTCAGAACGAAAGAAAGCACAGAGCCCCAGATTTTATGTTGTCCTGGAGAGCTTGCAGAGCACTGGGGAAAGGCAGGCAGAGAATTCCCTGCTAGCACCTTCTCTGTGCCTGGGAAGCAGAAGTGTTCAGATTGCTTCGCAGAATCGCTTTTGTGCAGAAAACAGTAACACTTGTTCAGAACGAAAGAAAGCACAGAGCCCCAGATTTTATGTTGTCCTGGAGAGCTTGCAGAGCACTGGGGAAAGGCAGGCAGAGAATTCCCTGCTAGCACCTTCTCTGTGCCTGGGAAGCAGAAGTGTTCCCATTGCTTCGCAGAATCGCTTTTGTGCAGAAAACAGTAACACTTGTTCAGAACGAAAGAAAGCACAGAGCCCCAGATTTTATGTTGTCCTGGAGAGCTTGCAGAGCACTGGGGAAAAGCAGGCAGAGAATTCCCTGCTAGGACCTTCTCTGTGCCTGGGAAGCAGAAGTGTTCACATTGCTTCGCAGAATCGCTTTTGTGCAGAAAACAGTAACACTTGTTCAGAACGAAAGAAAGCACAGAGCCCCAGATTATATGTTGTCCTGGAGAGCTTGCAGAGTACTGGGGAAAGGCAGGCAGAGAATTCCCTGCTAGCACCTTCTCTGTGCCTGGGAAACAGAAGTGTTCACATTGCTTCGCAGAATCGCTTTTGTGCAGAAAACCGTAACACTTGTTCAGAACGAAAGAAAGCACAGAGCCCCAGATTTTATGTTGTCCTGGAGAGCTTGCAGAGCACTGGGGAAAGGCAGGCAGAGAATTCCCTGCTAGCACGTTCTCTGTGCCTGGGAAGCAGAAGTGTTCCCATTGCTTCGCAGAATCGCTTTTGTGCAGAAAACAGTAACACTTGTTCAGAACGAAAGAAAGCACAGAGCCCCAGATTTTATGTTGTCCTGGAGAGCTTGCAGAGCACTGGGGAAAGGCACGCAGAGAATTCCCTGCTAGCACCTTCTCTGTGCCTGTTCCCATTGCTTCGCAGAACGCTTTTGTGCAGAAAACAGTAACACTTGTTCAGAAGGAAAGAAAGCACAGAGCCCCAGATTTTATGTTGTCCTGGAGAGCTTGCAGAGCACTGGGGAAAGGCAGGCAGAGAATTCCCTGCTAGCACCTTCTCTGTGCCTGGGAAGCAGAAGTGTTCCCATTGCTTCGCAGAATCGCTTTTGTGCAGAAAACAGTAACACTTGTTCAGAACGAAAGAAAGCACAGAGCCCCAGATTTTATGTTGTCCTGGAGAGCTTGCAGAGCACTGGGGAAAGGCAGGCAGAGAATTCCCTGCTAGGACCTTCTCTGTGCCTGGGAAGCAGAAGTGTTCACATTGCTTGGCAGAATCGCTTTTGTGCAGAAAACAGTAACACTTGTTCAGAACGAAAGAAAGCACAGAGCCCCAGATTTTATGTTGTCCTGGAGAGCTTGCAGAGTACTGGGGAAAGGCAGGCAGAGAATTCCCTGCTAGCACCTTCTCTGTGCCTGGGAAACAGAAGTGTTCCCATTGCTTCGCAGAATCGCTTTTGTGCAGAAAACAGTAACACTTGTTCAGAACGAAAGAAAGCACAGAGCCCCAGATTTTATGTTGTCCTGGAGAGCTAGCAGAGCACTGAGGAAAAGCAGGCAGAGAATTCCCTGCTAGCACGTTCTCTGTTCCTGGGAAGCAGAAGTGTTCCCATTGCTTCGCAGAATCGCTTTTGTGCAGAAAACAGTAACACTTGTTCAGAACGAAAGAAAGCACAGAGCCCCAGATTTTATGTTGTCCTGGAGAGCTTGCAGAGTACTGGGGAAAGGCAGGCAGAGAATTCCCTGCTAGCACCTTCTCTGTGCCTGGGAAGCAGAAGTGTTCCCATTGCTTCGCAGAATCGCTTTTGTGCAGAAAACAGTAACACTTGTTCAGAACGAAAGAAAGCACAGAGCCCCAGATTTTATGTTGTCCTGGAGAGCTTGCAGAGTACTGGGGAAAGGCAGGCAGAGAATTCCCTGCTAGCACGTTCTCTGTTCCTGGGAAGCAGAAGTGTTCACATTGCTTCGCAGAATCGCTTTTGTGCAGAAAACAGTAACACTTGTTCAGAACGAAAGAAAGCACAGAGCCCCAGATTATATGTTGTCCTGGAGAGCTTGCAGAGTACTGGGGAAAGGCAGGCAGAGAATTCCCTGCTAGCACCTTCTCTGTGCCTGGGAAACAGAAGTGTTCACATTGCTTCGCAGAATCGCTTTTGTGCAGAAAACCGTAACACTTGTTCAGAACGAAAGAAAGCACAGAGCCCCAGATTTTATGTTGTCCTGGAGAGCTTGCAGAGTACTGGGGAAAGGCAGGCAGAGAATTCCCTGCTAGCACCTTCTCTGTGCCTGGGAAACAGAAGTGTTCCCATTGCTTCGCAGAATCGCTTTTGTGCAGAAAACAGTAACACTTGTTCAGAACGAAAGAAAGCACAGAGCCCCAGATTTTATGTTGTCCTGGAGAGCTAGCAGAGCACTGAGGAAAAGCAGGCAGAGAATTCCCTGCTAGCACGTTCTCTGTTCCTGGGAAGCAGAAGTGTTCCCATTGCTTCGCAGAATCGCTTTTGTGCAGAAAACAGTAACACTTGTTCAGAACGAAAGAAAGCACAGAGCCCCAGATTTTATGTTGTCCTGGAGAGCTTGCAGAGCACTGGGGAAAGGCAGGCAGAGAATTCCCTGCTAGCACCTTCTCTGTGCCTGGGAAGCAGAAGTGTTCACATTGCTTCGCAGAATCGCTTTTGTGCAGAAAACAGTAACACTTGTTCAGAACGAAAGAAAGCACAGAGCCCCAGATTTTATGTTGTCCTGGAGAGCTTGCAGAGCACTGGGGAAAAGCAGGCAGAGAATTCCCTGCTACCACCTTCTCTGTGCCTGGGAAGCAGAAGTGTTCACATTGCTTCGCAGAATCGCTTTTGTGCAGAAAACAGTAACACTTGTTCAGAACGAAAGAAAGCACAGAGCCCCAGATTTTATGTTGTCCTGGAGAGCTTGCAGAGCACTGGGGAAAAGCAGGCAGAGAATTCCCTGCTAGCACCTTCTCTGTGCCTGGGAAACAGAAGTGTTCCCATTGCTTCGCAGAATCGCTTTTGTGCAGAAAACAGTAACACTTGTTCAGAACGAAAGAAAGCACAGAGCCCCAGATTTTATGTTGTCCTGGAGAGCTTGCAGAGCACTGGGGAAAGGCAGGCAGAGAATTCCCTGCTAGCACCTTCTCTGTGCCTGGGAAGCAGAAGTGTTCACATTGCTTCGCAGAATCGCTTTTGTGCAGAAAACAGTAACACTTGTTCAGAACGAAAGAAAGCACAGAGCCCCAGATTTTATGTTGTCCTGGAGAGCTTGCAGAGCACTGGGGAAAGGCAGGCAGAGAATTCCCTGCTAGCACCTTCTCTGTGCCTGGGAAGCAGAAGTGTTCACATTGCTTCGCAGAATCGCTTTTGTGCAGAAAACAGTAACACTTGTTCAGAACGAAAGAAAGCACAGAGCCCCAGATTTTATGTTGTCCTGGAGAGCTTGCAGAGCACTGGGGAAAGGCACGCAGAGAATTCCCTGCTAGCACCTTCTCTGTGCCTGTTCCCATTGCTTCGCAGAACGCTTTTGTGCAGAAAACAGTAACACTTGTTCAGAAGGAAAGAAAGCACAGAGCCCCAGATTTTATGTTGTCCTGGAGAGCTTGCAGAGCACTGGGGAAAGGCAGGCAGAGAATTCCCTGCTAGCACCTTCTCTGTGCCTGGGAAGCAGAAGTGTTCCCATTGCTTCGCAGAATCGCTTTTGTGCAGAAAACAGTAACACTTGTTCAGAACGAAAGAAAGCACAGAGCCCCAGATTTTATGTTGTCCTGGAGAGCTTGCAGAGCACTGGGGAAAGGCAGGCAGAGAATTCCCTGCTAGGACCTTCTCTGTGCCTGGGAAGCAGAAGTCTTCACATTGCTTCGCAGAATCGCTTTTGTGCAGAAAACAGTAACACTTGTTCAGAACGAAAGAAAGCACAGAGCCCCAGATTTTATGTTGTCCTGGAGAGCTTGCAGAGTACTGGGGAAAGGCAGGCAGAGAATTCCCTGCTAGCACCTTCTCTGTGCCTGGGAAACAGAAGTGTTCCCATTGCTTCGCAGAATCGCTTTTGTGCAGAAAACAGTAACACTTGTTCAGAACGAAAGAAAGCACAGAGCCCCAGATTTTATGTTGTCCTGGAGAGCTAGCAGAGCACTGAGGAAAAGCAGGCAGAGAATTCCCTGCTAGCACGTTCTCTGTTCCTGGGAAGCAGAAGTGTTCCCATTGCTTCGCAGAATCGCTTTTGTGCAGAAAACAGTAACACTTGTTCAGAACGAAAGAAAGCACAGAGCCCCAGATTTTATGTTGTCCTGGAGAGCTTGCAGAGCACTGGGGAAAGGCAGGCAGAGAATTCCCTGCTAGCACCTTCTCTGTGCCTGGGAAGCAGAAGTGTTCAGATTGCTTCGCAGAATCGCTTTTGTGCAGAAAACAGTAACACTTGTTCAGAACGAAAGAAAGCACAGAGCCCCAGATTTTATCTTGTCCTGGAGAGCTTGCAGAGCACTGGGGAAAGGCAGGCAGAGAATTCCCTGCTAGCACCTTCTCTGTGCCTGGGAAGCAGAAGTCTTCACATTGCTTCGCAGAATCGCTTTTGTGCAGAAAACAGTAACACTTGTTCAGAACGAAAGAAAGCACAGAGCCCCAGATTTTATGTTGTCCTGGAGAGCTTGCAGAGCACTGGGGAAAAGCAGGCAGAGAATTCCCTGCTAGGACCTTCTCTGTGCCTGGGAAGCAGAAGTGTTCACATTGCTTCGCAGAATCGCTTTTGTGCAGAAAACAGTAACACTTGTTCAGAACGAAAGAAAGCACAGAGCCCCAGATTATATGTTGTCCTGGAGAGCTTGCAGAGTACTGGGGAAAGGCAGGCAGAGAATTCCCTGCTAGCACCTTCTCTGTGCCTGGGAAACAGAAGTGTTCACATTGCTTCGCAGAATCGCTTTTGTGCAGAAAACCGTAACACTTGTTCAGAACGAAAGAAAGCACAGAGCCCCAGATTTTATGTTGTCCTGGAGAGCTTGCAGAGCACTGGGGAAAGGCAGGCAGAGAATTCCCTGCTAGCACCTTCTCTGTGCCTGGGAAGCAGAAGTGTTCACATTGCTTCGCAGAATCGCTTTTGTGCAGAAAACAGTAACACTTGTTCAGAACGAAAGAAAGCACAGAGCCCCAGATTTTATGTTGTCCTGGAGAGCTTGCAGAGCACTGGGGAAAGGCACGCAGAGAATTCCCTGCTAGCACCTTCTCTGTGCCTGTTCCCATTGCTTCGCAGAACGCTTTTGTGCAGAAAACAGTAACACTTGTTCAGAAGGAAAGAAAGCACAGAGCCCCAGATTTTATGTTGTCCTGGAGAGCTTGCAGAGCACTGGGGAAAGGCAGGCAGAGAATTCCCTGCTAGCACCTTCTCTGTGCCTGGGAAGCAGAAGTGTTCCCATTGCTTCGCAGAATCGCTTTTGTGCAGAAAACAGTAACACTTGTTCAGAACGAAAGAAAGCACAGAGCCCCAGATTTTATGTTGTCCTGGAGAGCTTGCAGAGCACTGGGGAAAGGCAGGCAGAGAATTCCCTGCTAGGACCTTCTCTGTGCCTGGGAAGCAGAAGTGTTCACATTGCTTGGCAGAATCGCTTTTGTGCAGAAAACAGTAACACTTGTTCAGAACGAAAGAAAGCACAGAGCCCCAGATTTTATGTTGTCCTGGAGAGCTTGCAGAGTACTGGGGAAAGGCAGGCAGAGAATTCCCTGCTAGCACCTTCTCTGTGCCTGGGAAACAGAAGTGTTCCCATTGCTTCGCAGAATCGCTTTTGTGCAGAAAACAGTAACACTTGTTCAGAACGAAAGAAAGCACAGAGCCCCAGATTTTATGTTGTCCTGGAGAGCTAGCAGAGCACTGAGGAAAAGCAGGCAGAGAATTCCCTGCTAGCACGTTCTCTGTTCCTGGGAAGCAGAAGTGTTCCCATTGCTTCGCAGAATCGCTTTTGTGCAGAAAACAGTAACACTTGTTCAGAACGAAAGAAAGCACAGAGCCCCAGATTTTATGTTGTCCTGGAGAGCTTGCAGAGTACTGGGGAAAGGCAGGCAGAGAATTCCCTGCTAGCACCTTCTCTGTGCCTGGGAAGCAGAAGTGTTCCCATTGCTTCGCAGAATCGCTTTTGTGCAGAAAACAGTAACACTTGTTCAGAACGAAAGAAAGCACAGAGCCCCAGATTTTATGTTGTCCTGGAGAGCTTGCAGAGTACTGGGGAAAGGCAGGCAGAGAATTCCCTGCTAGCACCTTCTCTGTGCCTGGGAAACAGAAGTGTTCCCATTGCTTCGCAGAATCGCTTTTGTGCAGAAAACAGTAACACTTGTTCAGAACGAAAGAAAGCACAGAGCCCCAGATTTTATGTTGTCCTGGAGAGCTTGCAGAGCACTGGGGAAAGGCACGCAGAGAATTCCCTGCTAGCACCTTCTCTGTGCCTGTTCCCATTGCTTCGCAGAACGCTTTTGTGCAGAAAACAGTAACACTTGTTCAGAAGGAAAGAAAGCACAGAGCCCCAGATTTTATGTTGTCCTGGAGAGCTTGCAGAGCACTGGGGAAAGGCAGGCAGAGAATTCCCTGCTAGCACCTTCTCTGTGCCTGGGAAGCAGAAGTGTTCCCATTGCTTCGCAGAATCGCTTTTGTGCAGAAAACAGTAACACTTGTTCAGAACGAAAGAAAGCACAGAGCCCCAGATTTTATGTTGTCCTGGAGAGCTTGCAGAGCACTGGGGAAAGGCAGGCAGAGAATTCCCTGCTAGCACCTTCTCTGTGCCTGGGAAGCAGAAGTGTTCACATTGCTTCGCAGAATCGCTTTTGTGCAGAAAACAGTAACACTTGTTCAGAACGAAAGAAAGCACAGAGCCCCAGATTTTATGTTGTCCTGGAGAGCTTGCAGAGTACTGGGGAAAGGCAGGCAGAGAATTCCCTGCTAGCACCTTCTCTGTGCCTGGGAAACAGAAGTGTTCCCATTGCTTCGCAGAATCGCTTTTGTGCAGAAAACAGTAACACTTGTTCAGAACGAAAGAAAGCACAGAGCCCCAGATTTTATGTTGTCCTGGAGAGCTAGCAGAGCACTGAGGAAAAGCAGGCAGAGAATTCCCTGCTAGCACGTTCTCTGTTCCTGGGAAGCAGAAGTGTTCCCATTGCTTCGCAGAATCGCTTTTGTGCAGAAAACAGTAACACTTGTTCAGAACGAAAGAAAGCACAGAGCCCCAGATTTTATGTTGTCCTGGAGAGCTTGCAGAGCACTGGGGAAAGGCAGGCAGAGAATTCCCTGCTAGCACCTTCTCTGTGCCTGGGAAGCAGAAGTGTTCAGATTGCTTCGCAGAATCGCTTTTGTGCAGAAAACAGTAACACTTGTTCAGAACGAAAGAAAGCACAGAGCCCCAGATTTTATGTTGTCCTGGAGAGCTTGCAGAGCACTGGGGAAAGGCAGGCAGAGAATTCCCTGCTAGCACCTTCTCTGTGCCTGGGAAGCAGAAGTCTTCACATTGCTTCGCAGAATCGCTTTTGTGCAGAAAACAGTAACACTTGTTCAGAACGAAAGAAAGCACAGAGCCCCAGATTTTATGTTGTCCTGGAGAGCTTGCAGAGCACTGGGGAAAAGCAGGCAGAGAATTCCCTGCTAGGACCTTCTCTGTGCCTGGGAAGCAGAAGTGTTCACATTGCTTCGCAGAATCGCTTTTGTGCAGAAAACAGTAACACTTGTTCAGAACGAAAGAAAGCACAGAGCCCCAGATTATATGTTGTCCTGGAGAGCTTGCAGAGTACTGGGGAAAGGCAGGCAGAGAATTCCCTGCTAGCACCTTCTCTGTGCCTGGGAAACAGAAGTGTTCACATTGCTTCGCAGAATCGCTTTTGTGCAGAAAACCGTAACACTTGTTCAGAACGAAAGAAAGCACAGAGCCCCAGATTTTATGTTGTCCTGGAGAGCTTGCAGAGCACTGGGGAAAGGCAGGCAGAGAATTCCCTGCTAGCACGTTCTCTGTGCCTGGGAAGCAGAAGTGTTCCCATTGCTTCGCAGAATCGCTTTTGTGCAGAAAACAGTAACACTTGTTCAGAACGAAAGAAAGCACAGAGCCCCAGATTTTATGTTGTCCTGGAGAGCTTGCAGAGCACTGGGGAAAGGCACGCAGAGAATTCCCTGCTAGCACCTTCTCTGTGCCTGTTCCCATTGCTTCGCAGAACGCTTTTGTGCAGAAAACAGTAACACTTGTTCAGAAGGAAAGAAAGCACAGAGCCCCAGATTTTATGTTGTCCTGGAGAGCTTGCAGAGCACTGGGGAAAGGCAGGCAGAGAATTCCCTGCTAGCACCTTCTCTGTGCCTGGGAAGCAGAAGTGTTCCCATTGCTTCGCAGAATCGCTTTTGTGCAGAAAACAGTAACACTTGTTCAGAACGAAAGAAAGCACAGAGCCCCAGATTTTATGTTGTCCTGGAGAGCTTGCAGAGCACTGGGGAAAGGCAGGCAGAGAATTCCCTGCTAGGACCTTCTCTGTGCCTGGGAAGCAGAAGTGTTCACATTGCTTGGCAGAATCGCTTTTGTGCAGAAAACAGTAACACTTGTTCAGAACGAAAGAAAGCACAGAGCCCCAGATTTTATGTTGTCCTGGAGAGCTTGCAGAGTACTGGGGAAAGGCAGGCAGAGAATTCCCTGCTAGCACCTTCTCTGTGCCTGGGAAACAGAAGTGTTCCCATTGCTTCGCAGAATCGCTTTTGTGCAGAAAACAGTAACACTTGTTCAGAACGAAAGAAAGCACAGAGCCCCAGATTTTATGTTGTCCTGGAGAGCTAGCAGAGCACTGAGGAAAAGCAGGCAGAGAATTCCCTGCTAGCACGTTCTCTGTTCCTGGGAAGCAGAAGTGTTCCCATTGCTTCGCAGAATCGCTTTTGTGCAGAAAACAGTAACACTTGTTCAGAACGAAAGAAAGCACAGAGCCCCAGATTTTATGTTGTCCTGGAGAGCTTGCAGAGTACTGGGGAAAGGCAGGCAGAGAATTCCCTGCTAGCACCTTCTCTGTGCCTGGGAAGCAGAAGTGTTCCCATTGCTTCGCAGAATCGCTTTTGTGCAGAAAACAGTAACACTTGTTCAGAACGAAAGAAAGCACAGAGCCCCAGATTTTATGTTGTCCTGGAGAGCTTGCAGAGTACTGGGGAAAGGCAGGCAGAGAATTCCCTGCTAGCACCTTCTCTGTGCCTGGGAAACAGAAGTGTTCCCATTGCTTCGCAGAATCGCTTTTGTGCAGAAAACAGTAACACTTGTTCAGAACGAAAGAAAGCACAGAGCCCCAGATTTTATGTTGTCCTGGAGAGCTTGCAGAGCACTGGGGAAAAGCAGGCAGAGAATTCCCTGCTAGCACCTTCTCTGTGCCTGGGAAACAGAAGTGTTCACATTGCTTCGCAGAATCGCTTTTGTGCAGAAAACAGTAACACTTGTTCAGAACGAAAGAAAGCACAGAGCCCCAGATTTGCTGTTGTCCTGGAGAGCTTGCAGAGCACTGGGGAAAGGCAGGCAGAGAATTCCCTGCTAGCACCTTCTCTGTGCCTGGGAAGCAGAAGTCTTCACATTGCTTCGCAGAATCGCTTTTGTGCAGAAAACAGTAACACTTGTTCAGAACGAAAGAAAGCACAGAGCCCCAGATTTTATGTTGTCCTGGAGAGCTTGCAGAGCACTGGGGAAAGGCAGGCAGAGAATTCCCTGCTAGCACGTTCTCTGTGCCTGGGAAGCAGAAGTGTTCAGATTGCTTCGCAGAATCGCTTTTGTGCAGAAAACAGTAACACTTGTTCAGAACGAAAGAAAGCACAGAGCCCCAGATTTTATGTTGTCCTGGAGAGCTTGCAGAGCACTGGGGAAAATCAGGCAGAGAATTCCCTGCTAGCACCTTCTCTGTGCCTGGGAAGCAGAAGTGTTCACATTGCTTCGCAGAATCGCTTTTGTGCAGAAAACAGTAACACTTGTTCAGAACGAAAGAAAGCACAGAGCCCCAGATTTTATCTTGTCCTGGAGAGCTTGCAGAGCACTGGGGAAAAGCAGGCAGAGAATTCCCTGCTAGCACGTTCTCTGTGCCTGGGAAGCAGAAGTGTTGCCATTGCTTCGCAGAATCGCTTTTGTGCAGAAAACAGTAACACTTGTTCAGAACGAAAGAAAGCACAGAGCCCCAGATTTTATGTTGTCCTGGAGAGCTTGCAGAGCACTGGGGAAAGGCAGGCAGAGAATTCCCTGCTAGCACGTTCTCTGTGCCTGGGAAGCAGAAGTGTTCACATTGCTTCGCAGAATCGCTTTTGTGCAGAAAACAGTAACACTTGTTCAGAACGAAAGAAAGCACAGAGCCCCAGATTTTATGTTGTCCTGGAGAGCTTGCAGAGCACTGGGGAAAGGCACGCAGAGAATTCCCTGCTAGCACCTTCTCTGTGCCTGTTCCCATTGCTTCGCAGAACGCTTTTGTGCAGAAAACAGTAACACTTGTTCAGAACGAAAGAAAGCACAGAGCCCCAGATTTTATGTTGTCCTGGAGAGCTTGCAGAGCACTGGGGAAAATCAGGCAGAGAATTCCCTGCTAGCACCTTCTCTGTGCCTGGGAAGCAGAAGTGTTCACATTGCTTCGCAGAATCGCTTTTGTGCAGAAAACAGTAACACTTGTTCAGAACGAAAGAAAGCACAGAGCCCCAGATTTTATCTTGTCCTGGAGAGCTTGCAGAGCACTGGGGAAAAGCAGGCAGAGAATTCCCTGCTAGCACCTTCTCTGTGCCTGGGAAGCAGAAGTGTTCACATTGCTTCGCAGAATCGCTTTTGTGCAGAAAACAGTAACACTTGTTCAGAACGAAAGAAAGCACAGAGCCCCAGATTTTATGTTGTCCTGGAGAGCTTGCAGAGCACTGGGGAAAGGCAGGCAGAGAATTCCCTGCTAGCACGTTCTCTGTGCCTGGGAAGCAGAAGTGTTCACATTGCTTCGCAGAATCGCTTTTGTGCAGAAAACAGTAACACTTGTTCAGAACGAAAGAAAGCACAGAGCCCCAGATTTTATGTTGTCCTGGAGAGCTTGCAGAGCACTGGGGAAAGGCACGCAGAGAATTCCCTGCTAGCACCTTCTCTGTGCCTGTTCCCATTGCTTCGCAGAACGCTTTTGTGCAGAAAACAGTAACACTTGTTCAGAAGGAAAGAAAGCACAGAGCCCCAGATTTTATGTTGTCCTGGAGAGCTTGCAGAGCACTGGGGAAAGGCAGGCAGAGAATTCCCTGCTAGCACCTTCTCTGTGCCTGGGAAGCAGAAGTGTTCCCATTGCTTCGCAGAATCGCTTTTGTGCAGAAAACAGTAACACTTGTTCAGAACGAAAGAAAGCACAGAGCCCCAGATTTTATGTTGTCCTGGAGAGCTTGCAGAGCACTGGGGAAAGGCAGGCAGAGAATTCCCTGCTAGGACCTTCTCTGTGCCTGGGAAGCAGAAGTCTTCACATTGCTTCGCAGAATCGCTTTTGTGCAGAAAACAGTAACACTTGTTCAGAACGAAAGAAAGCACAGAGCCCCAGATTTTATGTTGTCCTGGAGAGCTTGCAGAGTACTGGGGAAAGGCAGGCAGAGAATTCCCTGCTAGCACCTTCTCTGTGCCTGGGAAACAGAAGTGTTCCCATTGCTTCGCAGAATCGCTTTTGTGCAGAAAACAGTAACACTTGTTCAGAACGAAAGAAAGCACAGAGCCCCAGATTTTATGTTGTCCTGGAGAGCTAGCAGAGCACTGAGGAAAAGCAGGCAGAGAATTCCCTGCTAGCACGTTCTCTGTTCCTGGGAAGCAGAAGTGTTCCCATTGCTTCGCAGAATCGCTTTTGTGCAGAAAACAGTAACACTTGTTCAGAACGAAAGAAAGCACAGAGCCCCAGATTTTATGTTGTCCTGGAGAGCTTGCAGAGCACTGGGGAAAGGCAGGCAGAGAATTCCCTGCTAGCACCTTCTCTGTGCCTGGGAAGCAGAAGTGTTCACATTGCTTCGCAGAATCGCTTTTGTGCAGAAAACAGTAACACTTGTTCAGAACGAAAGAAAGCACAGAGCCCCAGATTTCATGTTGTCCTGGAGAGCTTGCAGAGCACTGGGGAAAAGCAGGCAGAGAATTCCCTGCTACCACCTTCTCTGTGCCTGGGAAGCAGAAGTGTTCACATTGCTTCGCAGAATCGCTTTTGTGCAGAAAACAGTAACACTTGTTCAGAACGAAAGAAAGCACAGAGCCCCAGATTTTATGTTGTCCTGGAGAGCTTGCAGAGCACTGGGGAAAAGCAGGCAGAGAATTCCCTGCTAGCACCTTCTCTGTGCCTGGGAAACAGAAGTGTTCCCATTGCTTCGCAGAATCGCTTTTGTGCAGAAAACAGTAACACTTGTTCAGAACGAAAGAAAGCACAGAGCCCCAGATTTTATGTTGTCCTGGAGAGCTTGCAGAGCACTGGGGAAAAGCAGGCAGAGAATTCCCTGCTAGCACCTTCTCTGTGCCTGGGAAACAGAAGTGTTCCCATTGCTTCGCAGAATCGCTTTTGTGCAGAAAACAGTAACACTTGTTCAGAACGAAAGAAAGCACAGAGCCCCAGATTTGCTGTTGTCCTGGAGAGCTTGCAGAGCACTGGGGAAAGGCAGGCAGAGAATTCCCTGCTAGCACCTTCTCTGTGCCTGGGAAGCAGAAGTCTTCACATTGCTTCGCAGAATCGCTTTTGTGCAGAAAACAGTAACACTTGTTCAGAAGGAAAGAAAGCACAGAGCCCCAGATTTTATGTTGTCCTGGAGAGCTTGCAGAGCACTGGGGAAAGGCAGGCAGAGAATTCCCTGCTAGCACGTTCTCTGTGCCTGGGAAGCAGAAGTGTTCAGATTGCTTCGCAGAATCGCTTTTGTGCAGAAAACAGTAACACTTGTTCAGAACGAAAGAAAGCACAGAGCCCCAGATTTTATGTTGTCCTGGAGAGCTTGCAGAGCACTGGGGAAAATCAGGCAGAGAATTCCCTGCTAGCACCTTCTCTGTGCCTGGGAAGCAGAAGTGTTCACATTGCTTCGCAGAATCGCTTTTGTGCAGAAAACAGTAACACTTGTTCAGAACGAAAGAAAGCACAGAGCCCCAGATTTTATCTTGTCCTGGAGAGCTTGCAGAGCACTGGGGAAAGGCACGCAGAGAATTCCCTGCTAGCACCTTCTCTGTGCCTGTTCCCATTGCTTCGCAGAACGCTTTTGTGCAGAAAACAGTAACACTTGTTCAGAAGGAAAGAAAGCACAGAGCCCCAGATTTTATGTTGTCCTGGAGAGCTTGCAGAGCACTGGGGAAAGGCAGGCAGAGAATTCCCTGCTAGCACCTTCTCTGTGCCTGGGAAGCAGAAGTGTTCCCATTGCTTCGCAGAATCGCTTTTGTGCAGAAAACAGTAACACTTGTTCAGAACGAAAGAAAGCACAGAGCCCCAGATTTTATGTTGTCCTGGAGAGCTTGCAGAGCACTGGGGAAAGGCAGGCAGAGAATTCCCTGCTAGGACCTTCTCTGTGCCTGGGAAGCAGAAGTCTTCACATTGCTTCGCAGAATCGCTTTTGTGCAGAAAACAGTAACACTTGTTCAGAACGAAAGAAAGCACAGAGCCCCAGATTTTATGTTGTCCTGGAGAGCTTGCAGAGTACTGGGGAAAGGCAGGCAGAGAATTCCCTGCTAGCACCTTCTCTGTGCCTGGGAAACAGAAGTGTTCCCATTGCTTCGCAGAATCGCTTTTGTGCAGAAAACAGTAACACTTGTTCAGAACGAAAGAAAGCACAGAGCCCCAGATTTTATGTTGTCCTGGAGAGCTAGCAGAGCACTGAGGAAAAGCAGGCAGAGAATTCCCTGCTAGCACGTTCTCTGTTCCTGGGAAGCAGAAGTGTTCCCATTGCTTCGCAGAATCGCTTTTGTGCAGAAAACAGTAACACTTGTTCAGAACGAAAGAAAGCACAGAGCCCCAGATTTTATGTTGTCCTGGAGAGCTTGCAGAGCACTGGGGAAAGGCAGGCAGAGAATTCCCTGCTAGCACCTTCTCTGTGCCTGGGAAGCAGAAGTGTTCACATTGCTTCGCAGAATCGCTTTTGTGCAGAAAACAGTAACACTTGTTCAGAACGAAAGAAAGCACAGAGCCCCAGATTTTATGTTGTCCTGGAGAGCTTGCAGAGCACTGGGGAAAGGCAGGCAGAGAATTCCCTGCTAGGACCTTCTCTGTGCCTGGGAAGCAGAAGTCTTCACATTGCTTCGCAGAATCGCTTTTGTGCAGAAAACAGTAACACTTGTTCAGAACGAAAGAAAGCACAGAGCCCCAGATTTTATGTTGTCCTGGAGAGCTTGCAGAGCACTGGGGAAAAGCAGGCAGAGAATTCCCTGCTAGCACCTTCTCTGTGCCTGGGAAACAGAAGTGTTCCCATTGCTTCGCAGAATCGCTTTTGTGCAGAAAACAGTAACACTTGTTCAGAACGAAAGAAAGCACAGAGCCCCAGATTTTATGTTGTCCTGGAGAGCTTGCAGAGCACTGGGGAAAGGCAGGCAGAGAATTCCCTGCTAGCACCTTCTCTGTGCCTGGGAAGCAGAAGTGTTCACATTGCTTCGCAGAATCGCTTTTGTGCAGAAAACAGTAACACTTGTTCAGAACGAAAGAAAGCACAGAGCCCCAGATTTTATGTTGTCCTGGAGAGCTTGCAGAGCACTGGGGAAAGGCAGGCAGAGAATTCCCTGCTAGCACCTTCTCTGTGCCTGGGAAGCAGAAGTGTTCACATTGCTTCGCAGAATCGCTTTTGTGCAGAAAACAGTAACACTTGTTCAGAACGAAAGAAAGCACAGAGCCCCAGATTTTATGTTGTCCTGGAGAGCTTGCAGAGCACTGGGGAAAGGCACGCAGAGAATTCCCTGCTAGCACCTTCTCTGTGCCTGTTCCCATTGCTTCGCAGAACGCTTTTGTGCAGAAAACAGTAACACTTGTTCAGAACGAAAGAAAGCACAGAGCCCCAGATTTTATGTTGTCCTGGAGAGCTTGCAGAGCACTGGGGAAAGGCAGGCAGAGAATTCCCTGCTAGCACCTTCTCTGTGCCTGGGAAGCAGAAGTGTTCCCATTGCTTCGCAGAATCGCTTTTGTGCAGAAAACAGTAACACTTGTTCAGAACGAAAGAAAGCACAGAGCCCCAGATTTTATGTTGTCCTGGAGAGCTTGCAGAGCACTGGGGAAAGGCAGGCAGAGAATTCCCTGCTAGGACCTTCTCTGTGCCTGGGAAGCAGAAGTCTTCACATTGCTTCGCAGAATCGCTTTTGTGCAGAAAACAGTAACACTTGTTCAGAACGAAAGAAAGCACAGAGCCCCAGATTTTATGTTGTCCTGGAGAGCTTGCAGAGTACTGGGGAAAGGCAGGCAGAGAATTCCCTGCTAGCACCTTCTCTGTGCCTGGGAAACAGAAGTGTTCCCATTGCTTCGCAGAATCGCTTTTGTGCAGAAAACAGTAACACTTGTTCAGAACGAAAGAAAGCACAGAGCCCCAGATTTTATGTTGTCCTGGAGAGCTAGCAGAGCACTGAGGAAAAGCAGGCAGAGAATTCCCTGCTAGCACGTTCTCTGTTCCTGGGAAGCAGAAGTGTTCCCATTGCTTCGCAGAATCGCTTTTGTGCAGAAAACAGTAACACTTGTTCAGAACGAAAGAAAGCACAGAGCCCCAGATTTTATGTTGTCCTGGAGAGCTTGCAGAGCACTGGGGAAAGGCAGGCAGAGAATTCCCTGCTAGCACCTTCTCTGTGCCTGGGAAGCAGAAGTGTTCACATTGCTTCGCAGAATCGCTTTTGTGCAGAAAACAGTAACACTTGTTCAGAACGAAAGAAAGCACAGAGCCCCAGATTTTATGTTGTCCTGGAGAGCTTGCAGAGCACTGGGGAAAGGCAGGCAGAGAATTCCCTGCTAGCACCTTCTCTGTGCCTGGGAAGCACAAGTCTTCACATTGCTTCGCAGAATCGCTTTTGTGCAGAAAACAGTAACACTTGTTCAGAACGAAAGAAAGCACAGAGCCCCAGATTTTATGTTGTCCTGGAGAGCTTGCAGAGCACTGGGGAAAAGCAGGCAGAGAATTCCCTGCTAGGACCTTCTCTGTGCCTGGGAAGCAGAAGTGTTCACATTGCTTCGCAGAATCGCTTTTGTGCAGAAAACAGTAACACTTGTTCAGAACGAAAGAAAGCACAGAGCCCCAGATTTTATGTTGTCCTGGAGAGCTTGCAGAGTACTGGGGAAAGGCAGGCAGAGAATTCCCTGCTAGCACCTTCTCTGTGCCTGGGAAACAGAAGTGTTCACATTGCTTCGCAGAATCGCTTTTGTGCAGAAAACCGTAACACTTGTTCAGAACGAAAGAAAGCACAGAGCCCCAGATTTTATGTTGTCCTGGAGAGCTTGCAGAGTACTGGGGAAAGGCAGGCAGAGAATTCCCTGCTAGCACCTTCTCTGTGCCTGGGAAACAGAAGTGTTCCCATTGCTTCGCAGAATCGCTTTTGTGCAGAAAACAGTAACACTTGTTCAGAACGAAAGAAAGCACAGAGCCCCAGATTTTATGTTGTCCTGGAGAGCTAGCAGAGCACTGAGGAAAAGCAGGCAGAGAATTCCCTGCTAGCACGTTCTCTGTTCCTGGGAAGCAGAAGTGTTCCCATTGCTTCACAGAATCGCTTTTGTGCAGGAAACAGTAACACTTGTTCAGAACGAAAGAAAGCACAGAGCCCCAGATTTTATGTTGTCCTGGAGAGCTTGCAGAGCACTGGGGAAAGGCAGGCAGAGAATTCCCTGCTAGCACCTTCTCTGTGCCTGGGAAGCAGAAGTGTTCCCATTGCTTCGCAGAATCGCTTTTGTGCAGAAAACAGTAACACTTGTTCAGAACGAAAGAAAGCACAGAGCCCCAGATTTTATGTTGTCCTGGAGAGCTTGCAGAGCACTGGGGAAAAGCAGGCAGAGAATTCCCTGCTACCACCTTCTCTGTGCCTGGGAAGCAGAAGTGTTCACATTGCTTCGCAGAATCGCTTTTGTGCAGAAAACAGTAACACTTGTTCAGAACGAAAGAAAGCACAGAGCCCCAGATTTTATGTTGTCCTGGAGAGCTTGCAGAGCACTGGGGAAAAGCAGGCAGAGAATTCCCTGCTAGCACCTTCTCTGTGCCTGGGAAACAGAAGTGTTCCCATTGCTTCGCAGAATCGCTTTTGTGCAGAAAACAGTAACACTTGTTCAGAACGAAAGAAAGCACAGAGCCCCAGATTTTATGTTGTCCTGGAGAGCTTGCAGAGCACTGGGGAAAGGCAGGCAGAGAATTCCCTGCTAGCACCTTCTCTGTGCCTGGGAAGCAGAAGTGTTCACATTGCTTCGCAGAATCGCTTTTGTGCAGAAAACAGTAACACTTGTTCAGAACGAAAGAAAGCACAGAGCCCCAGATTTTATGTTGTCCTGGAGAGCTTGCAGAGCACTGGGGAAAGGCAGGCAGAGAATTCCCTGCTAGCACCTTCTCTGTGCCTGGGAAGCAGAAGTGTTCACATTGCTTCGCAGAATCGCTTTTGTGCAGAAAACAGTAACACTTGTTCAGAACGAAAGAAAGCACAGAGCCCCAGATTTTATGTTGTCCTGGAGAGCTTGCAGAGCACTGGGGAAAGGCAGGCAGAGAATTCCCTGCTAGCACCTTCTCTGTGCCTGTTCCCATTGCTTCGCAGAACGCTTTTGTGCAGAAAACAGTAACACTTGTTCAGAAGGAAAGAAAGCACAGAGCCCCAGATTTTATGTTGTCCTGGAGAGCTTGCAGAGCACTGGGGAAAGGCAGGCAGAGAATTCCCTGCTAGCACCTTCTCTGTGCCTGGGAAGCAGAAGTGTTCCCATTGCTTCGCAGAATCGCTTTTGTGCAGAAAACAGTAACACTTGTTCAGAACGAAAGAAAGCACAGAGCCCCAGATTTTATGTTGTCCTGGAGAGCTTGCAGAGCACTGGGGAAAGGCAGGCAGAGAATTCCCTGCTAGGACCTTCTCTGTGCCTGGGAAGCAGAAGTCTTCACATTGCTTCGCAGAATCGCTTTTGTGCAGAAAACAGTAACACTTGTTCAGAACGAAAGAAAGCACAGAGCCCCAGATTTTATGTTGTCCTGGAGAGCTTGCAGAGTACTGGGGAAAGGCAGGCAGAGAATTCCCTGCTAGCACCTTCTCTGTGCCTGGGAAACAGAAGTGTTCCCATTGCTTCGCAGAATCGCTTTTGTGCAGAAAACAGTAACACTTGTTCAGAACGAAAGAAAGCACAGAGCCCCAGATTTTATGTTGTCCTGGAGAGCTAGCAGAGCACTGAGGAAAAGCAGGCAGAGAATTCCCTGCTAGCACGTTCTCTGTTCCTGGGAAGCAGAAGTGTTCCCATTGCTTCGCAGAATCGCTTTTGTGCAGAAAACAGTAACACTTGTTCAGAACGAAAGAAAGCACAGAGCCCCAGATTTTATGTTGTCCTGGAGAGCTTGCAGAGCACTGGGGAAAGGCAGGCAGAGAATTCCCTGCTAGCACCTTCTCTGTGCCTGGGAAGCAGAAGTGTTCACATTGCTTCGCAGAATCGCTTTTGTGCAGAAAACAGTAACACTTGTTCAGAACGAAAGAAAGCACAGAGCCCCAGATTTTATCTTGTCCTGGAGAGCTTGCAGAGCACTGGGGAAAGGCACGCAGAGAATTCCCTGCTAGCACCTTCTCTGTGCCTGTTCCCATTGCTTCGCAGAACGCTTTTGTGCAGAAAACAGTAACACTTGTTCAGAAGGAAAGAAAGCACAGAGCCCCAGATTTTATGTTGTCCTGGAGAGCTTGCAGAGCACTGGGGAAAGGCAGGCAGAGAATTCCCTGCTAGCACCTTCTCTGTGCCTGGGAAGCAGAAGTGTTCCCATTGCTTCGCAGAATCGCTTTTGTGCAGAAAACAGTAACACTTGTTCAGAACGAAAGAAAGCACAGAGCCCCAGATTTTATGTTGTCCTGGAGAGCTTGCAGAGCACTGGGGAAAGGCAGGCAGAGAATTCCCTGCTAGGACCTTCTCTGTGCCTGGGAAGCAGAAGTCTTCACATTGCTTCGCAGAATCGCTTTTGTGCAGAAAACAGTAACACTTGTTCAGAACGAAAGAAAGCACAGAGCCCCAGATTTTATGTTGTCCTGGAGAGCTTGCAGAGCACTGGGGAAAGGCAGGCAGAGAATTCCCTGCTAGCACCTTCTCTGTGCCTGGGAAACAGAAGTGTTCCCATTGCTTCGCAGAATCGCTTTTGTGCAGAAAACAGTAACACTTGTTCAGAACGAAAGAAAGCACAGAGCCCCAGATTTTATGTTGTCCTGGAGAGCTAGCAGAGCACTGAGGAAAAGCAGGCAGAGAATTCCCTGCTAGCACGTTCTCTGTTCCTGGGAAGCAGAAGTGTTCCCATTGCTTCGCAGAATCGCTTTTGTGCAGAAAACAGTAACACTTGTTCAGAACGAAAGAAAGCACAGAGCCCCAGATTTTATGTTGTCCTGGAGAGCTTGCAGAGCACTGGGGAAAGGCAGGCAGAGAATTCCCTGCTAGCACCTTCTCTGTGCCTGGGAAGCAGAAGTGTTCACATTGCTTCGCAGAATCGCTTTTGTGCAGAAAACAGTAACACTTGTTCAGAACGAAAGAAAGCACAGAGCCCCAGATTTTATGTTGTCCTGGAGAGCTTGCAGAGCACTGGGGAAAAGCAGGCAGAGAATTCCCTGCTACCACCTTCTCTGTGCCTGGGAAGCAGAAGTGTTCACATTGCTTCGCAGAATCGCTTTTGTGCAGAAAACAGTAACACTTGTTCAGAACGAAAGAAAGCACAGAGCCCCAGATTTTATGTTGTCCTGGAGAGCTTGCAGAGCACTGGGGAAAAGCAGGCAGAGAATTCCCTGCTAGCACCTTCTCTGTGCCTGGGAAACAGAAGTGTTCCCATTGCTTCGCAGAATCGCTTTTGTGCAGAAAACAGTAACACTTGTTCAGAACGAAAGAAAGCACAGAGCCCCAGATTTTATGTTGTCCTGGAGAGCTTGCAGAGCACTGGGGAAAGGCAGGCAGAGAATTCCCTGCTAGCACCTTCTCTGTGCCTGGGAAGCAGAAGTGTTCACATTGCTTCGCAGAATCGCTTTTGTGCAGAAAACAGTAACACTTGTTCAGAACGAAAGAAAGCACAGAGCCCCAGATTTTATGTTGTCCTGGAGAGCTTGCAGAGCACTGGGGAAAGGCAGGCAGAGAATTCCCTGCTAGCACCTTCTCTGTGCCTGGGAAGCAGAAGTGTTCACATTGCTTCGCAGAATCGCTTTTGTGCAGAAAACAGTAACACTTGTTCAGAACGAAAGAAAGCACAGAGCCCCAGATTTTATGTTGTCCTGGAGAGCTTGCAGAGCACTGGGGAAAGGCACGCAGAGAATTCCCTGCTAGCACCTTCTCTGTGCCTGTTCCCATTGCTTCGCAGAACGCTTTTGTGCAGAAAACAGTAACACTTGTTCAGAAGGAAAGAAAGCACAGAGCCCCAGATTTTATGTTGTCCTGGAGAGCTTGCAGAGCACTGGGGAAAGGCAGGCAGAGAATTCCCTGCTAGCACCTTCTCTGTGCCTGGGAAGCAGAAGTGTTCCCATTGCTTCGCAGAATCGCTTTTGTGCAGAAAACAGTAACACTTGTTCAGAACGAAAGAAAGCACAGAGCCCCAGATTTTATGTTGTCCTGGAGAGCTTGCAGAGCACTGGGGAAAGGCAGGCAGAGAATTCCCTGCTAGGACCTTCTCTGTGCCTGGGAAGCAGAAGTCTTCACATTGCTTCGCAGAATCGCTTTTGTGCAGAAAACAGTAACACTTGTTCAGAACGAAAGAAAGCACAGAGCCCCAGATTTTATGTTGTCCTGGAGAGCTTGCAGAGTACTGGGGAAAGGCAGGCAGAGAATTCCCTGCTAGCACCTTCTCTGTGCCTGGGAAACAGAAGTGTTCCCATTGCTTCGCAGAATCGCTTTTGTGCAGAAAACAGTAACACTTGTTCAGAACGAAAGAAAGCACAGAGCCCCAGATTTTATGTTGTCCTGGAGAGCTAGCAGAGCACTGAGGAAAAGCAGGCAGAGAATTCCCTGCTAGCACGTTCTCTGTTCCTGGGAAGCAGAAGTGTTCCCATTGCTTCGCAGAATCGCTTTTGTGCAGAAAACAGTAACACTTGTTCAGAACGAAAGAAAGCACAGAGCCCCAGATTTTATGTTGTCCTGGAGAGCTTGCAGAGCACTGGGGAAAGGCAGGCAGAGAATTCCCTGCTAGCACCTTCTCTGTGCCTGGGAAGCAGAAGTGTTCACATTGCTTCGCAGAATCGCTTTTGTGCAGAAAACAGTAACACTTGTTCAGAACGAAAGAAAGCACAGAGCCCCAGATTTTATGTTGTCCTGGAGAGCTTGCAGAGCACTGGGGAAAGGCAGGCAGAGAATTCCCTGCTAGCACCTTCTCTGTGCCTGGGAAGCAGAAGTGTTCACATTGCTTCGCAGAATCGCTTTTGTGCAGAAAACAGTAACACTTGTTCAGAACGAAAGAAAGCACAGAGCCCCAGATTTTATGTTGTCCTGGAGAGCTTGCAGAGCACTGGGGAAAAGCAGGCAGAGAATTCCCTGCTAGGACCTTCTCTGTGCCTGGGAAGCAGAAGTGTTCCCATTGCTTCGCAGAATCGCTTTTGTGCAGAAAACAGTAACACTTGTTCAGAACGAAAGAAAGCACAGAGCCCCAGATTATATGTTGTCCTGGAGAGCTTGCAGAGTACTGGGGAAAGGCAGGCAGAGAATTCCCTGCTAGCACCTTCTCTGTGCCTGGGAAACAGAAGTGTTCACATTGCTTCGCAGAATCGCTTTTGTGCAGAAAACCGTAACACTTGTTCAGAACGAAAGAAAGCACAGAGCCCCAGATTTTATGTTGTCCTGGAGAGCTTGCAGAGTACTGGGGAAAGGCAGGCAGAGAATTCCCTGCTAGCACCTTCTCTGTGCCTGGGAAACAGAAGTGTTCCCATTGCTTCGCAGAATCGCTTTTGTGCAGAAAACAGTAACACTTGTTCAGAACGAAAGAAAGCACAGAGCCCCAGATTTTATGTTGTCCTGGAGAGCTAGCAGAGCACTGAGGAAAAGCAGGCAGAGAATTCCCTGCTAGCACGTTCTCTGTTCCTGGGAAGCAGAAGTGTTCCCATTGCTTCGCAGAATCGCTTTTGTGCAGAAAACAGTAACACTTGTTCAGAACGAAAGAAAGCACAGAGCCCCAGATTTTATGTTGTCCTGGAGAGCTTGCAGAGCACTGGGGAAAAGCAGGCAGAGAATTCCCTGCTACCACCTTCTCTGTGCCTGGGAAGCAGAAGTGTTCACATTGCTTCGCAGAATCGCTTTTGTGCAGAAAACAGTAACACTTGTTCAGAACGAAAGAAAGCACAGAGCCCCAGATTTTATGTTGTCCTGGAGAGCTTGCAGAGCACTGGGGAAAAGCAGGCAGAGAATTCCCTGCTAGCACCTTCTCTGTGCCTGGGAAACAGAAGTGTTCCCATTGCTTCGCAGAATCGCTTTTGTGCAGAAAACAGTAACACTTGTTCAGAACGAAAGAAAGCACAGAGCCCCAGATTTTATGTTGTCCTGGAGAGCTTGCAGAGCACTGGGGAAAGGCAGGCAGAGAATTCCCTGCTAGCACCTTCTCTGTGCCTGGGAAGCAGAAGTGTTCACATTGCTTCGCAGAATCGCTTTTGTGCAGAAAACAGTAACACTTGTTCAGAACGAAAGAAAGCACAGAGCCCCAGATTTTATGTTGTCCTGGAGAGCTTGCAGAGCACTGGGGAAAGGCAGGCAGAGAATTCCCTGCTAGCACCTTCTCTGTGCCTGGGAAGCAGAAGTGTTCACATTGCTTCGCAGAATCGCTTTTGTGCAGAAAACAGTAACACTTGTTCAGAACGAAAGAAAGCACAGAGCCCCAGATTTTATGTTGTCCTGGAGAGCTTGCAGAGCACTGGGGAAAGGCACGCAGAGAATTCCCTGCTAGCACCTTCTCTGTGCCTGTTCCCATTGCTTCGCAGAACGCTTTTGTGCAGAAAACAGTAACACTTGTTCAGAAGGAAAGAAAGCACAGAGCCCCAGATTTTATGTTGTCCTGGAGAGCTTGCAGAGCACTGGGGAAAGGCAGGCAGAGAATTCCCTGCTAGCACCTTCTCTGTGCCTGTTCCCATTGCTTCGCAGAACGCTTTTGTGCAGAAAACAGTAACACTTGTTCAGAAGGAAAGAAAGCACAGAGCCCCAGATTTTATGTTGTCCTGGAGAGCTTGCAGAGCACTGGGGAAAGGCAGGCAGAGAATTCCCTGCTAGCACCTTCTCTGTGCCTGGGAAGCAGAAGTGTTCCCATTGCTTCGCAGAATCGCTTTTGTGCAGAAAACAGTAACACTTGTTCAGAACGAAAGAAAGCACAGAGCCCCAGATTTTATGTTGTCCTGGAGAGCTTGCAGAGCACTGGGGAAAGGCAGGCAGAGAATTCCCTGCTAGGACCTTCTCTGTGCCTGGGAAGCAGAAGTCTTCACATTGCTTCGCAGAATCGCTTTTGTGCAGAAAACAGTAACACTTGTTCAGAACGAAAGAAAGCACAGAGCCCCAGATTTTATGTTGTCCTGGAGAGCTTGCAGAGTACTGGGGAAAGGCAGGCAGAGAATTCCCTGCTAGCACCTTCTCTGTGCCTGGGAAACAGAAGTGTTCCCATTGCTTCGCAGAATCGCTTTTGTGCAGAAAACAGTAACACTTGTTCAGAACGAAAGAAAGCACAGAGCCCCAGATTTTATGTTGTCCTGGAGAGCTAGCAGAGCACTGAGGAAAAGCAGGCAGAGAATTCCCTGCTAGCACGTTCTCTGTTCCTGGGAAGCAGAAGTGTTCCCATTGCTTCGCAGAATCGCTTTTGTGCAGAAAACAGTAACACTTGTTCAGAACGAAAGAAAGCACAGAGCCCCAGATTTTATGTTGTCCTGGAGAGCTTGCAGAGCACTGGGGAAAGGCAGGCAGAGAATTCCCTGCTAGCACCTTCTCTGTGCCTGGGAAGCAGAAGTGTTCACATTGCTTCGCAGAATCGCTTTTGTGCAGAAAACAGTAACACTTGTTCAGAACGAAAGAAAGCACAGAGCCCCAGATTTTATGTTGTCCTGGAGAGCTTGCAGAGCACTGGGGAAAAGCAGGCAGAGAATTCCCTGCTACCACCTTCTCTGTGCCTGGGAAGCAGAAGTGTTCACATTGCTTCGCAGAATCGCTTTTGTGCAGAAAACAGTAACACTTGTTCAGAACGAAAGAAAGCACAGAGCCCCAGATTTTATGTTGTCCTGGAGAGCTTGCAGAGCACTGGGGAAAAGCAGGCAGAGAATTCCCTGCTAGCACCTTCTCTGTGCCTGGGAAACAGAAGTGTTCCCATTGCTTCGCAGAATCGCTTTTGTGCAGAAAACAGTAACACTTGTTCAGAACGAAAGAAAGCACAGAGCCCCAGATTTTATGTTGTCCTGGAGAGCTTGCAGAGCACTGGGGAAAGGCAGGCAGAGAATTCCCTGCTAGCACCTTCTCTGTGCCTGGGAAGCAGAAGTGTTCACATTGCTTCGCAGAATCGCTTTTGTGCAGAAAACAGTAACACTTGTTCAGAACGAAAGAAAGCACAGAGCCCCAGATTTTATGTTGTCCTGGAGAGCTTGCAGAGCACTGGGGAAAGGCAGGCAGAGAATTCCCTGCTAGCACCTTCTCTGTGCCTGGGAAGCAGAAGTGTTCACATTGCTTCGCAGAATCGCTTTTGTGCAGAAAACAGTAACACTTGTTCAGAACGAAAGAAAGCACAGAGCCCCAGATTTTATGTTGTCCTGGAGAGCTTGCAGAGCACTGGGGAAAGGCACGCAGAGAATTCCCTGCTAGCACCTTCTCTGTGCCTGTTCCCATTGCTTCGCAGAACGCTTTTGTGCAGAAAACAGTAACACTTGTTCAGAAGGAAAGAAAGCACAGAGCCCCAGATTTTATGTTGTCCTGGAGAGCTTGCAGAGCACTGGGGAAAGGCAGGCAGAGAATTCCCTGCTAGCACCTTCTCTGTGCCTGGGAAGCAGAAGTGTTCCCATTGCTTCGCAGAATCGCTTTTGTGCAGAAAACAGTAACACTTGTTCAGAACGAAAGAAAGCACAGAGCCCCAGATTTTATGTTGTCCTGGAGAGCTTGCAGAGCACTGGGGAAAGGCAGGCAGAGAATTCCCTGCTAGGACCTTCTCTGTGCCTGGGAAGCAGAAGTCTTCACATTGCTTCGCAGAATCGCTTTTGTGCAGAAAACAGTAACACTTGTTCAGAACGAAAGAAAGCACAGAGCCCCAGATTTTATGTTGTCCTGGAGAGCTTGCAGAGTACTGGGGAAAGGCAGGCAGAGAATTCCCTGCTAGCACCTTCTCTGTGCCTGGGAAACAGAAGTGTTCCCATTGCTTCGCAGAATCGCTTTTGTGCAGAAAACAGTAACACTTGTTCAGAACGAAAGAAAGCACAGAGCCCCAGATTTTATGTTGTCCTGGAGAGCTAGCAGAGCACTGAGGAAAAGCAGGCAGAGAATTCCCTGCTAGCACGTTCTCTGTTCCTGGGAAGCAGAAGTGTTCCCATTGCTTCGCAGAATCGCTTTTGTGCAGAAAACAGTAACACTTGTTCAGAACGAAAGAAAGCACAGAGCCCCAGATTTTATGTTGTCCTGGAGAGCTTGCAGAGCACTGGGGAAAGGCAGGCAGAGAATTCCCTGCTAGCACCTTCTCTGTGCCTGGGAAGCAGAAGTGTTCACATTGCTTCGCAGAATCGCTTTTGTGCAGAAAACAGTAACACTTGTTCAGAACGAAAGAAAGCACAGAGCCCCAGATTTTATGTTGTCCTGGAGAGCTTGCAGAGCACTGGGGAAAGGCAGGCAGAGAATTCCCTGCTAGCACCTTCTCTGTGCCTGGGAAGCAGAAGTCTTCACATTGCTTCGCAGAATCGCTTTTGTGCAGAAAACAGTAACACTTGTTCAGAACGAAAGAAAGCACAGAGCCCCAGATTTTATGTTGTCCTGGAGAGCTTGCAGAGCACTGGGGAAAAGCAGGCAGAGAATTCCCTGCTAGGACCTTCTCTGTGCCTGGGAAGCAGAAGTGTTCACATTGCTTCGCAGAATCGCTTTTGTGCAGAAAACAGTAACACTTGTTCAGACCGAAAGAAAGCACAGAGCCCCAGATTATATGTTGTCCTGGAGAGCTTGCAGAGTACTGGGGAAAGGCAGGCAGAGAATTCCCTGCTAGCACCTTCTCTGTGCCTGGGAAACAGAAGTGTTCACATTGCTTCGCAGAATCGCTTTTGTGCAGAAAACCGTAACACTTGTTCAGAACGAAAGAAAGCACAGAGCCCCAGATTTTATGTTGTCCTGGAGAGCTTGCAGAGTACTGGGGAAAGGCAGGCAGAGAATTCCCTGCTAGCACCTTCTCTGTGCCTGGGAAACAGAAGTGTTCCCATTGCTTCGCAGAATCGCTTTTGTGCAGAAAACAGTAACACTTGTTCAGAACGAAAGAAAGCACAGAGCCCCAGATTTTATGTTGTCCTGGAGAGCTAGCAGAGCACTGAGGAAAAGCAGGCAGAGAATTCCCTGCTAGCACGTTCTCTGTTCCTGGGAAGCAGAAGTGTTCCCATTGCTTCGCAGAATCGCTTTTGTGCAGAAAACAGTAACACTTGTTCAGAACGAAAGAAAGCACAGAGCCCCAGATTTTATGTTGTCCTGGAGAGCTTGCAGAGCACTGGGGAAAAGCAGGCAGAGAATTCCCTGCTACCACCTTCTCTGTGCCTGGGAAGCAGAAGTGTTCACATTGCTTCGCAGAATCGCTTTTGTGCAGAAAACAGTAACACTTGTTCAGAACGAAAGAAAGCACAGAGCCCCAGATTTTATGTTGTCCTGGAGAGCTTGCAGAGCACTGGGGAAAAGCAGGCAGAGAATTCCCTGCTAGCACCTTCTCTGTGCCTGGGAAACAGAAGTGTTCCCATTGCTTCGCAGAATCGCTTTTGTGCAGAAAACAGTAACACTTGTTCAGAACGAAAGAAAGCACAGAGCCCCAGATTTTATGTTGTCCTGGAGAGCTTGCAGAGCACTGGGGAAAGGCAGGCAGAGAATTCCCTGCTAGCACCTTCTCTGTGCCTGGGAAGCAGAAGTGTTCACATTGCTTCGCAGAATCGCTTTTGTGCAGAAAACAGTAACACTTGTTCAGAACGAAAGAAAGCACAGAGCCCCAGATTTTATGTTGTCCTGGAGAGCTTGCAGAGCACTGGGGAAAGGCAGGCAGAGAATTCCCTGCTAGCACCTTCTCTGTGCCTGGGAAGCAGAAGTGTTCACATTGCTTCGCAGAATCGCTTTTGTGCAGAAAACAGTAACACTTGTTCAGAACGAAAGAAAGCACAGAGCCCCAGATTTTATGTTGTCCTGGAGAGCTTGCAGAGCACTGGGGAAAGGCACGCAGAGAATTCCCTGCTAGCACCTTCTCTGTGCCTGTTCCCATTGCTTCGCAGAACGCTTTTGTGCAGAAAACAGTAACACTTGTTCAGAAGGAAAGAAAGCACAGAGCCCCAGATTTTATGTTGTCCTGGAGAGCTTGCAGAGCACTGGGGAAAGGCAGGCAGAGAATTCCCTGCTAGCACCTTCTCTGTGCCTGGGAAGCAGAAGTGTTCCCATTGCTTCGCAGAATCGCTTTTGTGCAGAAAACAGTAACACTTGTTCAGAACGAAAGAAAGCACAGAGCCCCAGATTTTATGTTGTCCTGGAGAGCTTGCAGAGCACTGGGGAAAGGCAGGCAGAGAATTCCCTGCTAGGACCTTCTCTGTGCCTGGGAAGCAGAAGTGTTCAGATTGCTTCGCAGAATCGCTTTTGTGCAGAAAACAGTAACACTTGTTCAGAACGAAAGAAAGCACAGAGCCCCAGATTTTATGTTGTCCTGGAGAGCTTGCAGAGTACTGGGGAAAGGCAGGCAGAGAATTCCCTGCTAGCACCTTCTCTGTGCCTGGGAAACAGAAGTGTTCCCATTGCTTCGCAGAATCGCTTTTGTGCAGAAAACAGTAACACTTGTTCAGAACGAAAGAAAGCACAGAGCCCCAGATTTTATGTTGTCCTGGAGAGCTAGCAGAGCACTGAGGAAAAGCAGGCAGAGAATTCCCTGCTAGCACGTTGTCTGTTCCTGGGAAGCAGAAGTGTTCCCATTGCTTCGCAGAATCGCTTTTGTGCAGAAAACAGTAACACTTGTTCAGAACGAAAGAAAGCACAGAGCCCCAGATTTTATGTTGTCCTGGAGAGCTTGCAGAGCACTGGGGAAAGGCAGGCAGAGAATTCCCTGCTAGCACCTTCTCTGTGCCTGGGAAGCAGAAGTGTTCACATTGCTTCGCAGAATCGCTTTTGTGCAGAAAACAGTAACACTTGTTCAGAACGAAAGAAAGCACAGAGCCCCAGATTTTATGTTGTCCTGGAGAGCTTGCAGAGCACTGGGGAAAGGCAGGCAGAGAATTCCCTGCTAGCACCTTCTCTGTGCCTGGGAAGCAGAAGTCTTCACATTGCTTCGCAGAATCGCTTTTGTGCAGAAAACAGTAACACTTGTTCAGAACGAAAGAAAGCACAGAGCCCCAGATTTTATGTTGTCCTGGAGAGCTTGCAGAGCACTGGGGAAAGGCAGGCAGAGAATTCCCTGCTAGGACCTTCTCTGTGCCTGGGAAGCAGAAGTGTTCACATTGCTTCGCAGAATCGCTTTTGTGCAGAAAACAGTAACACTTGTTCAGAACGAAAGAAAGCACAGAGCCCCAGATTATATGTTGTCCTGGAGAGCTTGCAGAGTACTGGGGAAAGGCAGGCAGAGAATTCCCTGCTAGCACCTTCTCTGTGCCTGGGAAACAGAAGTGTTCACATTGCTTCGCAGAATCGCTTTTGTGCAGAAAACCGTAACACTTGTTCAGAACGAAAGAAAGCACAGAGCCCCAGATTTTATGTTGTCCTGGAGAGCTTGCAGAGCACTGGGGAAAGGCAGGCAGAGAATTCCCTGCTAGCACGTTCTCTGTTCCTGGGAAGCAGAAGTGTTCACATTGCTTCGCAGAATCGCTTTTGTGCAGAAAACAGTAACACTTGTTCAGAACGAAAGAAAGCACAGAGCCCCAGATTTTATGTTGTCCTGGAGAGCTTGCAGAGCACTGGGGAAAGGCACGCAGAGAATTCCCTGCTAGCACCTTCTCTGTGCCTGTTCCCATTGCTTCGCAGAACGCTTTTGTGCAGAAAACAGTAACACTTGTTCAGAACGAAAGAAAGCACAGAGCCCCAGATTTTATGTTGTCCTGGAGAGCTTGCAGAGCACTGGGGAAAGGCAGGCAGAGAATTCCCTGCTAGCACCTTCTCTGTGCCTGGGAAGCAGAAGTGTTCCCATTGCTTCGCAGAATCGCTTTTGTGCAGAAAACAGTAACACTTGTTCAGAACGAAAGAAAGCACAGAGCCCCAGATTTTATGTTGTCCTGGAGAGCTTGCAGAGCACTGGGGAAAGGCAGGCAGAGAATTCCCTGCTAGGACCTTCTCTGTGCCTGGGAAGCAGAAGTGTTCACATTGCTTGGCAGAATCGCTTTTGTGCAGAAAACAGTAACACTTGTTCAGAACGAAAGAAAGCACAGAGCCCCAGATTTGCTGTTGTCCTGGAGAGCTTGCAGACCACTGGGGAAAGGCAGGCAGAGAATTCCCTGCTAGCACCTTCTCTGTGCCTGGGAAGCAGAAGTGTTCACATTGCTTCGCAGAATCGCTTTTGTGCAGAAAACAGTAACACTTGTTCAGAACGAAAGAAAGCACAGAGCCCCAGATTTTATGTTGTCCTGGAGAGCTTGCAGAGCACTGGGGAAAGGCACGCAGAGAATTCCCTGCTAGCACCTTCTCTGTGCCTGGGAAGCACAAGTCTTCACATTGCTTCGCAGAATCGCTTTTGTGCAGAAAACAGTAACACTTGTTCAGAACGAAAGAAAGCACAGAGCCCCAGATTTTATGTTGTCCTGGAGAGCTTGCAGAGCACTGGGGAAAAGCAGGCAGAGAATTCCCTGCTAGGACCTTCTCTGTGCCTGGGAAGCAGAAGTGTTCACATTGCTTCGCAGAATCGCTTTTGTGCAGAAAACAGTAACACTTGTTCAGAACGAAAGAAAGCACAGAGCCCCAGATTATATGTTGTCCTGGAGAGCTTGCAGAGTACTGGGGAAAGGCAGGCAGAGAATTCCCTGCTAGCACCTTCTCTGTGCCTGGGAAACAGAAGTGTTCACATTGCTTCGCAGAATCGCTTTTGTGCAGAAAACCGTAACACTTGTTCAGAACGAAAGAAAGCACAGAGCCCCAGATTTTATGTTGTCCTGGAGAGCTTGCAGAGTACTGGGGAAAGGCAGGCAGAGAATTCCCTGCTAGCACCTTCTCTGTGCCTGGGAAACAGAAGTGTTCCCATTGCTTCGCAGAATCGCTTTTGTGCAGAAAACAGTAACACTTGTTCAGAACGAAAGAAAGCACAGAGCCCCAGATTTTATGTTGTCCTGGAGAGCTAGCAGAGCACTGAGGAAAAGCAGGCAGAGAATTCCCTGCTAGCACGTTCTCTGTTCCTGGGAAGCAGAAGTGTTCCCATTGCTTCACAGAATCGCTTTTGTGCAGGAAACAGTAACACTTGTTCAGAACGAAAGAAAGCACAGAGCCCCAGATTTTATGTTGTCCTGGAGAGCTTGCAGAGCACTGGGGAAAGGCAGGCAGAGAATTCCCTGCTAGCACCTTCTCTGTGCCTGGGAAGCAGAAGTGTTCCCATTGCTTCGCAGAATCGCTTTTGTGCAGAAAACAGTAACACTTGTTCAGAACGAAAGAAAGCACAGAGCCCCAGATTTTATGTTGTCCTGGAGAGCTTGCAGAGCACTGGGGAAAAGCAGGCAGAGAATTCCCTGCTACCACCTTCTCTGTGCCTGGGAAGCAGAAGTGTTCACATTGCTTCGCAGAATCGCTTTTGTGCAGAAAACAGTAACACTTGTTCAGAACGAAAGAAAGCACAGAGCCCCAGATTTTATGTTGTCCTGGAGAGCTTGCAGAGCACTGGGGAAAAGCAGGCAGAGAATTCCCTGCTAGCACCTTCTCTGTGCCTGGGAAACAGAAGTGTTCCCATTGCTTCGCAGAATCGCTTTTGTGCAGAAAACAGTAACACTTGTTCAGAACGAAAGAAAGCACAGAGCCCCAGATTTTATGTTGTCCTGGAGAGCTTGCAGAGCACTGGGGAAAGGCAGGCAGAGAATTCCCTGCTAGCACCTTCTCTGTGCCTGGGAAGCAGAAGTGTTCACATTGCTTCGCAGAATCGCTTTTGTGCAGAAAACAGTAACACTTGTTCAGAACGAAAGAAAGCACAGAGCCCCAGATTTTATGTTGTCCTGGAGAGCTTGCAGAGCACTGGGGAAAGGCAGGCAGAGAATTCCCTGCTAGCACCTTCTCTGTGCCTGGGAAGCAGAAGTGTTCACATTGCTTCGCAGAATCGCTTTTGTGCAGAAAACAGTAACACTTGTTCAGAACGAAAGAAAGCACAGAGCCCCAGATTTTATGTTGTCCTGGAGAGCTTGCAGAGCACTGGGGAAAGGCAGGCAGAGAATTCCCTGCTAGCACCTTCTCTGTGCCTGTTCCCATTGCTTCGCAGAACGCTTTTGTGCAGAAAACAGTAACACTTGTTCAGAAGGAAAGAAAGCACAGAGCCCCAGATTTTATGTTGTCCTGGAGAGCTTGCAGAGCACTGGGGAAAGGCAGGCAGAGAATTCCCTGCTAGCACCTTCTCTGTGCCTGGGAAGCAGAAGTGTTCCCATTGCTTCGCAGAATCGCTTTTGTGCAGAAAACAGTAACACTTGTTCAGAACGAAAGAAAGCACAGAGCCCCAGATTTTATGTTGTCCTGGAGAGCTTGCAGAGCACTGGGGAAAGGCAGGCAGAGAATTCCCTGCTAGGACCTTCTCTGTGCCTGGGAAGCAGAAGTCTTCACATTGCTTCGCAGAATCGCTTTTGTGCAGAAAACAGTAACACTTGTTCAGAACGAAAGAAAGCACAGAGCCCCAGATTTTATGTTGTCCTGGAGAGCTTGCAGAGTACTGGGGAAAGGCAGGCAGAGAATTCCCTGCTAGCACCTTCTCTGTGCCTGGGAAACAGAAGTGTTCCCATTGCTTCGCAGAATCGCTTTTGTGCAGAAAACAGTAACACTTGTTCAGAACGAAAGAAAGCACAGAGCCCCAGATTTTATGTTGTCCTGGAGAGCTAGCAGAGCACTGAGGAAAAGCAGGCAGAGAATTCCCTGCTAGCACGTTCTCTGTTCCTGGGAAGCAGAAGTGTTCCCATTGCTTCGCAGAATCGCTTTTGTGCAGAAAACAGTAACACTTGTTCAGAACGAAAGAAAGCACAGAGCCCCAGATTTTATGTTGTCCTGGAGAGCTTGCAGAGCACTGGGGAAAGGCAGGCAGAGAATTCCCTGCTAGCACCTTCTCTGTGCCTGGGAAGCAGAAGTGTTCACATTGCTTCGCAGAATCGCTTTTGTGCAGAAAACAGTAACACTTGTTCAGAACGAAAGAAAGCACAGAGCCCCAGATTTTATCTTGTCCTGGAGAGCTTGCAGAGCACTGGGGAAAGGCACGCAGAGAATTCCCTGCTAGCACCTTCTCTGTGCCTGTTCCCATTGCTTCGCAGAACGCTTTTGTGCAGAAAACAGTAACACTTGTTCAGAAGGAAAGAAAGCACAGAGCCCCAGATTTTATGTTGTCCTGGAGAGCTTGCAGAGCACTGGGGAAAGGCAGGCAGAGAATTCCCTGCTAGCACCTTCTCTGTGCCTGGGAAGCAGAAGTGTTCCCATTGCTTCGCAGAATCGCTTTTGTGCAGAAAACAGTAACACTTGTTCAGAACGAAAGAAAGCACAGAGCCCCAGATTTTATGTTGTCCTGGAGAGCTTGCAGAGCACTGGGGAAAGGCAGGCAGAGAATTCCCTGCTAGGACCTTCTCTGTGCCTGGGAAGCAGAAGTCTTCACATTGCTTCGCAGAATCGCTTTTGTGCAGAAAACAGTAACACTTGTTCAGAACGAAAGAAAGCACAGAGCCCCAGATTTTATGTTGTCCTGGAGAGCTTGCAGAGCACTGGGGAAAGGCAGGCAGAGAATTCCCTGCTAGCACCTTCTCTGTGCCTGGGAAACAGAAGTGTTCCCATTGCTTCGCAGAATCGCTTTTGTGCAGAAAACAGTAACACTTGTTCAGAACGAAAGAAAGCACAGAGCCCCAGATTTTATGTTGTCCTGGAGAGCTAGCAGAGCACTGAGGAAAAGCAGGCAGAGAATTCCCTGCTAGCACGTTCTCTGTTCCTGGGAAGCAGAAGTGTTCCCATTGCTTCGCAGAATCGCTTTTGTGCAGAAAACAGTAACACTTGTTCAGAACGAAAGAAAGCACAGAGCCCCAGATTTTATGTTGTCCTGGAGAGCTTGCAGAGCACTGGGGAAAGGCAGGCAGAGAATTCCCTGCTAGCACCTTCTCTGTGCCTGGGAAGCAGAAGTGTTCACATTGCTTCGCAGAATCGCTTTTGTGCAGAAAACAGTAACACTTGTTCAGAACGAAAGAAAGCACAGAGCCCCAGATTTTATGTTGTCCTGGAGAGCTTGCAGAGCACTGGGGAAAAGCAGGCAGAGAATTCCCTGCTACCACCTTCTCTGTGCCTGGGAAGCAGAAGTGTTCACATTGCTTCGCAGAATCGCTTTTGTGCAGAAAACAGTAACACTTGTTCAGAACGAAAGAAAGCACAGAGCCCCAGATTTTATGTTGTCCTGGAGAGCTTGCAGAGCACTGGGGAAAAGCAGGCAGAGAATTCCCTGCTAGCACCTTCTCTGTGCCTGGGAAACAGAAGTGTTCCCATTGCTTCGCAGAATCGCTTTTGTGCAGAAAACAGTAACACTTGTTCAGAACGAAAGAAAGCACAGAGCCCCAGATTTTATGTTGTCCTGGAGAGCTTGCAGAGCACTGGGGAAAGGCAGGCAGAGAATTCCCTGCTAGCACCTTCTCTGTGCCTGGGAAGCAGAAGTGTTCACATTGCTTCGCAGAATCGCTTTTGTGCAGAAAACAGTAACACTTGTTCAGAACGAAAGAAAGCACAGAGCCCCAGATTTTATGTTGTCCTGGAGAGCTTGCAGAGCACTGGGGAAAGGCAGGCAGAGAATTCCCTGCTAGCACCTTCTCTGTGCCTGGGAAGCAGAAGTGTTCACATTGCTTCGCAGAATCGCTTTTGTGCAGAAAACAGTAACACTTGTTCAGAACGAAAGAAAGCACAGAGCCCCAGATTTTATGTTGTCCTGGAGAGCTTGCAGAGCACTGGGGAAAGGCACGCAGAGAATTCCCTGCTAGCACCTTCTCTGTGCCTGTTCCCATTGCTTCGCAGAACGCTTTTGTGCAGAAAACAGTAACACTTGTTCAGAAGGAAAGAAAGCACAGAGCCCCAGATTTTATGTTGTCCTGGAGAGCTTGCAGAGCACTGGGGAAAGGCAGGCAGAGAATTCCCTGCTAGCACCTTCTCTGTGCCTGGGAAGCAGAAGTGTTCCCATTGCTTCGCAGAATCGCTTTTGTGCAGAAAACAGTAACACTTGTTCAGAACGAAAGAAAGCACAGAGCCCCAGATTTTATGTTGTCCTGGAGAGCTTGCAGAGCACTGGGGAAAGGCAGGCAGAGAATTCCCTGCTAGGACCTTCTCTGTGCCTGGGAAGCAGAAGTCTTCACATTGCTTCGCAGAATCGCTTTTGTGCAGAAAACAGTAACACTTGTTCAGAACGAAAGAAAGCACAGAGCCCCAGATTTTATGTTGTCCTGGAGAGCTTGCAGAGTACTGGGGAAAGGCAGGCAGAGAATTCCCTGCTAGCACCTTCTCTGTGCCTGGGAAACAGAAGTGTTCCCATTGCTTCGCAGAATCGCTTTTGTGCAGAAAACAGTAACACTTGTTCAGAACGAAAGAAAGCACAGAGCCCCAGATTTTATGTTGTCCTGGAGAGCTAGCAGAGCACTGAGGAAAAGCAGGCAGAGAATTCCCTGCTAGCACGTTCTCTGTTCCTGGGAAGCAGAAGTGTTCCCATTGCTTCGCAGAATCGCTTTTGTGCAGAAAACAGTAACACTTGTTCAGAACGAAAGAAAGCACAGAGCCCCAGATTTTATGTTGTCCTGGAGAGCTTGCAGAGCACTGGGGAAAGGCAGGCAGAGAATTCCCTGCTAGCACCTTCTCTGTGCCTGGGAAGCAGAAGTGTTCACATTGCTTCGCAGAATCGCTTTTGTGCAGAAAACAGTAACACTTGTTCAGAACGAAAGAAAGCACAGAGCCCCAGATTTTATGTTGTCCTGGAGAGCTTGCAGAGCACTGGGGAAAGGCAGGCAGAGAATTCCCTGCTAGCACCTTCTCTGTGCCTGGGAAGCAGAAGTGTTCACATTGCTTCGCAGAATCGCTTTTGTGCAGAAAACAGTAACACTTGTTCAGAACGAAAGAAAGCACAGAGCCCCAGATTTTATGTTGTCCTGGAGAGCTTGCAGAGCACTGGGGAAAAGCAGGCAGAGAATTCCCTGCTAGGACCTTCTCTGTGCCTGGGAAGCAGAAGTGTTCCCATTGCTTCGCAGAATCGCTTTTGTGCAGAAAACAGTAACACTTGTTCAGAACGAAAGAAAGCACAGAGCCCCAGATTATATGTTGTCCTGGAGAGCTTGCAGAGTACTGGGGAAAGGCAGGCAGAGAATTCCCTGCTAGCACCTTCTCTGTGCCTGGGAAACAGAAGTGTTCACATTGCTTCGCAGAATCGCTTTTGTGCAGAAAACCGTAACACTTGTTCAGAACGAAAGAAAGCACAGAGCCCCAGATTTTATGTTGTCCTGGAGAGCTTGCAGAGTACTGGGGAAAGGCAGGCAGAGAATTCCCTGCTAGCACCTTCTCTGTGCCTGGGAAACAGAAGTGTTCCCATTGCTTCGCAGAATCGCTTTTGTGCAGAAAACAGTAACACTTGTTCAGAACGAAAGAAAGCACAGAGCCCCAGATTTTATGTTGTCCTGGAGAGCTAGCAGAGCACTGAGGAAAAGCAGGCAGAGAATTCCCTGCTAGCACGTTCTCTGTTCCTGGGAAGCAGAAGTGTTCCCATTGCTTCGCAGAATCGCTTTTGTGCAGAAAACAGTAACACTTGTTCAGAACGAAAGAAAGCACAGAGCCCCAGATTTTATGTTGTCCTGGAGAGCTTGCAGAGCACTGGGGAAAAGCAGGCAGAGAATTCCCTGCTACCACCTTCTCTGTGCCTGGGAAGCAGAAGTGTTCACATTGCTTCGCAGAATCGCTTTTGTGCAGAAAACAGTAACACTTGTTCAGAACGAAAGAAAGCACAGAGCCCCAGATTTTATGTTGTCCTGGAGAGCTTGCAGAGCACTGGGGAAAAGCAGGCAGAGAATTCCCTGCTAGCACCTTCTCTGTGCCTGGGAAACAGAAGTGTTCCCATTGCTTCGCAGAATCGCTTTTGTGCAGAAAACAGTAACACTTGTTCAGAACGAAAGAAAGCACAGAGCCCCAGATTTTATGTTGTCCTGGAGAGCTTGCAGAGCACTGGGGAAAGGCAGGCAGAGAATTCCCTGCTAGCACCTTCTCTGTGCCTGGGAAGCAGAAGTGTTCACATTGCTTCGCAGAATCGCTTTTGTGCAGAAAACAGTAACACTTGTTCAGAACGAAAGAAAGCACAGAGCCCCAGATTTTATGTTGTCCTGGAGAGCTTGCAGAGCACTGGGGAAAGGCAGGCAGAGAATTCCCTGCTAGCACCTTCTCTGTGCCTGGGAAGCAGAAGTGTTCACATTGCTTCGCAGAATCGCTTTTGTGCAGAAAACAGTAACACTTGTTCAGAACGAAAGAAAGCACAGAGCCCCAGATTTTATGTTGTCCTGGAGAGCTTGCAGAGCACTGGGGAAAGGCACGCAGAGAATTCCCTGCTAGCACCTTCTCTGTGCCTGTTCCCATTGCTTCGCAGAACGCTTTTGTGCAGAAAACAGTAACACTTGTTCAGAAGGAAAGAAAGCACAGAGCCCCAGATTTTATGTTGTCCTGGAGAGCTTGCAGAGCACTGGGGAAAGGCAGGCAGAGAATTCCCTGCTAGCACCTTCTCTGTGCCTGTTCCCATTGCTTCGCAGAACGCTTTTGTGCAGAAAACAGTAACACTTGTTCAGAAGGAAAGAAAGCACAGAGCCCCAGATTTTATGTTGTCCTGGAGAGCTTGCAGAGCACTGGGGAAAGGCAGGCAGAGAATTCCCTGCTAGCACCTTCTCTGTGCCTGGGAAGCAGAAGTGTTCCCATTGCTTCGCAGAATCGCTTTTGTGCAGAAAACAGTAACACTTGTTCAGAACGAAAGAAAGCACAGAGCCCCAGATTTTATGTTGTCCTGGAGAGCTTGCAGAGCACTGGGGAAAGGCAGGCAGAGAATTCCCTGCTAGGACCTTCTCTGTGCCTGGGAAGCAGAAGTCTTCACATTGCTTCGCAGAATCGCTTTTGTGCAGAAAACAGTAACACTTGTTCAGAACGAAAGAAAGCACAGAGCCCCAGATTTTATGTTGTCCTGGAGAGCTTGCAGAGTACTGGGGAAAGGCAGGCAGAGAATTCCCTGCTAGCACCTTCTCTGTGCCTGGGAAACAGAAGTGTTCCCATTGCTTCGCAGAATCGCTTTTGTGCAGAAAACAGTAACACTTGTTCAGAACGAAAGAAAGCACAGAGCCCCAGATTTTATGTTGTCCTGGAGAGCTAGCAGAGCACTGAGGAAAAGCAGGCAGAGAATTCCCTGCTAGCACGTTCTCTGTTCCTGGGAAGCAGAAGTGTTCCCATTGCTTCGCAGAATCGCTTTTGTGCAGAAAACAGTAACACTTGTTCAGAACGAAAGAAAGCACAGAGCCCCAGATTTTATGTTGTCCTGGAGAGCTTGCAGAGCACTGGGGAAAGGCAGGCAGAGAATTCCCTGCTAGCACCTTCTCTGTGCCTGGGAAGCAGAAGTGTTCACATTGCTTCGCAGAATCGCTTTTGTGCAGAAAACAGTAACACTTGTTCAGAACGAAAGAAAGCACAGAGCCCCAGATTTTATGTTGTCCTGGAGAGCTTGCAGAGCACTGGGGAAAAGCAGGCAGAGAATTCCCTGCTACCACCTTCTCTGTGCCTGGGAAGCAGAAGTGTTCACATTGCTTCGCAGAATCGCTTTTGTGCAGAAAACAGTAACACTTGTTCAGAACGAAAGAAAGCACAGAGCCCCAGATTTTATGTTGTCCTGGAGAGCTTGCAGAGCACTGGGGAAAAGCAGGCAGAGAATTCCCTGCTAGCACCTTCTCTGTGCCTGGGAAACAGAAGTGTTCCCATTGCTTCGCAGAATCGCTTTTGTGCAGAAAACAGTAACACTTGTTCAGAACGAAAGAAAGCACAGAGCCCCAGATTTTATGTTGTCCTGGAGAGCTTGCAGAGCACTGGGGAAAGGCAGGCAGAGAATTCCCTGCTAGCACCTTCTCTGTGCCTGGGAAGCAGAAGTGTTCACATTGCTTCGCAGAATCGCTTTTGTGCAGAAAACAGTAACACTTGTTCAGAACGAAAGAAAGCACAGAGCCCCAGATTTTATGTTGTCCTGGAGAGCTTGCAGAGCACTGGGGAAAGGCAGGCAGAGAATTCCCTGCTAGCACCTTCTCTGTGCCTGGGAAGCAGAAGTGTTCACATTGCTTCGCAGAATCGCTTTTGTGCAGAAAACAGTAACACTTGTTCAGAACGAAAGAAAGCACAGAGCCCCAGATTTTATGTTGTCCTGGAGAGCTTGCAGAGCACTGGGGAAAGGCACGCAGAGAATTCCCTGCTAGCACCTTCTCTGTGCCTGTTCCCATTGCTTCGCAGAACGCTTTTGTGCAGAAAACAGTAACACTTGTTCAGAAGGAAAGAAAGCACAGAGCCCCAGATTTTATGTTGTCCTGGAGAGCTTGCAGAGCACTGGGGAAAGGCAGGCAGAGAATTCCCTGCTAGCACCTTCTCTGTGCCTGGGAAGCAGAAGTGTTCCCATTGCTTCGCAGAATCGCTTTTGTGCAGAAAACAGTAACACTTGTTCAGAACGAAAGAAAGCACAGAGCCCCAGATTTTATGTTGTCCTGGAGAGCTTGCAGAGCACTGGGGAAAGGCAGGCAGAGAATTCCCTGCTAGGACCTTCTCTGTGCCTGGGAAGCAGAAGTCTTCACATTGCTTCGCAGAATCGCTTTTGTGCAGAAAACAGTAACACTTGTTCAGAACGAAAGAAAGCACAGAGCCCCAGATTTTATGTTGTCCTGGAGAGCTTGCAGAGTACTGGGGAAAGGCAGGCAGAGAATTCCCTGCTAGCACCTTCTCTGTGCCTGGGAAACAGAAGTGTTCCCATTGCTTCGCAGAATCGCTTTTGTGCAGAAAACAGTAACACTTGTTCAGAACGAAAGAAAGCACAGAGCCCCAGATTTTATGTTGTCCTGGAGAGCTAGCAGAGCACTGAGGAAAAGCAGGCAGAGAATTCCCTGCTAGCACGTTCTCTGTTCCTGGGAAGCAGAAGTGTTCCCATTGCTTCGCAGAATCGCTTTTGTGCAGAAAACAGTAACACTTGTTCAGAACGAAAGAAAGCACAGAGCCCCAGATTTTATGTTGTCCTGGAGAGCTTGCAGAGCACTGGGGAAAGGCAGGCAGAGAATTCCCTGCTAGCACCTTCTCTGTGCCTGGGAAGCAGAAGTGTTCACATTGCTTCGCAGAATCGCTTTTGTGCAGAAAACAGTAACACTTGTTCAGAACGAAAGAAAGCACAGAGCCCCAGATTTTATGTTGTCCTGGAGAGCTTGCAGAGCACTGGGGAAAGGCAGGCAGAGAATTCCCTGCTAGCACCTTCTCTGTGCCTGGGAAGCAGAAGTCTTCACATTGCTTCGCAGAATCGCTTTTGTGCAGAAAACAGTAACACTTGTTCAGAACGAAAGAAAGCACAGAGCCCCAGATTTTATGTTGTCCTGGAGAGCTTGCAGAGCACTGGGGAAAAGCAGGCAGAGAATTCCCTGCTAGGACCTTCTCTGTGCCTGGGAAGCAGAAGTGTTCACATTGCTTCGCAGAATCGCTTTTGTGCAGAAAACAGTAACACTTGTTCAGACCGAAAGAAAGCACAGAGCCCCAGATTATATGTTGTCCTGGAGAGCTTGCAGAGTACTGGGGAAAGGCAGGCAGAGAATTCCCTGCTAGCACCTTCTCTGTGCCTGGGAAACAGAAGTGTTCACATTGCTTCGCAGAATCGCTTTTGTGCAGAAAACCGTAACACTTGTTCAGAACGAAAGAAAGCACAGAGCCCCAGATTTTATGTTGTCCTGGAGAGCTTGCAGAGTACTGGGGAAAGGCAGGCAGAGAATTCCCTGCTAGCACCTTCTCTGTGCCTGGGAAACAGAAGTGTTCCCATTGCTTCGCAGAATCGCTTTTGTGCAGAAAACAGTAACACTTGTTCAGAACGAAAGAAAGCACAGAGCCCCAGATTTTATGTTGTCCTGGAGAGCTAGCAGAGCACTGAGGAAAAGCAGGCAGAGAATTCCCTGCTAGCACGTTCTCTGTTCCTGGGAAGCAGAAGTGTTCCCATTGCTTCGCAGAATCGCTTTTGTGCAGAAAACAGTAACACTTGTTCAGAACGAAAGAAAGCACAGAGCCCCAGATTTTATGTTGTCCTGGAGAGCTTGCAGAGCACTGGGGAAAAGCAGGCAGAGAATTCCCTGCTACCACCTTCTCTGTGCCTGGGAAGCAGAAGTGTTCACATTGCTTCGCAGAATCGCTTTTGTGCAGAAAACAGTAACACTTGTTCAGAACGAAAGAAAGCACAGAGCCCCAGATTTTATGTTGTCCTGGAGAGCTTGCAGAGCACTGGGGAAAAGCAGGCAGAGAATTCCCTGCTAGCACCTTCTCTGTGCCTGGGAAACAGAAGTGTTCCCATTGCTTCGCAGAATCGCTTTTGTGCAGAAAACAGTAACACTTGTTCAGAACGAAAGAAAGCACAGAGCCCCAGATTTTATGTTGTCCTGGAGAGCTTGCAGAGCACTGGGGAAAGGCAGGCAGAGAATTCCCTGCTAGCACCTTCTCTGTGCCTGGGAAGCAGAAGTGTTCACATTGCTTCGCAGAATCGCTTTTGTGCAGAAAACAGTAACACTTGTTCAGAACGAAAGAAAGCACAGAGCCCCAGATTTTATGTTGTCCTGGAGAGCTTGCAGAGCACTGGGGAAAGGCAGGCAGAGAATTCCCTGCTAGCACCTTCTCTGTGCCTGGGAAGCAGAAGTGTTCACATTGCTTCGCAGAATCGCTTTTGTGCAGAAAACAGTAACACTTGTTCAGAACGAAAGAAAGCACAGAGCCCCAGATTTTATGTTGTCCTGGAGAGCTTGCAGAGCACTGGGGAAAGGCACGCAGAGAATTCCCTGCTAGCACCTTCTCTGTGCCTGTTCCCATTGCTTCGCAGAACGCTTTTGTGCAGAAAACAGTAACACTTGTTCAGAAGGAAAGAAAGCACAGAGCCCCAGATTTTATGTTGTCCTGGAGAGCTTGCAGAGCACTGGGGAAAGGCAGGCAGAGAATTCCCTGCTAGCACCTTCTCTGTGCCTGGGAAGCAGAAGTGTTCCCATTGCTTCGCAGAATCGCTTTTGTGCAGAAAACAGTAACACTTGTTCAGAACGAAAGAAAGCACAGAGCCCCAGATTTTATGTTGTCCTGGAGAGCTTGCAGAGCACTGGGGAAAGGCAGGCAGAGAATTCCCTGCTAGCACCTTCTCTGTGCCTGGGAAACAGAAGTGTTCCCATTGCTTCGCAGAATCGCTTTTGTGCAGAAAACAGTAACACTTGTTCAGAACGAAAGAAAGCACAGAGCCCCAGATTTTATGTTGTCCTGGAGAGCTTGCAGAGCACTGAGGAAAAGCAGGCAGAGAATTCCCTGCTAGCACGTTGTCTGTTCCTGGGAAGCAGAAGTGTTCCCATTGCTTCGCAGAATCGCTTTTGTGCAGAAAACAGTAACACTTGTTCAGAACGAAAGAAAGCACAGAGCCCCAGATTTTATGTTGTCCTGGAGAGCTTGCAGAGCACTGGGGAAAGGCAGGCAGAGAATTCCCTGCTAGCACCTTCTCTGTGCCTGGGAAGCAGAAGTGTTCACATTGCTTCGCAGAATCGCTTTTGTGCAGAAAACAGTAACACTTGTTCAGAACGAAAGAAAGCACAGAGCCCCAGATTTTATGTTGTCCTGGAGAGCTTGCAGAGCACTGGGGAAAGGCAGGCAGAGAATTCCCTGCTAGCACCTTCTCTGTGCCTGGGAAGCAGAAGTGTTCCCATTGCTTCGCAGAATCGCTTTTGTGCAGAAAACAGTAACACTTGTTCAGAACGAAAGAAAGCACAGAGCCCCAGATTTTATGTTGTCCTGGAGAGCTTGCAGAGCACTGGGGAAAGGCAGGCAGAGAATTCCCTGCTAGGACCTTCTCTGTGCCTGGGAAGCAGAAGTGTTCACATTGCTTCGCAGAATCGCTTTTGTGCAGAAAACAGTAACACTTGTTCAGAACGAAAGAAAGCACAGAGCCCCAGATTATATGTTGTCCTGGAGAGCTTGCAGAGTACTGGGGAAAGGCAGGCAGAGAATTCCCTGCTAGCACCTTCTCTGTGCCTGGGAAACAGAAGTGTTCACATTGCTTCGCAGAATCGCTTTTGTGCAGAAAACCGTAACACTTGTTCAGAACGAAAGAAAGCACAGAGCCCCAGATTTTATGTTGTCCTGGAGAGCTTGCAGAGCACTGGGGAAAGGCAGGCAGAGAATTCCCTGCTAGCACGTTCTCTGTTCCTGGGAAGCAGAAGTGTTCACATTGCTTCGCAGAATCGCTTTTGTGCAGAAAACAGTAACACTTGTTCAGAACGAAAGAAAGCACAGAGCCCCAGATTTTATGTTGTCCTGGAGAGCTTGCAGAGCACTGGGGAAAGGCACGCAGAGAATTCCCTGCTAGCACCTTCTCTGTGCCTGTTCCCATTGCTTCGCAGAACGCTTTTGTGCAGAAAACAGTAACACTTGTTCAGAACGAAAGAAAGCACAGAGCCCCAGATTTTATGTTGTCCTGGAGAGCTTGCAGAGCACTGGGGAAAGGCAGGCAGAGAATTCCCTGCTAGCACCTTCTCTGTGCCTGGGAAGCAGAAGTGTTCCCATTGCTTCGCAGAATCGCTTTTGTGCAGAAAACAGTAACACTTGTTCAGAACGAAAGAAAGCACAGAGCCCCAGATTTTATGTTGTCCTGGAGAGCTTGCAGAGCACTGGGGAAAGGCAGGCAGAGAATTCCCTGCTAGGACCTTCTCTGTGCCTGGGAAGCAGAAGTGTTCACATTGCTTGGCAGAATCGCTTTTGTGCAGAAAACAGTAACACTTGTTCAGAACGAAAGAAAGCACAGAGCCCCAGATTTGCTGTTGTCCTGGAGAGCTTGCAGACCACTGGGGAAAGGCAGGCAGAGAATTCCCTGCTAGCACCTTCTCTGTGCCTGGGAAGCAGAAGTGTTCACATTGCTTCGCAGAATCGCTTTTGTGCAGAAAACAGTAACACTTGTTCAGAACGAAAGAAAGCACAGAGCCCCAGATTTTATGTTGTCCTGGAGAGCTTGCAGAGCACTGGGGAAAGGCACGCAGAGAATTCCCTGCTAGCACCTTCTCTGTGCCTGTTCCCATTGCTTCGCAGAACGCTTTTGTGCAGAAAACAGTAACACTTGTTCAGAAGGAAAGAAAGCACAGAGCCCCAGATTTTATGTTGTCCTGGAGAGCTTGCAGAGCACTGGGGAAAGGCAGGCAGAGAATTCCCTGCTAGCACCTTCTCTGTGCCTGTTCCCATTGCTTCGCAGAACGCTTTTGTGCAGAAAACAGTAACACTTGTTCAGAAGGAAAGAAAGCACAGAGCCCCAGATTTTATGTTGTCCTGGAGAGCTTGCAGAGCACTGGGGAAAGGCAGGCAGAGAATTCCCTGCTAGCACCTTCTCTGTGCCTGGGAAGCAGAAGTGTTCCCATTGCTTCGCAGAATCGCTTTTGTGCAGAAAACAGTAACACTTGTTCAGAACGAAAGAAAGCACAGAGCCCCAGATTTTATGTTGTCCTGGAGAGCTTGCAGAGCACTGGGGAAAGGCAGGCAGAGAATTCCCTGCTAGGACCTTCTCTGTGCCTGGGAAGCAGAAGTCTTCACATTGCTTCGCAGAATCGCTTTTGTGCAGAAAACAGTAACACTTGTTCAGAACGAAAGAAAGCACAGAGCCCCAGATTTTATGTTGTCCTGGAGAGCTTGCAGAGTACTGGGGAAAGGCAGGCAGAGAATTCCCTGCTAGCACCTTCTCTGTGCCTGGGAAACAGAAGTGTTCCCATTGCTTCGCAGAATCGCTTTTGTGCAGAAAACAGTAACACTTGTTCAGAACGAAAGAAAGCACAGAGCCCCAGATTTTATGTTGTCCTGGAGAGCTAGCAGAGCACTGAGGAAAAGCAGGCAGAGAATTCCCTGCTAGCACGTTCTCTGTTCCTGGGAAGCAGAAGTGTTCCCATTGCTTCGCAGAATCGCTTTTGTGCAGAAAACAGTAACACTTGTTCAGAACGAAAGAAAGCACAGAGCCCCAGATTTTATGTTGTCCTGGAGAGCTTGCAGAGCACTGGGGAAAGGCAGGCAGAGAATTCCCTGCTAGCACCTTCTCTGTGCCTGGGAAGCAGAAGTGTTCACATTGCTTCGCAGAATCGCTTTTGTGCAGAAAACAGTAACACTTGTTCAGAACGAAAGAAAGCACAGAGCCCCAGATTTTATGTTGTCCTGGAGAGCTTGCAGAGCACTGGGGAAAAGCAGGCAGAGAATTCCCTGCTACCACCTTCTCTGTGCCTGGGAAGCAGAAGTGTTCACATTGCTTCGCAGAATCGCTTTTGTGCAGAAAACAGTAACACTTGTTCAGAACGAAAGAAAGCACAGAGCCCCAGATTTTATGTTGTCCTGGAGAGCTTGCAGAGCACTGGGGAAAAGCAGGCAGAGAATTCCCTGCTAGCACCTTCTCTGTGCCTGGGAAACAGAAGTGTTCCCATTGCTTCGCAGAATCGCTTTTGTGCAGAAAACAGTAACACTTGTTCAGAACGAAAGAAAGCACAGAGCCCCAGATTTTATGTTGTCCTGGAGAGCTTGCAGAGCACTGGGGAAAGGCAGGCAGAGAATTCCCTGCTAGCACCTTCTCTGTGCCTGGGAAGCAGAAGTGTTCACATTGCTTCGCAGAATCGCTTTTGTGCAGAAAACAGTAACACTTGTTCAGAACGAAAGAAAGCACAGAGCCCCAGATTTTATGTTGTCCTGGAGAGCTTGCAGAGCACTGGGGAAAGGCAGGCAGAGAATTCCCTGCTAGCACCTTCTCTGTGCCTGGGAAGCAGAAGTGTTCACATTGCTTCGCAGAATCGCTTTTGTGCAGAAAACAGTAACACTTGTTCAGAACGAAAGAAAGCACAGAGCCCCAGATTTTATGTTGTCCTGGAGAGCTTGCAGAGCACTGGGGAAAGGCACGCAGAGAATTCCCTGCTAGCACCTTCTCTGTGCCTGTTCCCATTGCTTCGCAGAACGCTTTTGTGCAGAAAACAGTAACACTTGTTCAGAACGAAAGAAAGCACAGAGCCCCAGATTTTATGTTGTCCTGGAGAGCTTGCAGAGCACTGGGGAAAGGCAGGCAGAGAATTCCCTGCTAGCACCTTCTCTGTGCCTGGGAAGCAGAAGTGTTCCCATTGCTTCGCAGAATCGCTTTTGTGCAGAAAACAGTAACACTTGTTCAGAACGAAAGAAAGCACAGAGCCCCAGATTTTATGTTGTCCTGGAGAGCTTGCAGAGCACTGGGGAAAGGCAGGCAGAGAATTCCCTGCTAGGACCTTCTCTGTGCCTGGGAAGCAGAAGTCTTCACATTGCTTCGCAGAATCGCTTTTGTGCAGAAAACAGTAACACTTGTTCAGAACGAAAGAAAGCACAGAGCCCCAGATTTTATGTTGTCCTGGAGAGCTTGCAGAGTACTGGGGAAAGGCAGGCAGAGAATTCCCTGCTAGCACCTTCTCTGTGCCTGGGAAACAGAAGTGTTCCCATTGCTTCGCAGAATCGCTTTTGTGCAGAAAACAGTAACACTTGTTCAGAACGAAAGAAAGCACAGAGCCCCAGATTTTATGTTGTCCTGGAGAGCTAGCAGAGCACTGAGGAAAAGCAGGCAGAGAATTCCCTGCTAGCACGTTCTCTGTTCCTGGGAAGCAGAAGTGTTCCCATTGCTTCGCAGAATCGCTTTTGTGCAGAAAACAGTAACACTTGTTCAGAACGAAAGAAAGCACAGAGCCCCAGATTTTATGTTGTCCTGGAGAGCTTGCAGAGCACTGGGGAAAGGCAGGCAGAGAATTCCCTGCTAGCACCTTCTCTGTGCCTGGGAAGCAGAAGTGTTCACATTGCTTCGCAGAATCGCTTTTGTGCAGAAAACAGTAACACTTGTTCAGAACGAAAGAAAGCACAGAGCCCCAGATTTTATGTTGTCCTGGAGAGCTTGCAGAGCACTGGGGAAAGGCAGGCAGAGAATTCCCTGCTAGCACCTTCTCTGTGCCTGGGAAGCAGAAGTCTTCACATTGCTTCGCAGAATCGCTTTTGTGCAGAAAACAGTAACACTTGTTCAGAACGAAAGAAAGCACAGAGCCCCAGATTTTATGTTGTCCTGGAGAGCTTGCAGAGCACTGGGGAAAAGCAGGCAGAGAATTCCCTGCTAGGACCTTCTCTGTGCCTGGGAAGCAGAAGTGTTCACATTGCTTCGCAGAATCGCTTTTGTGCAGAAAACAGTAACACTTGTTCAGACCGAAAGAAAGCACAGAGCCCCAGATTATATGTTGTCCTGGAGAGCTTGCAGAGTACTGGGGAAAGGCAGGCAGAGAATTCCCTGCTAGCACCTTCTCTGTGCCTGGGAAACAGAAGTGTTCACATTGCTTCGCAGAATCGCTTTTGTGCAGAAAACCGTAACACTTGTTCAGAACGAAAGAAAGCACAGAGCCCCAGATTTTATGTTGTCCTGGAGAGCTTGCAGAGTACTGGGGAAAGGCAGGCAGAGAATTCCCTGCTAGCACCTTCTCTGTGCCTGGGAAACAGAAGTGTTCCCATTGCTTCGCAGAATCGCTTTTGTGCAGAAAACAGTAACACTTGTTCAGAACGAAAGAAAGCACAGAGCCCCAGATTTTATGTTGTCCTGGAGAGCTAGCAGAGCACTGAGGAAAAGCAGGCAGAGAATTCCCTGCTAGCACGTTCTCTGTTCCTGGGAAGCAGAAGTGTTCCCATTGCTTCGCAGAATCGCTTTTGTGCAGAAAACAGTAACACTTGTTCAGAACGAAAGAAAGCACAGAGCCCCAGATTTTATGTTGTCCTGGAGAGCTTGCAGAGCACTGGGGAAAAGCAGGCAGAGAATTCCCTGCTACCACCTTCTCTGTGCCTGGGAAGCAGAAGTGTTCACATTGCTTCGCAGAATCGCTTTTGTGCAGAAAACAGTAACACTTGTTCAGAACGAAAGAAAGCACAGAGCCCCAGATTTTATGTTGTCCTGGAGAGCTTGCAGAGCACTGGGGAAAAGCAGGCAGAGAATTCCCTGCTAGCACCTTCTCTGTGCCTGGGAAACAGAAGTGTTCCCATTGCTTCGCAGAATCGCTTTTGTGCAGAAAACAGTAACACTTGTTCAGAACGAAAGAAAGCACAGAGCCCCAGATTTTATGTTGTCCTGGAGAGCTTGCAGAGCACTGGGGAAAGGCAGGCAGAGAATTCCCTGCTAGCACCTTCTCTGTGCCTGGGAAGCAGAAGTGTTCACATTGCTTCGCAGAATCGCTTTTGTGCAGAAAACAGTAACACTTGTTCAGAACGAAAGAAAGCACAGAGCCCCAGATTTTATGTTGTCCTGGAGAGCTTGCAGAGCACTGGGGAAAGGCAGGCAGAGAATTCCCTGCTAGCACCTTCTCTGTGCCTGGGAAGCAGAAGTGTTCACATTGCTTCGCAGAATCGCTTTTGTGCAGAAAACAGTAACACTTGTTCAGAACGAAAGAAAGCACAGAGCCCCAGATTTTATGTTGTCCTGGAGAGCTTGCAGAGCACTGGGGAAAGGCACGCAGAGAATTCCCTGCTAGCACCTTCTCTGTGCCTGTTCCCATTGCTTCGCAGAACGCTTTTGTGCAGAAAACAGTAACACTTGTTCAGAAGGAAAGAAAGCACAGAGCCCCAGATTTTATGTTGTCCTGGAGAGCTTGCAGAGCACTGGGGAAAGGCAGGCAGAGAATTCCCTGCTAGCACCTTCTCTGTGCCTGGGAAGCAGAAGTGTTCCCATTGCTTCGCAGAATCGCTTTTGTGCAGAAAACAGTAACACTTGTTCAGAACGAAAGAAAGCACAGAGCCCCAGATTTTATGTTGTCCTGGAGAGCTTGCAGAGCACTGGGGAAAGGCAGGCAGAGAATTCCCTGCTAGGACCTTCTCTGTGCCTGGGAAGCAGAAGTGTTCAGATTGCTTCGCAGAATCGCTTTTGTGCAGAAAACAGTAACACTTGTTCAGAACGAAAGAAAGCACAGAGCCCCAGATTTTATGTTGTCCTGGAGAGCTTGCAGAGTACTGGGGAAAGGCAGGCAGAGAATTCCCTGCTAGCACCTTCTCTGTGCCTGGGAAACAGAAGTGTTCCCATTGCTTCGCAGAATCGCTTTTGTGCAGAAAACAGTAACACTTGTTCAGAACGAAAGAAAGCACAGAGCCCCAGATTTTATGTTGTCCTGGAGAGCTAGCAGAGCACTGAGGAAAAGCAGGCAGAGAATTCCCTGCTAGCACGTTGTCTGTTCCTGGGAAGCAGAAGTGTTCCCATTGCTTCGCAGAATCGCTTTTGTGCAGAAAACAGTAACACTTGTTCAGAACGAAAGAAAGCACAGAGCCCCAGATTTTATGTTGTCCTGGAGAGCTTGCAGAGCACTGGGGAAAGGCAGGCAGAGAATTCCCTGCTAGCACCTTCTCTGTGCCTGGGAAGCAGAAGTGTTCACATTGCTTCGCAGAATCGCTTTTGTGCAGAAAACAGTAACACTTGTTCAGAACGAAAGAAAGCACAGAGCCCCAGATTTTATGTTGTCCTGGAGAGCTTGCAGAGCACTGGGGAAAGGCAGGCAGAGAATTCCCTGCTAGCACCTTCTCTGTGCCTGGGAAGCAGAAGTCTTCACATTGCTTCGCAGAATCGCTTTTGTGCAGAAAACAGTAACACTTGTTCAGAACGAAAGAAAGCACAGAGCCCCAGATTTTATGTTGTCCTGGAGAGCTTGCAGAGCACTGGGGAAAGGCAGGCAGAGAATTCCCTGCTAGGACCTTCTCTGTGCCTGGGAAGCAGAAGTGTTCACATTGCTTCGCAGAATCGCTTTTGTGCAGAAAACAGTAACACTTGTTCAGAACGAAAGAAAGCACAGAGCCCCAGATTATATGTTGTCCTGGAGAGCTTGCAGAGTACTGGGGAAAGGCAGGCAGAGAATTCCCTGCTAGCACCTTCTCTGTGCCTGGGAAACAGAAGTGTTCACATTGCTTCGCAGAATCGCTTTTGTGCAGAAAACCGTAACACTTGTTCAGAACGAAAGAAAGCACAGAGCCCCAGATTTTATGTTGTCCTGGAGAGCTTGCAGAGCACTGGGGAAAGGCAGGCAGAGAATTCCCTGCTAGCACGTTCTCTGTTCCTGGGAAGCAGAAGTGTTCACATTGCTTCGCAGAATCGCTTTTGTGCAGAAAACAGTAACACTTGTTCAGAACGAAAGAAAGCACAGAGCCCCAGATTTTATGTTGTCCTGGAGAGCTTGCAGAGCACTGGGGAAAGGCACGCAGAGAATTCCCTGCTAGCACCTTCTCTGTGCCTGTTCCCATTGCTTCGCAGAACGCTTTTGTGCAGAAAACAGTAACACTTGTTCAGAACGAAAGAAAGCACAGAGCCCCAGATTTTATGTTGTCCTGGAGAGCTTGCAGAGCACTGGGGAAAGGCAGGCAGAGAATTCCCTGCTAGCACCTTCTCTGTGCCTGGGAAGCAGAAGTGTTCCCATTGCTTCGCAGAATCGCTTTTGTGCAGAAAACAGTAACACTTGTTCAGAACGAAAGAAAGCACAGAGCCCCAGATTTTATGTTGTCCTGGAGAGCTTGCAGAGCACTGGGGAAAGGCAGGCAGAGAATTCCCTGCTAGGACCTTCTCTGTGCCTGGGAAGCAGAAGTGTTCACATTGCTTGGCAGAATCGCTTTTGTGCAGAAAACAGTAACACTTGTTCAGAACGAAAGAAAGCACAGAGCCCCAGATTTTATGTTGTCCTGGAGAGCTTGCAGAGTACTGGGGAAAGGCAGGCAGAGAATTCCCTGCTAGCACCTTCTCTGTGCCTGGGAAACAGAAGTGTTCCCATTGCTTCGCAGAATCGCTTTTGTGCAGAAAACAGTAACACTTGTTCAGAACGAAAGAAAGCACAGAGCCCCAGATTTTATGTTGTCCTGGAGAGCTAGCAGAGCACTGAGGAAAAGCAGGCAGAGAATTCCCTGCTAGCACGTTCTCTGTTCCTGGGAAGCAGAAGTGTTCCCATTGCTTCGCAGAATCGCTTTTGTGCAGAAAACAGTAACACTTGTTCAGAACGAAAGAAAGCACAGAGCCCCAGATTTTATGTTGTCCTGGAGAGCTTGCAGAGTACTGGGGAAAGGCAGGCAGAGAATTCCCTGCTAGCACCTTCTCTGTGCCTGGGAAGCAGAAGTGTTCCCATTGCTTCGCAGAATCGCTTTTGTGCAGAAAACAGTAACACTTGTTCAGAACGAAAGAAAGCACAGAGCCCCAGATTTTATGTTGTCCTGGAGAGCTTGCAGAGTACTGGGGAAAGGCAGGCAGAGAATTCCCTGCTAGCACCTTCTCTGTGCCTGGGAAACAGAAGTGTTCCCATTGCTTCGCAGAATCGCTTTTGTGCAGAAAACAGTAACACTTGTTCAGAACGAAAGAAAGCACAGAGCCCCAGATTTTATGTTGTCCTGGAGAGCTTGCAGAGCACTGGGGAAAAGCAGGCAGAGAATTCCCTGCTAGCACCTTCTCTGTGCCTGGGAAACAGAAGTGTTCACATTGCTTCGCAGAATCGCTTTTGTGCAGAAAACAGTAACACTTGTTCAGAACGAAAGAAAGCACAGAGCCCCAGATTTGCTGTTGTCCTGGAGAGCTTGCAGAGCACTGGGGAAAGGCAGGCAGAGAATTCCCTGCTAGCACCTTCTCTGTGCCTGGGAAGCAGAAGTCTTCACATTGCTTCGCAGAATCGCTTTTGTGCAGAAAACAGTAACACTTGTTCAGAACGAAAGAAAGCACAGAGCCCCAGATTTTATGTTGTCCTGGAGAGCTTGCAGAGCACTGGGGAAAGGCAGGCAGAGAATTCCCTGCTAGCACGTTCTCTGTGCCTGGGAAGCAGAAGTGTTCAGATTGCTTCGCAGAATCGCTTTTGTGCAGAAAACAGTAACACTTGTTCAGAACGAAAGAAAGCACAGAGCCCCAGATTTTATGTTGTCCTGGAGAGCTTGCAGAGCACTGGGGAAAATCAGGCAGAGAATTCCCTGCTAGCACCTTCTCTGTGCCTGGGAAGCAGAAGTGTTCACATTGCTTCGCAGAATCGCTTTTGTGCAGAAAACAGTAACACTTGTTCAGAACGAAAGAAAGCACAGAGCCCCAGATTTTATCTTGTCCTGGAGAGCTTGCAGAGCACTGGGGAAAAGCAGGCAGAGAATTCCCTGCTAGCACCTTCTCTGTGCCTGGGAAGCAGAAGTGTTGCCATTGCTTCGCAGAATCGCTTTTGTGCAGAAAACAGTAACACTTGTTCAGAACGAAAGAAAGCACAGAGCCCCAGATTTTATGTTGTCCTGGAGAGCTTGCAGAGCACTGGGGAAAGGCAGGCAGAGAATTCCCTGCTAGCACGTTCTCTGTGCCTGGGAAGCAGAAGTGTTCACATTGCTTCGCAGAATCGCTTTTGTGCAGAAAACAGTAACACTTGTTCAGAACGAAAGAAAGCACAGAGCCCCAGATTTTATGTTGTCCTGGAGAGCTTGCAGAGCACTGGGGAAAGGCACGCAGAGAATTCCCTGCTAGCACCTTCTCTGTGCCTGTTCCCATTGCTTCGCAGAACGCTTTTGTGCAGAAAACAGTAACACTTGTTCAGAAGGAAAGAAAGCACAGAGCCCCAGATTTTATGTTGTCCTGGAGAGCTTGCAGAGCACTGGGGAAAGGCAGGCAGAGAATTCCCTGCTAGCACCTTCTCTGTGCCTGGGAAGCAGAAGTCTTCACATTGCTTCGCAGAATCGCTTTTGTGCAGAAAACAGTAACACTTGTTCAGAACGAAAGAAAGCACAGAGCCCCAGATTTTATGTTGTCCTGGAGAGCTTGCAGAGCACTGGGGAAAGGCAGGCAGAGAATTCCCTGCTAGGACCTTCTCTGTGCCTGGGAAGCAGAAGTCTTCACATTGCTTCGCAGAATCGCTTTTGTGCAGAAAACAGTAACACTTGTTCAGAACGAAAGAAAGCACAGAGCCCCAGATTTTATGTTGTCCTGGAGAGCTTGCAGAGTACTGGGGAAAGGCAGGCAGAGAATTCCCTGCTAGCACCTTCTCTGTGCCTGGGAAACAGAAGTGTTCCCATTGCTTCGCAGAATCGCTTTTGTGCAGAAAACAGTAACACTTGTTCAGAACGAAAGAAAGCACAGAGCCCCAGATTTTATGTTGTCCTGGAGAGCTAGCAGAGCACTGAGGAAAAGCAGGCAGAGAATTCCCTGCTAGCACGTTCTCTGTTCCTGGGAAGCAGAAGTGTTCCCATTGCTTCGCAGAATCGCTTTTGTGCAGAAAACAGTAACACTTGTTCAGAACGAAAGAAAGCACAGAGCCCCAGATTTTATGTTGTCCTGGAGAGCTTGCAGAGCACTGGGGAAAGGCAGGCAGAGAATTCCCTGCTAGCACCTTCTCTGTGCCTGGGAAGCAGAAGTGTTCACATTGCTTCGCAGAATCGCTTTTGTGCAGAAAACAGTAACACTTGTTCAGAACGAAAGAAAGCACAGAGCCCCAGATTTTATGTTGTCCTGGAGAGCTTGCAGAGCACTGGGGAAAGGCACGCAGAGAATTCCCTGCTAGCACCTTCTCTGTGCCTGTTCCCATTGCTTCGCAGAACGCTTTTGTGCAGAAAACAGTAACACTTGTTCAGAACGAAAGAAAGCACAGAGCCCCAGATTTGCTGTTGTCCTGGAGAGCTTGCAGAGCACTGGGGAAAGGCAGGCAGAGAATTCCCTGCTAGCACCTTCTCTGTGCCTGGGAAGCAGAAGTGTTCCCATTGCTTCGCAGAATCGCTTTTGTGCAGAAAACAGTAACACTTGTTCAGAACGAAAGAAAGCACAGAGCCCCAGATTTTATGTTGTCCTGGAGAGCTTGCAGAGCACTGGGGAAAGGCAGGCAGAGAATTCCCTGCTAGCACGTTCTCTGTTCCTGGGAAGCAGAAGTGTTCCCATTGCTTCGCAGAATCGCTTTTGTGCAGAAAACAGTAACACTTGTTCAGAACGAAAGAAAGCACAGAGCCCCAGATTTTATGTTGTCCTGGAGAGCTTGCAGAGCACTGGGGAAAGGCAGGCAGAGAATTCCCTGCTAGCACCTTCTCTGTGCCTGGGAAGCAGAAGTGTTCACATTGCTTCGCAGAATCGCTTTTGTGCAGAAAACAGTAACACTTGTTCAGAACGAAAGAAAGCACAGAGCCCCAGATTTTATGTTGTCCTGGAGAGCTTGCAGAGCACTGGGGAAAGGCACGCAGAGAATTCCCTGCTAGCACCTTCTCTGTGCCTGGGAAGCAGAAGTCTTCACATTGCTTCGCAGAATCGCTTTTGTGCAGAAAACAGTAACACTTGTTCAGAACGAAAGAAAGCACAGAGCCCCAGATTTTATGTTGTCCTGGAGAGCTTGCAGAGCACTGGGGAAAAGCAGGCAGAGAATTCCCTGCTAGGACCTTCTCTGTGCCTGGGAAGCAGAAGTGTTCACATTGCTTCGCAGAATCGCTTTTGTGCAGAAAACAGTAACACTTGTTCAGAACGAAAGAAAGCACAGAGCCCCAGATTATATGTTGTCCTGGAGAGCTTGCAGAGTACTGGGGAAAGGCAGGCAGAGAATTCCCTGCTAGCACCTTCTCTGTGCCTGGGAAACAGAAGTGTTCACATTGCTTCGCAGAATCGCTTTTGTGCAGAAAACCGTAACACTTGTTCAGAACGAAAGAAAGCACAGAGCCCCAGATTTTATGTTGTCCTGGAGAGCTTGCAGAGCACTGGGGAAAGGCAGGCAGAGAATTCCCTGCTAGCACGTTCTCTGTACCTGGGAAGCAGAAGTGTTCACATTGCTTCGCAGAATCGCTTTTGTGCAGAGAACAGTAACACTTGTTCAGAACGAAAGAAAGCACAGAGCCCCAGATTTTATGTTGTCCTGGAGAGCTTGCAGAGCACTGGGGAAAGGCACGCAGAGAATTCCCTGCTAGCACCTTCTCTGTGCCTGTTCCCATTGCTTCGCAGAACGCTTTTGTGCAGAAAACAGTAACACTTGTTCAGAAGGAAAGAAAGCACAGAGCCCCAGATTTTATGTTGTCCTGGAGAGCTTGCAGAGCACTGGGGAAAGGCAGGCAGAGAATTCCCTGCTAGCACCTTCTCTGTGCCTGGGAAGCAGAAGTGTTCCCATTGCTTCGCAGAATCGCTTTTGTGCAGAAAACAGTAACACTTGTTCAGAACGAAAGAAAGCACAGAGCCCCAGATTTTATGTTGTCCTGGAGAGCTTGCAGAGCACTGGGGAAAGGCAGGCAGAGAATTCCCTGCTAGGACCTTCTCTGTGCCTGGGAAGCAGAAGTCTTCACATTGCTTCGCAGAATCGCTTTTGTGCAGAAAACAGTAACACTTGTTCAGAACGAAAGAAAGCACAGAGCCCCAGATTTTATGTTGTCCTGGAGAGCTTGCAGAGCACTGGGGAAAGGCAGGCAGAGAATTCCCTGCTAGCACCTTCTCTGTGCCTGGGAAACAGAAGTGTTCCCATTGCTTCGCAGAATCGCTTTTGTGCAGAAAACAGTAACACTTGTTCAGAACGAAAGAAAGCACAGAGCCCCAGATTTTATGTTGTCCTGGAGAGCTAGCAGAGCACTGAGGAAAAGCAGGCAGAGAATTCCCTGCTAGCACGTTCTCTGTTCCTGGGAAGCAGAAGTGTTCCCATTGCTTCGCAGAATCGCTTTTGTGCAGAAAACAGTAACACTTGTTCAGAACGAAAGAAAGCACAGAGCCCCAGATTTTATGTTGTCCTGGAGAGCTTGCAGAGCACTGGGGAAAGGCAGGCAGAGAATTCCCTGCTAGCACCTTCTCTGTGCCTGGGAAGCAGAAGTGTTCACATTGCTTCGCAGAATCGCTTTTGTGCAGAAAACAGTAACACTTGTTCAGAACGAAAGAAAGCACAGAGCCCCAGATTTTATGTTGTCCTGGAGAGCTTGCAGAGCACTGGGGAAAAGCAGGCAGAGAATTCCCTGCTACCACCTTCTCTGTGCCTGGGAAGCAGAAGTGTTCACATTGCTTCGCAGAATCGCTTTTGTGCAGAAAACAGTAACACTTGTTCAGAACGAAAGAAAGCACAGAGCCCCAGATTTTATGTTGTCCTGGAGAGCTTGCAGAGCACTGGGGAAAAGCAGGCAGAGAATTCCCTGCTAGCACCTTCTCTGTGCCTGGGAAACAGAAGTGTTCCCATTGCTTCGCAGAATCGCTTTTGTGCAGAAAACAGTAACACTTGTTCAGAACGAAAGAAAGCACAGAGCCCCAGATTTTATGTTGTCCTGGAGAGCTTGCAGAGCACTGGGGAAAAGCAGGCAGAGAATTCCCTGCTAGCACCTTCTCTGTGCCTGGGAAACAGAAGTGTTCACATTGCTTCGCAGAATCGCTTTTGTGCAGAAAACAGTAACACTTGTTCAGAACGAAAGAAAGCACAGAGCCCCAGATTTGCTGTTGTCCTGGAGAGCTTGCAGAGCACTGGGGAAAGGCAGGCAGAGAATTCCCTGCTAGCACCTTCTCTGTGCCTGGGAAGCAGAAGTCTTCACATTGCTTCGCAGAATCGCTTTTGTGCAGAAAACAGTAACACTTGTTCAGAACGAAAGAAAGCACAGAGCCCCAGATTTTATGTTGTCCTGGAGAGCTTGCAGAGCACTGGGGAAAGGCAGGCAGAGAATTCCCTGCTAGCACCTTCTCTGTGCCTGGGAAGCAGAAGTGTTCAGATTGCTTCGCAGAATCGCTTTTGTGCAGAAAACAGTAACACTTGTTCAGAACGAAAGAAAGCACAGAGCCCCAGATTTTATGTTGTCCTGGAGAGCTTGCAGAGCACTGGGGAAAATCAGGCAGAGAATTCCCTGCTAGCACCTTCTCTGTGCCTGGGAAGCAGAAGTGTTCACATTGCTTCGCAGAATCGCTTTTGTGCAGAAAACAGTAACACTTGTTCAGAACGAAAGAAAGCACAGAGCCCCAGATTTTATGTTGTCCTGGAGAGCTTGCAGAGCACTGGGGAAAGGCACGCAGAGAATTCCCTGCTAGCACCTTCTCTGTGCCTGTTCCCATTGCTTCGCAGAACGCTTTTGTGCAGAAAACAGTAACACTTGTTCAGAAGGAAAGAAAGCACAGAGCCCCAGATTTTATGTTGTCCTGGAGAGCTTGCAGAGCACTGGGGAAAGGCAGGCAGAGAATTCCCTGCTAGCACCTTCTCTGTGCCTGGGAAGCAGAAGTGTTCCCATTGCTTCGCAGAATCGCTTTTGTGCAGAAAACAGTAACACTTGTTCAGAACGAAAGAAAGCACAGAGCCCCAGATTTTATGTTGTCCTGGAGAGCTTGCAGAGCACTGGGGAAAGGCAGGCAGAGAATTCCCTGCTAGGACCTTCTCTGTGCCTGGGAAGCAGAAGTGTTCCCATTGCTTCGCAGAATCGCTTTTGTGCAGAAAACAGTAACACTTGTTCAGAACGAAAGAAAGCACAGAGCCCCAGATTTTATGTTGTCCTGGAGAGCTAGCAGAGCACTGGGGAAAAGCAGGCAGAGATTTCCCTGCTAGCACGTTCTCTGTGCCTGGGAAGCAGAAGTGTTCACATTGCTTCGCAGAATCGCTTTTGTGCAGAAAACAGTAACACTTGTTCAGAACGAAAGAAAGCACAGAGCCCCAGATTTTATGTTGTCCTGGAGAGCTTGCAGAGCACTGGGGAAAGGCAGGCAGAGAATTCCCTGCTAGCACGTTCTCTGTTCCTGGGAAGCAGAAGTGTTCACATTGCTTCGCAGAATCGCTTTTGTGCAGAAAACAGTAACACTTGTTCAGAACGAAAGAAAGCACAGAGCCCCAGATTTTATGTTGTCCTGGAGAGCTTGCAGAGCACTGGGGAAAAGCAGGCAGAGAATTCCCTGCTAGGACCTTCTCTGTGCCTGGGAAGCAGAAGTGTTCCCATTGCTTCGCAGAATCGCTTTTGTGCAGAAAACAGTAACACTTGTTCAGAACGAAAGAAAGCACAGAGCCCCAGATTTTATGTTGTCCTGGAGAGCTTGCAGAGCACTGGGGAAAAGCAGGCAGAGAATTCCCTGCTAGCACCTTCTCTGTGCCTGGGAAGCAGAAGTGTTCCCATTGCTTCGCAGAATCGCTTTTGTGCAGAAAACAGTAACACTTGTTCAGAACGAAAGAAAGCACAGAGCCCCAGATTTTATGTTGTCCTGGAGAGCTTGCAGAGCACTGGGGAAAGGCAGGCAGAGAATTCCCTGCTAGCACCTTCTCTGTGCCTGGGAAGCAGAAGTGTTCCCATTGCTTCGCAGAATCGCTTTTGTGCAGAAAACAGTAACACTTGTTCAGAACGAAAGAAAGCACAGAGCCCCAGATTTTATGTTGTCCTGGAGAGCTTGCAGAGCACTGGGGAAAAGCAGGCAGAGAATTCCCTGCTAGCACCTTCTCTGTGCCTGGGAAGCAGAAGTGTTCACATTGCTTCGCAGAATCGCTTTTGTGCAGAAAACAGTAACACTTGTTCAGAACGAAAGAAAGCACAGAGCCCCAGATTTTATGTTGTCCTGGAGATCTTGCAGAGCACTGGGGAAAGGCAGGCAGAGAATTCCCTGCTAGCACCTTCTCTGTGCCTGGGAAGCAGAACTGTTCACATTGCTTGGCAGAATCGCTTTTGTGCAGAAAACAGTAACACTTGTTCAGAACGAAAGAAAGCACAGAGCCCCAGATTTGATGTTGTCCTGGAGAGCTTGCAGAGCACTGGGGAAAAGCAGGCAGAGAATTCCCTGCTAGCACCTTCTCTGTGCCTGGGAAGCAGAAGTGTTCACATTGCTTCGCAGAATCGCTTTTGTGCAGAAAACAGTAACACTTGTTCAGAACGAAAGAAAGCACAGAGCCCCAGATTTTATCTTGTCCTGGAGAGCTTGCAGAGCACTGGGGAAAGGCAGGCAGAGAATTCCCTGCTAGCACCTTCTCTGTGCCTGGGAAGCAGAAGTGTTGCCATTGCTTCGCAGAATCGCTTTTGTGCAGAAAACAGTAACACTTGTTCAGAACGAAAGAAAGCACAGAGCCCCAGATTTTATGTTGTCCTGGAGAGCTTGCAGAGCACTGGGGAAAGGCAGGCAGAGAATTCCCTGCTAGCACGTTCTCTGTGCCTGGGAAGCAGAAGTGTTCCCATTGCTTGGCAGAATCGCTTTTGTGCAGAAAACAGTAACACTTGTTCAGAACGAAAGAAAGCACAGAGCCCCAGATTTGATGTTGTCCTGGAGAGCTTGCAGAGCACTGGGGAAAAGCAGGCAGAGAATTCCCTGCTAGCACCTTCTCTGTGCCTGGGAAGCAGAAGTCTTCACATTGCTTCGCAGAATCGCTTTTGTGCAGAAAACAGTAACACTTGTTCAGAACGAAAGAAAGCACAGAGCCCCAGATTTTATGTTGTCCTGGAGAGCTTGCAGAGTACTGGGGAAAGGCAGGCAGAGAATTCCCTGCTAGCACCTTCTCTGTGCCTGGGAAACAGAAGTGTTCCCATTGCTTCGCAGAATCGCTTTTGTGCAGAAAACAGTAACACTTGTTCAGAACGAAAGAAAGCACAGAGCCCCAGATTTTATGTTGTCCTGGAGAGCTAGCAGAGCACTGAGGAAAAGCAGGCAGAGAATTCCCTGCTAGCACGTTCTCTGTTCCTGGGAAGCAGAAGTGTTCCCATTGCTTCGCAGAATCGCTTTTGTGCAGAAAACAGTAACACTTGTTCAGAACGAAAGAAAGCACAGAGCCCCAGATTTTATGTTGTCCTGGAGAGCTTGCAGAGCACTGGGGAAAGGCAGGCAGAGAATTCCCTGCTAGCACCTTCTCTGTGCCTGGGAAGCAGAAGTGTTCCCATTGCTTCGCAGAATCGCTTTTGTGCAGAAAACAGTAACACTTGTTCAGAACGAAAGAAAGCACAGAGCCCCAGATTTTATGTTGTCCTGGAGAGCTTGCAGAGCACTGGGGAAAGGCAGGCAGAGAATTCCCTGCTAGCACCTTCTCTGTGCCTGGGAAGCAGAAGTCTTCACATTGCTTCGCAGAATCGCTTTTGTGCAGAAAACAGTAACACTTGTTCAGAACGAAAGAAAGCACAGAGCCCCAGATTTTATGTTGCCCTGGAGAGCTTGCAGAGCACTGGGGAAAAGCAGGCAGAGAATTCCCTGCTAGGACCTTCTCTGTGCCTGGGAAGCAGAAGTGTTCAGATTGCTTCGCAGAATCGCTTTTGTGCAGAAAACAGTAACACTTGTTCAGAACGAAAGAAAGCACAGAGCCCCAGATTTTATGTTGTCCTGGAGAGCTTGCAGAGCACTGGGGAAAGGCAGGCAGAGAATTCCCTGCTAGCACCTTCTCTGTGCCTGGGAAGCAGAAGTGTTCACATTGCTTCGCAGAATCGCTTTTGTGCAGAAAACAGTAACACTTGTTCAGAACGAAAGAAAGCACAGAGCCCCAGATTTTATGTTGTCCTGGAGAGCTTGCAGAGCACTGGGGAAAAGCAGGCAGAGAATTCCCTGCTAGCACGTTCTCTGTTCCTGGGAAGCAGAAGTGTTCCCATTGCTTCGCAGAATCGCTTTTGTGCAGAAAACAGTAACACTTGTTCAGAACGAAAGAAAGCACAGAGCCCCAGATTATATGTTGTCCTGGAGAGCTTGCAGAGTACTGGGGAAAGGCAGGCAGAGAATTCCCTGCTAGCACCTTCTCTGTGCCTGGGAAGCAGAAGTCTTCACATTGCTTCGCAGAATCGCTTTTGTGCAGAAAACAGTAACACTTGTTCAGAACGAAAGAAAGCACAGAGCCCCAGATTTTATGTTGTCCTGGAGAGCTTGCAGAGCACTGGGGAAAGGCAGGCAGAGAATTCCCTGCTAGCACGTTCTCTGTGCCTGGGAAGCAGAAGTGTTCAGATTGCTTCGCAGAATCGCTTTTGTGCAGAAAACAGTAACACTTGTTCAGAACGAAAGAAAGCACAGAGCCCCAGATTTTATGTTGTCCTGGAGAGCTTGCAGAGCACTGGGGAAAGGCACGCAGAGAATTCCCTGCTAGCACCTTCTCTGTGCCTGTTCCCATTGCTTCGCAGAACGCTTTTGTGCAGAAAACAGTAACACTTGTTCAGAACGAAAGAAAGCACAGAGCCCCAGATTTTATGTTGTCCTGGAGAGCTTGCAGAGCACTGGGGAAAGGCAGGCAGAGAATTCCCTGCTAGCACCTTCTCTGTGCCTGGGAAGCAGAAGTGTTCCCATTGCTTCGCAGAATCGCTTTTGTGCAGAAAACAGTAACACTTGTTCAGAACGAAAGAAAGCACAGAGCCCCAGATTTTATGTTGTCCTGGAGAGCTTGCAGAGCACTGGGGAAAGGCAGGCAGAGAATTCCCTGCTAGGACCTTCTCTGTGCCTGGGAAGCAGAAGTGTTCCCATTGCTTCGCAGAATCGCTTTTGTGCAGAAAACAGTAACACTTGTTCAGAACGAAAGAAAGCACAGAGCCCCAGATTTTATGTTGTCCTGGAGAGCTAGCAGAGCACTGGGGAAAAGCAGGCAGAGATTTCCCTGCTAGCACGTTCTCTGTGCCTGGGAAGCAGAAGTGTTCACATTGCTTCGCAGAATCGCTTTTGTGCAGAAAACAGTAACACTTGTTCAGAACGAAAGAAAGCACAGAGCCCCAGATTTTATGTTGTCCTGGAGAGCTTGCAGAGCACTGGGGAAAGGCAGGCAGAGAATTCCCTGCTAGCACCTTCTCTGTGCCTGGGAAGCAGAAGTCTTCACATTGCTTCGCAGAATCGCTTTTGTGCAGAAAACAGTAACACTTGTTCAGAACGAAAGAAAGCACAGAGCCCCAGATTTTATGTTGTCCTGGAGAGCTTGCAGAGCACTGGGGAAAAGCAGGCAGAGAATTCCCTGCTAGGACCTTCTCTGTGCCTGGGAAGCAGAAGTCTTCACATTGCTTCGCAGAATCGCTTTTGTGCAGAAAACAGTAACACTTGTTCAGAACGAAAGAAAGCACAGAGCCCCAGATTTTATGTTGTCCTGGAGAGCTTGCAGAGCACTGGGGAAAAGCAGGCAGAGAATTCCCTGCTAGCACCTTCTCTGTGCCTGGGAAGCAGAAGTGTTCCCATTGCTTCGCAGAATCGCTTTTGTGCAGAAAACAGTAACACTTGTTCAGAACGAAAGAAAGCACAGAGCCCCAGATTTTATGTTGTCCTGGAGAGCTTGCAGAGCACTGGGGAAAGGCAGGCAGAGAATTCCCTGCTAGCACCTTCTCTGTGCCTGGGAAGCAGAAGTGTTCCCATTGCTTCGCAGAATCGCTTTTGTGCAGAAAACAGTAACACTTGTTCAGAACGAAAGAAAGCACAGAGCCCCAGATTTTATGTTGTCCTGGAGAGCTTGCAGAGCACTGGGGAAAAGCAGGCAGAGAATTCCCTGCTAGCACCTTCTCTGTGCCTGGGAAGCAGAAGTGTTCACATTGCTTCGCAGAATCGCTTTTGTGCAGAAAACAGTAACACTTGTTCAGAACGAAAGAAAGCACAGAGCCCCAGATTTTATGTTGTCCTGGAGATCTTGCAGAGCACTGGGGAAAGGCAGGCAGAGAATTCCCTGCTAGCACCTTCTCTGTGCCTGGGAAGCAGAACTGTTCACATTGCTTGGCAGAATCGCTTTTGTGCAGAAAACAGTAACACTTGTTCAGAACGAAAGAAAGCACAGAGCCCCAGATTTGATGTTGTCCTGGAGAGCTTGCAGAGCACTGGGGAAAAGCAGGCAGAGAATTCCCTGCTAGCACCTTCTCTGTGCCTGGGAAGCAGAAGTGTTCACATTGCTTCGCAGAATCGCTTTTGTGCAGAAAACAGTAACACTTGTTCAGAACGAAAGAAAGCACAGAGCCCCAGATTTTATCTTGTCCTGGAGAGCTTGCAGAGCACTGGGGAAAGGCAGGCAGAGAATTCCCTGCTAGCACCTTCTCTGTGCCTGGGAAGCAGAAGTGTTGCCATTGCTTCGCAGAATCGCTTTTGTGCAGAAAACAGTAACACTTGTTCAGAACGAAAGAAAGCACAGAGCCCCAGATTTTATGTTGTCCTGGAGAGCTTGCAGAGCACTGGGGAAAGGCAGGCAGAGAATTCCCTGCTAGCACGTTCTCTGTGCCTGGGAAGCAGAAGTGTTCCCATTGCTTGGCAGAATCGCTTTTGTGCAGAAAACAGTAACACTTGTTCAGAACGAAAGAAAGCACAGAGCCCCAGATTTGATGTTGTCCTGGAGAGCTTGCAGAGCACTGGGGAAAAGCAGGCAGAGAATTCCCTGCTAGCACCTTCTCTGTGCCTGGGAAGCAGAAGTCTTCACATTGCTTCGCAGAATCGCTTTTGTGCAGAAAACAGTAACACTTGTTCAGAACGAAAGAAAGCACAGAGCCCCAGATTTTATGTTGTCCTGGAGAGCTTGCAGAGTACTGGGGAAAGGCAGGCAGAGAATTCCCTGCTAGCACCTTCTCTGTGCCTGGGAAACAGAAGTGTTCCCATTGCTTCGCAGAATCGCTTTTGTGCAGAAAACAGTAACACTTGTTCAGAACGAAAGAAAGCACAGAGCCCCAGATTTTATGTTGTCCTGGAGAGCTAGCAGAGCACTGAGGAAAAGCAGGCAGAGAATTCCCTGCTAGCACGTTCTCTGTTCCTGGGAAGCAGAAGTGTTCCCATTGCTTCGCAGAATCGCTTTTGTGCAGAAAACAGTAACACTTGTTCAGAACGAAAGAAAGCACAGAGCCCCAGATTTTATGTTGTCCTGGAGAGCTTGCAGAGCACTGGGGAAAGGCAGGCAGAGAATTCCCTGCTAGCACCTTCTCTGTGCCTGGGAAGCAGAAGTCTTCACATTGCTTCGCAGAATCGCTTTTGTGCAGAAAACAGTAACACTTGTTCAGAACGAAAGAAAGCACAGAGCCCCAGATTTTATGTTGCCCTGGAGAGCTTGCAGAGCACTGGGGAAAAGCAGGCAGAGAATTCCCTGCTAGGACCTTCTCTGTGCCTGGGAAGCAGAAGTGTTCCCATTGCTTCGCAGAATCGCTTTTGTGCAGAAAACAGTAACACTTGTTCAGAACGAAAGAAAGCACAGAGCCCCAGATTTTATGTTGTCCTGGAGAGCTTGCAGAGCACTGGGGAAAGGCAGGCAGAGAATTCCCTGCTAGCACCTTCTCTGTGCCTGGGAAGCAGAAGTGTTCACATTGCTTCGCAGAATCGCTTTTGTGCAGAAAACAGTAACACTTGTTCAGAACGAAAGAAAGCACAGAGCCCCAGATTTTATGTTGTCCTGGAGAGCTTGCAGAGCACTGGGGAAAAGCAGGCAGAGAATTCCCTGCTAGCACGTTCTCTGTTCCTGGGAAGCAGAAGTGTTCCCATTGCTTCGCAGAATCGCTTTTGTGCAGAAAACAGTAACACTTGTTCAGAACGAAAGAAAGCACAGAGCCCCAGATTATATGTTGTCCTGGAGAGCTTGCAGAGTACTGGGGAAAGGCAGGCAGAGAATTCCCTGCTAGCACCTTCTCTGTGCCTGGGAAGCAGAAGTGTTCCCATTGCTTCGCAGAATCGCTTTTGTGCAGAAAACAGTAACACTTGTTCAGAACGAAAGAAAGCACAGAGCCCCAGATTTTATGTTGTCCTGGAGAGCTTGCAGAGCACTGGGGAAAGGCAGGCAGAGAATTCCCTGCTAGCACGTTGTCTGTGCCTGGGAAGCAGAAGTGTTCAGATTGCTTCGCAGAATCGCTTTTGTGCAGAAAACAGTAACACTTGTTCAGAACGAAAGAAAGCACAGAGCCCCAGATTTTATGTTGTCCTGGAGAGCTAGCAGAGCACTGGGGAAAAGCAGGCAGAGAATTCCCTGCTAGCACCTTCTCTGTGCCTGGGAAGCAGAAGTGTTCAGATTGCTTCGCAGAATCGCTTTTGTGCAGAAAACAGTAACACTTGTTCAGAACGAAAGAAAGCACAGAGCCCCAGATTTTATGTTGTCCTGGAGAGCTTGCAGAGCACTGGGGAAAGGCAGGCAGAGAATTCCCTGCTAGCACCTTCTCTGTGCCTGGGAAGCAGAAGTGTTCACATTGCTTCGCAGAATCGCTTTTGTGCAGAAAACAGTAACACTTGTTCAGAACGAAAGAAAGCACAGAGCCCCAGATTTTATGTTGTCCTGGAGAGCTTGCAGAGCACTGGGGAAAAGCAGGCAGAGAATTCCCTGCTAGCACGTTCTCTGTTCCTGGGAAGCAGAAGTGTTCCCATTGCTTCGCAGAATCGCTTTTGTGCAGAAAACAGTAACACTTGTTCAGAACGAAAGAAAGCACAGAGCCCCAGATTATATGTTGTCCTGGAGAGCTTGCAGAGTACTGGGGAAAGGCAGGCAGAGAATTCCCTGCTAGCACCTTCTCTGTGCCTGGGAAACAGAAGTGTTCACATTGCTTCGCAGAATCGCTTTTGTGCAGAAAACAGTAACACTTGTTCAGAACGAAAGAAAGCACAGAGCCCCAGATTTTATGTTGTCCTGGAGAGCTTGCAGAGCACTGGGGAAAGGCAGGCAGAGAATTCTCTGCTAGCACCTTCTCTGTGCCTGGGAAGCAGAAGTGTTCACATTGCTTCGCAGAATCGCTTTTGTGCAGAAAACAGTAACACTTGTTCAGAACGAAAGAAAGCACAGAGCCCCAGATTTTATGTTGTCCTGGAGAGCTAGCAGAGCACTGGGGAAAAGCAGGCAGAGAATTCCCTGCTAGCACCTTCTCTGTTCCTGGGAAGCAGAAGTGTTCCCATTGCTTCGCAGAATCGCTTTTGTGCAGAAAACAGTAACACTTGTTCAGAACGAAAGAAAGCACAGAGCCCCAGATTTTATGTTGTCCTGGAGAGCTTGCAGAGCACTGGGGAAAGGCAGGCAGAGAATTCCCTGCTAGCACCTTCTCTGTGCCTGGGAAGCAGAAGTGTTCACATTGCTTCGCAGAATCGCTTTTGTGCAGAAAACAGTAACACTTGTTCAGAACGAAAGAAAGCACAGAGCCCCAGATTTTATGTTGTCCTGGAGAGCTTGCACAGCACTGGGGAAAAGCAGGCAGAGAATTCCCTGCTAGCACCTTCTCTGTGCCTGGGAAACAGAAGTGTTCACATTGCTTCGCAGAATCGCTTTTGTACAGAAAACAGTAACACTTGTTCAGAACGAAAGAAAGCACAGAGCCCCAGATTTTATGTTGTCCTGGAGAGCTTGCAGAGCACTGGGAAAAGGCACGCAGAGTATTCCCTGCTAGCACCTTCTCTGTGCCTGTTCACATTGCTTCGCAGAATCGCTTTTGTGCAGAAAACAATAACACTTGTTCAGAAGGAAAGAAAGCACAGAGCCCCAGATTTTATGTTGTCCTGGAGAGCTTGCAGAGCACTGGGGAAAAGCAGGCAGAGATTTCCCTGCTAGCACGTTCTCTGTGCCTGGGAAGCAGAAGTGTTCAGATTGCTTCGCAGAATCGCTTTTGTGCAGAAAACAGTAACACTTGTTCAGAACGAAAGAAAGCACAGAGCCCCAGATTTGCTGTTGTCCTGGAGAGCTTGCAGAGCACTGGGGAAAGGCAGGCAGAGAATTCCCTGCTAGCACCTTCTCTGTGCCTGTTCACATTGCTTCGCAGAATCGCTTTTGTGCAGAAAACAGTAACACTTGTTCAGAACGAAAGAAAGCACAGAGCCCCAGATTTGCTGTTGTCCTGGAGAGCTTGCAGAGCACTGGGGAAAAGCAGGCAGAGATTTCCCTGCTAGCACCTTCTCTGTGCCTGGGAAGCAGAAGTGTTCCCATTGCTTCGCAGAATCGCTTTTGTGCAGAAAACCGTAACACTTGTTCAGAACGAAAGAAAGCACAGAGCCCCAGATTTTATGTTGTCCTGGAGAGCTTGCAGAGCACTGGGGAAAGGCAGGCAGAGAATTCCCTGCTAGCACCTTCTCTGTGCCTGGGAAACAGAAGTGTTCCCATTGCTTCGCAGAATCGCTTTTGTGCAGAAAACAGTAACACTTGTTCAGAACGAAAGAAAGCACAGAGCCCCAGATTTTATGTTGTCCTGGAGAGCTTGCAGAGCACTGGGGAAAGGCAGGCAGAGAATTCCCTGCTAGCACCTTCTCTGTGCCTGGGAAACAGAAGTGTTCCCATTGCTTCGCAGAATCGCTTTTGTGCAGAAAACAGTAACACTTGTTCAGAACGAAAGAAAGCACAGAGCCCCAGATTTTATGTTGTCCTGGAGAGCTAGCAGAGCACTGGGGAAAAGCAGGCAGAGATTTCCCTGCTAGCACCTTCTCTGTGCCTGGGAAGCAGAAGTGTTCACATTGCTTCGCAGAATCGCTTTTGTGCAGAAAACCGTAACACTTGTTCAGAACGAAAGAAAGCACAGAGCCCCAGATTTTATGTTGTCCTGGAGAGCTTGCAGAGCACTGGGGAAAGGCAGGCAGAGAATTCCCTGCTAGCACCTTCTCTGTGCCTGGGAAGCAGAAGTCTTCACATTGCTTCGCAGAATCGCTTTTGTGCAGAAAACAGTAACACTTGTTCAGAACGAAAGAAAGCACAGAGCCCCAGATTTTATGTTGTCCTGGAGAGCTTGCAGAGCACTGGGGAAAAGCAGGCAGAGAATTCCCTGCTAGCACCTTCTCTGTGCCTGGGAAGCAGAAGTGTTCACATTGCTTCGCAGAATCGCTTTTGTGCAGAAAACAGTAACACTTGTTCAGAACGAAAGAAAGCACAGAGCCCCAGATTTTATGTTGTCCTGGAGAGCTTGCAGAGCACTGGGGAAAAGCAGGCAGAGAATTCTCTGCTAGCACCTTCTCTGTGCCTGGGAAGCAGAAGTGTTCCCATTGCTTCGCAGAATCGCTTTTGTGCAGAAAACAGTAACACTTGTTCAGAACGAAAGAAAGCACAGAGCCCCAGATTTTATGTTGTCCTGGAGAGCTTGCACAGCACTGGGGAAAGGCAGGCAGAGAATTCCCTGCTAGCACGTTCTCTGTTCCTGGGAAACAGAAGTGTTCACATTGCTTCGCAGAATCGCTTTTGTGCAGAAAACAGTAACACTTGTTCAGAACGAAAGAAAGCACAGAGCCCCAGATTTGCTGTTGTCCTGGAGAGCTTGCAGAGCACTGGGGAAAGGCAGGCAGAGAATTCCCTGCTAGCACGTTCTCTGTTCCTGGGAAGCAGAAGTGTTCCCATTGCTTCGCAGAATCGCTTTTGTGCAGAAAACAGTAACACTTGTTCAGAACGAAAGAAAGCACAGAGCCCCAGATTTTATGTTGTCCTGGAGAGCTTGCAGAGCACTGGGGAAAGGCAGGCAGAGAATTCCCTTCTAGCACGTTCTCTGTGCCTGGGAAGCAGAAGTGTTCCCATTGCTTCGCAGAATCGCTTTTGTGCAGAAAACAGTAACACTTGTTCAGAACGAAAGAAAGCACAGAGCCCCAGATTTTATGTTGTCCTGGAGAGCTTGCAGAGCACTGGGGAAAAGCAGGCAGAGAATTCCCTGCTAGCACCTTCTCTGTGCCTGGGAAGCAGAAGTGTTCAGATTGCTTCGCAGAATCGCTTTTGTGCAGAAAACAGTAACACTTGTTCAGAACGAAAGAAAGCACAGAGCCCCAGATTTTATGTTGTCCTGGAGAGCTTGCAGAGCACTGGGGAAAGGCAGGCAGAGAATTCCCTGCTAGCACCTTCTCTGTGCCTGGGAAGCAGAAGTGTTCCCATTGCTTCGCAGAATCGCTTTTGTGCAGAAAACAGTAACACTTGTTCAGAACGAAAGAAAGCACAGAGCCCCAGATTTTATGTTGTCCTGGAGAGCTAGCAGAGCACTGGGGAAAAGCAGGCAGAGAATTCCCTGCTAGCACCTTCTCTGTGCCTGGGAAGCAGAAGTGTTCACATTGCTTCGCAGAATCGCTTTTGTGCAGAAAACAGTAACACTTGTTCAGAACGAAAGAAAGCACAGAGCCCCAGATTTTATGTTGTCCTGGAGAGCTTGCAGAGCACTGGGGAAAAGCAGGCAGAGAATTCCCTGCTAGCACCTTCTCTGTGCCTGGGAAGCAGAAGTGTTCCCATTGCTTCGCAGAATCGCTTTTGTGCAGAAAACAGTAACACTTGTTCAGAACGAAAGAAAGCACAGAGCCCCAGATTTTATGTTGTCCTGGAGAGCTTGCAGAGCACTGGGGAAAGGCAGGCAGAGAATTCCCTGCTAGCACGTTGTCTGTGCCTGGGAAACAGAAGTGTTCACATTGCTTCGCAGAATCGCTTTTGTGCAGAAAACAGTAACACTTGTTCAGAACGAAAGAAAGCACAGAGCCCCAGATTTGCTGTTGTCCTGGAGAGCTTGCAGAGCACTGGGGAAAGGCAGGCAGAGAATTCCCTGCTAGCACGTTCTCTGTTCCTGGGAAGCAGAAGTGTTCCCATTGCTTCGCAGAATCGCTTTTGTGCAGAAAACAGTAACACTTGTTCAGAACGAAAGAAAGCACAGAGCCCCAGATTTTATGTTGTCCTGGAGAGCTTGCAGAGCACTGGGGAAAGGCAGGCAGAGAATTCCCTGCTAGCACGTTCTCTGTGCCTGGGAAGCAGAAGTGTTCCCATTGCTTCGCAGAATCGCTTTTGTGCAGAAAACAGTAACACTTGTTCAGAACGAAAGAAAGCACAGAGCCCCAGATTTTATGTTGTCCTGGAGAGCTTGCAGAGCACTGGGGAAAAGCAGGCAGAGAATTCCCTGCTAGCACCTTCTCTGTGCCTGGGAAGCAGAAGTGTTCAGATTGCTTCGCAGAATCGCTTTTGTGCAGAAAACAGTAACACTTGTTCAGAACGAAAGAAAGCACAGAGCCCCAGATTTTATGTTGTCCTGGAGAGCTTGCAGAGCACTGGGGAAAGGCAGGCAGAGAATTCCCTGCTAGCACGTTCTCTGTGCCTGGGAAGCAGAAGTGTTCCCATTGCTTCGCAGAATCGCTTTTGTGCAGAAAACAGTAACACTTGTTCAGAACGAAAGAAAGCACAGAGCCCCAGATTTTATGTTGTCCTGGAGAGCTAGCAGAGCACTGGGGAAAAGCAGGCAGAGATTTCCCTGCTAGCACGTTCTCTGTGCCTGGGAAGCAGAAGTGTTCACATTGCTTCGCAGAATCGCTTTTGTGCAGAAAACAGTAACACTTGTTCAGAACGAAAGAAAGCACAGAGCCCCAGATTTTATGTTGTCCTGGAGAGCTTGCAGAGCACTGGGGAAAGGCAGGCAGAGAATTCCCTGCTAGCACGTTCTCTGTTCCTGGGAAGCAGAAGTGTTCACATTGCTTCGCAGAATCGCTTTTGTGCAGAAAACAGTAACACTTGTTCAGAACGAAAGAAAGCACAGAGCCCCAGATTTTATGTTGTCCTGGAGAGCTTGCAGAGCACTGGGGAAAAGCAGGCAGAGAATTCCCTGCTAGGACCTTCTCTGTGCCTGGGAAGCAGAAGTGTTCCCATTGCTTCGCAGAATCGCTTTTGTGCAGAAAACAGTAACACTTGTTCAGAACGAAAGAAAGCACAGAGCCCCAGATTTTATGTTGTCCTGGAGAGCTTGCAGAGCACTGGGGAAAAGCAGGCAGAGAATTCCCTGCTAGCACCTTCTCTGTGCCTGGGAAGCAGAAGTGTTCCCATTGCTTCGCAGAATCGCTTTTGTGCAGAAAACAGTAACACTTGTTCAGAACGAAAGAAAGCACAGAGCCCCAGATTTTATGTTGTCCTGGAGAGCTTGCAGAGCACTGGGGAAAGGCAGGCAGAGAATTCCCTGCTAGCACCTTCTCTGTGCCTGGGAAGCAGAAGTGTTCCCATTGCTTCGCAGAATCGCTTTTGTGCAGAAAACAGTAACACTTGTTCAGAACGAAAGAAAGCACAGAGCCCCAGATTTTATGTTGTCCTGGAGAGCTTGCAGAGCACTGGGGAAAAGCAGGCAGAGAATTCCCTGCTAGCACCTTCTCTGTGCCTGGGAAGCAGAAGTGTTCACATTGCTTCGCAGAATCGCTTTTGTGCAGAAAACAGTAACACTTGTTCAGAACGAAAGAAAGCACAGAGCCCCAGATTTTATGTTGTCCTGGAGATCTTGCAGAGCACTGGGGAAAGGCAGGCAGAGAATTCCCTGCTAGCACCTTCTCTGTGCCTGGGAAGCAGAACTGTTCACATTGCTTGGCAGAATCGCTTTTGTGCAGAAAACAGTAACACTTGTTCAGAACGAAAGAAAGCACAGAGCCCCAGATTTGATGTTGTCCTGGAGAGCTTGCAGAGCACTGGGGAAAAGCAGGCAGAGAATTCCCTGCTAGCACCTTCTCTGTGCCTGGGAAGCAGAAGTGTTCACATTGCTTCGCAGAATCGCTTTTGTGCAGAAAACAGTAACACTTGTTCAGAACGAAAGAAAGCACAGAGCCCCAGATTTTATCTTGTCCTGGAGAGCTTGCAGAGCACTGGGGAAAGGCAGGCAGAGAATTCCCTGCTAGCACCTTCTCTGTGCCTGGGAAGCAGAAGTGTTGCCATTGCTTCGCAGAATCGCTTTTGTGCAGAAAACAGTAACACTTGTTCAGAACGAAAGAAAGCACAGAGCCCCAGATTTTATGTTGTCCTGGAGAGCTTGCAGAGCACTGGGGAAAGGCAGGCAGAGAATTCCCTGCTAGCACGTTCTCTGTGCCTGGGAAGCAGAAGTGTTCCCATTGCTTGGCAGAATCGCTTTTGTGCAGAAAACAGTAACACTTGTTCAGAACGAAAGAAAGCACAGAGCCCCAGATTTGATGTTGTCCTGGAGAGCTTGCAGAGCACTGGGGAAAAGCAGGCAGAGAATTCCCTGCTAGCACCTTCTCTGTGCCTGGGAAGCAGAAGTCTTCACATTGCTTCGCAGAATCGCTTTTGTGCAGAAAACAGTAACACTTGTTCAGAACGAAAGAAAGCACAGAGCCCCAGATTTTATGTTGTCCTGGAGAGCTTGCAGAGTACTGGGGAAAGGCAGGCAGAGAATTCCCTGCTAGCACCTTCTCTGTGCCTGGGAAACAGAAGTGTTCCCATTGCTTCGCAGAATCGCTTTTGTGCAGAAAACAGTAACACTTGTTCAGAACGAAAGAAAGCACAGAGCCCCAGATTTTATGTTGTCCTGGAGAGCTAGCAGAGCACTGAGGAAAAGCAGGCAGAGAATTCCCTGCTAGCACGTTCTCTGTTCCTGGGAAGCAGAAGTGTTCCCATTGCTTCGCAGAATCGCTTTTGTGCAGAAAACAGTAACACTTGTTCAGAACGAAAGAAAGCACAGAGCCCCAGATTTTATGTTGTCCTGGAGAGCTTGCAGAGCACTGGGGAAAGGCAGGCAGAGAATTCCCTGCTAGCACCTTCTCTGTGCCTGGGAAGCAGAAGTGTTCCCATTGCTTCGCAGAATCGCTTTTGTGCAGAAAACAGTAACACTTGTTCAGAACGAAAGAAAGCACAGAGCCCCAGATTTTATGTTGTCCTGGAGAGCTTGCAGAGCACTGGGGAAAGGCAGGCAGAGAATTCCCTGCTAGCACCTTCTCTGTGCCTGGGAAGCAGAAGTCTTCACATTGCTTCGCAGAATCGCTTTTGTGCAGAAAACAGTAACACTTGTTCAGAACGAAAGAAAGCACAGAGCCCCAGATTTTATGTTGCCCTGGAGAGCTTGCAGAGCACTGGGGAAAAGCAGGCAGAGAATTCCCTGCTAGGACCTTCTCTGTGCCTGGGAAGCAGAAGTGTTCAGATTGCTTCGCAGAATCGCTTTTGTGCAGAAAACAGTAACACTTGTTCAGAACGAAAGAAAGCACAGAGCCCCAGATTTTATGTTGTCCTGGAGAGCTTGCAGAGCACTGGGGAAAGGCAGGCAGAGAATTCCCTGCTAGCACCTTCTCTGTGCCTGGGAAGCAGAAGTGTTCCCATTGCTTCGCAGAATCGCTTTTGTGCAGAAAACAGTAACACTTGTTCAGAACGAAAGAAAGCACAGAGCCCCAGATTTTATGTTGTCCTGGAGAGCTTGCAGAGCACTGGGGAAAAGCAGGCAGAGAATTCCCTGCTAGCACCTTCTCTGTGCCTGGGAAGCAGAAGTGTTCACATTGCTTCGCAGAATCGCTTTTGTGCAGAAAACAGTAACACTTGTTCAGAACGAAAGAAAGCACAGAGCCCCAGATTTTATGTTGTCCTGGAGATCTTGCAGAGCACTGGGGAAAGGCAGGCAGAGAATTCCCTGCTAGCACCTTCTCTGTGCCTGGGAAGCAGAACTGTTCACATTGCTTGGCAGAATCGCTTTTGTGCAGAAAACAGTAACACTTGTTCAGAACGAAAGAAAGCACAGAGCCCCAGATTTGATGTTGTCCTGGAGAGCTTGCAGAGCACTGGGGAAAAGCAGGCAGAGAATTCCCTGCTAGCACCTTCTCTGTGCCTGGGAAGCAGAAGTGTTCACATTGCTTCGCAGAATCGCTTTTGTGCAGAAAACAGTAACACTTGTTCAGAACGAAAGAAAGCACAGAGCCCCAGATTTTATCTTGTCCTGGAGAGCTTGCAGAGCACTGGGGAAAGGCAGGCAGAGAATTCCCTGCTAGCACCTTCTCTGTGCCTGGGAAGCAGAAGTGTTGCCATTGCTTCGCAGAATCGCTTTTGTGCAGAAAACAGTAACACTTGTTCAGAACGAAAGAAAGCACAGAGCCCCAGATTTTATGTTGTCCTGGAGAGCTTGCAGAGCACTGGGGAAAGGCAGGCAGAGAATTCCCTGCTAGCACGTTCTCTGTGCCTGGGAAGCAGAAGTGTTCCCATTGCTTGGCAGAATCGCTTTTGTGCAGAAAACAGTAACACTTGTTCAGAACGAAAGAAAGCACAGAGCCCCAGATTTGATGTTGTCCTGGAGAGCTTGCAGAGCACTGGGGAAAAGCAGGCAGAGAATTCCCTGCTAGCACCTTCTCTGTGCCTGGGAAGCAGAAGTCTTCACATTGCTTCGCAGAATCGCTTTTGTGCAGAAAACAGTAACACTTGTTCAGAACGAAAGAAAGCACAGAGCCCCAGATTTTATGTTGTCCTGGAGAGCTTGCAGAGTACTGGGGAAAGGCAGGCAGAGAATTCCCTGCTAGCACCTTCTCTGTGCCTGGGAAACAGAAGTGTTCCCATTGCTTCGCAGAATCGCTTTTGTGCAGAAAACAGTAACACTTGTTCAGAACGAAAGAAAGCACAGAGCCCCAGATTTTATGTTGTCCTGGAGAGCTAGCAGAGCACTGAGGAAAAGCAGGCAGAGAATTCCCTGCTAGCACGTTCTCTGTTCCTGGGAAGCAGAAGTGTTCCCATTGCTTCGCAGAATCGCTTTTGTGCAGAAAACAGTAACACTTGTTCAGAACGAAAGAAAGCACAGAGCCCCAGATTTTATGTTGTCCTGGAGAGCTTGCAGAGCACTGGGGAAAGGCAGGCAGAGAATTCCCTGCTAGCACCTTCTCTGTGCCTGGGAAGCAGAAGTGTTCCCATTGCTTCGCAGAATCGCTTTTGTGCAGAAAACAGTAACACTTGTTCAGAACGAAAGAAAGCACAGAGCCCCAGATTTTATGTTGTCCTGGAGAGCTTGCAGAGCACTGGGGAAAGGCAGGCAGAGAATTCCCTGCTAGCACCTTCTCTGTGCCTGGGAAGCAGAAGTCTTCACATTGCTTCGCAGAATCGCTTTTGTGCAGAAAACAGTAACACTTGTTCAGAACGAAAGAAAGCACAGAGCCCCAGATTTTATGTTGCCCTGGAGAGCTTGCAGAGCACTGGGGAAAAGCAGGCAGAGAATTCCCTGCTAGGACCTTCTCTGTGCCTGGGAAGCAGAAGTGTTCAGATTGCTTCGCAGAATCGCTTTTGTGCAGAAAACAGTAACACTTGTTCAGAACGAAAGAAAGCACAGAGCCCCAGATTTTATGTTGTCCTGGAGAGCTTGCAGAGCACTGGGGAAAGGCAGGCAGAGAATTCCCTGCTAGCACCTTCTCTGTGCCTGGGAAGCAGAAGTGTTCACATTGCTTCGCAGAATCGCTTTTGTGCAGAAAACAGTAACACTTGTTCAGAACGAAAGAAAGCACAGAGCCCCAGATTTTATGTTGTCCTGGAGAGCTTGCAGAGCACTGGGGAAAAGCAGGCAGAGAATTCCCTGCTAGCACGTTCTCTGTTCCTGGGAAGCAGAAGTGTTCCCATTGCTTCGCAGAATCGCTTTTGTGCAGAAAACAGTAACACTTGTTCAGAACGAAAGAAAGCACAGAGCCCCAGATTATATGTTGTCCTGGAGAGCTTGCAGAGTACTGGGGAAAGGCAGGCAGAGAATTCCCTGCTAGCACCTTCTCTGTGCCTGGGAAGCAGAAGTCTTCACATTGCTTCGCAGAATCGCTTTTGTGCAGAAAACAGTAACACTTGTTCAGAACGAAAGAAAGCACAGAGCCCCAGATTTTATGTTGTCCTGGAGAGCTTGCAGAGCACTGGGGAAAGGCAGGCAGAGAATTCCCTGCTAGCACGTTCTCTGTGCCTGGGAAGCAGAAGTGTTCAGATTGCTTCGCAGAATCGCTTTTGTGCAGAAAACAGTAACACTTGTTCAGAACGAAAGAAAGCACAGAGCCCCAGATTTTATGTTGTCCTGGAGAGCTTGCAGAGCACTGGGGAAAGGCACGCAGAGAATTCCCTGCTAGCACCTTCTCTGTGCCTGTTCCCATTGCTTCGCAGAACGCTTTTGTGCAGAAAACAGTAACACTTGTTCAGAACGAAAGAAAGCACAGAGCCCCAGATTTTATGTTGTCCTGGAGAGCTTGCAGAGCACTGGGGAAAGGCAGGCAGAGAATTCCCTGCTAGCACCTTCTCTGTGCCTGGGAAGCAGAAGTGTTCCCATTGCTTCGCAGAATCGCTTTTGTGCAGAAAACAGTAACACTTGTTCAGAACGAAAGAAAGCACAGAGCCCCAGATTTTATGTTGTCCTGGAGAGCTTGCAGAGCACTGGGGAAAGGCAGGCAGAGAATTCCCTGCTAGGACCTTCTCTGTGCCTGGGAAGCAGAAGTGTTCCCATTGCTTCGCAGAATCGCTTTTGTGCAGAAAACAGTAACACTTGTTCAGAATGAAAGAAAGCACAGAGCCCCAGATTTTATGTTGTCCTGGAGAGCTAGCAGAGCACTGGGGAAAAGCAGGCAGAGATTTCCCTGCTAGCACGTTCTCTGTGCCTGGGAAGCAGAAGTGTTCACATTGCTTCGCAGAATCGCTTTTGTGCAGAAAACAGTAACACTTGTTCAGAACGAAAGAAAGCACAGAGCCCCAGATTTTATGTTGTCCTGGAGAGCTTGCAGAGCACTGGGGAAAGGCAGGCAGAGAATTCCCTGCTAGCACCTTCTCTGTGCCTGGGAAGCAGAAGTCTTCACATTGCTTCGCAGAATCGCTTTTGTGCAGAAAACAGTAACACTTGTTCAGAACGAAAGAAAGCACAGAGCCCCAGATTTTATGTTGTCCTGGAGAGCTTGCAGAGCACTGGGGAAAAGCAGGCAGAGAATTCCCTGCTAGGACCTTCTCTGTGCCTGGGAAGCAGAAGTCTTCACATTGCTTCGCAGAATCGCTTTTGTGCAGAAAACAGTAACACTTGTTCAGAACGAAAGAAAGCACAGAGCCCCAGATTTTATGTTGTCCTGGAGAGCTTGCAGAGCACTGGGGAAAAGCAGGCAGAGAATTCCCTGCTAGCACCTTCTCTGTGCCTGGGAAGCAGAAGTGTTCCCATTGCTTCGCAGAATCGCTTTTGTGCAGAAAACAGTAACACTTGTTCAGAACGAAAGAAAGCACAGAGCCCCAGATTTTATGTTGTCCTGGAGAGCTTGCAGAGCACTGGGGAAAGGCAGGCAGAGAATTCCCTGCTAGCACCTTCTCTGTGCCTGGGAAGCAGAAGTGTTCCCATTGCTTCGCAGAATCGCTTTTGTGCAGAAAACAGTAACACTTGTTCAGAACGAAAGAAAGCACAGAGCCCCAGATTTTATGTTGTCCTGGAGAGCTTGCAGAGCACTGGGGAAAAGCAGGCAGAGAATTCCCTGCTAGCACCTTCTCTGTGCCTGGGAAGCAGAAGTGTTCACATTGCTTCGCAGAATCGCTTTTGTGCAGAAAACAGTAACACTTGTTCAGAACGAAAGAAAGCACAGAGCCCCAGATTTTATGTTGTCCTGGAGATCTTGCAGAGCACTGGGGAAAGGCAGGCAGAGAATTCCCTGCTAGCACCTTCTCTGTGCCTGGGAAGCAGAACTGTTCACATTGCTTGGCAGAATCGCTTTTGTGCAGAAAACAGTAACACTTGTTCAGAACGAAAGAAAGCACAGAGCCCCAGATTTGATGTTGTCCTGGAGAGCTTGCAGAGCACTGGGGAAAAGCAGGCAGAGAATTCCCTGCTAGCACCTTCTCTGTGCCTGGGAAGCAGAAGTGTTCACATTGCTTCGCAGAATCGCTTTTGTGCAGAAAACAGTAACACTTGTTCAGAACGAAAGAAAGCACAGAGCCCCAGATTTTATCTTGTCCTGGAGAGCTTGCAGAGCACTGGGGAAAGGCAGGCAGAGAATTCCCTGCTAGCACCTTCTCTGTGCCTGGGAAGCAGAAGTGTTGCCATTGCTTCGCAGAATCGCTTTTGTGCAGAAAACAGTAACACTTGTTCAGAACGAAAGAAAGCACAGAGCCCCAGATTTTATGTTGTCCTGGAGAGCTTGCAGAGCACTGGGGAAAGGCAGGCAGAGAATTCCCTGCTAGCACGTTCTCTGTGCCTGGGAAGCAGAAGTGTTCCCATTGCTTGGCAGAATCGCTTTTGTGCAGAAAACAGTAACACTTGTTCAGAACGAAAGAAAGCACAGAGCCCCAGATTTGATGTTGTCCTGGAGAGCTTGCAGAGCACTGGGGAAAAGCAGGCAGAGAATTCCCTGCTAGCACCTTCTCTGTGCCTGGGAAGCAGAAGTCTTCACATTGCTTCGCAGAATCGCTTTTGTGCAGAAAACAGTAACACTTGTTCAGAACGAAAGAAAGCACAGAGCCCCAGATTTTATGTTGTCCTGGAGAGCTTGCAGAGTACTGGGGAAAGGCAGGCAGAGAATTCCCTGCTAGCACCTTCTCTGTGCCTGGGAAACAGAAGTGTTCCCATTGCTTCGCAGAATCGCTTTTGTGCAGAAAACAGTAACACTTGTTCAGAACGAAAGAAAGCACAGAGCCCCAGATTTTATGTTGTCCTGGAGAGCTAGCAGAGCACTGAGGAAAAGCAGGCAGAGAATTCCCTGCTAGCACGTTCTCTGTTCCTGGGAAGCAGAAGTGTTCCCATTGCTTCGCAGAATCGCTTTTGTGCAGAAAACAGTAACACTTGTTCAGAACGAAAGAAAGCACAGAGCCCCAGATTTTATGTTGTCCTGGAGAGCTTGCAGAGCACTGGGGAAAGGCAGGCAGAGAATTCCCTGCTAGCACCTTCTCTGTGCCTGGGAAGCAGAAGTGTTCCCATTGCTTCGCAGAATCGCTTTTGTGCAGAAAACAGTAACACTTGTTCAGAACGAAAGAAAGCACAGAGCCCCAGATTTTATGTTGTCCTGGAGAGCTTGCAGAGCACTGGGGAAAGGCAGGCAGAGAATTCCCTGCTAGCACCTTCTCTGTGCCTGGGAAGCAGAAGTCTTCACATTGCTTCGCAGAATCGCTTTTGTGCAGAAAACAGTAACACTTGTTCAGAACGAAAGAAAGCACAGAGCCCCAGATTTTATGTTGCCCTGGAGAGCTTGCAGAGCACTGGGGAAAAGCAGGCAGAGAATTCCCTGCTAGGACCTTCTCTGTGCCTGGGAAGCAGAAGTGTTCCCATTGCTTCGCAGAATCGCTTTTGTGCAGAAAACAGTAACACTTGTTCAGAACGAAAGAAAGCACAGAGCCCCAGATTTTATGTTGTCCTGGAGAGCTTGCAGAGCACTGGGGAAAGGCAGGCAGAGAATTCCCTGCTAGCACCTTCTCTGTGCCTGGGAAGCAGAAGTGTTCACATTGCTTCGCAGAATCGCTTTTGTGCAGAAAACAGTAACACTTGTTCAGAACGAAAGAAAGCACAGAGCCCCAGATTTTATGTTGTCCTGGAGAGCTTGCAGAGCACTGGGGAAAAGCAGGCAGAGAATTCCCTGCTAGCACGTTCTCTGTTCCTGGGAAGCAGAAGTGTTCCCATTGCTTCGCAGAATCGCTTTTGTGCAGAAAACAGTAACACTTGTTCAGAACGAAAGAAAGCACAGAGCCCCAGATTATATGTTGTCCTGGAGAGCTTGCAGAGTACTGGGGAAAGGCAGGCAGAGAATTCCCTGCTAGCACCTTCTCTGTGCCTGGGAAGCAGAAGTGTTCCCATTGCTTCGCAGAATCGCTTTTGTGCAGAAAACAGTAACACTTGTTCAGAACGAAAGAAAGCACAGAGCCCCAGATTTTATGTTGTCCTGGAGAGCTTGCAGAGCACTGGGGAAAGGCAGGCAGAGAATTCCCTGCTAGCACGTTGTCTGTGCCTGGGAAGCAGAAGTGTTCAGATTGCTTCGCAGAATCGCTTTTGTGCAGAAAACAGTAACACTTGTTCAGAACGAAAGAAAGCACAGAGCCCCAGATTTTATGTTGTCCTGGAGAGCTAGCAGAGCACTGGGGAAAAGCAGGCAGAGAATTCCCTGCTAGCACCTTCTCTGTGCCTGGGAAGCAGAAGTGTTCAGATTGCTTCGCAGAATCGCTTTTGTGCAGAAAACAGTAACACTTGTTCAGAACGAAAGAAAGCACAGAGCCCCAGATTTTATGTTGTCCTGGAGAGCTTGCAGAGCACTGGGGAAAGGCAGGCAGAGAATTCCCTGCTAGCACCTTCTCTGTGCCTGGGAAGCAGAAGTGTTCACATTGCTTCGCAGAATCGCTTTTGTGCAGAAAACAGTAACACTTGTTCAGAACGAAAGAAAGCACAGAGCCCCAGATTTTATGTTGTCCTGGAGAGCTTGCAGAGCACTGGGGAAAAGCAGGCAGAGAATTCCCTGCTAGCACGTTCTCTGTTCCTGGGAAGCAGAAGTGTTCCCATTGCTTCGCAGAATCGCTTTTGTGCAGAAAACAGTAACACTTGTTCAGAACGAAAGAAAGCACAGAGCCCCAGATTATATGTTGTCCTGGAGAGCTTGCAGAGTACTGGGGAAAGGCAGGCAGAGAATTCCCTGCTAGCACCTTCTCTGTGCCTGGGAAACAGAAGTGTTCACATTGCTTCGCAGAATCGCTTTTGTGCAGAAAACAGTAACACTTGTTCAGAACGAAAGAAAGCACAGAGCCCCAGATTTTATGTTGTCCTGGAGAGCTTGCAGAGCACTGGGGAAAGGCAGGCAGAGAATTCTCTGCTAGCACCTTCTCTGTGCCTGGGAAGCAGAAGTGTTCACATTGCTTCGCAGAATCGCTTTTGTGCAGAAAACAGTAACACTTGTTCAGAACGAAAGAAAGCACAGAGCCCCAGATTTTATGTTGTCCTGGAGAGCTAGCAGAGCACTGGGGAAAAGCAGGCAGAGAATTCCCTGCTAGCACCTTCTCTGTTCCTGGGAAGCAGAAGTGTTCCCATTGCTTCGCAGAATCGCTTTTGTGCAGAAAACAGTAACACTTGTTCAGAACGAAAGAAAGCACAGAGCCCCAGATTTTATGTTGTCCTGGAGAGCTTGCAGAGCACTGGGGAAAGGCAGGCAGAGAATTCCCTGCTAGCACCTTCTCTGTGCCTGGGAAGCAGAAGTGTTCACATTGCTTCGCAGAATCGCTTTTGTGCAGAAAACAGTAACACTTGTTCAGAACGAAAGAAAGCACAGAGCCCCAGATTTTATGTTGTCCTGGAGAGCTTGCACAGCACTGGGGAAAAGCAGGCAGAGAATTCCCTGCTAGCACCTTCTCTGTGCCTGGGAAACAGAAGTGTTCACATTGCTTCGCAGAATCGCTTTTGTACAGAAAACAGTAACACTTGTTCAGAACGAAAGAAAGCACAGAGCCCCAGATTTTATGTTGTCCTGGAGAGCTTGCAGAGCACTGGGAAAAGGCACGCAGAGTATTCCCTGCTAGCACCTTCTCTGTGCCTGTTCACATTGCTTCGCAGAATCGCTTTTGTGCAGAAAACAATAACACTTGTTCAGAAGGAAAGAAAGCACAGAGCCCCAGATTTTATGTTGTCCTGGAGAGCTTGCAGAGCACTGGGGAAAAGCAGGCAGAGATTTCCCTGCTAGCACGTTCTCTGTGCCTGGGAAGCAGAAGTGTTCAGATTGCTTCGCAGAATCGCTTTTGTGCAGAAAACAGTAACACTTGTTCAGAACGAAAGAAAGCACAGAGCCCCAGATTTGCTGTTGTCCTGGAGAGCTTGCAGAGCACTGGGGAAAGGCAGGCAGAGAATTCCCTGCTAGCACCTTCTCTGTGCCTGTTCACATTGCTTCGCAGAATCGCTTTTGTGCAGAAAACAGTAACACTTGTTCAGAACGAAAGAAAGCACAGAGCCCCAGATTTGCTGTTGTCCTGGAGAGCTTGCAGAGCACTGGGGAAAAGCAGGCAGAGATTTCCCTGCTAGCACCTTCTCTGTGCCTGGGAAGCAGAAGTGTTCCCATTGCTTCGCAGAATCGCTTTTGTGCAGAAAACCGTAACACTTGTTCAGAACGAAAGAAAGCACAGAGCCCCAGATTTTATGTTGTCCTGGAGAGCTTGCAGAGCACTGGGGAAAGGCAGGCAGAGAATTCCCTGCTAGCACCTTCTCTGTGCCTGGGAAACAGAAGTGTTCCCATTGCTTCGCAGAATCGCTTTTGTGCAGAAAACAGTAACACTTGTTCAGAACGAAAGAAAGCACAGAGCCCCAGATTTTATGTTGTCCTGGAGAGCTTGCAGAGCACTGGGGAAAGGCAGGCAGAGAATTCCCTGCTAGCACCTTCTCTGTGCCTGGGAAACAGAAGTGTTCCCATTGCTTCGCAGAATCGCTTTTGTGCAGAAAACAGTAACACTTGTTCAGAACGAAAGAAAGCACAGAGCCCCAGATTTTATGTTGTCCTGGAGAGCTAGCAGAGCACTGGGGAAAAGCAGGCAGAGATTTCCCTGCTAGCACCTTCTCTGTGCCTGGGAAGCAGAAGTGTTCACATTGCTTCGCAGAATCGCTTTTGTGCAGAAAACCGTAACACTTGTTCAGAACGAAAGAAAGCACAGAGCCCCAGATTTTATGTTGTCCTGGAGAGCTTGCAGAGCACTGGGGAAAGGCAGGCAGAGAATTCCCTGCTAGCACCTTCTCTGTGCCTGGGAAGCAGAAGTCTTCACATTGCTTCGCAGAATCGCTTTTGTGCAGAAAACAGTAACACTTGTTCAGAACGAAAGAAAGCACAGAGCCCCAGATTTTATGTTGTCCTGGAGAGCTTGCAGAGCACTGGGGAAAAGCAGGCAGAGAATTCCCTGCTAGCACCTTCTCTGTGCCTGGGAAGCAGAAGTGTTCACATTGCTTCGCAGAATCGCTTTTGTGCAGAAAACAGTAACACTTGTTCAGAACGAAAGAAAGCACAGAGCCCCAGATTTTATGTTGTCCTGGAGAGCTTGCAGAGCACTGGGGAAAAGCAGGCAGAGAATTCTCTGCTAGCACCTTCTCTGTGCCTGGGAAGCAGAAGTGTTCCCATTGCTTCGCAGAATCGCTTTTGTGCAGAAAACAGTAACACTTGTTCAGAACGAAAGAAAGCACAGAGCCCCAGATTTTATGTTGTCCTGGAGAGCTTGCACAGCACTGGGGAAAGGCAGGCAGAGAATTCCCTGCTAGCACGTTCTCTGTTCCTGGGAAACAGAAGTGTTCACATTGCTTCGCAGAATCGCTTTTGTGCAGAAAACAGTAACACTTGTTCAGAACGAAAGAAAGCACAGAGCCCCAGATTTGCTGTTGTCCTGGAGAGCTTGCAGAGCACTGGGGAAAGGCAGGCAGAGAATTCCCTGCTAGCACGTTCTCTGTTCCTGGGAAGCAGAAGTGTTCCCATTGCTTCGCAGAATCGCTTTTGTGCAGAAAACAGTAACACTTGTTCAGAACGAAAGAAAGCACAGAGCCCCAGATTTTATGTTGTCCTGGAGAGCTTGCAGAGCACTGGGGAAAGGCAGGCAGAGAATTCCCTTCTAGCACGTTCTCTGTGCCTGGGAAGCAGAAGTGTTCCCATTGCTTCGCAGAATCGCTTTTGTGCAGAAAACAGTAACACTTGTTCAGAACGAAAGAAAGCACAGAGCCCCAGATTTTATGTTGTCCTGGAGAGCTTGCAGAGCACTGGGGAAAAGCAGGCAGAGAATTCCCTGCTAGCACCTTCTCTGTGCCTGGGAAGCAGAAGTGTTCAGATTGCTTCGCAGAATCGCTTTTGTGCAGAAAACAGTAACACTTGTTCAGAACGAAAGAAAGCACAGAGCCCCAGATTTTATGTTGTCCTGGAGAGCTTGCAGAGCACTGGGGAAAGGCAGGCAGAGAATTCCCTGCTAGCACGTTCTCTGTGCCTGGGAAGCAGAAGTGTTCCCATTGCTTCGCAGAATCGCTTTTGTGCAGAAAACAGTAACACTTGTTCAGAACGAAAGAAAGCACAGAGCCCCAGATTTTATGTTGTCCTGGAGAGCTAGCAGAGCACTGGGGAAAAGCAGGCAGAGATTTCCCTGCTAGCACCTTCTCTGTGCCTGGGAAGCAGAAGTGTTCACATTGCTTCGCAGAATCGCTTTTGTGCAGAAAACCGTAACACTTGTTCAGAACGAAAGAAAGCACAGAGCCCCAGATTTTATGTTGTCCTGGAGAGCTTGCAGAGCACTGGGGAAAGGCAGGCAGAGAATTCCCTGCTAGCACCTTCTCTGTGCCTGGGAAGCAGAAGTCTTCACATTGCTTCGCAGAATCGCTTTTGTGCAGAAAACAGTAACACTTGTTCAGAACGAAAGAAAGCACAGAGCCCCAGATTTTATGTTGTCCTGGAGAGCTTGCAGAGCACTGGGGAAAAGCAGGCAGAGAATTCCCTGCTAGCACCTTCTCTGTGCCTGGGAAGCAGAAGTGTTCACATTGCTTCGCAGAATCGCTTTTGTGCAGAAAACAGTAACACTTGTTCAGAACGAAAGAAAGCACAGAGCCCCAGATTTTATGTTGTCCTGGAGAGCTTGCAGAGCACTGGGGAAAAGCAGGCAGAGAATTCCCTGCTAGCACCTTCTCTGTGCCTGGGAAGCAGAAGTGTTCCCATTGCTTCGCAGAATCGCTTTTGTGCAGAAAACAGTAACACTTGTTCAGAACGAAAGAAAGCACAGAGCCCCAGATTTTATGTTGTCCTGGAGAGCTTGCAGAGCACTGGGGAAAGGCAGGCAGAGAATTCCCTGCTAGCACGTTGTCTGTGCCTGGGAAACAGAAGTGTTCACATTGCTTCGCAGAATCGCTTTTGTGCAGAAAACAGTAACACTTGTTCAGAACGAAAGAAAGCACAGAGCCCCAGATTTGCTGTTGTCCTGGAGAGCTTGCAGAGCACTGGGGAAAGGCAGGCAGAGAATTCCCTGCTAGCACGTTCTCTGTTCCTGGGAAGCAGAAGTGTTCCCATTGCTTCGCAGAATCGCTTTTGTGCAGAAAACAGTAACACTTGTTCAGAACGAAAGAAAGCACAGAGCCCCAGATTTTATGTTGTCCTGGAGAGCTTGCAGAGCACTGGGGAAAGGCAGGCAGAGAATTCCCTGCTAGCACGTTCTCTGTGCCTGGGAAGCAGAAGTGTTCCCATTGCTTCGCAGAATCGCTTTTGTGCAGAAAACAGTAACACTTGTTCAGAACGAAAGAAAGCACAGAGCCCCAGATTTTATGTTGTCCTGGAGAGCTTGCAGAGCACTGGGGAAAAGCAGGCAGAGAATTCCCTGCTAGCACCTTCTCTGTGCCTGGGAAGCAGAAGTGTTCAGATTGCTTCGCAGAATCGCTTTTGTGCAGAAAACAGTAACACTTGTTCAGAACGAAAGAAAGCACAGAGCCCCAGATTTTATGTTGTCCTGGAGAGCTTGCAGAGCACTGGGGAAAGGCAGGCAGAGAATTCCCTGCTAGCACGTTCTCTGTGCCTGGGAAGCAGAAGTGTTCCCATTGCTTCGCAGAATCGCTTTTGTGCAGAAAACAGTAACACTTGTTCAGAACGAAAGAAAGCACAGAGCCCCAGATTTTATGTTGTCCTGGAGAGCTTGCAGAGCACTGGGGAAAAGCAGGCAGAGAATTCCCTTCTAGCACCTTCTCTGTGCCTGGGAAGCAGAAGTGTTCACATTGCTTCGCAGAATCGCTTTTGTGCAGAAAACAGTAACACTTGTTCAGAACGAAAGAAAGCACAGAGCCCCAGATTTTATGTTGTCCTGGAGAGCTTGCAGAGCACTGGGGAAAGGCAGGCAGAGAATTCCCTGCTAGCACCTTCTCTGTGCCTGGGAAACAGAAGTGTTCACATTGCTTCGCAGAATCGCTTTTGTGCAGAAAACAGTAACACTTGTTCAGAACGAAAGAAAGCACAGAGCCCCAGATTTTATGTTGTCCTGGAGAGCTTGCAGAGCACTGGGGAAAGGCAGGCAGAGAATTCCCTGCTAGCACCTTCTCTGTGCATGGGAAGCAGAAGTGTTCACATTGCTTCGCAGAATCGCTTTTGTGCAGAAAACAGTAACACTTGTTCAGAACGAAAGAAAGCACAGAGCCCCAGATTTTATGTTGTCCTGGAGAGCTTGCAGAGCACTGGGGAAAGGCAGGCAGAGAATTCCCTGCTAGCACCTTCTCTGTGCCTGGGAAGCAGAAGTGTTCACATTGCTTCGCAGAATCGCTTTTGTGCAGAAAACAGTAACACTTGTTCAGAACGAAAGAAAGCACAGAGCCCCAGATTTTATGTTGTCCTGGAGAGCTTGCAGAGCACTGGGGAAAAGCAGGCAGAGAATTCCCTGCTAGCACGTTCTCTGTTCCTGGGAAGCAGAAGTGTTCCCATTGCTTCGCAGAATCGCTTTTGTGCAGAAAACAGTAACACTTGTTCAGAACGAAAGAAAGCACAGAGCCCCAGATTATATGTTGTCCTGGAGAGCTTGCAGAGTACTGGGGAAAGGCAGGCAGAGAATTCCCTGCTAGCACCTTCTCTGTGCCTGGGAAGCAGAAGTGTTCCCATTGCTTCGCAGAATCGCTTTTGTGCAGAAAACAGTAACACTTGTTCAGAACGAAAGAAAGCACAGAGCCCCAGATTTTATGTTGTCCTGGAGAGCTTGCAGAGCACTGGGGAAAGGCAGGCAGAGAATTCCCTGCTAGCACGTTGTCTGTGCGTGGGAAGCAGAAGTGTTCAGATTGCTTCGCAGAATCGCTTTTGTGCAGAAAACAGTAACACTTGTTCAGAACGAAAGAAAGCACAGAGCCCCAGATTTTATGTTGTCCTGGAGAGCTAGCAGAGCACTGGGGAAAAGCAGGCAGAGAATTCCCTGCTAGGACCTTCTCTGTGCCTGGGAAGCAGAAGTGTTCAGATTGCTTCGCAGAATCGCTTTTGTGCAGAAAACAGTAACACTTGTTCAGAACGAAAGAAAGCACAGAGCCCCAGATTTTATGTTGTCCTGGAGAGCTTGCAGAGCACTGGGGAAAGGCAGGCAGAGAATTCCCTGCTAGCACCTTCTCTGTGCCTGGGAAGCAGAAGTGTTCACATTGCTTCGCAGAATCGCTTTTGTGCAGAAAACAGTAACACTTGTTCAGAACGAAAGAAAGCACAGAGCCCCAGATTTTATGTTGTCCTGGAGAGCTTGCAGAGCACTGGGGAAAAGCAGGCAGAGAATTCCCTGCTAGCACGTTCTCTGTTCCTGGGAAGCAGAAGTGTTCCCATTGCTTCGCAGAATCGCTTTTGTGCAGAAAACAGTAACACTTGTTCAGAACGAAAGAAAGCACAGAGCCCCAGATTTTATGTTGTCCTGGAGAGCTTGCAGAGTACTGGGGAAAGGCAGGCAGAGAATTCCCTGCTAGCACCTTCTCTGTGCCTGGGAAACAGAAGTGTTCACATTGCTTCGCAGAATCGCTTTTGTGCAGAAAACAGTAACACTTGTTCAGAACGAAAGAAAGCACAGAGCCCCAGATTTTATGTTGTCCTGGAGAGCTTGCAGAGCACTGGGGAAAGGCAGGCAGAGAATTCTCTGCTAGCACCTTCTCTGTGCCTGGGAAGCAGAAGTGTTCACATTGCTTCGCAGAATCGCTTTTGTGCAGAAAACAGTAACACTTGTTCAGAACGAAAGAAAGCACAGAGCCCCAGATTTTATGTTGTCCTGGAGAGCTAGCAGAGCACTGGGGAAAAGCAGGCAGAGAATTCCCTGCTAGCACCTTCTCTGTTCCTGGGAAGCAGAAGTGTTCCCATTGCTTCGCAGAATCGCTTTTGTGCAGAAAACAGTAACACTTGTTCAGAACGAAAGAAAGCACAGAGCCCCAGATTTTATGTTGTCCTGGAGAGCTTGCAGAGCACTGGGGAAAGGCAGGCAGAGAATTCCCTGCTAGCACCTTCTCTGTGCCTGGGAAGCAGAAGTGTTCCCATTGCTTCGCAGAATCGCTTTTGTGCAGAAAACAGTAACACTTGTTCAGAACGAAAGAAAGCACAGAGCCCCAGATTTTATGTTGTCCTTGAGAGCTTGCAGAGCACTGGGGAAAAGCAGGCAGAGAATTCCCTGCTAGCACCTTCTCTGTGCCTGGGAAGCAGAAGTGTTCACATTGCTTCGCAGAATCGCTTTTGTGCAGAAAACAGTAACACTTGTTCAGAACGAAAGAAAGCACAGAGCCCCAGATTTTATGTTGTCCTGGAGAGCTTGCACAGCACTGGGGAAAAGCAGGCAGAGAATTCCCTGCTAGCACCTTCTCTGTGCCTGGGAAACAGAAGTGTTCACATTGCTTCGCAGAATCGCTTTTGTACAGAAAACAGTAACACTTGTTCAGAACGAAAGAAAGCACAGAGCCCCAGATTTTATGTTGTCCTGGAGAGCTTGCAGAGCACTGGGAAAAGGCACGCAGAGTATTCCCTGCTAGCACCTTCTCTGTGCCTGTTCACATTGCTTCGCAGAATCGCTTTTGTGCAGAAAACAATAACACTTGTTCAGAAGGAAAGAAAGCACAGAGCCCCAGATTTTATGTTGTCCTGGAGAGCTTGCAGAGCACTGGGGAAAAGCAGGCAGAGATTTCCCTGCTAGCACGTTCTCTGTGCCTGGGAAGCAGAAGTGTTCAGATTGCTTCGCAGAATCGCTTTTGTGCAGAAAACAGTAACACTTGTTCAGAACGAAAGAAAGCACAGAGCCCCAGATTTGCTGTTGTCCTGGAGAGCTTGCAGAGCACTGGGGAAAGGCAGGCAGAGAATTCCCTGCTAGCACCTTCTCTGTGCCTGTTCACATTGCTTCGCAGAATTGCTTTTGTGCAGAAAACAATAACACTTGTTCAGAAGGAAAGAAAGCACAGAGTCCCAGATTTTATGTTGTCCTGGAGAGCTTGCAGAGCACTGGGGAAAAGCAGGCAGAGATTTCCCTGCTAGCACCTTCTCTGTGCCTGGGAAGCAGAAGTGTTCCCATTGCTTCGCAGAATCGCTTTTGTGCAGAAAACCGTAACACTTGTTCAGAACGAAAGAAAGCACAGAGCCCCAGATTTTATGTTGTCCTGGAGAGCTTGCAGAGCACTGGGGAAAGGCAGGCAGAGAATTCCCTGCTAGCACCTTCTCTGTGCCTGGGAAACAGAAGTGTTCCCATTGCTTCGCAGAATCGCTTTTGTGCAGAAAACAGTAACACTTGTTCAGAACGAAAGAAAGCACAGAGCCCCAGATTTTATGTTGTCCTGGAGAGCTTGCAGAGCACTGGGGAAAGGCAGGCAGAGAATTCCCTGCTAGCACCTTCTCTGTGCCTGGGAAACAGAAGTGTTCCCATTGCTTCGCAGAATCGCTTTTGTGCAGAAAACAGTAACACTTGTTCAGAACGAAAGAAAGCACAGAGCCCCAGATTTTATGTTGTCCTGGAGAGCTAGCAGAGCACTGGGGAAAAGCAGGCAGAGATTTCCCTGCTAGCACCTTCTCTGTGCCTGGGAAGCAGAAGTGTTCACATTGCTTCGCAGAATCGCTTTTGTGCAGAAAACCGTAACACTTGTTCAGAACGAAAGAAAGCACAGAGCCCCAGATTTTATGTTGTCCTGGAGAGCTTGCAGAGCACTGGGGAAAGGCAGGCAGAGAATTCCCTGCTAGCACCTTCTCTGTGCCTGGGAAGCAGAAGTCTTCACATTGCTTCGCAGAATCGCTTTTGTGCAGAAAACAGTAACACTTGTTCAGAACGAAAGAAAGCACAGAGCCCCAGATTTTATGTTGTCCTGGAGAGCTTGCAGAGCACTGGGGAAAAGCAGGCAGAGAATTCCCTGCTAGCACCTTCTCTGTGCCTGGGAAGCAGAAGTGTTCACATTGCTTCGCAGAATCGCTTTTGTGCAGAAAACAGTAACACTTGTTCAGAACGAAAGAAAGCACAGAGCCCCAGATTTTATGTTGTCCTGGAGAGCTTGCAGAGCACTGGGGAAAAGCAGGCAGAGAATTCTCTGCTAGCACCTTCTCTGTGCCTGGGAAGCAGAAGTGTTCCCATTGCTTCGCAGAATCGCTTTTGTGCAGAAAACAGTAACACTTGTTCAGAACGAAAGAAAGCACAGAGCCCCAGATTTTATGTTGTCCTGGAGAGCTTGCACAGCACTGGGGAAAGGCAGGCAGAGAATTCCCTGCTAGCACCTTCTCTGTGCCTGGGAAACAGTAGTGTTCACATTGCTTCGCAGAATCGCTTTTGTGCAGAAAACAGTAACACTTGTTCAGAACGAAAGAAAGCACAGAGCCCCAGATTTGCTGTTGTCCTGGAGAGCTTGCAGAGCACTGGGGAAAGGCAGGCAGAGAATTCCCTGCTAGCACGTTCTCTGTTCCTGGGAAGCAGAAGTGTTCCCATTGCTTCGCAGAATCGCTTTTGTGCAGAAAACAGTAACACTTGTTCAGAACGAAAGAAAGCACAGAGCCCCAGATTTTATGTTGTCCTGGAGAGCTTGCAGAGCACTGGGGAAAGGCAGGCAGAGAATTCCCTTCTAGCACGTTCTCTGTGCCTGGGAAGCAGAAGTGTTCCCATTGCTTCGCAGAATCGCTTTTGTGCAGAAAACAGTAACACTTGTTCAGAACGAAAGAAAGCACAGAGCCCCAGATTTTATGTTGTCCTGGAGAGCTTGCAGAGCACTGGGGAAAAGCAGGCAGAGAATTCCCTGCTAGCACCTTCTCTGTGCCTGGGAAGCAGAAGTGTTCAGATTGCTTCGCAGAATCGCTTTTGTGCAGAAAACAGTAACACTTGTTCAGAACGAAAGAAAGCACAGAGCCCCAGATTTTATGTTGTCCTGGAGAGCTTGCAGAGCACTGGGGAAAGGCAGGCAGAGAATTCCCTGCTAGCACGTTCTCTGTGCCTGGGAAGCAGAAGTGTTCCCATTGCTTCGCAGAATCGCTTTTGTGCAGAAAACAGTAACACTTGTTCAGAACGAAAGAAAGCACAGAGCCCCAGATTTTATGTTGTCCTGGAGAGCTAGCAGAGCACTGGGGAAAAGCAGGCAGAGATTTCCCTGCTAGCACCTTCTCTGTGCCTGGGAAGCAGAAGTCTTCCCATTGCTTCGCAGAATCGCTTTTGTGCAGAAAACCGTAACACTTGTTCAGAACGAAAGAAAGCACAGAGCCCCAGATTTTATGTTGTCCTGGAGAGCTTGCAGAGCACTGGGGAAAGGCAGGCAGAGAATTCCCTGCTAGCACCTTCTCTGTGCCTGGGAAGCAGAAGTCTTCACATTGCTTCGCAGAATCGCTTTTGTGCAGAAAACAGTAACACTTGTTCAGAACGAAAGAAAGCACAGAGCCCCAGATTTTATGTTGTCCTGGAGAGCTTGCAGAGCACTGGGGAAAAGCAGGCAGAGAATTCCCTGCTAGCACCTTCTCTGTGCCTGGGAAGCAGAAGTGTTCACATTGCTTCGCAGAATCGCTTTTGTGCAGAAAACAGTAACACTTGTTCAGAACGAAAGAAAGCACAGAGCCCCAGATTTTATGTTGTCCTGGAGAGCTTGCAGAGCACTGGGGAAAGGCAGGCAGAGAATTCCCTGCTAGCACCTTCTCTGTGCCTGGGAAACAGAAGTGTTCACATTGCTTCGCAGAATCGCTTTTGTGCAGAAAACAGTAACACTTGTTCAGAACGAAAGAAAGCACAGAGCCCCAGATTTGCTGTTGTCCTGGAGAGCTTGCAGAGCACTGGGGAAAGGCAGGCAGAGAATTCCCTGCTAGCACGTTCTCTGTTCCTGGGAAGCAGAAGTGTTCCCATTGCTTCGCAGAATCGCTTTTGTGCAGAAAACAGTAACACTTGTTCAGAACGAAAGAAAGCACAGAGCCCCAGATTTTATGTTGTCCTGGAGAGCTTGCAGAGCACTGGGGAAAGGCAGGCAGAGAATTCCCTGCTAGCACGTTCTCTGTGCCTGGGAAGCAGAAGTGTTCCCATTGCTTCGCAGAATCGCTTTTGTGCAGAAAACAGTAACACTTGTTCAGAACGAAAGAAAGCACAGAGCCCCAGATTTTATGTTGTCCTGGAGAGCTTGCAGAGCACTGGGGAAAAGCAGGCAGAGAATTCCCTGCTAGCACCTTCTCTGTGCCTGGGAAGCAGAAGTGTTCAGATTGCTTCGCAGAATCGCTTTTGTGCAGAAAACAGTAACACTTGTTCAGAACGAAAGAAAGCACAGAGCCCCAGATTTTATGTTGTCCTGGAGAGCTTGCAGAGCACTGGGGAAAGGCAGGCAGAGAATTCCCTGCTAGCACGTTCTCTGTGCCTGGGAAGCAGAAGTGTTCCCATTGCTTCGCAGAATCGCTTTTGTGCAGAAAACAGTAACACTTGTTCAGAACGAAAGAAAGCACAGAGCCCCAGATTTTATGTTGTCCTGGAGAGCTTGCAGAGCACTGGGGAAAAGCAGGCAGAGAATTCCCTTCTAGCACCTTCTCTGTGCCTGGGAAGCAGAAGTGTTCACATTGCTTCGCAGAATCGCTTTTGTGCAGAAAACAGTAACACTTGTTCAGAACGAAAGAAAGCACAGAGCCCCAGATTTTATGTTGTCCTGGAGAGCTTGCAGAGCACTGGGGAAAGGCAGGCAGAGAATTCCCTGCTAGCACCTTCTCTGTGCCTGGGAAACAGAAGTGTTCACATTGCTTCGCAGAATCGCTTTTGTGCAGAAAACAGTAACACTTGTTCAGAACGAAAGAAAGCACAGAGCCCCAGATTTGCTGTTGTCCTGGAGAGCTTGCAGAGCACTGGGGAAAGGCAGGCAGAGAATTCCCTGCTAGCACCTTCTCTGTGCATGGGAAGCAGAAGTGTTCACATTGCTTCGCAGAATCGCTTTTGTGCAGAAAACAGTAACACTTGTTCAGAACGAAAGAAAGCACAGAGCCCCAGATTTTATGTTGTCCTGGAGAGCTAGCAGAGCATTGGGGAAAAGCAATCAGAGAATTCCCTGCTAGCACGTTCTCTGTGCCTGGGAAACAGAAGTGTTCCCATTGCTTCGCAGAATCGCTTTTGTGCAGAAAACAGTAACACTTGTTCAGAACGAAAGAAAGCACAGAGCCCCAGATTTTATGTTGTCCTGGAGAGCTTGCAGAGCACTGGGGAAAGGCAGGCAGAGAATTCCCTGCTAGCACGTTCTCTGTGCCTGGGAAGCAGAAGTGTTCAGATTGCTTCGCAGAATCGCTTTTGTGCAGAAAACAGTAACACTTGTTCAGAACGAAAGAAAGCACAGAGCCCCAGATTTTATGTTGTCCTGGAGAGCTTGCAGAGCACTGGGGAAAAGCAGGCAGAGAATTCCCTGCTAGCACGTTCTCTGTGCCTGGGAAGCAGAAGTGTTCCCATTGCTTCGCAGAATCGCTTTTGTGCAGAAAACAGTAACACTTGTTCAGAACGAAAGAAAGCACAGAGCCCCAGATTTTATGTTGTCCTGGAGAGCTTGCAGAGCACTGGGGAAAAGCAGGCAGAGAATTCCCTGCTAGCACCTTCTCTGTGCCTGGGAAGCAGAAGTGTTCAGATTGCTTCGCAGAATCGCTTTTGTGCAGAAAACAGTAACACTTGTTCAGAACGAAAGAAAGCACAGAGCCCCAGATTTTATGTTGTCCTGGAGAGCTTGCAGAGCACTGGGGAAAGGCAGGCAGAGAATTCCCTGCTAGCACGTTCTCTGTGCCTGGGAAGCAGAAGTGTTCCCATTGCTTCGCAGAATCGCTTTTGTGCAGAAAACAGTAACACTTGTTCAGAACGAAAGAAAGCACAGAGCCCCAGATTTTATGTTGTCCTGGAGAGCTTGCAGAGCACTGGGGAAAAGCAGGCAGAGAATTCCCTTCTAGCACCTTCTCTGTGCCTGGGAAGCAGAAGTGTTCCCATTGCTTCGCAGAATCGCTTTTGTGCAGAAAACAGTAACACTTGTTCAGAACGAAAGAAAGCACAGAGCCCCAGATTTTATGTTGTCCTGGAGAGCTTGCAGAGCACTGGGGAAAGGCAGGCAGAGAATTCCCTGCTAGCACCTTCTCTGTGCCTGGGAAACAGAAGTGTTCACATTGCTTCGCAGAATCGCTTTTGTGCAGAAAACAGTAACACTTGTTCAGAACGAAAGAAAGCACAGAGCCCCAGATTTGCTGTTGTCCTGGAGAGCTTGCAGAGCACTGGGGAAAGGCAGGCAGAGAATTCCCTGCTAGCACCTTCTCTGTGCATGGGAAGCAGAAGTGTTCACATTGCTTCGCAGAATCGCTTTTGTGCAGAAAACAGTAACACTTGTTCAGAACGAAAGAAAGCACAGAGCCCCAGATTTTATGTTGTCCTGGAGAGCTAGCAGAGCACTGGGGAAAAGCAATCAGAGAATTCCCTGCTAGCACGTTCTCTGTGCCTGGGAAACAGAAGTGTTCACATTGCTTCGCAGAATCGCTTTTGTGCAGAAAACAGTAACACTTGTTCAGAACGAAAGAAAGCACAGAGCCCCAGATTTTATGTTGTCCTGGAGAGCTTGCAGAGCACTGGGGAAAAGCAGGCAGAGAATTCCCTACTAGCACCTTCTCTGTGCCTGGGAAACAGAAGTGTTGCCATTGCTTCGCAGTATCGCTTTTGTGCAGAAAACAGTAACACTTGTTCAGAACGAAAGAAAGCACAGAGCCCCAGATTTTATGTTGTCCTGGAGAGCTTGCAGAGTACTGGGGAAAGGCAGGCAGAGAATTCCCTGCTAGCACCTTCTCTGTGCCTGGGAAACAGAAGTGTTCACATTGCTTCGCAGAATCGCTTTTGTGCAGAAAACAGTAACACTTGTTCAGAACGAAAGAAAGCACAGAGCCCCAGATTTTATGTTGTCCTGGAGAGCTTGCAGAGCACTGGGGAAAGGCAGGCAGAGAATTCTCTGCTAGCACCTTCTCTGTGCCTGGGAAGCAGAAGTCTTCACATTGCTTCGCAGAATCGCTTTTGTGCAGAAAACAGTAACACTTGTTCAGAACGAAAGAAAGCACAGAGCCCCAGATTTGCTGTTGTCCTGGAGAGCTTGCAGAGCACTGGGGAAAAGCAGGCAGAGAATTCCCTGCTAGGACCTTCTCTGTGCCTGGGAAGCAGAAGTGTTCACATTGCTTCGCAGAATCGCTTTTTTGCAGAAAACAGTAACACTTGTTCAGAACGAAAGAAAGCACAGAGCCCCAGATTTTATGTTGTCATGGAGAGCTTGCAGAGCACTGGGGAAAAGCAGGCAGAGAATTCCCTGCTAGCACCTTCTCTGAGCCTGGGAAGCAGAAGTGTTCCCATTGCTTCGCAGAATCGCTTTTGTGCAGAAAACAGTAACACTTGTTCAGAACGAAAGAAAGCACAGAGCCCCAGATTTTATGTTGTCCTGGAGAGCTTGCAGAGTACTGGGGAAAGGCAGGCAGAGAATTCCCTGCTAGCACCTTCTCTGTGCCTGGGAAGCAGAAGTGTTCACATTGCTTCGCAGAATCGCTTTTGTGCAGAAAACAGTAACACTTGTTCAGAACGAAAGAAAGCACAGAGCCCCAGATTTTATGTTGTCCTGGAGAGCTTGCAGAGTACTGGGGAAAGGCAGGCAGAGAATTCCCTGCTAGCACGTTCTCTGTGCCTGGGAAGCAGAAGTGTTCCCATTGCTTCGCAGAATCGCTTTTGTGCAGAAAACAGTAACACTTGTTCAGAACGAAAGAAAGCACAGAGCCCCAGATTTTATGTTGTCCTGGAGAGCTTGCAGAGCACTGGGGAAAAGCAGGCAGAGATTTCCCTGCTAGCACCTTCTCTGTGCCTGGGAAGCAGAAGTGTTCAGATTGCTTCGCAGAATCGCTTTTGTGCAGAAAACAGTAACACTTGTTCAGAACGAAAGAAAGCACAGAGCCCCAGATTTTATGTTGTCCTGGAGAGCTTGCAGAGCACTGGGGAAAGGCAGGCAGAGAATTCCCTGCTAGCACGTTCTCTGTGCCTGGGAAGCAGAAGTGTTCCCATTGCTTCGCAGAATCGCTTTTGTGCAGAAAACAGTAACACTTGTTCAGAACGAAAGAAAGCACAGAGCCCCAGATTTTATGTTGTCCTGGAGAGCTTGCAGAGCACTGGGGAAAGGCAGGCAGAGAATTCCCTGCTAGCTCCTTCTCTGTGCCTGGGAAACAGAAGTGTTCACATTGCTTCGCAGAATCGCTTTTGTGCAGAAAACAGTAACACTTGTTCAGAACGAAAGAAAGCACAGAGCCCCAGATTTGCTGTTGTCCTGGAGAGCTTGCAGAGCACTGGGGAAAGGCAGGCAGAGAATTCCCTGCTAGCACCTTCTCTGTGCATGGGAAGCAGAAGTGTTCACATTGCTTCGCAGAATCGCTTTTGTGCAGAAAACAGTAACACTTGTTCAGAACGAAAGAAAGCACAGAGCCCCAGATTTTATGTTGTCCTGGAGAGCTAGCAGAGCACTGGGGAAAAGCAATCAGAGAATTCCCTGCTAGCACGTTCTCTGTGCCTGGGAAACAGAAGTGTTCCCATTGCTTCGCAGTATCGCTTTTGTGCAGAAAACAGTAACACTTGTTCAGAACGAAAGAAAGCACAGAGCCCCAGATTTTATGTTGTCCTGGAGAGCTTGCAGAGTACTGGGGAAAGGCAGGCAGAGAATTCCCTGCTAGCACCTTCTCTGTGCCTGGGAAACAGAAGTGTTCACATTGCTTCGCAGAATCGCTTTTGTGCAGAAAACAGTAACACTTGTTCAGAACGAAAGAAAGCACAGAGCCCCAGATTTTATGTTGTCCTGGAGAGCTTGCAGAGCACTGGGGAAAAGCAGGCAGAGAATTCCCTGCTAGCACGTTCTCTGTGCCTGGGAAACAGAAGTGTTCCCATTGCTTCGCAGTATCGCTTTTGTGCAGAAAACAGTAACACTTGTTCAGAACGAAAGAAAGCACAGAGCCCCAGATTTTATGTTGTCCTGGAGAGCTTGCAGAGTACTGGGGAAAGGCAGGCAGAGAATTCCCTGCTAGCACCTTCTCTGTGCCTGGGAAGCAGAAGTGTTCACATTGCTTCGCAGAATCGCTTTTGTGCAGAAAACAGTAACACTTGTTCAGAACGAAAGAAAGCACAGAGCCCCAGATTTTATGTTGTCCTGGAGAGCTTGCAGAGCACTGGGGAAAGGCAGGCAGAGAATTCTCTGCTAGCACCTTCTCTGTGCCTGGGAAGCAGAAGTCTTCACATTGCTTCGCAGAATCGCTTTTGTGCAGAAAACAGTAACACTTGTTCAGAACGAAAGAAAGCACAGAGCCCCAGATTTGCTGTTGTCCTGGAGAGCTTGCAGAGCACTGGGGAAAAGCAGGCAGAGAATTCCCTGCTAGGACCTTCTCTGTGCCTGGGAAGCAGAAGTGTTCACATTGCTTCGCAGAATCGCTTTTTTGCAGAAAACAGTAACACTTGTTCAGAACGAAAGAAAGCACAGAGCCCCAGATTTTATGTTGTCCTGGAGAGCTTGCAGAGCACTGGGGAAAAGCAGGCAGAGAATTCCCTGCTAGCACCTTCTCTGAGCCTGGGAAGCAGAAGTGTTCCCATTGCTTCGCAGAATCGCTTTTGTGCAGAAAACAGTAACACTTGTTCAGAACGAAAGAAAGCACAGAGCCCCAGATTTTATGTTGTCCTGGAGAGCTTGCAGAGTACTGGGGAAAGGCAGGCAGAGAATTCCCTGCTAGCACCTTCTCTGTGCCTGGGAAGCAGAAGTGTTCACATTGCTTCGCAGAATCGCTTTTGTGCAGAAAACAGTAACACTTGTTCAGAACGAAAGAAAGCACAGAGCCCCAGATTTTATGTTGTCCTGGAGAGCTTGCAGAGTACTGGGGAAAGGCAGGCAGAGAATTCCCTGCTAGCACGTTCTCTGTGCCTGGGAAGCAGAAGTGTTCCCATTGCTTCGCAGAATCGCTTTTGTGCAGAAAACAGTAACACTTGTTCAGAACGAAAGAAAGCACAGAGCCCCAGATTTTATGTTGTCCTGGAGAGCTTGCAGAGCACTGGGGAAAAGCAGGCAGAGATTTCCCTGCTAGCACCTTCTCTGTGCCTGGGAAGCAGAAGTGTTCAGATTGCTTCGCAGAATCGCTTTTGTGCAGAAAACAGTAACACTTGTTCAGAACGAAAGAAAGCACAGAGCCCCAGATTTTATGTTGTCCTGGAGAGCTTGCAGAGCACTGGGGAAAAGCAGGCAGAGAATTCCCTGCTAGCACGTTCTCTGTGCCTGGGAAGCAGAAGTGTTCCCATTGCTTCGCAGAATCGCTTTTGTGCAGAAAACAGTAACACTTGTTCAGAACGAAAGAAAGCACAGAGCCCCAGATTTTATGTTGTCCTGGAGAGCTTGCAGAGCACTGGGGAAAAGCAGGCAGAGAATTCCCTTCTAGCACCTTCTCTGTGCCTGGGAAGCAGAAGTGTTCACATTGCTTCGCAGAATCGCTTTTGTGCAGAAAACAGTAACACTTGTTCAGAACGAAAGAAAGCACAGAGCCCCAGATTTTATGTTGTCCTGGAGAGCTTGCAGAGCACTGGGGAAAGGCAGGCAGAGAATTCCCTGCTAGCTCCTTCTCTGTGCCTGGGAAACAGAAGTGTTCACATTGCTTCGCAGAATCGCTTTTGTGCAGAAAACAGTAACACTTGTTCAGAACGAAAGAAAGCACAGAGCCCCAGATTTGCTGTTGTCCTGGAGAGCTTGCAGAGCACTGGGGAAAGGCAGGCAGAGAATTCCCTGCTAGCACCTTCTCTGTGCATGGGAAGCAGAAGTGTTCACATTGCTTCGCAGAATCGCTTTTGTGCAGAAAACAGTAACACTTGTTCAGAACGAAAGAAAGCACAGAGCCCCAGATTTTATGTTGTCCTGGAGAGCTAGCAGAGCACTGGGGAAAAGCAATCAGAGAATTCCCTGCTAGCACGTTCTCTGTGCCTGGGAAACAGAAGTGTTCCCATTGCTTCGCAGAATCGCTTTTGTGCAGAAAACAGTAACACTTGTTCAGAACGAAAGAAAGCACAGAGCCCCAGATTTTATGTTGTCCTGGAGAGCTTGCAGAGCACTGGGGAAAGGCAGGCAGAGAATTCTCTGCTAGCACCTTCTCTGTGCCTGGGAAGCAGAAGTGTTCAGATTGCTTCGCAGAATCGCTTTTGTGCAGAAAACAGTAACACTTGTTCAGAACGAAAGAAAGCACAGAGCCCCAGATTTTATGTTGTCCTGGAGAGCTTGCAGAGCACTGGGGAAAGGCAGGCAGAGAATTCCCTGCTAGCACCTTCTCTGTGCCTGGGAAACAGAAGTGTTCACATTGCTTCGCAGAATCGCTTTTGTGCAGAAAACAGTAACACTTGTTCAGAACGAAAGAAAGCACAGAGCCCCAGATTTGCTGTTGTCCTGGAGAGCTTGCAGAGCACTGGGGAAAGGCAGGCAGAGAATTCCCTGCTAGCACCTTCTCTGTGCCTGGGAAGCAGAAGTGTTCACATTGCTTCGCAGAATCGCTTTTGTGCAGAAAACAGTAACACTTGTTCAGAACGAAAGAAAGCACAGAGCCCCAGATTTTATGTTGTCCTGGAGAGCTTGCAGAGTACTGGGGAAAGGCAGGCAGAGAATTCCCTGCTAGCACGTTCTCTGTGCCTGGGAAGCAGAAGTGTTCCCATTGCTTCGCAGAATCGCTTTTGTGCAGAAAACAGTAACACTTGTTCAGAACGAAAGAAAGCACAGAGCCCCAGATTTTATGTTGTCCTGGAGAGCTTGCAGAGCACTGGGGAAAAGCAGGCAGAGATTTCCCTGCTAGCACCTTCTCTGTGCCTGGGAAGCAGAAGTGTTCAGATTGCTTCGCAGAATCGCTTTTGTGCAGAAAACAGTAACACTTGTTCAGAACGAAAGAAAGCACAGAGCCCCAGATTTTATGTTGTCCTGGAGAGCTTGCAGAGCACTGGGGAAAGGCAGGCAGAGAATTCCCTGCTAGCACGTTCTCTGTGCCTGGGAAGCAGAAGTGTTCCCATTGCTTCGCAGAATCGCTTTTGTGCAGAAAACAGTAACACTTGTTCAGAACGAAAGAAAGCACAGAGCCCCAGATTTTATGTTGTCCTGGAGAGCTTGCAGAGCACTGGGGAAAAGCAGGCAGAGAATTCCCTTCTAGCACCTTCTCTGTGCCTGGGAAGCAGAAGTGTTCACATTGCTTCGCAGAATCGCTTTTGTGCAGAAAACAGTAACACTTGTTCAGAACGAAAGAAAGCACAGAGCCCCAGATTTTATGTTGTCCTGGAGAGCTTGCAGAGCACTGGGGAAAGGCAGGCAGAGAATTCCCTGCTAGCTCCTTCTCTGTGCCTGGGAAACAGAAGTGTTCCCATTGCTTCGCAGAATCGCTTTTGTGCAGAAAACAGTAACACTTGTTCAGAACGAAAGAAAGCACAGAGCCCCAGATTTGCTGTTGTCCTGGAGAGCTTGCAGAGCACTGGGGAAAGGCAGGCAGAGAATTCCCTGCTAGCACCTTCTCTGTGCATGGGAAGCAGAAGTGTTCACATTGCTTCGCAGAATCGCTTTTGTGCAGAAAACAGTAACACTTGTTCAGAACGAAAGAAAGCACAGAGCCCCAGATTTTATGTTGTCCTGGAGAGCTAGCAGAGCACTGGGGAAAAGCAATCAGAGAATTCCCTGCTAGCACGTTCTCTGTGCCTGGGAAACAGAAGTGTTCCCATTGCTTCGCAGAATCGCTTTTGTGCAGAAAACAGTAACACTTGTTCAGAACGAAAGAAAGCACAGAGCCCCAGATTTTATGTTGTCCTGGAGAGCTTGCAGAGCACTGGGGAAAGGCAGGCAGAGAATTCTCTGCTAGCACCTTCTCTGTGCCTGGGAAGCAGAAGTGTTCAGATTGCTTCGCAGAATCGCTTTTGTGCAGAAAACAGTAACACTTGTTCAGAACGAAAGAAAGCACAGAGCCCCAGATTTTATGTTGTCCTGGAGAGCTTGCAGAGCACTGGGGAAAGGCAGGCAGAGAATTCCCTGCTAGCACCTTCTCTGTGCCTGGGAAACAGAAGTGTTCACATTGCTTCGCAGAATCGCTTTTGTGCAGAAAACAGTAACACTTGTTCAGAACGAAAGAAAGCACAGAGCCCCAGATTTGCTGTTGTCCTGGAGAGCTTGCAGAGCACTGGGGAAAGGCAGGCAGAGAATTCCCTGCTAGCACCTTCTCTGTGCCTGGGAAGCAGAAGTGTTCACATTGCTTCGCAGAATCGCTTTTGTGCAGAAAACAGTAACACTTGTTCAGAACGAAAGAAAGCACAGAGCCCCAGATTTTATGTTGTCCTGGAGAGCTAGCAGAGCATTGGGGAAAAGCAATCAGAGAATTCCCTGCTAGCACGTTCTCTGTGCCTGGGAAACAGAAGTGTTCCCATTGCTTCGCAGAATCGCTTTTGTGCAGAAAACAGTAACACTTGTTCAGAACGAAAGAAAGCACAGAGCCCCAGATTTTATGTTGTCCTGGAGAGCTTGCAGAGCACTGGGGAAAGGCAGGCAGAGAATTCCCTGCTAGCACGTTCTCTGTGCCTGGGAAGCAGAAGTGTTCAGATTGCTTCGCAGAATCGCTTTTGTGCAGAAAACAGTAACACTTGTTCAGAACGAAAGAAAGCACAGAGCCCCAGATTTTATGTTGTCCTGGAGAGCTTGCAGAGCACTGGGGAAAAGCAGGCAGAGAATTCCCTGCTAGCACCTTCTCTGTGCCTGGGAAACAGAAGTGTTGCCATTGCTTCGCAGAATCGCTTTTGTGCAGAAAACAGTAACACTTGTTCAGAACGAAAGAAAGCACAGAGCCCCAGATTTTATGTTGTCCTGGAGAGCTTGCAGAGTACTGGGGAAAGGCAGGCAGAGAATTCCCTGCTAGCACCTTCTCTGTGCCTGGGAAACAGAAGTGTTCACATTGCTTCGCAGAATCGCTTTTGTGCAGAAAACAGTAACACTTGTTCAGAACGAAAGAAAGCACAGAGCCCCAGATTTTATGTTGTCCTGGAGAGCTAGCAGAGCATTGGGGAAAAGCAATCAGAGAATTCCCTGCTAGCACGTTCTCTGTGCCTGGGAAACAGAAGTGTTCCCATTGCTTCGCAGAATCGCTTTTGTGCAGAAAACAGTAACACTTGTTCAGAACGAAAGAAAGCACAGAGCCCCAGATTTTATGTTGTCCTGGAGAGCTTGCAGAGCACTGGGGAAAGGCAGGCAGAGAATTCCCTGCTAGCACGTTCTCTGTGCCTGGGAAGCAGAAGTGTTCAGATTGCTTCGCAGAATCGCTTTTGTGCAGAAAACAGTAACACTTGTTCAGAACGAAAGAAAGCACAGAGCCCCAGATTTTATGTTGTCCTGGAGAGCTTGCAGAGCACTGGGGAAAAGCAGGCAGAGAATTCCCTGCTAGCACCTTCTCTGTGCCTGGGAAACAGAAGTGTTGCCATTGCTTCGCAGAATCGCTTTTGTGCAGAAAACAGTAACACTTGTTCAGAACGAAAGAAAGCACAGAGCCCCAGATTTTATGTTGTCCTGGAGAGCTTGCACAGTACTGGGGAAAGGCAGGCAGAGAATTCCCTGCTAGCACCTTCTCTGTGCCTGGGAAACAGAAGTGTTCACATTGCTTCGCAGAATCGCTTTTGTGCAGAAAACAGTAACACTTGTTCAGAACGAAAGAAAGCACAGAGCCCCAGATTTTATGTTGTCCTGGAGAGCTTGCAGAGCACTGGGGAAAGGCAGGCAGAGAATTCCCTGCTAGCACGTTCTCTGTGCCTGGGAAGCAGAAGTGTTCAGATTGCTTCGCAGAATCGCTTTTGTGCAGAAAACAGTAACACTTGTTCAGAACGAAAGAAAGCACAGAGCCCCAGATTTTATGTTGTCCTGGAGAGCTTGCAGAGCACTTGGGAAAGGCAGGCAGAGAATTCCCTGCTAGCACGTTCTCTGTGCCTGGGAAGCAGAAGTGTTCCCATTGCTTCGCAGAATCGCTTTTGTGCAGAAAACAGTAACACTTGTTCAGAACGAAAGAAAGCACAGAGCCCCAGATTTTATGTTGTCCTGGAGAGCTTGCAGAGCACTGGGGAAAAGCAGGCAGAGAATTCCCTGCTAGCACCTTCTCTGTGCCTGGGAAACAGAAGTGTTGCCATTGCTTCGCAGAATCGCTTTTGTGCAGAAAACAGTAACACTTGTTCAGAACGAAAGAAAGCACAGAGCCCCAGATTTTATGTTGTCCTGGAGAGCTTGCAGAGCACTGGGGAAAGGCAGGCAGAGAATTCCCTGCTAGCACGTTCTCTGTGCCTGGGAAGCAGAAGTGTTGCCATTGCTTCGCAGAATCGCTTTTGTGCAGAAAACAGTAACACTTGTTCAGAACGAAAGAAAGCACAGAGCCCCAGATTTGCTGTTGTCCTGGAGAGCTTGCAGAGCACTGGGGAAAGGCAGGCAGAGAATTCCCTGCTAGCACGTTCTCTGTGCCTGGGAAGCAGAAGTGTTCAGATTGCTTCGCAGAATCGCTTTTGTGCAGAAAACAGTAACACTTGTTCAGAACGAAAGAAAGCACAGAGCCCCAGATTTTATGTTGTCCTGGAGAGCTTGCAGAGCACTTGGGAAAGGCAGGCAGAGAATTCCCTGCTAGCACGTTCTCTGTGCCTGGGAAGCAGAAGTGTTCCCATTGCTTCGCAGAATCGCTTTTGTGCAGAAAACAGTAACACTTGTTCAGAACGAAAGAAAGCACAGAGCCCCAGATTTTATGTTGTCCTGGAGAGCTTGCAGAGCACTGGGGAAAAGCAGGCAGAGAATTCCCTGCTAGCACCTTCTCTGTGCCTGGGAAACAGAAGTGTTGCCATTGCTTCGCAGAATCGCTTTTGTGCAGAAAACAGTAACACTTGTTCAGAACGAAAGAAAGCACAGAGCCCCAGATTTTATGTTGTCCTGGAGAGCTTGCAGAGCACTGGGGAAAGGCAGGCAGAGAATTCCCTGCTAGCACCTTCTCTGTGCCTGGGAAACAGAAGTGTTCACATTGCTTCGCAGAATCGCTTTTGTGCAGAAAACAGTAACACTTGTTCAGAACGAAAGAAAGCACAGAGCCCCAGATTTGCTGTTGTCCTGGAGAGCTTGCAGAGCACTGGGGAAAGGCAGGCAGAGAATTCCCTGCTAGCACCTTCTCTGTGCATGGGAAGCAGAAGTGTTCAGATTGCTTCGCAGAATCGCTTTTGTGCAGAAAACAGTAACACTTGTTCAGAACGAAAGAAAGCACAGAGCCCCAGATTTTATGTTGTCCTGGAGAGCTTGCAGAGCACTTGGGAAAGGCAGGCAGAGAATTCCCTGCTAGCACGTTCTCTGTGCCTGGGAAGCAGAAGTGTTGCCATTGCTTCGCAGAATCGCTTTTGTGCAGAAAACAGTAACACTTGTTCAGAACGAAAGAAAGCACAGAGCCCCAGATTTTATGTTGTCCTGGAGAGCTTGCAGAGCACTGGGGAAAAGCAGGCAGAGAATTCCCTTCTAGCACCTTCTCTGTGCCTGGGAAGCAGAAGTGTTCACATTGCTTCGCAGAATCGCTTTTGTGCAGAAAACAGTAACACTTGTTCAGAACGAAAGAAAGCACAGAGCCCCAGATTTTATGTTGTCCTGGAGAGCTTGCAGAGCACTGGGGAAAGGCAGGCAGAGAATTCCCTGCTAGCACCTTCTCTGTGCCTGGGAAACAGAAGTGTTCACATTGCTTCGCAGAATCGCTTTTGTGCAGAAAACAGTAACACTTGTTCAGAACGAAAGAAAGCACAGAGCCCCAGATTTGCTGTTGTCCTGGAGAGCTTGCAGAGCACTGGGGAAAGGCAGGCAGAGAATTCCCTGCTAGCACCTTCTCTGTGCATGGGAAGCAGAAGTGTTCACATTGCTTCGCAGAATCGCTTTTGTGCAGAAAACAGTAACACTTGTTCAGAACGAAAGAAAGCACAGAGCCCCAGATTTTATGTTGTCCTGGAGAGCTAGCAGAGCACTGGGGAAAAGCAATCAGAGAATTCCCTGCTAGCACGTTCTCTGTGCCTGGGAAACAGAAGTGTTCCCATTGCTTCGCAGAATCGCTTTTGTGCAGAAAACAGTAACACTTGTTCAGAACGAAAGAAAGCACAGAGCCCCAGATTTTATGTTGTCCTGGAGAGCTTGCAGAGCACTGGGGAAAGGCAGGCAGAGAATTCTCTGCTAGCACCTTCTCTGTGCCTGGGAAGCAGAAGTGTTCAGATTGCTTCGCAGAATCGCTTTTGTGCAGAAAACAGTAACACTTGTTCAGAACGAAAGAAAGCACAGAGCCCCAGATTTGCTGTTGTCCTGGAGAGCTTGCAGAGCACTGGGGAAAGGCAGGCAGAGAATTCCCTGCTAGCACCTTCTCTGTGCATGGGAAGCAGAAGTGTTCACATTGCTTCGCAGAATCGCTTTTGTGCAGAAAACAGTAACACTTGTTCAGAACGAAAGAAAGCACAGAGCCCCAGATTTTATGTTGTCCTGGAGAGCTAGCAGAGCACTGGGGAAAAGCAATCAGAGAATTCCCTGCTAGCACGTTCTCTGTGCCTGGGAAACAGAAGTGTTCCCATTGCTTCGCAGAATCGCTTTTGTGCAGAAAACAGTAACACTTGTTCAGAACGAAAGAAAGCACAGAGCCCCAGATTTTATGTTGTCCTGGAGAGCTTGCAGAGCACTGGGGAAAGGCAGGCAGAGAATTCTCTGCTAGCACCTTCTCTGTGCCTGGGAAGCAGAAGTGTTCAGATTGCTTCGCAGAATCGCTTTTGTGCAGAAAACAGTAACACTTGTTCAGAACGAAAGAAAGCACAGAGCCCCAGATTTTATGTTGTCCTGGAGAGCTTGCAGAGCACTGGGGAAAGGCAGGCAGAGAATTCCCTGCTAGCACCTTCTCTGTGCCTGGGAAACAGAAGTGTTCACATTGCTTCGCAGAATCGCTTTTGTGCAGAAAACAGTAACACTTGTTCAGAACGAAAGAAAGCACAGAGCCCCAGATTTTATGTTGTCCTGGAGAGCTTGCAGAGCACTGGGGAAAGGCAGGCAGAGAATTCCCTGCTAGCACCTTCTCTGTGCCTGGGAAGCAGAAGTCTTCACATTGCTTCGCAGAATCGCTTTTGTGCAGAAAACAGTAACACTTGTTCAGAACGAAAGAAAGCACAGAGCCCCAGATTTTATGTTGTCCTGGAGAGCTAGCAGAGCATTGGGGAAAAGCAATCAGAGAATTCCCTGCTAGCACGTTCTCTGTGCCTGGGAAACAGAAGTGTTCCCATTGCTTCGCAGAATCGCTTTTGTGCAGAAAACAGTAACACTTGTTCAGAACGAAAGAAAGCACAGAGCCCCAGATTTTATGTTGTCCTGGAGAGCTTGCAGAGCACTGGGGAAAGGCAGGCAGAGAATTCCCTGCTAGCACGTTCTCTGTGCCTGGGAAGCAGAAGTGTTCAGATTGCTTCGCAGAATCGCTTTTGTGCAGAAAACAGTAACACTTGTTCAGAACGAAAGAAAGCACAGAGCCCCAGATTTTATGTTGTCCTGGAGAGCTTGCAGAGCACTGGGGAAAAGCAGGCAGAGAATTCCCTGCTAGCACCTTCTCTGTGCCTGGGAAACAGAAGTGTTGCCATTGCTTCGCAGAATCGCTTTTGTGCAGAAAACAGTAACACTTGTTCAGAACGAAAGAAAGCACAGAGCCCCAGATTTTATGTTGTCCTGGAGAGCTTGCAGAGTACTGGGGAAAGGCAGGCAGAGAATTCCCTGCTAGCACCTTCTCTGTGCCTGGGAAACAGAAGTGTTCACATTGCTTCGCAGAATCGCTTTTGTGCAGAAAACAGTAACACTTGTTCAGAACGAAAGAAAGCACAGAGCCCCAGATTTTATGTTGTCCTGGAGAGCTTGCAGAGCACTGGGGAAAGGCAGGCAGAGAATTCCCTGCTAGCACGTTCTCTGTGCCTGGGAAGCAGAAGTGTTCCCATTGCTTCGCAGAATCGCTTTTGTGCAGAAAACAGTAACACTTGTTCAGAACGAAAGAAAGCACAGAGCCCCAGATTTTATGTTGTCCTGGAGAGCTTGCAGAGCACTGGGGAAAAGCAGGCAGAGAATTCCCTGCTAGCACCTTCTCTGTGCCTGGGAAGCAGAAGTGTTCAGATTGCTTCGCAGAATCGCTTTTGTGCAGAAAACAGTAACACTTGTTCAGAACGAAAGAAAGCACAGAGCCCCAGATTTTATGTTGTCCTGGAGAGCTTGCAGAGCACTGGGGAAAGGCAGGCAGAGAATTCCCTGCTAGCACGTTCTCTGTGCCTGGGAAGCAGAAGTGTTCCCATTGCTTCGCAGAATCGCTTTTGTGCAGAAAACAGTAACACTTGTTCAGAACGAAAGAAAGCACAGAGCCCCAGATTTTATGTTGTCCTGGAGAGCTTGCAGAGCACTGGGGAAAAGCAGGCAGAGAATTCCCTTCTAGCACCTTCTCTGTGCCTGGGAAGCAGAAGTGTTCACATTGCTTCGCAGAATCGCTTTTGTGCAGAAAACAGTAACACTTGTTCAGAACGAAAGAAAGCACAGAGCCCCAGATTTTATGTTGTCCTGGAGAGCTTGCAGAGCACTGGGGAAAGGCAGGCAGAGAATTCCCTGCTAGCACCTTCTCTGTGCCTGGGAAACAGAAGTGTTCACATTGCTTCGCAGAATCGCTTTTGTGCAGAAAACAGTAACACTTGTTCAGAACGAAAGAAAGCACAGAGCCCCAGATTTGCTGTTGTCCTGGAGAGCTTGCAGAGCACTGGGGAAAGGCAGGCAGAGAATTCCCTGCTAGCACCTTCTCTGTGCATGGGAAGCAGAAGTGTTCACATTGCTTCGCAGAATCGCTTTTGTGCAGAAAACAGTAACACTTGTTCAGAACGAAAGAAAGCACAGAGCCCCAGATTTTATGTTGTCCTGGAGAGCTAGCAGAGCATTGGGGAAAAGCAATCAGAGAATTCCCTGCTAGCACGTTCTCTGTGCCTGGGAAACAGAAGTGTTCCCATTGCTTCGCAGAATCGCTTTTGTGCAGAAAACAGTAACACTTGTTCAGAACGAAAGAAAGCACAGAGCCCCAGATTTTATGTTGTCCTGGAGAGCTTGCAGAGCACTGGGGAAAGGCAGGCAGAGAATTCTCTGCTAGCACCTTCTCTGTGCCTGGGAAGCAGAAGTGTTCAGATTGCTTCGCAGAATCGCTTTTGTGCAGAAAACAGTAACACTTGTTCAGAACGAAAGAAAGCACAGAGCCCCAGATTTTATGTTGTCCTGGAGAGCTTGCAGAGCACTGGGGAAAAGCAGGCAGAGAATTCCCTGCTAGCACCTTCTCTGTGCCTGGGAAACAGAAGTGTTGCCATTGCTTCGCAGAATCGCTTTTGTGCAGAAAATAGTAACACTTGTTCAGAACGAAAGAAAGCACAGAGCCCCAGATTTTATGTTGTCCTGGAGAGCTTGCAGAGTACTGGGGAAAGGCAGGCAGAGAATTCCCTGCTAGCACCTTCTCTGTGCCTGGGAAACAGTAGTGTTCACATTGCTTCGCAGAATCGCTTTTGTGCAGAAAACAGTAACACTTGTTCAGAACGAAAGAAAGCACAGAGCCCCAGATTTTATGTTGTCCTGGAGAGCTTGCAGAGCACTGGGGAAAGGCAGGCAGAGAATTCTCTGCTAGCACCTTCTCTGTGCCTGGGAAACAGAAGTCTTCACATTGCTTCGCAGAATCGCTTTTGTGCAGAAAACAGTAACACTTGTTCAGAACGAAAGAAAGCACAGAGCCCCAGATTTGCTGTTGTCCTGGAGAGCTTGCAGAGCACTGGGGAAAAGCAGGCAGAGAATTCCCTGCTAGCACCTTCTCTGTGCCTGGGAAGCAGAAGTGTTCACATTGCTTCGCAGAATCGCTTTTTTGCAGAAAACAGTAACACTTGTTCAGAACGAAAGAAAGCACAGAGCCCCAGATTTTATGTTGTCCTGGAGAGCTTGCAGAGCACTGGGGAAAAGCAGGCAGAGAATTCCCTGCTAGCACCTTCTCTGAGCCTGGGAAGCAGAAGTGTTCCCATTGCTTCGCAGAATCGCTTTTGTGCAGAAAACAGTAACACTTGTTCAGAACGAAAGAAAGCACAGAGCCCCAGATTTTATGTTGTCCTGGAGAGCTTGCAGAGTACTGGGGAAAGGCAGGCAGAGAATTCTCTGCTAGCACCTTCTCTGTGCCTGGGAAGCAGAAGTCTTCACATTGCTTCGCAGAATCGCTTTTGTGCAGAAAACAGTAACACTTGTTCAGAACGAAAGAAAGCACAGAGCCCCAGATTTTATGTTGTCCTGGAGAGCTTGCAGAGCACTGGGGAAAGGCAGGCAGAGAATTCCCTGCTAGCACCTTCTCTGTGCCTGGGAAGCAGAAGTCTTCACATTGCTTCGCATAATCGCTTTTGTGCAGAAAACAGTAACACTTGTTCAGAACGAAAGAAAGCACAGAGCCCCAGATTTTATGTTGTCCTGGAGAGCTTGCAGAGCACTGGGGAAAGGCAGGCAGAGAATTCCCTGCTAGCACCTTCTCTGTGCCTGGGAAACAGAAGTGTTCACATTGCTTCGCAGAATCGCTTTTGTGCAGAAAACAGTAACACTTGTTCAGAACGAAAGAAAGCACAGAGCCCCAGATTTGCTGTTGTCCTGGAGAGCTTGCAGAGCACTGGGGAAAGGCAGGCAGAGAATTCCCTGCTAGCACCTTCTCTGTGCATGGGAAGCAGAAGTGTTCACATTGCTTCGCAGAATCGCTTTTGTGCAGAAAACAGTAACACTTGTTCAGAACGAAAGAAAGCACAGAGCCCCAGATTTTATGTTGTCCTGGAGAGCTAGCAGAGCATTGGGGAAAAGCAATCAGAGAATTCCCTGCTAGCACGTTCTCTGTGCCTGGGAAACAGAAGTGTTCCCATTGCTTCGCAGAATCGCTTTTGTGCAGAAAACAGTAACACTTGTTCAGAACGAAAGAAAGCACAGAGCCCCAGATTTTATGTTGTCCTGGAGAGCTTGCAGAGCACTGGGGAAAGGCAGGCAGAGAATTCCCTGCTAGCACGTTCTCTGTGCCTGGGAAGCAGAAGTGTTCAGATTGCTTCGCAGAATCGCTTTTGTGCAGAAAACAGTAACACTTGTTCAGAACGAAAGAAAGCACAGAGCCCCAGATTTTATGTTGTCCTGGAGAGCTTGCAGAGCACTGGGGAAAAGCAGGCAGAGAATTCCCTGCTAGCACCTTCTCTGTGCCTGGGAAACAGAAGTGTTGCCATTGCTTCGCAGAATCGCTTTTGTGCAGAAAACAGTAACACTTGTTCAGAACGAAAGAAAGCACAGAGCCCCAGATTTTATGTTGTCCTGGAGAGCTTGCAGAGCACTGGGGAAAGGCAGGCAGAGAATTCCCTGCTAGCACGTTCTCTGTGCCTGGGAAGCAGAAGTGTTCCCATTGCTTCGCAGAATCGCTTTTGTGCAGAAAACAGTAACACTTGTTCAGAACGAAAGAAAGCACAGAGCCCCAGATTTTATGTTGTCCTGGAGAGCTTGCAGAGCACTGGGGAAAAGCAGGCAGAGAATTCCCTTCTAGCACCTTCTCTGTGCCTGGGAAGCAGAAGTGTTCACATTGCTTCGCAGAATCGCTTTTGTGCAGAAAACAGTAACACTTGTTCAGAACGAAAGAAAGCACAGAGCCCCAGATTTTATGTTGTCCTGGAGAGCTAGCAGAGCATTGGGGAAAAGCAATCAGAGAATTCCCTGCTAGCACGTTCTCTGTGCCTGGGAAACAGAAGTGTTCCCATTGCTTCGCAGAATCGCTTTTGTGCAGAAAACAGTAACACTTGTTCAGAACGAAAGAAAGCACAGAGCCCCAGATTTTATGTTGTCCTGGAGAGCTTGCAGAGCACTGGGGAAAGGCAGGCAGAGAATTCCCTGCTAGCACGTTCTCTGTGCCTGGGAAGCAGAAGTGTTCAGATTGCTTCGCAGAATCGCTTTTGTGCAGAAAACAGTAACACTTGTTCAGAACGAAAGAAAGCACAGAGCCCCAGATTTTATGTTGTCCTGGAGAGCTTGCAGAGCACTGGGGAAAAGCAGGCAGAGAATTCCCTGCTAGCACCTTCTCTGTGCCTGGGAAACAGAAGTGTTGCCATTGCTTCGCAGAATCGCTTTTGTGCAGAAAACAGTAACACTTGTTCAGAACGAAAGAAAGCACAGAGCCCCAGATTTTATGTTGTCCTGGAGAGCTTGCAGAGTACTGGGGAAAGGCAGGCAGAGAATTCCCTGCTAGCACCTTCTCTGTGCCTGGGAAACAGAAGTGTTCACATTGCTTCGCAGAATCGCTTTTGTGCAGAAAACAGTAACACTTGTTCAGAACGAAAGAAAGCACAGAGCCCCAGATTTTATGTTGTCCTGGAGAGCTTGCAGAGCACTGGGGAAAGGCAGGCAGAGAATTCCCTGCTAGCACGTTCTCTGTGCCTGGGAAGCAGAAGTGTTCTCATTGCTTCGCAGAATCGCTTTTGTGCAGAAAACAGTAACACTTGTTCAGAACGAAAGAAAGCACAGAGCCCCAGATTTTATGTTGTCCTGGAGAGCTTGCAGAGCACTGGGGAAAAGCAGGCAGAGAATTCCCTTCTAGCACCTTCTCTGTGCCTGGGAAGCAGAAGTGTTCAGATTGCTTCGCAGAATCGCTTTTGTGCAGAAAACAGTAACACTTGTTCAGAACGAAAGAAAGCACAGAGCCCCAGATTTTATGTTGTCCTGGAGAGCTTGCAGAGCACTGGGGAAAGGCAGGCAGAGAATTCCCTGCTAGCACCTTCTCTGTGCCTGGGAAACAGAAGTGTTCACATTGCTTCGCAGAATCGCTTTTGTGCAGAAAACAGTAACACTTGTTCAGAACGAAAGAAAGCACAGAGCCCCAGATTTGCTGTTGTCCTGGAGAGCTTGCAGAGCACTGGGGAAAGGCAGGCAGAGAATTCCCTGCTAGCACCTTCTCTGTGCATGGGAAGCAGAAGTGTTCACATTGCTTCGCAGAATCGCTTTTGTGCAGAAAACAGTAACACTTGTTCAGAACGAAAGAAAGCACAGAGCCCCAGATTTTATGTTGTCCTGGAGAGCTAGCAGAGCACTGGGGAAAAGCAATCAGAGAATTCCCTGCTAGCACGTTCTCTGTGCCTGGGAAACAGAAGTGTTCCCATTGCTTCGCAGAATCGCTTTTGTGCAGAAAACAGTAACACTTGTTCAGAACGAAAGAAAGCACAGAGCCCCAGATTTTATGTTGTCCTGGAGAGCTTGCAGAGCACTGGGGAAAGGCAGGCAGAGAATTCTCTGCTAGCACCTTCTCTGTGCCTGGGAAGCAGAAGTCTTCACATTGCTTCGCAGAATCGCTTTTGTGCAGAAAACAGTAACACTTGTTCAGAACGAAAGAAAGCACAGAGCCCCAGATTTGCTGTTGTCCTGGAGAGCTTGCAGAGCACTGGGGAAAAGCAGGCAGAGAATTCCCTGCTAGGACCTTCTCTGTGCCTGGGAAGCAGAAGTGTTCACATTGCTTCGCAGAATCGCTTTTTTGCAGAAAACAGTAACACTTGTTCAGAACGAAAGAAAGCACAGAGCCCCAGATTTTATGTTGTCCTGGAGAGCTTGCAGAGCACTGGGGAAAAGCAGGCAGAGAATTCCCTGCTAGCACCTTCTCTGAGCCTGGGAAGCAGAAGTGTTCCCATTGCTTCGCAGAATCGCTTTTGTGCAGAAAACAGTAACACTTGTTCAGAACGAAAGAAAGCACAGAGCCCCAGATTTTATGTTGTCCTGGAGAGCTTGCAGAGTACTGGGGAAAGGCAGGCAGAGAATTCCCTGCTAGCACCTTCTCTGTGCCTGGGAAACAGAAGTGTTCACATTGCTTCGCAGAATCGCTTTTGTGCAGAAAACAGTAACACTTGTTCAGAACGAAAGAAAGCACAGAGCCCCAGATTTTATGTTGTCCTGGAGAGCTTGCAGAGCACTGGGGAAAGGCAGGCAGAGAATTCCCTGCTAGCACCTTCTCTGTGCCTGGGAAGCAGAAGTGTTCCCATTGCTTCGCAGAATCGCTTTTGTGCAGAAAACAGTAACACTTGTTCAGAACGAAAGAAAGCACAGAGCCCCAGATTTTATGTTGTCCTGGAGAGCTTGCAGAGCACTGGGGAAAAGCAGGCAGAGAATTCCCTGCTAGCACCTTCTCTGTGCCTGGGAAGCAGAAGTGTTCCCATTGCTTCGCAGAATCGCTTTTGTGCAGAAAACAGTAACACTTGTTCAGAACGAAAGAAAGCACAGAGCCCCAGATTTTATGTTGTCCTGGAGAGCTTGCAGAGCACTGGGGAAAGGCAGGCAGAGAATTCCCTGCTAGCACCTTCTCTGTGCCTGGGAAACAGAAGTGTTCACATTGCTTCGCAGAATCGCTTTTGTGCAGAAAACAGTAACACTTGTTCAGAACGAAAGAAAGCACAGAGCCCCAGATTTGCTGTTGTCCTGGAGAGCTTGCAGAGCACTGGGGAAAGGCAGGCAGAGAATTCCCTGCTAGCACCTTCTCTGTGCATGGGAAGCAGAAGTGTTCACATTGCTTCGCAGAATCGCTTTTGTGCAGAAAACAGTAACACTTGTTCAGAACGAAAGAAAGCACAGAGCCCCAGATTTTATGTTGTCCTGGAGAGCTAGCAGAGCACTGGGGAAAAGCAATCAGAGAATTCCCTGCTAGCACGTTCTCTGTGCCTGGGAAACAGAAGTGTTCCCATTGCTTCGCAGAATCGCTTTTGTGCAGAAAACAGTAACACTTGTTCAGAACGAAAGAAAGCACAGAGCCCCAGATTTTATGTTGTCCTGGAGAGCTTGCAGAGCACTGGGGAAAGGCAGGCAGAGAATTCTCTGCTAGCACCTTCTCTGTGCCTGGGAAGCAGAAGTGTTCAGATTGCTTCGCAGAATCGCTTTTGTGCAGAAAACAGTAACACTTGTTCAGAACGAAAGAAAGCACAGAGCCCCAGATTTTATGTTGTCCTGGAGAGCTTGCAGAGCACTGGGGAAAGGCAGGCAGAGAATTCCCTGCTAGCACCTTCTCTGTGCCTGGGAAACAGAAGTGTTCACATTGCTTCGCAGAATCGCTTTTGTGCAGAAAACAGTAACACTTGTTCAGAACGAAAGAAAGCACAGAGCCCCAGATTTGCTGTTGTCCTGGAGAGCTTGCAGAGCACTGGGGAAAGGCAGGCAGAGAATTCCCTGCTAGCACGTTCTCTGTGCCTGGGAAGCAGAAGTGTTCAGATTGCTTCGCAGAATCGCTTTTGTGCAGAAAACAGTAACACTTGTTCAGAACGAAAGAAAGCACAGAGCCCCAGATTTTATGTTGTCCTGGAGAGCTTGCAGAGCACTTGGGAAAGGCAGGCAGAGAATTCCCTGCTAGCACGTTCTCTGTGCCTGGGAAGCAGAAGTGTTCCCATTGCTTCGCAGAATCGCTTTTGTGCAGAAAACAGTAACACTTGTTCAGAACGAAAGAAAGCACAGAGCCCCAGATTTTATGTTGTCCTGGAGAGCTTGCAGAGCACTGGGGAAAAGCAGGCAGAGAATTCCCTGCTAGCACCTTCTCTGTGCCTGGGAAACAGAAGTGTTGCCATTGCTTCGCAGAATCGCTTTTGTGCAGAAAACAGTAACACTTGTTCAGAACGAAAGAAAGCACAGAGCCCCAGATTTTATGTTGTCCTGGAGAGCTTGCAGAGCACTGGGGAAAGGCAGGCAGAGAATTCCCTGCTAGCACCTTCTCTGTGCCTGGGAAACAGAAGTGTTCACATTGCTTCGCAGAATCGCTTTTGTGCAGAAAACAGTAACACTTGTTCAGAACGAAAGAAAGCACAGAGCCCCAGATTTGCTGTTGTCCTGGAGAGCTTGCAGAGCACTGGGGAAAGGCAGGCAGAGAATTCCCTGCTAGCACCTTCTCTGTGCATGGGAAGCAGAAGTGTTCAGATTGCTTCGCAGAATCGCTTTTGTGCAGAAAACAGTAACACTTGTTCAGAACGAAAGAAAGCACAGAGCCCCAGATTTTATGTTGTCCTGGAGAGCTTGCAGAGCACTTGGGAAAGGCAGGCAGAGAATTCCCTGCTAGCACGTTCTCTGTGCCTGGGAAGCAGAAGTGTTGCCATTGCTTCGCAGAATCGCTTTTGTGCAGAAAACAGTAACACTTGTTCAGAACGAAAGAAAGCACAGAGCCCCAGATTTTATGTTGTCCTGGAGAGCTTGCAGAGCACTGGGGAAAAGCAGGCAGAGAATTCCCTTCTAGCACCTTCTCTGTGCCTGGGAAGCAGAAGTGTTCACATTGCTTCGCAGAATCGCTTTTGTGCAGAAAACAGTAACACTTGTTCAGAACGAAAGAAAGCACAGAGCCCCAGATTTTATGTTGTCCTGGAGAGCTTGCAGAGCACTGGGGAAAGGCAGGCAGAGAATTCCCTGCTAGCACCTTCTCTGTGCCTGGGAAACAGAAGTGTTCCCATTGCTTCGCAGAATCGCTTTTGTGCAGAAAACAGTAACACTTGTTCAGAACGAAAGAAAGCACAGAGCCCCAGATTTGCTGTTGTCCTGGAGAGCTTGCAGAGCACTGGGGAAAGGCAGGCAGAGAATTCCCTGCTAGCACCTTCTCTGTGCATGGGAAGCAGAAGTGTTCACATTGCTTCGCAGAATCGCTTTTGTGCAGAAAACAGTAACACTTGTTCAGAACGAAAGAAAGCACAGAGCCCCAGATTTTATGTTGTCCTGGAGAGCTAGCAGAGCACTGGGGAAAAGCAATCAGAGAATTCCCTGCTAGCACGTTCTCTGTGCCTGGGAAACAGAAGTGTTCCCATTGCTTCGCAGAATCGCTTTTGTGCAGAAAACAGTAACACTTGTTCAGAACGAAAGAAAGCACAGAGCCCCAGATTTTATGTTGTCCTGGAGAGCTTGCAGAGCACTGGGGAAAGGCAGGCAGAGAATTCTCTGCTAGCACCTTCTCTGTGCCTGGGAAGCAGAAGTGTTCAGATTGCTTCGCAGAATCGCTTTTGTGCAGAAAACAGTAACACTTGTTCAGAACGAAAGAAAGCACAGAGCCCCAGATTTGCTGTTGTCCTGGAGAGCTTGCAGAGCACTGGGGAAAGGCAGGCAGAGAATTCCCTGCTAGCACCTTCTCTGTGCATGGGAAGCAGAAGTGTTCACATTGCTTCGCAGAATCGCTTTTGTGCAGAAAACAGTAACACTTGTTCAGAACGAAAGAAAGCACAGAGCCCCAGATTTTATGTTGTCCTGGAGAGCTAGCAGAGCACTGGGGAAAAGCAATCAGAGAATTCCCTGCTAGCACGTTCTCTGTGCCTGGGAAACAGAAGTGTTCCCATTGCTTCGCAGAATCGCTTTTGTGCAGAAAACAGTAACACTTGTTCAGAACGAAAGAAAGCACAGAGCCCCAGATTTTATGTTGTCCTGGAGAGCTTGCAGAGCACTGGGGAAAGGCAGGCAGAGAATTCTCTGCTAGCACCTTCTCTGTGCCTGGGAAGCAGAAGTGTTCAGATTGCTTCGCAGAATCGCTTTTGTGCAGAAAACAGTAACACTTGTTCAGAACGAAAGAAAGCACAGAGCCCCAGATTTTATGTTGTCCTGGAGAGCTTGCAGAGCACTGGGGAAAGGCAGGCAGAGAATTCCCTGCTAGCACCTTCTCTGTGCCTGGGAAACAGAAGTGTTCACATTGCTTCGCAGAATCGCTTTTGTGCAGAAAACAGTAACACTTGTTCAGAACGAAAGAAAGCACAGAGCCCCAGATTTTATGTTGTCCTGGAGAGCTTGCAGAGCACTGGGGAAAGGCAGGCAGAGAATTCCCTGCTAGCACCTTCTCTGTGCCTGGGAAGCAGAAGTCTTCACATTGCTTCGCAGAATCGCTTTTGTGCAGAAAACAGTAACACTTGTTCAGAACGAAAGAAAGCACAGAGCCCCAGATTTTATGTTGTCCTGGAGAGCTAGCAGAGCATTGGGGAAAAGCAATCAGAGAATTCCCTGCTAGCACGTTCTCTGTGCCTGGGAAACAGAAGTGTTCCCATTGCTTCGCAGAATCGCTTTTGTGCAGAAAACAGTAACACTTGTTCAGAACGAAAGAAAGCACAGAGCCCCAGATTTTATGTTGTCCTGGAGAGCTTGCAGAGCACTGGGGAAAGGCAGGCAGAGAATTCCCTGCTAGCACGTTCTCTGTGCCTGGGAAGCAGAAGTGTTCAGATTGCTTCGCAGAATCGCTTTTGTGCAGAAAACAGTAACACTTGTTCAGAACGAAAGAAAGCACAGAGCCCCAGATTTTATGTTGTCCTGGAGAGCTTGCAGAGCACTGGGGAAAAGCAGGCAGAGAATTCCCTGCTAGCACCTTCTCTGTGCCTGGGAAACAGAAGTGTTGCCATTGCTTCGCAGAATCGCTTTTGTGCAGAAAACAGTAACACTTGTTCAGAACGAAAGAAAGCACAGAGCCCCAGATTTTATGTTGTCCTGGAGAGCTTGCAGAGTACTGGGGAAAGGCAGGCAGAGAATTCCCTGCTAGCACCTTCTCTGTGCCTGGGAAACAGAAGTGTTCACATTGCTTCGCAGAATCGCTTTTGTGCAGAAAACAGTAACACTTGTTCAGAACGAAAGAAAGCACAGAGCCCCAGATTTTATGTTGTCCTGGAGAGCTTGCAGAGCACTGGGGAAAGGCAGGCAGAGAATTCCCTGCTAGCACGTTCTCTGTGCCTGGGAAGCAGAAGTGTTCCCATTGCTTCGCAGAATCGCTTTTGTGCAGAAAACAGTAACACTTGTTCAGAACGAAAGAAAGCACAGAGCCCCAGATTTTATGTTGTCCTGGAGAGCTTGCAGAGCACTGGGGAAAAGCAGGCAGAGAATTCCCTGCTAGCACCTTCTCTGTGCCTGGGAAGCAGAAGTGTTCAGATTGCTTCGCAGAATCGCTTTTGTGCAGAAAACAGTAACACTTGTTCAGAACGAAAGAAAGCACAGAGCCCCAGATTTTATGTTGTCCTGGAGAGCTTGCAGAGCACTGGGGAAAGGCAGGCAGAGAATTCCCTGCTAGCACGTTCTCTGTGCCTGGGAAGCAGAAGTGTTCCCATTGCTTCGCAGAATCGCTTTTGTGCAGAAAACAGTAACACTTGTTCAGAACGAAAGAAAGCACAGAGCCCCAGATTTTATGTTGTCCTGGAGAGCTTGCAGAGCACTGGGGAAAAGCAGGCAGAGAATTCCCTTCTAGCACCTTCTCTGTGCCTGGGAAGCAGAAGTGTTCACATTGCTTCGCAGAATCGCTTTTGTGCAGAAAACAGTAACACTTGTTCAGAACGAAAGAAAGCACAGAGCCCCAGATTTTATGTTGTCCTGGAGAGCTTGCAGAGCACTGGGGAAAGGCAGGCAGAGAATTCCCTGCTAGCACCTTCTCTGTGCCTGGGAAACAGAAGTGTTCACATTGCTTCGCAGAATCGCTTTTGTGCAGAAAACAGTAACACTTGTTCAGAACGAAAGAAAGCACAGAGCCCCAGATTTGCTGTTGTCCTGGAGAGCTTGCAGAGCACTGGGGAAAGGCAGGCAGAGAATTCCCTGCTAGCACCTTCTCTGTGCATGGGAAGCAGAAGTGTTCACATTGCTTCGCAGAATCGCTTTTGTGCAGAAAACAGTAACACTTGTTCAGAACGAAAGAAAGCACAGAGCCCCAGATTTTATGTTGTCCTGGAGAGCTAGCAGAGCATTGGGGAAAAGCAATCAGAGAATTCCCTGCTAGCACGTTCTCTGTGCCTGGGAAACAGAAGTGTTCCCATTGCTTCGCAGAATCGCTTTTGTGCAGAAAACAGTAACACTTGTTCAGAACGAAAGAAAGCACAGAGCCCCAGATTTTATGTTGTCCTGGAGAGCTTGCAGAGCACTGGGGAAAGGCAGGCAGAGAATTCTCTGCTAGCACCTTCTCTGTGCCTGGGAAGCAGAAGTGTTCAGATTGCTTCGCAGAATCGCTTTTGTGCAGAAAACAGTAACACTTGTTCAGAACGAAAGAAAGCACAGAGCCCCAGATTTTATGTTGTCCTGGAGAGCTTGCAGAGCACTGGGGAAAAGCAGGCAGAGAATTCCCTGCTAGCACCTTCTCTGTGCCTGGGAAACAGAAGTGTTGCCATTGCTTCGCAGAATCGCTTTTGTGCAGAAAATAGTAACACTTGTTCAGAACGAAAGAAAGCACAGAGCCCCAGATTTTATGTTGTCCTGGAGAGCTTGCAGAGTACTGGGGAAAGGCAGGCAGAGAATTCCCTGCTAGCACCTTCTCTGTGCCTGGGAAACAGTAGTGTTCACATTGCTTCGCAGAATCGCTTTTGTGCAGAAAACAGTAACACTTGTTCAGAACGAAAGAAAGCACAGAGCCCCAGATTTTATGTTGTCCTGGAGAGCTTGCAGAGCACTGGGGAAAGGCAGGCAGAGAATTCTCTGCTAGCACCTTCTCTGTGCCTGGGAAACAGAAGTCTTCACATTGCTTCGCAGAATCGCTTTTGTGCAGAAAACAGTAACACTTGTTCAGAACGAAAGAAAGCACAGAGCCCCAGATTTGCTGTTGTCCTGGAGAGCTTGCAGAGCACTGGGGAAAAGCAGGCAGAGAATTCCCTGCTAGCACCTTCTCTGTGCCTGGGAAGCAGAAGTGTTCACATTGCTTCGCAGAATCGCTTTTTTGCAGAAAACAGTAACACTTGTTCAGAACGAAAGAAAGCACAGAGCCCCAGATTTTATGTTGTCCTGGAGAGCTTGCAGAGCACTGGGGAAAAGCAGGCAGAGAATTCCCTGCTAGCACCTTCTCTGAGCCTGGGAAGCAGAAGTGTTCCCATTGCTTCGCAGAATCGCTTTTGTGCAGAAAACAGTAACACTTGTTCAGAACGAAAGAAAGCACAGAGCCCCAGATTTTATGTTGTCCTGGAGAGCTTGCAGAGTACTGGGGAAAGGCAGGCAGAGAATTCTCTGCTAGCACCTTCTCTGTGCCTGGGAAGCAGAAGTCTTCACATTGCTTCGCAGAATCGCTTTTGTGCAGAAAACAGTAACACTTGTTCAGAACGAAAGAAAGCACAGAGCCCCAGATTTTATGTTGTCCTGGAGAGCTTGCAGAGCACTGGGGAAAGGCAGGCAGAGAATTCCCTGCTAGCACCTTCTCTGTGCCTGGGAAGCAGAAGTCTTCACATTGCTTCGCATAATCGCTTTTGTGCAGAAAACAGTAACACTTGTTCAGAACGAAAGAAAGCACAGAGCCCCAGATTTTATGTTGTCCTGGAGAGCTTGCAGAGCACTGGGGAAAGGCAGGCAGAGAATTCCCTGCTAGCACCTTCTCTGTGCCTGGGAAACAGAAGTGTTCACATTGCTTCGCAGAATCGCTTTTGTGCAGAAAACAGTAACACTTGTTCAGAACGAAAGAAAGCACAGAGCCCCAGATTTGCTGTTGTCCTGGAGAGCTTGCAGAGCACTGGGGAAAGGCAGGCAGAGAATTCCCTGCTAGCACCTTCTCTGTGCATGGGAAGCAGAAGTGTTCACATTGCTTCGCAGAATCGCTTTTGTGCAGAAAACAGTAACACTTGTTCAGAACGAAAGAAAGCACAGAGCCCCAGATTTTATGTTGTCCTGGAGAGCTAGCAGAGCATTGGGGAAAAGCAATCAGAGAATTCCCTGCTAGCACGTTCTCTGTGCCTGGGAAACAGAAGTGTTCCCATTGCTTCGCAGAATCGCTTTTGTGCAGAAAACAGTAACACTTGTTCAGAACGAAAGAAAGCACAGAGCCCCAGATTTTATGTTGTCCTGGAGAGCTTGCAGAGCACTGGGGAAAGGCAGGCAGAGAATTCCCTGCTAGCACGTTCTCTGTGCCTGGGAAGCAGAAGTGTTCAGATTGCTTCGCAGAATCGCTTTTGTGCAGAAAACAGTAACACTTGTTCAGAACGAAAGAAAGCACAGAGCCCCAGATTTTATGTTGTCCTGGAGAGCTTGCAGAGCACTGGGGAAAAGCAGGCAGAGAATTCCCTGCTAGCACCTTCTCTGTGCCTGGGAAACAGAAGTGTTGCCATTGCTTCGCAGAATCGCTTTTGTGCAGAAAACAGTAACACTTGTTCAGAACGAAAGAAAGCACAGAGCCCCAGATTTTATGTTGTCCTGGAGAGCTTGCAGAGCACTGGGGAAAGGCAGGCAGAGAATTCCCTGCTAGCACGTTCTCTGTGCCTGGGAAGCAGAAGTGTTCCCATTGCTTCGCAGAATCGCTTTTGTGCAGAAAACAGTAACACTTGTTCAGAACGAAAGAAAGCACAGAGCCCCAGATTTTATGTTGTCCTGGAGAGCTTGCAGAGCACTGGGGAAAAGCAGGCAGAGAATTCCCTTCTAGCACCTTCTCTGTGCCTGGGAAGCAGAAGTGTTCACATTGCTTCGCAGAATCGCTTTTGTGCAGAAAACAGTAACACTTGTTCAGAACGAAAGAAAGCACAGAGCCCCAGATTTTATGTTGTCCTGGAGAGCTAGCAGAGCATTGGGGAAAAGCAATCAGAGAATTCCCTGCTAGCACGTTCTCTGTGCCTGGGAAACAGAAGTGTTCCCATTGCTTCGCAGAATCGCTTTTGTGCAGAAAACAGTAACACTTGTTCAGAACGAAAGAAAGCACAGAGCCCCAGATTTTATGTTGTCCTGGAGAGCTTGCAGAGCACTGGGGAAAGGCAGGCAGAGAATTCCCTGCTAGCACGTTCTCTGTGCCTGGGAAGCAGAAGTGTTCAGATTGCTTCGCAGAATCGCTTTTGTGCAGAAAACAGTAACACTTGTTCAGAACGAAAGAAAGCACAGAGCCCCAGATTTTATGTTGTCCTGGAGAGCTTGCAGAGCACTGGGGAAAAGCAGGCAGAGAATTCCCTGCTAGCACCTTCTCTGTGCCTGGGAAACAGAAGTGTTGCCATTGCTTCGCAGAATCGCTTTTGTGCAGAAAACAGTAACACTTGTTCAGAACGAAAGAAAGCACAGAGCCCCAGATTTTATGTTGTCCTGGAGAGCTTGCAGAGTACTGGGGAAAGGCAGGCAGAGAATTCCCTGCTAGCACCTTCTCTGTGCCTGGGAAACAGAAGTGTTCACATTGCTTCGCAGAATCGCTTTTGTGCAGAAAACAGTAACACTTGTTCAGAACGAAAGAAAGCACAGAGCCCCAGATTTTATGTTGTCCTGGAGAGCTTGCAGAGCACTGGGGAAAGGCAGGCAGAGAATTCCCTGCTAGCACGTTCTCTGTGCCTGGGAAGCAGAAGTGTTCCCATTGCTTCGCAGAATCGCTTTTGTGCAGAAAACAGTAACACTTGTTCAGAACGAAAGAAAGCACAGAGCCCCAGATTTTATGTTGTCCTGGAGAGCTTGCAGAGCACTGGGGAAAAGCAGGCAGAGAATTCCCTTCTAGCACCTTCTCTGTGCCTGGGAAGCAGAAGTGTTCAGATTGCTTCGCAGAATCGCTTTTGTGCAGAAAACAGTAACACTTGTTCAGAACGAAAGAAAGCACAGAGCCCCAGATTTTATGTTGTCCTGGAGAGCTTGCAGAGCACTGGGGAAAGGCAGGCAGAGAATTCCCTGCTAGCACCTTCTCTGTGCCTGGGAAACAGAAGTGTTCACATTGCTTCGCAGAATCGCTTTTGTGCAGAAAACAGTAACACTTGTTCAGAACGAAAGAAAGCACAGAGCCCCAGATTTGCTGTTGTCCTGGAGAGCTTGCAGAGCACTGGGGAAAGGCAGGCAGAGAATTCCCTGCTAGCACCTTCTCTGTGCATGGGAAGCAGAAGTGTTCACATTGCTTCGCAGAATCGCTTTTGTGCAGAAAACAGTAACACTTGTTCAGAACGAAAGAAAGCACAGAGCCCCAGATTTTATGTTGTCCTGGAGAGCTAGCAGAGCACTGGGGAAAAGCAATCAGAGAATTCCCTGCTAGCACGTTCTCTGTGCCTGGGAAACAGAAGTGTTCCCATTGCTTCGCAGAATCGCTTTTGTGCAGAAAACAGTAACACTTGTTCAGAACGAAAGAAAGCACAGAGCCCCAGATTTTATGTTGTCCTGGAGAGCTTGCAGAGCACTGGGGAAAGGCAGGCAGAGAATTCTCTGCTAGCACCTTCTCTGTGCCTGGGAAGCAGAAGTCTTCACATTGCTTCGCAGAATCGCTTTTGTGCAGAAAACAGTAACACTTGTTCAGAACGAAAGAAAGCACAGAGCCCCAGATTTGCTGTTGTCCTGGAGAGCTTGCAGAGCACTGGGGAAAAGCAGGCAGAGAATTCCCTGCTAGGACCTTCTCTGTGCCTGGGAAGCAGAAGTGTTCACATTGCTTCGCAGAATCGCTTTTTTGCAGAAAACAGTAACACTTGTTCAGAACGAAAGAAAGCACAGAGCCCCAGATTTTATGTTGTCCTGGAGAGCTTGCAGAGCACTGGGGAAAAGCAGGCAGAGAATTCCCTGCTAGCACCTTCTCTGAGCCTGGGAAGCAGAAGTGTTCCCATTGCTTCGCAGAATCGCTTTTGTGCAGAAAACAGTAACACTTGTTCAGAACGAAAGAAAGCACAGAGCCCCAGATTTTATGTTGTCCTGGAGAGCTTGCAGAGTACTGGGGAAAGGCAGGCAGAGAATTCCCTGCTAGCACCTTCTCTGTGCCTGGGAAACAGAAGTGTTCACATTGCTTCGCAGAATCGCTTTTGTGCAGAAAACAGTAACACTTGTTCAGAACGAAAGAAAGCACAGAGCCCCAGATTTTATGTTGTCCTGGAGAGCTTGCAGAGCACTGGGGAAAGGCAGGCAGAGAATTCCCTGCTAGCACCTTCTCTGTGCCTGGGAAGCAGAAGTGTTCCCATTGCTTCGCAGAATCGCTTTTGTGCAGAAAACAGTAACACTTGTTCAGAACGAAAGAAAGCACAGAGCCCCAGATTTTATGTTGTCCTGGAGAGCTTGCAGAGCACTGGGGAAAAGCAGGCAGAGAATTCCCTGCTAGCACCTTCTCTGTGCCTGGGAAGCAGAAGTGTTCCCATTGCTTCGCAGAATCGCTTTTGTGCAGAAAACAGTAACACTTGTTCAGAACGAAAGAAAGCACAGAGCCCCAGATTTTATGTTGTCCTGGAGAGCTTGCAGAGCACTGGGGAAAGGCAGGCAGAGAATTCCCTGCTAGCACCTTCTCTGTGCCTGGGAAACAGAAGTGTTCACATTGCTTCGCAGAATCGCTTTTGTGCAGAAAACAGTAACACTTGTTCAGAACGAAAGAAAGCACAGAGCCCCAGATTTGCTGTTGTCCTGGAGAGCTTGCAGAGCACTGGGGAAAGGCAGGCAGAGAATTCCCTGCTAGCACCTTCTCTGTGCATGGGAAGCAGAAGTGTTCACATTGCTTCGCAGAATCGCTTTTGTGCAGAAAACAGTAACACTTGTTCAGAACGAAAGAAAGCACAGAGCCCCAGATTTTATGTTGTCCTGGAGAGCTAGCAGAGCACTGGGGAAAAGCAATCAGAGAATTCCCTGCTAGCACGTTCTCTGTGCCTGGGAAACAGAAGTGTTCCCATTGCTTCGCAGAATCGCTTTTGTGCAGAAAACAGTAACACTTGTTCAGAACGAAAGAAAGCACAGAGCCCCAGATTTTATGTTGTCCTGGAGAGCTTGCAGAGCACTGGGGAAAGGCAGGCAGAGAATTCTCTGCTAGCACCTTCTCTGTGCCTGGGAAGCAGAAGTGTTCAGATTGCTTCGCAGAATCGCTTTTGTGCAGAAAACAGTAACACTTGTTCAGAACGAAAGAAAGCACAGAGCCCCAGATTTTATGTTGTCCTGGAGAGCTTGCAGAGCACTGGGGAAAGGCAGGCAGAGAATTCCCTGCTAGCACCTTCTCTGTGCCTGGGAAACAGAAGTGTTCACATTGCTTCGCAGAATCGCTTTTGTGCAGAAAACAGTAACACTTGTTCAGAACGAAAGAAAGCACAGAGCCCCAGATTTGCTGTTGTCCTGGAGAGCTTGCAGAGCACTGGGGAAAGGCAGGCAGAGAATTCCCTGCTAGCACCTTCTCTGTGCATGGGAAGCAGAAGTGTTCACATTGCTTCGCAGAATCGCTTTTGTGCAGAAAACAGTAACACTTGTTCAGAACGAAAGAAAGCACAGAGCCCCAGATTTTATGTTGTCCTGGAGAGCTAGCAGAGCATTGGGGAAAAGCAATCAGAGAATTCCCTGCTAGCACGTTCTCTGTGCCTGGGAAACAGAAGTGTTCCCATTGCTTCGCAGAATCGCTTTTGTGCAGAAAACAGTAACACTTGTTCAGAACGAAAGAAAGCACAGAGCCCCAGATTTTATGTTGTCCTGGAGAGCTTGCAGAGCACTGGGGAAAGGCAGGCAGAGAATTCCCTGCTAGCACGTTCTCTGTGCCTGGGAAGCAGAAGTGTTCAGATTGCTTCGCAGAATCGCTTTTGTGCAGAAAACAGTAACACTTGTTCAGAACGAAAGAAAGCACAGAGCCCCAGATTTTATGTTGTCCTGGAGAGCTTGCAGAGCACTGGGGAAAAGCAGGCAGAGAATTCCCTGCTAGCACCTTCTCTGTGCCTGGGAAACAGAAGTGTTGCCATTGCTTCGCAGAATCGCTTTTGTGCAGAAAACAGTAACACTTGTTCAGAACGAAAGAAAGCACAGAGCCCCAGATTTTATGTTGTCCTGGAGAGCTTGCAGAGTACTGGGGAAAGGCAGGCAGAGAATTCCCTGCTAGCACCTTCTCTGTGCCTGGGAAACAGAAGTGTTCACATTGCTTCGCAGAATCGCTTTTGTGCAGAAAACAGTAACACTTGTTCAGAACGAAAGAAAGCACAGAGCCCCAGATTTTATGTTGTCCTGGAGAGCTTGCAGAGCACTGGGGAAAGGCAGGCAGAGAATTCCCTGCTAGCACGTTCTCTGTGCCTGGGAAGCAGAAGTGTTCCCATTGCTTCGCAGAATCGCTTTTGTGCAGAAAACAGTAACACTTGTTCAGAACGAAAGAAAGCACAGAGCCCCAGATTTTATGTTGTCCTGGAGAGCTTGCAGAGCACTGGGGAAAAGCAGGCAGAGAATTCCCTGCTAGCACCTTCTCTGTGCCTGGGAAGCAGAAGTGTTCAGATTGCTTCGCAGAATCGCTTTTGTGCAGAAAACAGTAACACTTGTTCAGAACGAAAGAAAGCACAGAGCCCCAGATTTTATGTTGTCCTGGAGAGCTTGCAGAGCACTGGGGAAAGGCAGGCAGAGAATTCCCTGCTAGCACGTTCTCTGTGCCTGGGAAGCAGAAGTGTTCCCATTGCTTCGCAGAATCGCTTTTGTGCAGAAAACAGTAACACTTGTTCAGAACGAAAGAAAGCACAGAGCCCCAGATTTTATGTTGTCCTGGAGAGCTTGCAGAGCACTGGGGAAAAGCAGGCAGAGAATTCCCTTCTAGCACCTTCTCTGTGCCTGGGAAGCAGAAGTGTTCACATTGCTTCGCAGAATCGCTTTTGTGCAGAAAACAGTAACACTTGTTCAGAACGAAAGAAAGCACAGAGCCCCAGATTTTATGTTGTCCTGGAGAGCTTGCAGAGCACTGGGGAAAGGCAGGCAGAGAATTCCCTGCTAGCACCTTCTCTGTGCCTGGGAAACAGAAGTGTTCACATTGCTTCGCAGAATCGCTTTTGTGCAGAAAACAGTAACACTTGTTCAGAACGAAAGAAAGCACAGAGCCCCAGATTTGCTGTTGTCCTGGAGAGCTTGCAGAGCACTGGGGAAAGGCAGGCAGAGAATTCCCTGCTAGCACCTTCTCTGTGCATGGGAAGCAGAAGTGTTCACATTGCTTCGCAGAATCGCTTTTGTGCAGAAAACAGTAACACTTGTTCAGAACGAAAGAAAGCACAGAGCCCCAGATTTTATGTTGTCCTGGAGAGCTAGCAGAGCATTGGGGAAAAGCAATCAGAGAATTCCCTGCTAGCACGTTCTCTGTGCCTGGGAAACAGAAGTGTTCCCATTGCTTCGCAGAATCGCTTTTGTGCAGAAAACAGTAACACTTGTTCAGAACGAAAGAAAGCACAGAGCCCCAGATTTTATGTTGTCCTGGAGAGCTTGCAGAGCACTGGGGAAAGGCAGGCAGAGAATTCCCTGCTAGCACGTTCTCTGTGCCTGGGAAGCAGAAGTGTTCAGATTGCTTCGCAGAATCGCTTTTGTGCAGAAAACAGTAACACTTGTTCAGAACGAAAGAAAGCACAGAGCCCCAGATTTTATGTTGTCCTGGAGAGCTTGCAGAGCACTGGGGAAAAGCAGGCAGAGAATTCCCTGCTAGCACCTTCTCTGTGCCTGGGAAACAGAAGTGTTGCCATTGCTTCGCAGAATCGCTTTTGTGCAGAAAACAGTAACACTTGTTCAGAACGAAAGAAAGCACAGAGCCCCAGATTTTATGTTGTCCTGGAGAGCTTGCAGAGTACTGGGGAAAGGCAGGCAGAGAATTCCCTGCTAGCACCTTCTCTGTGCCTGGGAAACAGAAGTGTTCACATTGCTTCGCAGAATCGCTTTTGTGCAGAAAACAGTAACACTTGTTCAGAACGAAAGAAAGCACAGAGCCCCAGATTTTATGTTGTCCTGGAGAGCTTGCAGAGCACTGGGGAAAGGCAGGCAGAGAATTCCCTGCTAGCACGTTCTCTGTGCCTGGGAAGCAGAAGTGTTCCCATTGCTTCGCAGAATCGCTTTTGTGCAGAAAACAGTAACACTTGTTCAGAACGAAAGAAAGCACAGAGCCCCAGATTTTATGTTGTCCTGGAGAGCTTGCAGAGCACTGGGGAAAAGCAGGCAGAGAATTCCCTGCTAGCACCTTCTCTGTGCCTGGGAAGCAGAAGTGTTCAGATTGCTTCGCAGAATCGCTTTTGTGCAGAAAACAGTAACACTTGTTCAGAACGAAAGAAAGCACAGAGCCCCAGATTTTATGTTGTCCTGGAGAGCTTGCAGAGCACTGGGGAAAGGCAGGCAGAGAATTCCCTGCTAGCACGTTCTCTGTGCCTGGGAAGCAGAAGTGTTCCCATTGCTTCGCAGAATCGCTTTTGTGCAGAAAACAGTAACACTTGTTCAGAACGAAAGAAAGCACAGAGCCCCAGATTTTATGTTGTCCTGGAGAGCTTGCAGAGCACTGGGGAAAAGCAGGCAGAGAATTCCCTTCTAGCACCTTCTCTGTGCCTGGGAAGCAGAAGTGTTCACATTGCTTCGCAGAATCGCTTTTGTGCAGAAAACAGTAACACTTGTTCAGAACGAAAGAAAGCACAGAGCCCCAGATTTTATGTTGTCCTGGAGAGCTTGCAGAGCACTGGGGAAAGGCAGGCAGAGAATTCCCTGCTAGCACCTTCTCTGTGCCTGGGAAACAGAAGTGTTCACATTGCTTCGCAGAATCGCTTTTGTGCAGAAAACAGTAACACTTGTTCAGAACGAAAGAAAGCACAGAGCCCCAGATTTGCTGTTGTCCTGGAGAGCTTGCAGAGCACTGGGGAAAGGCAGGCAGAGAATTCCCTGCTAGCACCTTCTCTGTGCCTGGGAAACAGAAGTGTTCACATTGCTTCGCAGAATCGCTTTTGTGCAGAAAACAGTAACACTTGTTCAGAACGAAAGAAAGCACAGAGCCCCAGATTTTATGTTGTCCTGGAGAGCTTGCAGAGCACTGGGGAAAAGCAATCAGAGAATTCCCTGCTAGCACGTTCTCTGTGCCTGGGAAACAGAAGTGTTCCCATTGCTTCGCAGAATCGCTTTTGTGCAGAAAACAGTAACACTTGTTCAGAACGAAAGAAAGCACAGAGCCCCAGATTTTATGTTGTCCTGGAGAGCTTGCAGAGCACTGGGGAAAGGCAGGCAGAGAATTCTCTGCTAGCACCTTCTCTGTGCCTGGGAAGCAGAAGTGTTCAGATTGCTTCGCAGAATCGCTTTTGTGCAGAAAACAGTAACACTTGTTCAGAACGAAAGAAAGCACAGAGCCCCAGATTTTATGTTGTCCTGGAGAGCTTGCAGAGCACTGGGGAAAAGCAGGCAGAGAATTCCCTGCTAGCACCTTCTCTGTGCCTGGGAAACAGAAGTGTTGCCATTGCTTCGCAGAATCGCTTTTGTGCAGAAAACAGTAACACTTGTTCAGAACGAAAGAAAGCACAGAGCCCCAGATTTTATGTTGTCCTGGAGAGCTTGCAGAGTACTGGGGAAAGGCAGGCAGAGAATTCTCTGCTAGCACCTTCTCTGTGCCTGGGAAGCAGAAGTCTTCACATTGCTTCGCAGAATCGCTTTTGTGCAGAAAACAGTAACACTTGTTCAGAACGAAAGAAAGCACAGAGCCCCAGATTTGCTGTTGTCCTGGAGAGCTTGCAGAGCACTGGGGAAAAGCAGGCAGAGAATTCCCTGCTAGCACCTTCTCTGTGCCTGGGAAGCAGAAGTGTTCACATTGCTTCGCAGAATCGCTTTTTTGCAGAAAACAGTAACACTTGTTCAGAACGAAAGAAAGCACAGAGCCCCAGATTTTATGTTGTCCTGGAGAGCTTGCAGAGCACTGGGGAAAAGCAGGCAGAGAATTCCCTGCTAGCACCTTCTCTGAGCCTGGGAAGCAGAAGTGTTCCCATTGCTTCGCAGAATCGCTTTTGTGCAGAAAACAGTAACACTTGTTCAGAACGAAAGAAAGCACAGAGCCCCAGATTTTATGTTGTCCTGGAGAGCTTGCAGAGTACTGGGGAAAGGCAGGCAGAGAATTCCCTGCTAGCACCTTCTCTGTGCCTGGGAAACAGAAGTGTTCACATTGCTTCGCAGAATCGCTTTTGTGCAGAAAACAGTAACACTTGTTCAGAACGAAAGAAAGCACAGAGCCCCAGATTTTATGTTGTCCTGGAGAGCTTGCAGAGCACTGGGGAAAAGCAGGCAGAGAATTCCCTGCTAGCACCTTCTCTGTGCCTGGGAAGCAGAAGTGTTCAGATTGCTTCGCAGAATCGCTTTTGTGCAGAAAACAGTAACACTTGTTCAGAACGAAAGAAAGCACAGAGCCCCAGATTTTATGTTGTCCTGGAGAGCTTGCAGAGCACTGGGGAAAGGCAGGCAGAGAATTCCCTGCTAGCACCTTCTCTGTGCCTGGGAAGCAGAAGTGTTCCCATTGCTTCGCAGAATCGCTTTTGTGCAGAAAACAGTAACACTTGTTCAGAACGAAAGAAAGCACAGAGCCCCAGATTTTATGTTGTCCTGGAGAGCTTGCAGAGCACTGGGGAAAAGCAGGCAGAGAATTCCCTTCTAGCACCTTCTCTGTGCCTGGGAAGCAGAAGTGTTCACATTGCTTCGCAGAATCGCTTTTGTGCAGAAAACAGTAACACTTGTTCAGAACGAAAGAAAGCACAGAGCCCCAGATTTTATGTTGTCCTGGAGAGCTTGCAGAGCACTGGGGAAAGGCAGGCAGAGAATTCCCTGCTAGCACCTTCTCTGTGCCTGGGAAACAGAAGTGTTCACATTGCTTCGCAGAATCGCTTTTGTGCAGAAAACAGTAACACTTGTTCAGAACGAAAGAAAGCACAGAGCCCCAGATTTGCTGTTGTCCTGGAGAGCTTGCAGAGCACTGGGGAAAGGCAGGCAGAGAATTCCCTGCTAGCACCTTCTCTGTGCATGGGAAGCAGAAGTGTTCACATTGCTTCGCAGAATCGCTTTTGTGCAGAAAACAGTAACACTTGTTCAGAACGAAAGAAAGCACAGAGCCCCAGATTTTATGTTGTCCTGGAGAGCTAGCAGAGCACTGGGGAAAAGCAATCAGAGAATTCCCTGCTAGCACGTTCTCTGTGCCTGGGAAGCAGAAGTGTTCAGATTGCTTCGCAGAATCGCTTTTGTGCAGAAAACAGTAACACTTGTTCAGAACGAAAGAAAGCACAGAGCCCCAGATTTTATGTTGTCCTGGAGAGCTTGCAGAGCACTGGGGAAAGGCAGGCAGAGAATTCTCTGCTAGCACCTTCTCTGTGCCTGGGAAGCAGAAGTGTTCAGATTGCTTCGCAGAATCGCTTTTGTGCAGAAAACAGTAACACTTGTTCAGAACGAAAGAAAGCACAGAGCCCCAGATTTTATGTTGTCCTGGAGAGCTTGCAGAGTACTGGGGAAAGGCAGGCAGAGAATTCCCTGCTAGCACCTTCTCTGTGCCTGGGAAACAGAAGTGTTCACATTGCTTCGCAGAATCGCTTTTGTGCAGAAAACAGTAACACTTGTTCAGAACGAAAGAAAGCACAGAGCCCCAGATTTTATGTTGTCCTGGAGAGCTTGCAGAGCACTGGGGAAAGGCAGGCAGAGAATTCTCTGCTAGCACCTTCTCTGTGCCTGGGAAGCAGAAGTCTTCACATTGCTTCGCAGAATCGCTTTTGTGCAGAAAACAGTAACACTTGTTCAGAACGAAAGAAAGCACAGAGCCCCAGATTTGCTGTTGTCCTGGAGGGCTTGCAGAGCACTGGGGAAAAGCAGGCAGAGAATTCCCTGCTAGGACCTTCTCTGTGCCTGGGAAGCAGAAGTGTTCACATTGCTTCGCAGAATCGCTTTTTTGCAGAAAACAGTAACACTTGTTCAGAACGAAAGAAAGCACAGAGCCCCAGATTTTATGTTGTCCTGGAGAGCTTGCAGAGCACTGGGGAAAAGCAGGCAGAGAATTCCCTGCTAGCACCTTCTCTGTGCCTGGGAAGCAGAAGTGTTCCCATTGCTTCGCAGAATCGCTTTTGTGCAGAAAACAGTAACACTTGTTCAGAACGAAAGAAAGCACAGAGCCCCAGATTTTATGTTGTCCTGGAGAGCTTGCAGAGCACTGGGGAAAGGCAGGCAGAGAATTCCCTGCTAGCACCTTCTCTGTGCCTGGGAAACAGAAGTGTTCACATTGCTTCGCAGAATCGCTTTTGTGCAGAAAACAGTAACACTTGTTCAGAACGAAAGAAAGCACAGAGCCCCAGATTTGCTGTTGTCCTGGAGAGCTTGCAGAGCACTGGGGAAAGGCAGGCAGAGAATTCCCTGCTAGCACCTTCTCTGTGCCTGGGAAGCAGAAGTGTTCACATTGCTTCGCAGAATCGCTTTTGTGCAGAAAACAGTAACACTTGTTCAGAACGAAAGAAAGCACAGAGCCCCAGATTTTATGTTGTCCTGGAGAGCTAGCAGAGCACTGGGGAAAAGCAATCAGAGAATTCCCTGCTAGCACGTTCTCTGTGCCTGGGAAACAGAAGTGTTCCCATTGCTTCGCAGAATCGCTTTTGTGCAGAAAACAGTAACACTTGTTCAGAACGAAAGAAAGCACAGAGCCCCAGATTTTATGTTGTCCTGGAGAGCTTGCAGAGCACTGGGGAAAGGCAGGCAGAGAATTCCCTGCTAGCACCTTCTCTGTGCCTGGGAAGCAGAAGTCTTCACATTGCTTCGCATAATCGCTTTTGTGCAGAAAACAGTAACACTTGTTCAGAACGAAAGAAAGCACAGAGCCCCAGATTTTATGTTGTCCTGGAGAGCTTGCAGAGCACTGGGGAAAGGCAGGCAGAGAATTCCCTGCTAGCACCTTCTCTGTGCCTGGGAAACAGAAGTGTTCATATTGCTTCGCAGAATCGCTTTTGTGCAGAAAACAGTAACACTTGTTCAGAACGAAAGAAAGCACAGAGCCCCAGATTTGCTGTTGTCCTGGAGAGCTTGCAGAGCACTGGGGAAAGGCAGGCAGAGAATTCCCTGCTAGCACCTTCTCTGTGCATGGGAAGCAGAAGTGTTCACATTGCTTCGCAGAATCGCTTTTGTGCAGAAAACAGTAACACTTGTTCAGAACGAAAGAAAGCACAGAGCCCCAGATTTTATGTTGTCCTGGAGAGCTAGCAGAGCATTGGGGAAAAGCAATCAGAGAATTCCCTGCTAGCACGTTCTCTGTGCCTGGGAAACAGAAGTGTTCCCATTGCTTCGCAGAATCGCTTTTGTGCAGAAAACAGTAACACTTGTTCAGAACGAAAGAAAGCACAGAGCCCCAGATTTTATGTTGTCCTGGAGAGCTTGCAGAGCACTGGGGAAAGGCAGGCAGAGAATTCCCTGCTAGCACGTTCTCTGTGCCTGGGAAGCAGAAGTGTTCAGATTGCTTCGCAGAATCGCTTTTGTGCAGAAAACAGTAACACTTGTTCAGAACGAAAGAAAGCACAGAGCCCCAGATTTTATGTTGTCCTGGAGAGCTTGCAGAGCACTGGGGAAAAGCAGGCAGAGAATTCCCTGCTAGCACGTTCTCTGTGCCTGGGAAGCAGAAGTGTTCCCATTGCTTCGCAGAATCGCTTTTGTGCAGAAAACAGTAACACTTGTTCAGAACGAAAGAAAGCACAGAGCCCCAGATTTTATGTTGTCCTGGAGAGCTTGCAGAGCACTGGGGAAAAGCAGGCAGAGAATTCCCTTCTAGCACCTTCTCTGTGCCTGGGAAGCAGAAGTGTTCACATTGCTTCGCAGAATCGCTTTTGTGCAGAAAACAGTAACACTTGTTCAGAACGAAAGAAAGCACAGAGCCCCAGATTTTATGTTGTCCTGGAGAGCTTGCAGAGCACTGGGGAAAGGCAGGCAGAGAATTCCCTGCTAGCACCTTCTCTGTGCCTGGGAAACAGAAGTGTTCACATTGCTTCGCAGAATCGCTTTTGTGCAGAAAACAGTAACACTTGTTCAGAACGAAAGAAAGCACAGAGCCCCAGATTTGCTGTTGTCCTGGAGAGCTTGCAGAGCACTGGGGAAAGGCAGGCAGAGAATTCCCTGCTAGCACCTTCTCTGTGCATGGGAAGCAGAAGTGTTCACATTGCTTCGCAGAATCGCTTTTGTGCAGAAAACAGTAACACTTGTTCAGAACGAAAGAAAGCACAGAGCCCCAGATTTTATGTTGTCCTGGAGAGCTAGCAGAGCACTGGGGAAAAGCAATCAGAGAATTCCCTGCTAGCACGTTCTCTGTGCCTGGGAAACAGAAGTGTTCCCATTGCTTCGCAGAATCGCTTTTGTGCAGAAAACAGTAACACTTGTTCAGAACGAAAGAAAGCACAGAGCCCCAGATTTTATGTTGTCCTGGAGAGCTTGCAGAGCACTGGGGAAAGGCAGGCAGAGAATTCTCTGCTAGCACCTTCTCTGTGCCTGGGAAGCAGAAGTGTTCAGATTGCTTCGCAGAATCGCTTTTGTGCAGAAAACAGTAACACTTGTTCAGAACGAAAGAAAGCACAGAGCCCCAGATTTTATGTTGTCCTGGAGAGCTTGCAGAGCACTGGGGAAAAGCAGGCAGAGAATTCCCTGCTAGCACCTTCTCTGTGCCTGGGAAACAGAAGTGTTCCCATTGCTTCGCAGAATCGCTTTTGTGCAGAAAACAGTAACACTTGTTCAGAACGAAAGAAAGTACAGAGCCCCAGATTTTATGTTGTCCTGGAGAGCTTGCAGAGTACTGGGGAAAGGCAGGCAGAGAATTCCCTGCTAGCACCTTCTCTGTGCCTGGGAAACAGAAGTGTTCACATTGCTTCGCAGAATCGCTTTTGTGCAGAAAACAGTAACACTTGTTCAGAACGAAAGAAAGCACAGAGCCCCAGATTTTATGTTGTCCTGGAGAGCTTGCAGAGCACTGGGGAAAGGCAGGCAGAGAATTCTCTGCTAGCACCTTCTCTGTGCCTGGGAAGCAGAAGTCTTCACATTGCTTCGCAGAATCGCTTTTGTGCAGAAAACAGTAACACTTGTTCAGAACGAAAGAAAGCACAGAGCCCCAGATTTTATGTTGTCCTGGAGAGCTTGCAGAGCACTGGGGAAAAGCAGGCAGAGAATTCCCTGCTAGCACCTTCTCTGAGCCTGGGAAGCAGAAGTGTTCCCATTGCTTCGCAGAATCGCTTTTGTGCAGAAAACAGTAACACTTGTTCAGAACGAAAGAAAGCACAGAGCCCCAGATTTTATGTTGTCCTGGAGAGCTTGCAGAGTACTGGGGAAAGGCAGGCAGAGAATTCCCTGCTAGCACCTTCTCTGTGCCTGGGAAACAGAAGTGTTCACATTGCTTCGCAGAATCGCTTTTGTGCAGAAAACAGTAACACTTGTTCAGAACGAAAGAAAGCACAGAGCCCCAGATTTTATGTTGTCCTGGAGAGCTTGCAGAGCACTGGGGAAAGGCAGGCAGAGAATTCCCTGCTAGCACCTTCTCTGTGCCTGGGAAGCAGAAGTGTTCCCATTGCTTCGCAGAATCGCTTTTGTGCAGAAAACAGTAACACTTGTTCAGAACGAAAGAAAGCACAGAGCCCCAGATTTTATGTTGTCCTGGAGAGCTTGCAGAGCACTGGGGAAAAGCAGGCAGAGAATTCCCTGCTAGTACCTTCTCTGTGCCTGGGAAACAGAAGTGTTCCCATTGCTTCGCAGAATCGCTTTTGTGCAGAAAACAGTAACACTTGTTCAGAACGAAAGAAAGCACAGAGCCCCAGATTTTATGTTGTCCTGGAGAGCTTGCAGAGCACTGGGGAAAGGCAGGCAGAGAATTCCCTGCTAGCACCTTCTCTGTGCATGGGAAGCAGAAGTGTTCACATTGCTTCGCAGAATCGCTTTTGTGCAGAAAACAGTAACACTTGTTCAGAACGAAAGAAAGCACAGAGCCCCAGATTTTATGTTGTCCTGGAGAGCTAGCAGAGCACTGGGGAAAAGCAATCAGAGAATTCCCTGCTAGCACGTTCTCTGTGCCTGGGAAACAGAAGTGTTCCCATTGCTTCGCAGAATCGCTTTTGTGCAGAAAACAGTAACACTTGTTCAGAACGAAAGAAAGCACAGAGCCCCAGATTTTATGTTGTCCTGGAGAGCTTGCAGAGCACTGGGGAAAAGCAGGCAGAGAATTCCCTGCTAGTACCTTCTCTGTGCCTGGGAAACAGAAGTGTTCCCATTGCTTCGCAGAATCGCTTTTGTGCAGAAAACAGTAACACTTGTTCAGAACGAAAGAAAGCACAGAGCCCCAGATTTTATGTTGTCCTGGAGAGCTTGCAGAGCACTGGGGAAAGGCAGGCAGAGAATTCCCTGCTAGCACCTTCTCTGTGCATGGGAAGCAGAAGTGTTCACATTGCTTCGCAGAATCGCTTTTGTGCAGAAAACAGTAACACTTGTTCAGAACGAAAGAAAGCACAGAGCCCCAGATTTTATGTTGTCCTGGAGAGCTAGCAGAGCACTGGGGAAAAGCAATCAGAGAATTCCCTGCTAGCACGTTCTCTGTGCCTGGGAAACAGAAGTGTTCCCATTGCTTCGCAGAATCGCTTTTGTGCAGAAAACAGTAACACTTGTTCAGAACGAAAGAAAGCACAGAGCCCCAGATTTTATGTTGTCCTGGAGAGCTTGCAGAGCACTGGGGAAAGGCAGGCAGAGAATTCTCTGCTAGCACCTTCTCTGTGCCTGGGAAGCAGAAGTGTTCAGATTGCTTCGCAGAATCGCTTTTGTGCAGAAAACAGTAACACTTGTTCAGAACGAAAGAAAGCACAGAGCCCCAGATTTTATGTTGTCCTGGAGAGCTTGCAGAGCACTGGGGAAAGGCAGGCAGAGAATTCCCTGCTAGCACCTTCTCTGTGCCTGGGAAACAGAAGTGTTCACATTGCTTCGCAGAATCGCTTTTGTGCAGAAAACAGTAACACTTGTTCAGAACGAAAGAAAGCACAGAGCCCCAGATTTTCTGTTGTCCTGGAGAGCTTGCAGAGCACTGGGGAAAGGCAGGCAGAGAATTCCCTGCTAGCACCTTCTCTGTGCATGGGAAGCAGAAGTGTTCACATTGCTTCGCAGAATCGCTTTTGTGCAGAAAACAGTAACACTTGTTCAGAACGAAAGAAAGCACAGAGCCCCAGATTTTATGTTGTCCTGGAGAGCTAGCAGAGCATTGGGGAAAAGCAATCAGAGAATTCCCTGCTAGCACGTTCTCTGTGCCTGGGAAACAGAAGTGTTCCCATTGCTTCGCAGAATCGCTTTTGTGCAGAAAACAGTAACACTTGTTCAGAACGAAAGAAAGCACAGAGCCCCAGATTTGCTGTTGTCCTGGAGAGCTTGCAGAGCACTGGGGAAAGGCAGGCAGAGAATTCCCTGCTAGCACGTTCTCTGTGCCTGGGAAGCAGAAGTGTTCAGATTGCTTCGCAGAATCGCTTTTGTGCAGAAAACAGTAACACTTGTTCAGAACGAAAGAAAGCACAGAGCCCCAGATTTTATGTTGTCCTGGAGAGCTTGCAGAGCACTGGGGAAAAGCAGGCAGAGAATTCCCTGCTAGCACCTTCTCTGTGCCTGGGAAACAGAAGTGTTGCCATTGCTTCGCAGAATCGCTTTTGTGCAGAAAACAGTAACACTTGTTCAGAACGAAAGAAAGCACAGAGCCCCAGATTTTATGTTGTCCTGGAGAGCTTGCAGAGTACTGGGGAAAGGCAGGCAGAGAATTCCCTGCTAGCACCTTCTCTGTGCCTGGGAAACAGAAGTGTTCACATTGCTTCGCAGAATCGCTTTTGTGCAGAAAACAGTAACACTTGTTCAGAACGAAAGAAAGCACAGAGCCCCAGATTTTATGTTGTCCTGGAGAGCTTGCAGAGCACTGGGGAAAGGCAGGCAGAGAATTCCCTGCTAGCACGTTCTCTGTGCCTGGGAAGCAGAAGTGTTCCCATTGCTTCGCAGAATCGCTTTTGTGCAGAAAACAGTAACACTTGTTCAGAACGAAAGAAAGCACAGAGCCCCAGATTTTATGTTGTCCTGGAGAGCTTGCAGAGCACTGGGGAAAAGCAGGCAGAGAATTCCCTGCTAGCACCTTCTCTGTGCCTGGGAAGCAGAAGTGTTCACATTGCTTCGCAGAATCGCTTTTGTGCAGAAAACAGTAACACTTGTTCAGAACGAAAGAAAGCACAGAGCCCCAGATTTTATGTTGTCCTGGAGAGCTTGCAGAGCACTGGGGAAAGGCAGGCAGAGAATTCCCTGCTAGCACGTTCTCTGTGCCTGGGAAGCAGAAGTGTTCCCATTGCTTCGCAGAATCGCTTTTGTGCAGAAAACAGTAACACTTGTTCAGAACGAAAGAAAGCACAGAGCCCCAGATTTTATGTTGTCCTGGAGAGCTTGCAGAGCACTGGGGAAAAGCAGGCAGAGAATTCCCTTCTAGCACCTTCTCTGTGCCTGGGAAGCAGAAGTGTTCACATTGCTTCGCAGAATCGCTTTTGTGCAGAAAACAGTAACACTTGTTCAGAACGAAAGAAAGCACAGAGCCCCAGATTTTATGTTGTCCTGGAGAGCTTGCAGAGCACTGGGGAAAGGCAGGCAGAGAATTCCCTGCTAGCACCTTCTCTGTGCCTGGGAAACAGAAGTGTTCACATTGCTTCGCAGAATCGCTTTTGTGCAGAAAACAGTAACACTTGTTCAGAACGAAAGAAAGCACAGAGCCCCAGATTTGCTGTTGTCCTGGAGAGCTTGCAGAGCACTGGGGAAAGGCAGGCAGAGAATTCCCTGCTAGCACCTTCTCTGTGCATGGGAAGCAGAAGTGTTCACATTGCTTCGCAGAATCGCTTTTGTGCAGAAAACAGTAACACTTGTTCAGAACGAAAGAAAGCACAGAGCCCCAGATTTTATGTTGTCCTGGAGAGCTAGCAGAGCACTGGGGAAAAGCAATCAGAGAATTCCCTGCTAGCACGTTCTCTGTGCCTGGGAAACAGAAGTGTTCCCATTGCTTCGCAGAATCGCTTTTGTGCAGAAAACAGTAACACTTGTTCAGAACGAAAGAAAGCACAGAGCCCCAGATTTTATGTTGTCCTGGAGAGCTTGCAGAGCACTGGGGAAAGGCAGGCAGAGAATTCCCTGCTAGCACCTTCTCTGTGCCTGGGAAGCAGAAGTGTTCAGATTGCTTCGCAGAATCGCTTTTGTGCAGAAAACAGTAACACTTGTTCAGAACGAAAGAAAGCACAGAGCCCCAGATTTTATGTTGTCCTGGAGAGCTTGCAGAGCACTGGGGAAAAGCAGGCAGAGAATTCCCTGCTAGCACCTTCTCTGTGCCTGGGAAACAGAAGTGTTGCCATTGCTTCGCAGAATCGCTTTTGTGCAGAAAACAGTAACACTTGTTCAGAACGAAAGAAAGCACAGAGCCCCAGATTTTATGTTGTCCTGGAGAGCTTGCAGAGTACTGGGGAAAGGCAGGCAGAGAATTCTCTGCTAGCACCTTCTCTGTGCCTGGGAAGCAGAAGTCTTCACATTGCTTCGCAGAATCGCTTTTGTGCAGAAAACAGTAACACTTGTTCAGAACGAAAGAAAGCACAGAGCCCCAGATTTTATGTTGTCCTGGAGAGCTTGCAGAGCACTGGGGAAAAGCAGGCAGAGAATTCCCTGCTAGGACCTTCTCTGTGCCTGGGAAGCAGAAGTGTTCACATTGCTTCGCAGAATCGCTTTTGTGCAGAAAACAGTAACACTTGTTCAGAACGAAAGAAAGCACAGAGCCCCAGATTTTATGTTGTCCTGGAGAGCTTGCAGAGCACTGGGGAAAAGCAGGCAGAGAATTCCCTGCTAGCACCTTCTCTGAGCCTGGGAAGCAGAAGTGTTCCCATTGCTTCGCAGAATCGCTTTTGTGCAGAAAACAGTAACACTTGTTCAGAACGAAAGAAAGCACAGAGCCCCAGATTTTATGTTGTCCTGGAGAGCTTGCAGAGTACTGGGGAAAGGCAGGCAGAGAATTCCCTGCTAGCACCTTCTCTGTGCCTGGGAAACAGAAGTGTTCACATTGCTTCGCAGAATCGCTTTTGTGCAGAAAACAGTAACACTTGTTCAGAACGAAAGAAAGCACAGAGCCCCAGATTTTATGTTGTCCTGGAGAGCTTGCAGAGCACTGGGGAAAGGCAGGCAGAGAATTCCCTGCTAGCACCTTCTCTGTGCCTGGGAAGCAGAAGTGTTCCCATTGCTTCGCAGAATCGCTTTTGTGCAGAAAACAGTAACACTTGTTCAGAACGAAAGAAAGCACAGAGCCCCAGATTTGCTGTTGTCCTGGAGAGCTTGCAGAGCACTGGGGAAAGGCAGGCAGAGAATTCCCTGCTAGCACGTTCTCTGTGCCTGGGAAGCAGAAGTGTTCCCATTGCTTCGCAGAATCGCTTTTGTGCAGAAAACAGTAACACTTGTTCAGAACGAAAGAAAGCACAGAGCCCCAGATTTTATGTTGTCCTGGAGAGCTAGCAGAGCATTGGGGAAAAGCAATCAGAGAATTCCCTGCTAGCACGTTCTCTGTGCCTGGGAAACAGAAGTGTTCCCATTGCTTCGCAGAATCGCTTTTGTGCAGAAAACAGTAACACTTGTTCAGAACGAAAGAAAGCACAGAGCCCCAGATTTTATGTTGTCCTGGAGAGCTTGCAGAGCACTGGGGAAAGGCAGGCAGAGAATTCCCTGCTAGCACGTTCTCTGTGCCTGGGAAGCAGAAGTGTTCAGATTGCTTCGCAGAATCGCTTTTGTGCAGAAAACAGTAACACTTGTTCAGAACGAAAGAAAGCACAGAGCCCCAGATTTTATGTTGTCCTGGAGAGCTTGCAGAGCACTGGGGAAAAGCAGGCAGAGAATTCCCTGCTAGCACGTTCTCTGTGCCTGGGAAGCAGAAGTGTTCCCATTGCTTCGCAGAATCGCTTTTGTGCAGAAAACAGTAACACTTGTTCAGAACGAAAGAAAGCACAGAGCCCCAGATTTTATGTTGTCCTGGAGAGCTTGCAGAGCACTGGGGAAAAGCAGGCAGAGAATTCCCTTCTAGCACCTTCTCTGTGCCTGGGAAGCAGAAGTGTTCACATTGCTTCGCAGAATCGCTTTTGTGCAGAAAACAGTAACACTTGTTCAGAACGAAAGAAAGCACAGAGCCCCAGATTTTATGTTGTCCTGGAGAGCTTGCAGAGCACTGGGGAAAGGCAGGCAGAGAATTCCCTGCTAGCACCTTCTCTGTGCCTGGGAAACAGAAGTGTTCCCATTGCTTCGCAGAATCGCTTTTGTGCAGAAAACAGTAACACTTGTTCAGAACGAAAGAAAGCACAGAGCCCCAGATTTTATGTTGTCCTGGAGAGCTTGCAGAGCACTGGGGAAAGGCAGGCAGAGAATTCCCTGCTAGCACCTTCTCTGTGCCTGGGAAGCAGAAGTCTTCACATTGCTTCGCATAATCGCTTTTGTGCAGAAAACAGTAACACTTGTTCAGAACGAAAGAAAGCACAGAGCCCCAGATTTTATGTTGTCCTGGAGAGCTTGCAGAGCACTGGGGAAAGGCAGGCAGAGAATTCCCTGCTAGCACCTTCTCTGTGCCTGGGAAACAGAAGTGTTCACATTGCTTCGCAGAATCGCTTTTGTGCAGAAAACAGTAACACTTGTTCAGAACGAAAGAAAGCACAGAGCCCCAGATTTGCTGTTGTCCTGGAGAGCTTGCAGAGCACTGGGGAAAGGCAGGCAGAGAATTCCCTGCTAGCACGTTCTCTGTGCCTGGGAAGCAGAAGTGTTCAGATTGCTTCGCAGAATCGCTTTTGTGCAGAAAACAGTAACACTTGTTCAGAACGAAAGAAAGCACAGAGCCCCAGATTTTATGTTGTCCTGGAGAGCTAGCAGAGCATTGGGGAAAAGCAATCAGAGAATTCCCTGCTAGCACGTTCTCTGTGCCTGGGAAACAGAAGTGTTCCCATTGCTTCGCAGAATCGCTTTTGTGCAGAAAACAGTAACACTTGTTCAGAACGAAAGAAAGCACAGAGCCCCAGATTTTATGTTGTCCTGGAGAGCTTGCAGAGCACTGGGGAAAGGCAGGCAGAGAATTCCCTGCTAGCACGTTCTCTGTGCCTGGGAAGCAGAAGTGTTCAGATTGCTTCGCAGAATCGCTTTTGTGCAGAAAACAGTAACACTTGTTCAGAACGAAAGAAAGCACAGAGCCCCAGATTTTATGTTGTCCTGGAGAGCTTGCAGAGCACTGGGGAAAAGCAGGCAGAGAATTCCCTGCTAGCACGTTCTCTGTGCCTGGGAAGCAGAAGTGTTCCCATTGCTTCGCAGAATCGCTTTTGTGCAGAAAACAGTAACACTTGTTCAGAACGAAAGAAAGCACAGAGCCCCAGATTTTATGTTGTCCTGGAGAGCTTGCAGAGCACTGGGGAAAAGCAGGCAGAGAATTCCCTTCTAGCACCTTCTCTGTGCCTGGGAAGCAGAAGTGTTCACATTGCTTCGCAGAATCGCTTTTGTGCAGAAAACAGTAACACTTGTTCAGAACGAAAGAAAGCACAGAGCCCCAGATTTTATGTTGTCCTGGAGAGCTTGCAGAGCACTGGGGAAAGGCAGGCAGAGAATTCCCTGCTAGCACCTTCTCTGTGCCTGGGAAACAGAAGTGTTCACATTGCTTCGCAGAATCGCTTTTGTGCAGAAAACAGTAACACTTGTTCAGAACGAAAGAAAGCACAGAGCCCCAGATTTGCTGTTGTCCTGGAGAGCTTGCAGAGCACTGGGGAAAGGCAGGCAGAGAATTCCCTGCTAGCACCTTCTCTGTGCATGGGAAGCAGAAGTGTTCACATTGCTTCGCAGAATCGCTTTTGTGCAGAAAACAGTAACACTTGTTCAGAACGAAAGAAAGCACAGAGCCCCAGATTTTATGTTGTCCTGGAGAGCTAGCAGAGCACTGGGGAAAAGCAATCAGAGAATTCCCTGCTAGCACGTTCTCTGTGCCTGGGAAACAGAAGTGTTCCCATTGCTTCGCAGAATCGCTTTTGTGCAGAAAACAGTAACACTTGTTCAGAACGAAAGAAAGCACAGAGCCCCAGATTTTATGTTGTCCTGGAGAGCTTGCAGAGCACTGGGGAAAGGCAGGCAGAGAATTCTCTGCTAGCACCTTCTCTGTGCCTGGGAAGCAGAAGTGTTCAGATTGCTTCGCAGAATCGCTTTTGTGCAGAAAACAGTAACACTTGTTCAGAACGAAAGAAAGCACAGAGCCCCAGATTTTATGTTGTCCTGGAGAGCTTGCAGAGCACTGGGGAAAAGCAGGCAGAGAATTCCCTGCTAGCACCTTCTCTGTGCCTGGGAAACAGAAGTGTTCCCATTGCTTCGCAGAATCGCTTTTGTGCAGAAAACAGTAACACTTGTTCAGAACGAAAGAAAGTACAGAGCCCCAGATTTTATGTTGTCCTGGAGAGCTTGCAGAGTACTGGGGAAAGGCAGGCAGAGAATTCCCTGCTAGCACCTTCTCTGTGCCTGGGAAACAGAAGTGTTCACATTGCTTCGCAGAATCGCTTTTGTGCAGAAAACAGTAACACTTGTTCAGAACGAAAGAAAGCACAGAGCCCCAGATTTTATGTTGTCCTGGAGAGCTTGCAGAGCACTGGGGAAAGGCAGGCAGAGAATTCTCTGCTAGCACCTTCTCTGTGCCTGGGAAGCAGAAGTCTTCACATTGCTTCGCAGAATCGCTTTTGTGCAGAAAACAGTAACACTTGTTCAGAACGAAAGAAAGCACAGAGCCCCAGATTTTATGTTGTCCTGGAGAGCTTGCAGAGCACTGGGGAAAAGCAGGCAGAGAATTCCCTGCTAGCACCTTCTCTGAGCCTGGGAAGCAGAAGTGTTCCCATTGCTTCGCAGAATCGCTTTTGTGCAGAAAACAGTAACACTTGTTCAGAACGAAAGAAAGCACAGAGCCCCAGATTTTATGTTGTCCTGGAGAGCTTGCAGAGTACTGGGGAAAGGCAGGCAGAGAATTCCCTGCTAGCACCTTCTCTGTGCCTGGGAAACAGAAGTGTTCACATTGCTTCGCAGAATCGCTTTTGTGCAGAAAACAGTAACACTTGTTCAGAACGAAAGAAAGCACAGAGCCCCAGATTTTATGTTGTCCTGGAGAGCTTGCAGAGCACTGGGGAAAGGCAGGCAGAGAATTCCCTGCTAGCACCTTCTCTGTGCCTGGGAAGCAGAAGTGTTCCCATTGCTTCGCAGAATCGCTTTTGTGCAGAAAACAGTAACACTTGTTCAGAACGAAAGAAAGCACAGAGCCCCAGATTTTATGTTGTCCTGGAGAGCTTGCAGAGCACTGGGGAAAAGCAGGCAGAGAATTCCCTGCTAGTACCTTCTCTGTGCCTGGGAAACAGAAGTGTTCCCATTGCTTCGCAGAATCGCTTTTGTGCAGAAAACAGTAACACTTGTTCAGAACGAAAGAAAGCACAGAGCCCCAGATTTTATGTTGTCCTGGAGAGCTTGCAGAGCACTGGGGAAAGGCAGGCAGAGAATTCCCTGCTAGCACCTTCTCTGTGCATGGGAAGCAGAAGTGTTCACATTGCTTCGCAGAATCGCTTTTGTGCAGAAAACAGTAACACTTGTTCAGAACGAAAGAAAGCACAGAGCCCCAGATTTTATGTTGTCCTGGAGAGCTAGCAGAGCACTGGGGAAAAGCAATCAGAGAATTCCCTGCTAGCACGTTCTCTGTGCCTGGGAAACAGAAGTGTTCCCATTGCTTCGCAGAATCGCTTTTGTGCAGAAAACAGTAACACTTGTTCAGAACGAAAGAAAGCACAGAGCCCCAGATTTTATGTTGTCCTGGAGAGCTTGCAGAGCACTGGGGAAAAGCAGGCAGAGAATTCCCTGCTAGTACCTTCTCTGTGCCTGGGAAACAGAAGTGTTCCCATTGCTTCGCAGAATCGCTTTTGTGCAGAAAACAGTAACACTTGTTCAGAACGAAAGAAAGCACAGAGCCCCAGATTTTATGTTGTCCTGGAGAGCTTGCAGAGCACTGGGGAAAGGCAGGCAGAGAATTCCCTGCTAGCACCTTCTCTGTGCATGGGAAGCAGAAGTGTTCACATTGCTTCGCAGAATCGCTTTTGTGCAGAAAACAGTAACACTTGTTCAGAACGAAAGAAAGCACAGAGCCCCAGATTTTATGTTGTCCTGGAGAGCTAGCAGAGCACTGGGGAAAAGCAATCAGAGAATTCCCTGCTAGCACGTTCTCTGTGCCTGGGAAACAGAAGTGTTCCCATTGCTTCGCAGAATCGCTTTTGTGCAGAAAACAGTAACACTTGTTCAGAACGAAAGAAAGCACAGAGCCCCAGATTTTATGTTGTCCTGGAGAGCTTGCAGAGCACTGGGGAAAGGCAGGCAGAGAATTCTCTGCTAGCACCTTCTCTGTGCCTGGGAAGCAGAAGTGTTCAGATTGCTTCGCAGAATCGCTTTTGTGCAGAAAACAGTAACACTTGTTCAGAACGAAAGAAAGCACAGAGCCCCAGATTTTATGTTGTCCTGGAGAGCTTGCAGAGCACTGGGGAAAGGCAGGCAGAGAATTCCCTGCTAGCACCTTCTCTGTGCCTGGGAAACAGAAGTGTTCACATTGCTTCGCAGAATCGCTTTTGTGCAGAAAACAGTAACACTTGTTCAGAACGAAAGAAAGCACAGAGCCCCAGATTTTATGTTGTCCTGGAGAGCTTGCAGAGCACTGGGGAAAGGCAGGCAGAGAATTCCCTGCTAGCACCTTCTCTGTGCATGGGAAGCAGAAGTGTTCACATTGCTTCGCAGAATCGCTTTTGTGCAGAAAACAGTAACACTTGTTCAGAACGAAAGAAAGCACAGAGCCCCAGATTTTATGTTGTCCTGGAGAGCTAGCAGAGCATTGGGGAAAAGCAATCAGAGAATTCCCTGCTAGCACGTTCTCTGTGCCTGGGAAACAGAAGTGTTCCCATTGCTTCGCAGAATCGCTTTTGTGCAGAAAACAGTAACACTTGTTCAGAACGAAAGAAAGCACAGAGCCCCAGATTTTATGTTGTCCTGGAGAGCTTGCAGAGCACTGGGGAAAGGCAGGCAGAGAATTCCCTGCTAGCACGTTCTCTGTGCCTGGGAAGCAGAAGTGTTCAGATTGCTTCGCAGAATCGCTTTTGTGCAGAAAACAGTAACACTTGTTCAGAACGAAAGAAAGCACAGAGCCCCAGATTTTATGTTGTCCTGGAGAGCTTGCAGAGCACTGGGGAAAAGCAGGCAGAGAATTCCCTGCTAGCACCTTCTCTGTGCCTGGGAAACAGAAGTGTTGCCATTGCTTCGCAGAATCGCTTTTGTGCAGAAAACAGTAACACTTGTTCAGAACGAAAGAAAGCACAGAGCCCCAGATTTTATGTTGTCCTGGAGAGCTTGCAGAGTACTGGGGAAAGGCAGGCAGAGAATTCCCTGCTAGCACCTTCTCTGTGCCTGGGAAACAGAAGTGTTCACATTGCTTCGCAGAATCGCTTTTGTGCAGAAAACAGTAACACTTGTTCAGAACGAAAGAAAGCACAGAGCCCCAGATTTTATGTTGTCCTGGAGAGCTTGCAGAGCACTGGGGAAAGGCAGGCAGAGAATTCCCTGCTAGCACGTTCTCTGTGCCTGGGAAGCAGAAGTGTTCCCATTGCTTCGCAGAATCGCTTTTGTGCAGAAAACAGTAACACTTGTTCAGAACGAAAGAAAGCACAGAGCCCCAGATTTTATGTTGTCCTGGAGAGCTTGCAGAGCACTGGGGAAAAGCAGGCAGAGAATTCCCTGCTAGCACCTTCTCTGTGCCTGGGAAGCAGAAGTGTTCACATTGCTTCGCAGAATCGCTTTTGTGCAGAAAACAGTAACACTTGTTCAGAACGAAAGAAAGCACAGAGCCCCAGATTTTATGTTGTCCTGGAGAGCTTGCAGAGCACTGGGGAAAGGCAGGCAGAGAATTCCCTGCTAGCACGTTCTCTGTGCCTGGGAAGCAGAAGTGTTCCCATTGCTTCGCAGAATCGCTTTTGTGCAGAAAACAGTAACACTTGTTCAGAACGAAAGAAAGCACAGAGCCCCAGATTTTATGTTGTCCTGGAGAGCTTGCAGAGCACTGGGGAAAAGCAGGCAGAGAATTCCCTTCTAGCACCTTCTCTGTGCCTGGGAAGCAGAAGTGTTCACATTGCTTCGCAGAATCGCTTTTGTGCAGAAAACAGTAACACTTGTTCAGAACGAAAGAAAGCACAGAGCCCCAGATTTTATGTTGTCCTGGAGAGCTTGCAGAGCACTGGGGAAAGGCAGGCAGAGAATTCCCTGCTAGCACCTTCTCTGTGCCTGGGAAACAGAAGTGTTCACATTGCTTCGCAGAATCGCTTTTGTGCAGAAAACAGTAACACTTGTTCAGAACGAAAGAAAGCACAGAGCCCCAGATTTGCTGTTGTCCTGGAGAGCTTGCAGAGCACTGGGGAAAGGCAGGCAGAGAATTCCCTGCTAGCACCTTCTCTGTGCATGGGAAGCAGAAGTGTTCACATTGCTTCGCAGAATCGCTTTTGTGCAGAAAACAGTAACACTTGTTCAGAACGAAAGAAAGCACAGAGCCCCAGATTTTATGTTGTCCTGGAGAGCTAGCAGAGCACTGGGGAAAAGCAATCAGAGAATTCCCTGCTAGCACGTTCTCTGTGCCTGGGAAACAGAAGTGTTCCCATTGCTTCGCAGAATCGCTTTTGTGCAGAAAACAGTAACACTTGTTCAGAACGAAAGAAAGCACAGAGCCCCAGATTTTATGTTGTCCTGGAGAGCTTGCAGAGCACTGGGGAAAGGCAGGCAGAGAATTCCCTGCTAGCACCTTCTCTGTGCCTGGGAAGCAGAAGTGTTCAGATTGCTTCGCAGAATCGCTTTTGTGCAGAAAACAGTAACACTTGTTCAGAACGAAAGAAAGCACAGAGCCCCAGATTTTATGTTGTCCTGGAGAGCTTGCAGAGCACTGGGGAAAAGCAGGCAGAGAATTCCCTGCTAGCACCTTCTCTGTGCCTGGGAAACAGAAGTGTTGCCATTGCTTCGCAGAATCGCTTTTGTGCAGAAAACAGTAACACTTGTTCAGAACGAAAGAAAGCACAGAGCCCCAGATTTTATGTTGTCCTGGAGAGCTTGCAGAGTACTGGGGAAAGGCAGGCAGAGAATTCTCTGCTAGCACCTTCTCTGTGCCTGGGAAGCAGAAGTCTTCACATTGCTTCGCAGAATCGCTTTTGTGCAGAAAACAGTAACACTTGTTCAGAACGAAAGAAAGCACAGAGCCCCAGATTTTATGTTGTCCTGGAGAGCTTGCAGAGCACTGGGGAAAAGCAGGCAGAGAATTCCCTGCTAGGACCTTCTCTGTGCCTGGGAAGCAGAAGTGTTCACATTGCTTCGCAGAATCGCTTTTGTGCAGAAAACAGTAACACTTGTTCAGAACGAAAGAAAGCACAGAGCCCCAGATTTTATGTTGTCCTGGAGAGCTTGCAGAGCACTGGGGAAAAGCAGGCAGAGAATTCCCTGCTAGCACCTTCTCTGAGCCTGGGAAGCAGAAGTGTTCCCATTGCTTCGCAGAATCGCTTTTGTGCAGAAAACAGTAACACTTGTTCAGAACGAAAGAAAGCACAGAGCCCCAGATTTTATGTTGTCCTGGAGAGCTTGCAGAGTACTGGGGAAAGGCAGGCAGAGAATTCCCTGCTAGCACCTTCTCTGTGCCTGGGAAACAGAAGTGTTCACATTGCTTCGCAGAATCGCTTTTGTGCAGAAAACAGTAACACTTGTTCAGAACGAAAGAAAGCACAGAGCCCCAGATTTTATGTTGTCCTGGAGAGCTTGCAGAGCACTGGGGAAAGGCAGGCAGAGAATTCCCTGCTAGCACCTTCTCTGTGCCTGGGAAGCAGAAGTGTTCCCATTGCTTCGCAGAATCGCTTTTGTGCAGAAAACAGTAACACTTGTTCAGAACGAAAGAAAGCACAGAGCCCCAGATTTGCTGTTGTCCTGGAGAGCTTGCAGAGCACTGGGGAAAGGCAGGCAGAGAATTCCCTGCTAGCACGTTCTCTGTGCCTGGGAAGCAGAAGTGTTCCCATTGCTTCGCAGAATCGCTTTTGTGCAGAAAACAGTAACACTTGTTCAGAACGAAAGAAAGCACAGAGCCCCAGATTTTATGTTGTCCTGGAGAGCTAGCAGAGCATTGGGGAAAAGCAATCAGAGAATTCCCTGCTAGCACGTTCTCTGTGCCTGGGAAACAGAAGTGTTCCCATTGCTTCGCAGAATCGCTTTTGTGCAGAAAACAGTAACACTTGTTCAGAACGAAAGAAAGCACAGAGCCCCAGATTTTATGTTGTCCTGGAGAGCTTGCAGAGCACTGGGGAAAGGCAGGCAGAGAATTCCCTGCTAGCACGTTCTCTGTGCCTGGGAAGCAGAAGTGTTCAGATTGCTTCGCAGAATCGCTTTTGTGCAGAAAACAGTAACACTTGTTCAGAACGAAAGAAAGCACAGAGCCCCAGATTTTATGTTGTCCTGGAGAGCTTGCAGAGCACTGGGGAAAAGCAGGCAGAGAATTCCCTGCTAGCACGTTCTCTGTGCCTGGGAAGCAGAAGTGTTCCCATTGCTTCGCAGAATCGCTTTTGTGCAGAAAACAGTAACACTTGTTCAGAACGAAAGAAAGCACAGAGCCCCAGATTTTATGTTGTCCTGGAGAGCTTGCAGAGCACTGGGGAAAAGCAGGCAGAGAATTCCCTTCTAGCACCTTCTCTGTGCCTGGGAAGCAGAAGTGTTCACATTGCTTCGCAGAATCGCTTTTGTGCAGAAAACAGTAACACTTGTTCAGAACGAAAGAAAGCACAGAGCCCCAGATTTTATGTTGTCCTGGAGAGCTTGCAGAGCACTGGGGAAAGGCAGGCAGAGAATTCCCTGCTAGCACCTTCTCTGTGCCTGGGAAACAGAAGTGTTCACATTGCTTCGCAGAATCGCTTTTGTGCAGAAAACAGTAACACTTGTTCAGAACGAAAGAAAGCACAGAGCCCCAGATTTTATGTTGTCCTGGAGAGCTTGCAGAGCACTGGGGAAAGGCAGGCAGAGAATTCCCTGCTAGCACGTTCTCTGTGCCTGGGAAGCAGAAGTGTTCACATTGCTTCGCAGAATCGCTTTTGTGCAGAAAACAGTAACACTTGTTCAGAACGAAAGAAAGCACAGAGCCCCAGATTTTATGTTGTCCTGGAGAGCTTGCAGAGCACTGGGGAAAGGCAGGCAGAGAATTCTCTGCTAGCACCTTCTCTGTGCCTGGGAAGCAGAAGTGTTCAGATTGCTTCGCAGAATCGCTTTTGTGCAGAAAACAGTAACACTTGTTCAGAACGAAAGAAAGCACAGAGCCCCAGATTTTATGTTGTCCTGGAGAGCTTGCAGAGCACTGGGGAAAAGCAGGCAGAGAATTCCCTGCTAGCACCTTCTCTGTGCCTGGGAAACAGAAGTGTTCCCATTGCTTCACAGAATCGCTTTTGTGCAGAAAACAGTAACACTTGTTCAGAACGAAAGAAAGTACAGAGCCCCAGATTTTATGTTGTCCTGGAGAGCTTGCAGAGCACTGGGGAAAGGCAGGCAGAGAATTCCCTGCTAGCACCTTCTCTGTGCCTGGGAAACAGAAGTGTTCACATTGCTTCGCAGAATCGCTTTTGTGCAGAAAACAGTAACACTTGTTCAGAACGAAAGAAAGCACAGAGCCCCAGATTTTATGTTGTCCTGGAGAGCTTGCAGAGCACTGGGGAAAGGCAGGCAGAGAATTCTCTGCTAGCACCTTCTCTGTGCCTGGGAAGCAGAAGTCTTCACATTGCTTCGCAGAATCGCTTTTGTGCAGAAAACAGTAACACTTGTTCAGAACGAAAGAAAGCACAGAGCCCCAGATTTTATGTTGTCCTGGAGAGCTTGCAGAGCACTGGGGAAAAGCAGGCAGAGAATTCCCTGCTAGCACCTTCTCTGAGCCTGGGAAGCAGAAGTGTTCCCATTGCTTCGCAGAATCGCTTTTGTGCAGAAAACAGTAACACTTGTTCAGAACGAAAGAAAGCACAGAGCCCCAGATTTTATGTTGTCCTGGAGAGCTTGCAGAGTACTGGGGAAAGGCAGGCAGAGAATTCCCTGCTAGCACCTTCTCTGTGCCTGGGAAACAGAAGTGTTCACATTGCTTCGCAGAATCGCTTTTGTGCAGAAAACAGTAACACTTGTTCAGAACGAAAGAAAGCACAGAGCCCCAGATTTTATGTTGTCCTGGAGAGCTTGCAGAGCACTGGGGAAAGGCAGGCAGAGAATTCCCTGCTAGCACCTTCTCTGTGCCTGGGAAGCAGAAGTGTTCCCATTGCTTCGCAGAATCGCTTTTGTGCAGAAAACAGTAACACTTGTTCAGAACGAAAGAAAGCACAGAGCCCCAGATTTTATGTTGTCCTGGAGAGCTTGCAGAGCACTGGGGAAAAGCAGGCAGAGAATTCCCTGCTAGGACCTTCTCTGTGCCTGGGAAGCAGAAGTGTTCACATTGCTTCGCAGAATCGCTTTTGTGCAGAAAACAGTAACACTTGTTCAGAACGAAAGAAAGCACAGAGCCCCAGATTTTATGTTGTCCTGGAGAGCTTGCAGAGCACTGGGGAAAGGCAGGCAGAGAATTCCCTGCTAGCACCTTCTCTGTGCCTGGGAAACAGAAGTGTTCACATTGCTTCGCAGAATCGCTTTTGTGCAGAAAACAGTAACACTTGTTCAGAACGAAAGAAAGCACAGAGACCCAGATTTGCTGTTGTCCTGGAGAGCTTGCAGAGCACTGGGGAAAGGCAGGCAGAGAATTCCCTGCTAGCACCTTCTCTGTGCATGGGAAGCAGAAGTGTTCACATTGCTTCGCAGAATCGCTTTTGTGCAGAAAACAGTAACACTTGTTCAGAACGAAAGAAAGCACAGAGCCCCAGATTTTATGTTGTCCTGGAGAGCTAGCAGAGCACTGGGGAAAAGCAATCAGAGAATTCCCTGCTAGCACGTTCTCTGTGCCTGGGAAACAGAAGTGTTCCCATTGCTTCGCAGAATCGCTTTTGTGCAGAAAACAGTAACACTTGTTCAGAACGAAAGAAAGCACAGAGCCCCAGATTTTATGTTGTCCTGGAGAGCTTGCAGAGCACTGGGGAAAGGCAGGCAGAGAATTCTCTGCTAGCACCTTCTCTGTGCCTGGGAAGCAGAAGTGTTCAGATTGCTTCGCAGAATCGCTTTTGTGCAGAAAACAGTAACACTTGTTCAGAACGAAAGAAAGCACAGAGCCCCAGATTTTATGTTGTCCTGGAGAGCTTGCAGAGCACTGGGGAAAGGCAGGCAGAGAATTCCCTGCTAGCACCTTCTCTGTGCCTGGGAAACAGAAGTGTTCACATTGCTTCGCAGAATCGCTTTTGTGCAGAAAACAGTAACACTTGTTCAGAACGAAAGAAAGCACAGAGCCCCAGATTTGCTGTTGTCCTGGAGAGCTTGCAGAGCACTGGGGAAAGGCAGGCAGAGAATTCCCTGCTAGCACGTTCTCTGTGCCTGGGAAGCAGAAGTGTTCAGATTGCTTCGCAGAATCGCTTTTGTGCAGAAAACAGTAACACTTGTTCAGAACGAAAGAAAGCACAGAGCCCCAGATTTTATGTTGTCCTGGAGAGCTAGCAGAGCATTGGGGAAAAGCAATCAGAGAATTCCCTGCTAGCACGTTCTCTGTGCCTGGGAAACAGAAGTGTTCCCATTGCTTCGCAGAATCGCTTTTGTGCAGAAAACAGTAACACTTGTTCAGAACGAAAGAAAGCACAGAGCCCCAGATTTTATGTTGTCCTGGAGAGCTTGCAGAGCACTGGGGAAAGGCAGGCAGAGAATTCCCTGCTAGCACGTTCTCTGTGCCTGGGAAGCAGAAGTGTTCAGATTGCTTCGCAGAATCGCTTTTGTGCAGAAAACAGTAACACTTGTTCAGAACGAAAGAAAGCACAGAGCCCCAGATTTTATGTTGTCCTGGAGAGCTTGCAGAGCACTGGGGAAAAGCAGGCAGAGAATTCCCTGCTAGCACCTTCTCTGTGCCTGGGAAACAGAAGTGTTGCCATTGCTTCGCAGAATCGCTTTTGTGCAGAAAACAGTAACACTTGTTCAGAACGAAAGAAAGCACAGAGCCCCAGATTTTATGTTGTCCTGGAGAGCTTGCAGAGTACTGGGGAAAGGCAGGCAGAGAATTCCCTGCTAGCACCTTCTCTGTGCCTGGGAAACAGAAGTGTTCACATTGCTTCGCAGAATCGCTTTTGTGCAGAAAACAGTAACACTTGTTCAGAACGAAAGAAAGCACAGAGCCCCAGATTTTATGTTGTCCTGGAGAGCTTGCAGAGCACTGGGGAAAGGCAGGCAGAGAATTCCCTGCTAGCACGTTCTCTGTGCCTGGGAAGCAGAAGTGTTCCCATTGCTTCGCAGAATCGCTTTTGTGCAGAAAACAGTAACACTTGTTCAGAACGAAAGAAAGCACAGAGCCCCAGATTTTATGTTGTCCTGGAGAGCTTGCAGAGCACTGGGGAAAAGCAGGCAGAGAATTCCCTGCTAGCACCTTCTCTGTGCCTGGGAAACAGAAGTGTTCACATTGCTTCGCAGAATCGCTTTTGTGCAGAAAACAGTAACACTTGTTCAGAACGAAAGAAAGCACAGAGCCCCAGATTTGCTGTTGTCCTGGAGAGCTTGCAGAGCACTGGGGAAAGGCAGGCAGAGAATTCCCTGCTAGCACCTTCTCTGTGCATGGGAAGCAGAAGTGTTCACATTGCTTCGCAGAATCGCTTTTGTGCAGAAAACAGTAACACTTGTTCAGAACGAAAGAAAGCACAGAGCCCCAGATTTTATGTTGTCCTGGAGAGCTAGCAGAGCACTGGGGAAAAGCAATCAGAGAATTCCCTGCTAGCACGTTCTCTGTGCCTGGGAAACAGAAGTGTTCCCATTGCTTCGCAGAATCGCTTTTGTGCAGAAAACAGTAACACTTGTTCAGAACGAAAGAAAGCACAGAGCCCCAGATTTTATGTTGTCCTGGAGAGCTTGCAGAGCACTGGGGAAAGGCAGGCAGAGAATTCCCTGCTAGCACCTTCTCTGTGCCTGGGAAGCAGAAGTGTTCAGATTGCTTCGCAGAATCGCTTTTGTGCAGAAAACAGTAACACTTGTTCAGAACGAAAGAAAGCACAGAGCCCCAGATTTTATGTTGTCCTGGAGAGCTTGCAGAGCACTGGGGAAAAGCAGGCAGAGAATTCCCTGCTAGCACCTTCTCTGTGCCTGGGAAACAGAAGTGTTGCCATTGCTTCGCAGAATCGCTTTTGTGCAGAAAACAGTAACACTTGTTCAGAACGAAAGAAAGCACAGAGCCCCAGATTTTATGTTGTCCTGGAGAGCTTGCAGAGTACTGGGGAAAGGCAGGCAGAGAATTCTCTGCTAGCACCTTCTCTGTGCCTGGGAAGCAGAAGTCTTCACATTGCTTCGCAGAATCGCTTTTGTGCAGAAAACAGTAACACTTGTTCAGAACGAAAGAAAGCACAGAGCCCCAGATTTTATGTTGTCCTGGAGAGCTTGCAGAGCACTGGGGAAAAGCAGGCAGAGAATTCCCTGCTAGGACCTTCTCTGTGCCTGGGAAGCAGAAGTGTTCACATTGCTTCGCAGAATCGGTTTTTTGCAGAAAACAGTAACACTTGTTCAGAACGAAAGAAAGCACAGAGCCCCAGATTTTATGTTGTCCTGGAGAGCTTGCAGAGCACTGGGGAAAAGCAGGCAGAGAATTCCCTGCTAGCACCTTCTCTGAGCCTGGGAAGCAGAAGTGTTCCCATTGCTTCGCAGAATCGCTTTTGTGCAGAAAACAGTAACACTTGTTCAGAACGAAAGAAAGCACAGAGCCCCAGATTTTATGTTGTCCTGGAGAGCTTGCAGAGTACTGGGGAAAGGCAGGCAGAGAATTCCCTGCTAGCACCTTCTCTGTGCCTGGGAAACAGAAGTGTTCACATTGCTTCGCAGAATCGCTTTTGTGCAGAAAACAGTAACACTTGTTCAGAACGAAAGAAAGCACAGAGCCCCAGATTTTATGTTGTCCTGGAGAGCTTGCAGAGCACTGGGGAAAGGCAGGCAGAGAATTCCCTGCTAGCACCTTCTCTGTGCCTGGGAAGCAGAAGTGTTCCCATTGCTTCGCAGAATCGCTTTTGTGCAGAAAACAGTAACACTTGTTCAGAACGAAAGAAAGCACAGAGCCCCAGATTTTATGTTGTCCTGGAGAGCTTGCAGAGCACTGGGGAAAGGCAGGCAGAGAATTCCCTGCTAGCACGTTCTCTGTGCCTGGGAAGCAGAAGTGTTCCCATTGCTTCGCAGAATCGCTTTTGTGCAGAAAACAGTAACACTTGTTCAGAACGAAAGAAAGCACAGAGCCCCAGATTTTATGTTGTCCTGGAGAGCTTGCAGAGCACTGGGGAAAAGCAGGCAGAGAATTCCCTTCTAGCACCTTCTCTGTGCCTGGGAAGCAGAAGTGTTCACATTGCTTCGCAGAATCGCTTTTGTGCAGAAAACAGTAACACTTGTTCAGAACGAAAGAAAGCACAGAGCCCCAGATTTTATGTTGTCCTGGAGAGCTTGCAGAGCACTGGGGAAAGGCAGGCAGAGAATTCCCTGCTAGCACCTTCTCTGTGCCTGGGAAACAGAAGTGTTCACATTGCTTCGCAGAATCGCTTTTGTGCAGAAAACAGTAACACTTGTTCAGAACGAAAGAAAGCACAGAGCCCCAGATTTGCTGTTGTCCTGGAGAGCTTGCAGAGCACTGGGGAAATGCAGGCAGAGAATTCCCTGCTAGCACCTTCTCTGTGCATGGGAAGCAGAAGTGTTCACATTGCTTCGCAGAATCGCTTTTGTGCAGAAAACAGTAACACTTGTTCAGAACGAAAGAAAGCACAGAGCCCCAGATTTTATGTTGTCCTGGAGAGCTTGCAGAGCACTGGGGAAAAGCAGGCAGAGAATTCCCTGCTAGCACCTTCTCTGTGCCTGGGAAACAGAAGTGTTGCCATTGCTTCGCAGAATCGCTTTTGTGCAGAAAACAGTAACACTTGTTCAGAACGAAAGAAAGCACAGAGCCCCAGATTTTATGTTGTCCTGGAGAGCTTGCAGAGTACTGGGGAAAGGCAGGCAGAGAATTCCCTGCTAGCACCTTCTCTGTGCCTGGGAAACAGAAGTGTTCACATTGCTTCGCAGAATCGCTTTTGTGCAGAAAACAGTAACACTTGTTCAGAACGAAAGAAAGCACAGAGCCCCAGATTTTATGTTGTCCTGGAGAGCTTGCAGAGCACTGGGGAAAGGCAGGCAGAGAATTCTCTGCTAGCACCTTCTCTGTGCCTGGGAAGCAGAAGTCTTCACATTGCTTCGCAGAATCGCTTTTGTGCAGAAAACAGTAACACTTGTTCAGAACGAAAGAAAGCACAGAGCCCCAGATTTGCTGTTGTCCTGGAGGGCTTGCAGAGCACTGGGGAAAAGCAGGCAGAGAATTCCCTGCTAGGACCTTCTCTGTGCCTGGGAAGCAGAAGTGTTCACATTGCTTCGCAGAATCGCTTTTTTGCAGAAAACAGTAACACTTGTTCAGAACGAAAGAAAGCACAGAGCCCCAGATTTTATGTTGTCCTGGAGAGCTTGCAGAGCACTGGGGAAAAGCAGGCAGAGAATTCCCTGCTAGCACCTTCTCTGAGCCTGGGAAGCAGAAGTGTTCCCATTGCTTCGCAGAATCGCTTTTGTGCAGAAAACAGTAACACTTGTTCAGAACGAAAGAAAGCACAGAGCCCCAGATTTTATGTTGTCCTGGAGAGCTTGCAGAGCACTGGGGAAAGGCAGGCAGAGAATTCCCTGCTAGCACCTTCTCTGTGCCTGGGAAGCAGAAGTCTTCACATTGCTTCGCAGAATCGCTTTTGTGCAGAAAACAGTAACACTTGTTCAGAACGAAAGAAAGCACAGAGCCCCAGATTTTATGTTGTCCTGGAGAGCTTTCAGAGCACTGGGGAAAGGCAGGCAGAGAATTCCCTGCTAGCACCTTCTCTGTGCCTGGGAAGCAGAAGTGTTCACATTGCTTCGCAGAATCGCTTTTGTGCAGAAAACAGTAACACTTGTTCAGAACGAAAGAAAGCACAGAGCCCCAGATTTTATGTTGTCCTGGAGAGCTTGCAGAGCACTGGGGAAAGGCAGGCAGAGAATTCTCTGCTAGCACCTTCTCTGTGCCTGGGAAGCAGAAGTGTTCACATTGCTTCGCAGAATCGCTTTTGTGCAGAAAACAGTAACACTTGTTCAGAACGAAAGAAAGCACAGAGCCCCAGATTTTATGTTGTCCTGGAGAGCTTGCAGAGCACTGGGGAAAGGCAGGCAGAGAATTCCCTGCTAGCACCTTCTCTGTGCCTGGGAAGCAGAAGTCTTCACATTGCTTCGCAGAATCGCTTTTGTGCAGAAAACAGTAACACTTGTTCAGAACGAAAGAAAGCACAGAGCCCCAGATTTTATGTTGTCCTGGAGAGCTTGCAGAGTACTGGGGAAAGGCAGGCAGAGAATTCCCTGCTAGCACCTTCTCTGTGCCTGGGAAACAGAAGTGTTCCCATTGCTTCGCAGAATCGCTTTTGTGCAGAAAACAGTAACACTTGTTCAGAACGAAAGAAAGCACAGAGCCCCAGATTTTATGTTGTCCTGGAGAGCTAGCAGAGCACTGAGGAAAAGCAGGCAGAGAATTCCCTGCTAGCACGTTCTCTGTTCCTGGGAAGCAGAAGTGTTCCCATTGCTTCGCAGAATCGCTTTTGTGCAGAAAACAGTAACACTTGTTCAGAACGAAAGAAAGCACAGAGCCCCAGATTTTATGTTGTCCTGGAGAGCTTGCAGAGCACTGGGGAAAGGCAGGCAGAGAATTCCCTGCTAGCACGTTCTCTGTGCCTGGGAAGCAGAAGTGTTCCCATTGCTTCGCAGAATCGCTTTTGTGCAGAAAACAGTAACACTTGTTCAGAACGAAAGAAAGCACAGAGCCCCAGATTTTATGTTGTCCTGGAGAGCTTGCAGAGCACTGGGGAAAAGCAGGCAGAGAATTCCCTTCTAGCACCTTCTCTGTGCCTGGGAAGCAGAAGTGTTCCCATTGCTTCGCAGAATCGCTTTTGTGCAGAAAACAGTAACACTTGTTCAGAACGAAAGAAAGCACAGAGCCCCAGATTTTATGTTGTCCTGGAGAGCTTGCAGAGCACTGGGGAAAGGCAGGCAGAGAATTCCCTGCTAGCACGTTCTCTGTGTCTGGGAAGCAGAAGTGTTCCCATTGCTTCGCAGAATCGCTTTTGTGCAGAAAACAGTAACACTTGTTCAGAACGAAAGAAAGCACAGAGCCCCAGATTTGCTGTTGTCCTGGAGAGCTTGCAGAGCACTGGGGAAAAGCAGGCAGAGAATTCCCTGCTAGCACCTTCTCTGTGCCTGGGAAGCAGAAGTGTTCAGATTGCTTCGCAGAATCGCTTTTGTGCAGAAAACAGTAACACTTGTTCAGAACGAAAGAAAGCACAGAGCCCCAGATTTTATGTTGTCCTGGAGAGCTTGCAGAGCACTGGGGAAAGGCAGGCAGAGAATTCCCTGCTAGCACGTTCTCTGTGCCTGGGAAGCAGAAGTGTTCACATTGCTTCGCAGAATCGCTTTTGTGCAGAAAACAGTAACACTTGTTCAGAACGAAAGAAAGCACAGAGCCCCAGATTTTATGTTGTCCTTGAGAGCTTGCAGAGCACTGGGGAAAGGCAGGCAGAGAATTCCCTGCTAGCACCTTCTCTGTGCCTGGGAAACAGAAGTGTTCACATTGCTTCGCAGAATCGCTTTTGTGCAGAAAACAGTAACACTTGTTCAGAACGAAAGAAAGCACAGAGCCCCAGATTTGCTGTTGTCCTGGAGAGCTTGCAGAGCACTGGGGAAAGGCAGGCAGAGAATTCCCTGCTAGCACCTTCTCTGTGCATGGGAAGCAGAAGTGTTCACATTGCTTCGCAGAATCGCTTTTGTGCAGAAAACAGTAACACTTGTTCAGAACGAAAGAAAGCACAGAGCCCCAGATTTTATGTTGTCCTGGAGAGCTTGCAGAGCACTGGGGAAAGGCAGGCAGAGAATTCTCTGCTAGCACCTTCTCTGTGCCTGGGAAGCAGAAGTGTTCAGATTGCTTCGCAGAGTCGCTTTTGTGCAGAAAACAGTAACACTTGTTCAGAACGAAAGAAAGCACAGAGCCCCAGATTTTATGTTGTCCTGGAGAGCTTGCAGAGCACTGGGGAAAAGCAGGCAGAGAATTCCCTGCTAGCACCTTCTCTGTGCCTGGGAAGCAGAAGTGTTCACATTGCTTCGCAGAATCGCTTTTGTGCAGAAAACAGTAACACTTGTTCAGAACGAAAGAAAGCACAGAGCCCCAGATTTTATGTTGTCCTGGAGAGCTTGCAGAGCACTGGGGAAAGGCAGGCAGAGAATTCTCTGCTAGCACCTTCTCTGTGCCTGGGAAGCAGAAGTGTTCACATTGCTTCGCAGAATCGCTTTTGTGCAGAAAACAGTAACACTTGTTCAGAACGAAAGAAAGCACAGAGCCCCAGATTTTATGTTGTCCTGGAGAGCTTGCAGAGCACTGGGGAAAGGCAGGCAGAGAATTCCCTGCTAGCACCTTCTCTGTGCCTGGGAAGCAGAAGTGTTCACATTGCTTCGCAGAATCGCTTTTGTGCAGAAAACAGTAACACTTGTTCAGAACGAAAGAAAGCACGGAGCCCCAGATTTTATGTTGTCCTGGAGAGCTTGCAGAGCACTGGGGAAAAGCAGGCAGAGAATTCCCTGCTAGCACCTTCTCTGAGCCTGGGAAGCAGAAGTGTTCCCATTGCTTCGCAGAATCGCTTTTGTGCAGAAAACAGTAACACTTGTTCAGAACGAAAGAAAGCACAGAGCCCCAGATTTTATGTTGTCCTGGAGAGCTAGCAGAGCACTGGGGAAAAGCAGGCAGAGAATTCCCTGCTAGCACCTTCTCTGTGCCTGGGAAGCAGAAGTGTTCCCATTGCTTCGCAGAATCGCTTTTGTGCAGAAAACAGTAACACTTGTTCAGAACGAAAGAAAGCACAGAGCCCCAGATTTTATGTTGTCCTGGAGAGCTTGCAGAGCACTGGGGAAAGGCAGGCAGAGAATTCCCTGCTAGCACCTTCTCTGTGCCTGGGAAGCAGAAGTCTTCACATTGCTTCGCAGAATCGCTTTTGTGCAGAAAACAGTAACACTTGTTCAGAACGAAAGAAAGCACAGAGCCCCAGATTTTATGTTGTCCTGGAGAGCTTGCAGAGCACTGGGGAAAGGCAGGCAGAGAATTCCCTGCTAGCACCTTCTCTGTGCCTGGGAAGCAGAAGTGTTCACATTGCTTCGCAGAATCGCTTTTGTGCAGAAAACAGTAACACTTGTTCAGAACGAAAGAAAGCACAGAGCCCCAGATTTTATGTTGTCCTGGAGAGCTTGCAGAGCACTGGGGAAAGGCAGGCAGAGAATTCCCTGCTAGCACCTTCTCTGTGCATGGGAAGCAGAAGTGTTCACATTGCTTCGCAGAATCGCTTTTGTGCAGAAAACAGTAACACTTGTTCAGAACGAAAGAAAGCACAGAGCCCCAGATTTTATGTTGTCCTGGAGAGCTAGCAGAGCACTGGGGAAAAGCAATCAGAGAATTCCCTGCTAGCACGTTCTCTGTGCCTGGGAAACAGAAGTGTTCCCATTGCTTCGCAGAATCGCTTTTGTGCAGAAAACAGTAACACTTGTTCAGAACGAAAGAAAGCACAGAGCCCCAGATTTTATGTTGTCCTGGAGAGCTTGCAGAGCACTGGGGAAAGGCAGGCAGAGAATTCCCTGCTAGCACCTTCTCTGTGCATGGGAAGCAGAAGTGTTCACATTGCTTCGCAGAATCGCTTTTGTGCAGAAAACAGTAACACTTGTTCAGAACGAAAGAAAGCACAGAGCCCCAGATTTTATGTTGTCCTGGAGAGCTTGCAGAGCACTGGGGAAAAGCAGGCAGAGAATTCCCTGCTAGCACCTTCTCTGTGCCTGGGAAACAGAAGTGTTGCCATTGCTTCGCAGAATCGCTTTTGTGCAGAAAACAGTAACACTTGTTCAGAACGAAAGAAAGTACAGAGCCCCAGATTTTATGTTGTCCTGGAGAGCTTGCAGAGTACTGGGGAAAGGCAGGCAGAGAATTCCCTGCTAGCACCTTCTCTGTGCCTGGGAAACAGAAGTGTTCACATTGCTTCGCAGAATCGCTTTTGTGCAGAAAACAGTAACACTTGTTCAGAACGAAAGAAAGCACAGAGCCCCAGATTTTATGTTGTCCTGGAGAGCTTGCAGAGCACTGGGGAAAGGCAGGCAGAGAATTCTCTGCTAGCACCTTCTCTGTGCCTGGGAAGCAGAAGTGTTCACATTGCTTCGCAGAATCGCTTTTGTGCAGAAAACAGTAACACTTGTTCAGAACGAAAGAAAGCACAGAGCCCCAGATTTTATGTTGTCCTGGAGAGCTTGCAGAGCACTGGGGAAAAGCAGGCAGAGAATTCCCTGCTAGCACCTTCTCTGAGCCTGGGAAGCAGAAGTGTTCCCATTGCTTCGCAGAATCGCTTTTGTGCAGAAAACAGTAACACTTGTTCAGAACGAAAGAAAGCACAGAGCCCCAGATTTTATGTTGTCCTGGAGAGCTTGCAGAGTACTGGGGAAAGGCAGGCAGAGAATTCCCTGCTAGCACCTTCTCTGTGCCTGGGAAACAGAAGTGTTCACATTGCTTCGCAGAATCGCTTTTGTGCAGAAAACAGTAACACTTGTTCAGAACGAAAGAAAGCACAGAGCCCCAGATTTTATGTTGTCCTGGAGAGCTTGCAGAGCACTGGGGAAAGGCAGGCAGAGAATTCCCTGCTAGCACCTTCTCTGTGCCTGGGAAGCAGAAGTGTTCCCATTGCTTCGCAGAATCGCTTTTGTGCAGAAAACAGTAACACTTGTTCAGAACGAAAGAAAGCACAGAGCCCCAGATTTTATGTTGTCCTGGAGAGCTTGCAGAGCACTGGGGAAAAGCAGGCACAGAATTCCCTTCTAGCACCTCCTCTGTGCCTGGGAAGCAGAAGTGTTCCCATTGCTTCGCAGAATCGCTTTTGTGCAGAAAACAGTAACACTTGTTCAGAACGAAAGAAAGCACAGAGCCCCAGATTTTATGTTGTCCTGGAGAGCTTGCAGAGCACTGGGGAAAGGCAGGCAGAGAATTCCCTGCTAGCACGTTCTCTGTGTCTGGGAAGCAGAAGTGTTCCCATTGCTTCGCAGAATCGCTTTTGTGCAGAAAACAGTAACACTTGTTCAGAACGAAAGAAAGCACAGAGCCCCAGATTTGCTGTTGTCCTGGAGAGCTTGCAGAGCACTGGGGAAAAGCAGGCAGAGAATTCCCTGCTAGCACCTTCTCTGTGCCTGGGAAGCAGAAGTGTTCACATTGCTTCGCAGAATCGCTTTTGTGCAGAAAACAGTAACACTTGTTCAGAACGAAAGAAAGCACAGAGCCCCAGATTTTATGTTGTCCTGGAGAGCTTGCAGAGCACTGGGGAAAGGCAGGCAGAGAATTCCCTGCTAGCACGTTCTCTGTGCCTGGGAAGCAGAAGTGTTCACATTGCTTCGCAGAATCGCTTTTGTGCAGAAAACAGTAACACTTGTTCAGAACGAAAGAAAGCACAGAGCCCCAGATTTTATGTTGTCCTGGAGAGCTTGCAGAGCACTGGGGAAAGGCAGGCAGAGAATTCCCTGCTAGCACCTTCTCTGTGCCTGGGAAACAGAAGTGTTCACATTGCTTCGCAGAATCGCTTTTGTGCAGAAAACAGTAACACTTGTTCAGAACGAAAGAAAGCACAGAGCCCCAGATTTGCTGTTGTCCTGGAGAGCTTGCAGAGCACTGGGGAAAGGCAGGCAGAGAATTCCCTGCTAGCACCTTCTCTGTGCATGGGAAGCAGAAGTGTTCACATTGCTTCGCAGAATCGCTTTTGTGCAGAAAACAGTAACACTTGTTCAGAACGAAAGAAAGCACAGAGCCCCAGATTTTATGTTGTCCTGGAGAGCTTGCAGAGCACTGGGGAAAGGCAGGCAGAGAATTCTCTGCTAGCACCTTCTCTGTGCCTGGGAAGCAGAAGTGTTCAGATTGCTTCGCAGAGTCGCTTTTGTGCAGAAAACAGTAACACTTGTTCAGAACGAAAGAAAGCACAGAGCCCCAGATTTTATGTTGTCCTGGAGAGCTTGCAGAGCACTGGGGAAAAGCAGGCAGAGAATTCCCTGCTAGCACCTTCTCTGTGCCTGGGAAGCAGAAGTGTTCACATTGCTTCGCAGAATCGCTTTTGTGCAGAAAACAGTAACACTTGTTCAGAACGAAAGAAAGCACAGAGCCCCAGATTTTATGTTGTCCTGGAGAGCTTGCAGAGCACTGGGGAAAGGCAGGCAGAGAATTCTCTGCTAGCACCTTCTCTGTGCCTGGGAAGCAGAAGTGTTCACATTGCTTCGCAGAATCGCTTTTGTGCAGAAAACAGTAACACTTGTTCAGAACGAAAGAAAGCACAGAGCCCCAGATTTTATGTTGTCCTGGAGAGCTTGCAGAGCACTGGGGAAAGGCAGGCAGAGAATTCCCTGCTAGCACCTTCTCTGTGCCTGGGAAGCAGAAGTGTTCACATTGCTTCGCAGAATCGCTTTTGTGCAGAAAACAGTAACACTTGTTCAGAACGAAAGAAAGCACGGAGCCCCAGATTTTATGTTGTCCTGGAGAGCTTGCAGAGCACTGGGGAAAAGCAGGCAGAGAATTCCCTGCTAGCACCTTCTCTGAGCCTGGGAAGCAGAAGTGTTCCCATTGCTTCGCAGAATCGCTTTTGTGCAGAAAACAGTAACACTTGTTCAGAACGAAAGAAAGCACAGAGCCCCAGATTTTATGTTGTCCTGGAGAGCTAGCAGAGCACTGGGGAAAAGCAGGCAGAGAATTCCCTGCTAGCACCTTCTCTGTGCCTGGGAAGCAGAAGTGTTCCCATTGCTTCGCAGAATCGCTTTTGTGCAGAAAACAGTAACACTTGTTCAGAACGAAAGAAAGCACAGAGCCCCAGATTTTATGTTGTCCTGGAGAGCTTGCAGAGCACTGGGGAAAGGCAGGCAGAGAATTCCCTGCTAGCACCTTCTCTGTGCCTGGGAAGCAGAAGTCTTCACATTGCTTCGCAGAATCGCTTTTGTGCAGAAAACAGTAACACTTGTTCAGAACGAAAGAAAGCACAGAGCCCCAGATTTTATGTTGTCCTGGAGAGCTTGCAGAGCACTGGGGAAAGGCAGGCAGAGAATTCCCTGCTAGCACCTTCTCTGTGCCTGGGAAGCAGAAGTGTTCACATTGCTTCGCAGAATCGCTTTTGTGCAGAAAACAGTAACACTTGTTCAGAACGAAAGAAAGCACAGAGCCCCAGATTTTATGTTGTCCTGGAGAGCTTGCAGAGCACTGGGGAAAGGCAGGCAGAGAATTCCCTGCTAGCACCTTCTCTGTGCATGGGAAGCAGAAGTGTTCACATTGCTTCGCAGAATCGCTTTTGTGCAGAAAACAGTAACACTTGTTCAGAACGAAAGAAAGCACAGAGCCCCAGATTTTATGTTGTCCTGGAGAGCTAGCAGAGCACTGGGGAAAAGCAATCAGAGAATTCCCTGCTAGCACGTTCTCTGTGCCTGGGAAACAGAAGTGTTCCCATTGCTTCGCAGAATCGCTTTTGTGCAGAAAACAGTAACACTTGTTCAGAACGAAAGAAAGCACAGAGCCCCAGATTTTATGTTGTCCTGGAGAGCTTGCAGAGCACTGGGGAAAGGCAGGCAGAGAATTCTCTGCTAGCACCTTCTCTGTGCCTGGGAAGCAGAAGTGTTCAGATTGCTTCGCAGAATCGCTTTTGTGCAGAAAACAGTAACACTTGTTCAGAACGAAATAAAGCACAGAGCCCCAGATTTTATGTTGTCCTGGAGAGCTTGCAGAGCACTGGGGAAAAGCAGGCAGAGAATTCCCTGCTAGCACCTTCTCTGTGCCTGGGAAACAGAAGTGTTGCCATTGCTTCGCAGAATCGCTTTTGTGCAGAAAACAGTAACACTTGTTCAGAACGAAAGAAAGTACAGAGCCCCAGATTTTATGTTGTCCTGGAGAGCTTGCAGAGTACTGGGGAAAGGCAGGCAGAGAATTCCCTGCTAGCACCTTCTCTGTGCCTGGGAAACAGAAGTGTTCCCATTGCTTCGCAGAATCGCTTTTGTGCAGAAAACAGTAACACTTGTTCAGAACGAAAGAAAGCACAGAGCCCCAGATTTTATGTTGTCCTGGAGAGCTTGCAGAGCACTGGGGAAAGGCAGGCAGAGAATTCTCTGCTAGCACCTTCTCTGTGCCTGGGAAGCAGAAGTGTTCCCATTGCTTCGCAGAATCGCTTTTGTGCAGAAAACAGTAACACTTGTTCAGAACGAAAGAAAGCACAGAGCCCCAGATTTTATGTTGTCCTGGAGAGCTTGCAGAGCACTGGGGAAAAGCAGGCAGAGAATTCCCTGCTAGCACCTTCTCTGAGCCTGGGAAGCAGAAGTGTTCCCATTGCTTCGCAGAATCGCTTTTGTGCAGAAAACAGTAACACTTGTTCAGAACGAAAGAAAGCACAGAGCCCCAGATTTTATGTTGTCCTGGAGAGCTTGCAGAGTACTGGGGAAAGGCAGGCAGAGAATTCCCTGCTAGCACCTTCTCTGTGCCTGGGAAACAGAAGTGTTCACATTGCTTCGCAGAATCGCTTTTGTGCAGAAAACAGTAACACTTGTTCAGAACGAAAGAAAGCACAGAGCCCCAGATTTTATGTTGTCCTGGAGAGCTTGCAGAGCACTGGGGAAAGGCAGGCAGAGAATTCCCTGCTAGCACCTTCTCTGTGCCTGGGAAGCAGAAGTGTTCCCATTGCTTCGCAGAATCGCTTTTGTGCAGAAAACAGTAACACTTGTTCAGAACGAAAGAAAGCACAGAGCCCCAGATTTTATGTTGTCCTGGAGAGCTTGCAGAGCACTGGGGAAAAGCAGGCAGAGAATTCCCTGCTAGTACCTTCTCTGTGCCTGGGAAGCAGAAGTGTTCCCATTGCTTCGCAGAATCGCTTTTGTGCAGAAAACAGTAACACTTGTTCAGAACGAAAGAAAGCACAGAGCCCCAGATTTTATGTTGTCCTGGAGAGCTTGCAGAGCACTGGGGAAAGGCAGGCAGAGAATTCCCTGCTAGCACCTTCTCTGTGCCTGGGAAACAGAAGTGTTCACATTGCTTCGCAGAATCGCTTTTGTGCAGAAAACAGTAACACTTGTTCAGAACGAAAGAAAGCACAGAGACCCAGATTTGCTGTTGTCCTGGAGAGCTTGCAGAGCACTGGGGAAAGGCAGGCAGAGAATTCCCTGCTAGCACCTTCTCTGTGCATGGGAAGCAGAAGTGTTCACATTGCTTCGCAGAATCGCTTTTGTGCAGAAAACAGTAACACTTGTTCAGAACGAAAGAAAGCACAGAGCCCCAGATTTTATGTTGTCCTGGAGAGCTAGCAGAGCACTGGGGAAAAGCAATCAGAGAATTCCCTGCTAGCACGTTTTCTGTGCCTGGGAAACAGAAGTGTTCCCATTGCTTCGCAGAATCGCTTTTGTGCAGAAAACAGTAACACTTGTTCAGAACGAAAGAAAGCACAGAGCCCCAGATTTTATGTTGTCCTGGAGAGCTTGCAGAGCACTGGGGAAAGGCAGGCAGAGAATTCTCTGCTAGCACCTTCTCTGTGCCTGGGAAGCAGAAGTGTTCAGATTGCTTCGCAGAATCGCTTTTGTGCAGAAAACAGTAACACTTGTTCAGAACGAAAGAAAGCACAGAGCCCCAGATTTTATGTTGTCCTGGAGAGCTTGCAGAGCACTGGGGAAAGGCAGGCAGAGAATTCCCTGCTAGCACCTTCTCTGTGCATGGGAAGCAGAAGTGTTCACATTGCTTCGCAGAATCGCTTTTGTGCAGAAAACAGTAACACTTGTTCAGAACGAAAGAAAGCACAGAGCCCCAGATTTTATGTTGTCCTGGAGAGCTAGCAGAGCATTGGGGAAAAGCAATCAGAGAATTCCCTGCTAGCACGTTCTCTGTGCCTGGGAAACAGAAGTGTTCCCATTGCTTCGCAGAATCGCTTTTGTGCAGAAAACAGTAACACTTGTTCAGAACGAAAGAAAGCACAGAGCCCCAGATTTTATGTTGTCCTGGAGAGCTTGCAGAGCACTGGGGAAAGGCAGGCAGAGAATTCCCTGCTAGCACGTTCTCTGTGCCTGGGAAGCAGAAGTGTTCAGATTGCTTCGCAGAATCGCTTTTGTGCAGAAAACAGTAACACTTGTTCAGAACGAAAGAAAGCACAGAGCCCCAGATTTTATGTTGTCCTGGAGAGCTTGCAGAGTACTGGGGAAAGGCAGGCAGAGAATTCCCTGCTAGCACCTTCTCTGTGCCTGGGAAACAGAAGTGTTCACATTGCTTCGCAGAATCGCTTTTGTGCAGAAAACAGTAACACTTGTTCAGAACGAAAGAAAGCACAGAGCCCCAGATTTTATGTTGTCCTGGAGAGCTTGCAGAGCACTGGGGAAAGGCAGGCAGAGAATTCCCTGCTAGCACGTTCTCTGTGCCTGGGAAGCAGAAGTGTTCCCATTGCTTCGCAGAATCGCTTTTGTGCAGAAAACAGTAACACTTGTTCAGAACGAAAGAAAGCACAGAGCCCCAGATTTTATGTTGTCCTGGAGAGCTTGCAGAGCACTGGGGAAAAGCAGGCAGAGAATTCCCTGCTAGCACCTTCTCTGTGCCTGGGAAGCAGAAGTGTTCAGATTGCTTCGCAGAATCGCTTTTGTGCAGAAAACAGTAACACTTGTTCAGAACGAAAGAAAGCACAGAGCCCCAGATTTTATGTTGTCCTGGAGAGCTTGCAGAGCACTGGGGAAAGGCAGGCAGAGAATTCCCTGCTAGCACGTTCTCTGTGCCTGGGAAGCAGAAGTGTTCCCATTGCTTCGCAGAATCGCTTTTGTGCAGAAAACAGTAACACTTGTTCAGAACGAAAGAAAGCACAGAGCCCCAGATTTTATGTTGTCCTGGAGAGCTTGCAGAGCACTGGGGAAAGGCAGGCAGAGAATTCCCTGCTAGCACCTTCTCTGTGCATGGGAAGCAGAAGTGTTCACATTGCTTCGCAGAATCGCTTTTGTGCAGAAAACAGTAACACTTGTTCAGAACGAAAGAAAGCACAGAGCCCCAGATTTTATGTTGTCCTGGAGAGCTAGCAGAGCACTGGGGAAAAGCAATCAGAGAATTCCCTGCTAGCACGTTTTCTGTGCCTGGGAAACAGAAGTGTTCCCATTGCTTCGCAGAATCGCTTTTGTGCAGAAAACAGTAACACTTGTTCAGAACGAAAGAAAGCACAGAGCCCCAGATTTTATGTTGTCCTGGAGAGCTTGCAGAGCACTGGGGAAAGGCAGGCAGAGAATTCTCTGCTAGCACCTTCTCTGTGCCTGGGAAGCAGAAGTGTTCAGATTGCTTCGCAGAATCGCTTTTGTGCAGAAAACAGTAACACTTGTTCAGAACGAAAGAAAGCACAGAGCCCCAGATTTTATGTTGTCCTGGAGAGCTTGCAGAGCACTGGGGAAAGGCAGGCAGAGAATTCCCTGCTAGCACCTTCTCTGTGCATGGGAAGCAGAAGTGTTCACATTGCTTCGCAGAATCGCTTTTGTGCAGAAAACAGTAACACTTGTTCAGAACGAAAGAAAGCACAGAGCCCCAGATTTTATGTTGTCCTGGAGAGCTAGCAGAGCATTGGGGAAAAGCAATCAGAGAATTCCCTGCTAGCACGTTCTCTGTGCCTGGGAAACAGAAGTGTTCCCATTGCTTCGCAGAATCGCTTTTGTGCAGAAAACAGTAACACTTGTTCAGAACGAAAGAAAGCACAGAGCCCCAGATTTTATGTTGTCCTGGAGAGCTTGCAGAGCACTGGGGAAAGGCAGGCAGAGAATTCCCTGCTAGCACGTTCTCTGTGCCTGGGAAGCAGAAGTGTTCAGATTGCTTCGCAGAATCGCTTTTGTGCAGAAAACAGTAACACTTGTTCAGAACGAAAGAAAGCACAGAGCCCCAGATTTTATGTTGTCCTGGAGAGCTTGCAGAGTACTGGGGAAAGGCAGGCAGAGAATTCCCTGCTAGCACCTTCTCTGTGCCTGGGAAACAGAAGTGTTCCCATTGCTTCGCAGAATCGCTTTTGTGCAGAAAACAGTAACACTTGTTCAGAACGAAAGAAAGCACAGAGCCCCAGATTTTATGTTGTCCTGGAGAGCTTGCAGAGCACTGGGGAAAGGCAGGCAGAGAATTCTCTGCTAGCACCTTCTCTGTGCCTGGGAAGCAGAAGTGTTCCCATTGCTTCGCAGAATCGCTTTTGTGCAGAAAACAGTAACACTTGTTCAGAACGAAAGAAAGCACAGAGCCCCAGATTTTATGTTGTCCTGGAGAGCTTGCAGAGCACTGGGGAAAAGCAGGCAGAGAATTCCCTGCTAGCACCTTCTCTGTGCCTGGGAAGCAGAAGTGTTCACATTGCTTCGCAGAATCGCTTTTGTGCAGAAAACAGTAACACTTGTTCAGAACGAAAGAAAGCACAGAGCCCCAGATTTTATGTTGTCCTGGAGAGCTTGCAGAGCACTGGGGAAAGGCAGGCAGAGAATTCCCTGCTAGCACGTTCTCTGTGCCTGGGAAGCAGAAGTGTTCCCATTGCTTCACAGAATCGCTTTTGTGCAGAAAACAGTAACACTTGTTCAGAACGAAAGAAAGCACAGAGCCCCAGATTTTATGTTGTCCTGGAGAGCTAGCAGAGCACTGGGGAAAAGCAGGCAGAGAATTCCCTGCTAGCACCTTCTCTGTGCCTGGGAAGCAGAAGTGTTCCCATTGCTTCGCAGAATCGCTTTTGTGCAGAAAACAGTAACACTTGTTCAGAACGAAAGAAAGCACAGAGCCCCAGATTTTATGTTGTCCTGGAGAGCTTGCAGAGCACTGGGGAAAGGCAGGCAGAGAATTCCCTGCTAGCACCTTCTCTGTGCCTGGGAAGCAGAAGTCTTCACATTGCTTCGCAGAATCGCTTTTGTGCAGAAAACAGTAACACTTGTTCAGAACGAAAGAAAGCACAGAGCCCCAGATTTTATGTTGTCCTGGAGAGCTTGCAGAGCACTGGGGAAAGGCAGGCAGAGAATTCCCTGCTAGCACCTTCTCTGTGCCTGGGAAGCAGAAGTGTTCACATTGCTTCGCAGAATCGCTTTTGTGCAGAAAACAGTAACACTTGTTCAGAACGAAAGAAAGCACAGAGCCCCAGATTTTATGTTGTCCTGGAGAGCTTGCAGAGCACTGGGGAAAGGCAGGCAGAGAATTCCCTGCTAGCACCTTCTCTGTGCATGGGAAGCAGAAGTGTTCACATTGCTTCGCAGAATCGCTTTTGTGCAGAAAACAGTAACACTTGTTCAGAACGAAAGAAAGCACAGAGCCCCAGATTTTATGTTATCCTGGAGAGCTAGCAGAGCACTGGGGAAAAGCAATCAGAGAATTCCCTGCTAGCACGTTCTCTGTGCCTGGGAAACAGAAGTGTTCCCATTGCTTCGCAGAATCGCTTTTGTGCAGAAAACAGTAACACTTGTTCAGAACGAAAGAAAGCACAGAGCCCCAGATTTTATGTTGTCCTGGAGAGCTTGCAGAGCACTGGGGAAAGGCAGGCAGAGAATTCTCTGCTAGCACCTTCTCTGTGCCTGGGAAGCAGAAGTGTTCAGATTGCTTCGCAGAATCGCTTTTGTGCAGAAAACAGTAACACTTGTTCAGAACGAAAGAAAGCACAGAGCCCCAGATTTTATGTTGTCCTGGAGAGCTTGCAGAGCACTGGGGAAAAGCAGGCAGAGAATTCCCTGCTAGCACCTTCTCTGTGCCTGGGAAACAGAAGTGTTGCCATTGCTTCGCAGAATCGCTTTTGTGCAGAAAACAGTAACACTTGTTCAGAACGAAAGAAAGTACAGAGCCCCAGATTTTATGTTGTCCTGGAGAGCTTGCAGAGTACTGGGGAAAGGCAGGCAGAGAATTCCCTGCTAGCACCTTCTCTGTGCCTGGGAAACAGAAGTGTTCCCATTGCTTCGCAGAATCGCTTTTGTGCAGAAAACAGTAACACTTGTTCAGAACGAAAGAAAGCACAGAGCCCCAGATTTTATGTTGTCCTGGAGAGCTTGCAGAGCACTGGGGAAAGGCAGGCAGAGAATTCTCTGCTAGCACCTTCTCTGTGCCTGGGAAGCAGAAGTGTTCCCATTGCTTCGCAGAATCGCTTTTGTGCAGAAAACAGTAACACTTGTTCAGAACGAAAGAAAGCACAGAGCCCCAGATTTTATGTTGTCCTGGAGAGCTTGCAGAGCACTGGGGAAAAGCAGGCAGAGAATTCCCTGCTAGCACCTTCTCTGAGCCTGGGAAGCAGAAGTGTTCCCATTGCTTCGCAGAATCGCTTTTGTGCAGAAAACAGTAACACTTGTTCAGAACGAAAGAAAGCACAGAGCCCCAGATTTTATGTTGTCCTGGAGAGCTTGCAGAGTACTGGGGAAAGGCAGGCAGAGAATTCCCTGCTAGCACCTTCTCTGTGCCTGGGAAACAGAAGTGTTCACATTGCTTCGCAGAATCGCTTTTGTGCAGAAAACAGTAACACTTGTTCAGAACGAAAGAAAGCACAGAGCCCCAGATTTTATGTTGTCCTGGAGAGCTTGCAGAGCACTGGGGAAAGGCAGGCAGAGAATTCCCTGCTAGCACCTTCTCTGTGCCTGGGAAGCAGAAGTGTTCCCATTGCTTCGCAGAATCGCTTTTGTGCAGAAAACAGTAACACTTGTTCAGAACGAAAGAAAGCACAGAGCCCCAGATTTTATGTTGTCCTGGAGAGCTTGCAGAGCACTGGGGAAAAGCAGGCAGAGAATTCCCTGCTAGTACCTTCTCTGTGCCTGGGAAGCAGAAGTGTTCCCATTGCTTCGCAGAATCGCTTTTGTGCAGAAAACAGTAACACTTGTTCAGAACGAAAGAAAGCACAGAGCCCCAGATTTTATGTTGTCCTGGAGAGCTTGCAGAGCACTGGGGAAAGGCAGGCAGAGAATTCCCTGCTAGCACCTTCTCTGTGCCTGGGAAACAGAAGTGTTCACATTGCTTCGCAGAATCGCTTTTGTGCAGAAAACAGTAACACTTGTTCAGAACGAAAGAAAGCACAGAGACCCAGATTTGCTGTTGTCCTGGAGAGCTTGCAGAGCACTGGGGAAAGGCAGGCAGAGAATTCCCTGCTAGCACCTTCTCTGTGCATGGGAAGCAGAAGTGTTCACATTGCTTCGCAGAATCGCTTTTGTGCAGAAAACAGTAACACTTGTTCAGAACGAAAGAAAGCACAGAGCCCCAGATTTTATGTTGTCCTGGAGAGCTAGCAGAGCACTGGGGAAAAGCAATCAGAGAATTCCCTGCTAGCACGTTTTCTGTGCCTGGGAAACAGAAGTGTTCCCATTGCTTCGCAGAATCGCTTTTGTGCAGAAAACAGTAACACTTGTTCAGAACGAAAGAAAGCACAGAGCCCCAGATTTTATGTTGTCCTGGAGAGCTTGCAGAGCACTGGGGAAAGGCAGGCAGAGAATTCTCTGCTAGCACCTTCTCTGTGCCTGGGAAGCAGAAGTGTTCAGATTGCTTCGCAGAATCGCTTTTGTGCAGAAAACAGTAACACTTGTTCAGAACGAAAGAAAGCACAGAGCCCCAGATTTTATGTTGTCCTGGAGAGCTTGCAGAGCACTGGGGAAAGGCAGGCAGAGAATTCCCTGCTAGCACCTTCTCTGTGCATGGGAAGCAGAAGTGTTCACATTGCTTCGCAGAATCGCTTTTGTGCAGAAAACAGTAACACTTGTTCAGAACGAAAGAAAGCACAGAGCCCCAGATTTTATGTTGTCCTGGAGAGCTAGCAGAGCATTGGGGAAAAGCAATCAGAGAATTCCCTGCTAGCACGTTCTCTGTGCCTGGGAAACAGAAGTGTTCCCATTGCTTCGCAGAATCGCTTTTGTGCAGAAAACAGTAACACTTGTTCAGAACGAAAGAAAGCACAGAGCCCCAGATTTTATGTTGTCCTGGAGAGCTTGCAGAGCACTGGGGAAAGGCAGGCAGAGAATTCCCTGCTAGCACGTTCTCTGTGCCTGGGAAGCAGAAGTGTTCAGATTGCTTCGCAGAATCGCTTTTGTGCAGAAAACAGTAACACTTGTTCAGAACGAAAGAAAGCACAGAGCCCCAGATTTTATGTTGTCCTGGAGAGCTTGCAGAGTACTGGGGAAAGGCAGGCAGAGAATTCCCTGCTAGCACCTTCTCTGTGCCTGGGAAACAGAAGTGTTCACATTGCTTCGCAGAATCGCTTTTGTGCAGAAAACAGTAACACTTGTTCAGAACGAAAGAAAGCACAGAGCCCCAGATTTTATGTTGTCCTGGAGAGCTTGCAGAGCACTGGGGAAAGGCAGGCAGAGAATTCCCTGCTAGCACGTTCTCTGTGCCTGGGAAGCAGAAGTGTTCCCATTGCTTCGCAGAATCGCTTTTGTGCAGAAAACAGTAACACTTGTTCAGAACGAAAGAAAGCACAGAGCCCCAGATTTTATGTTGTCCTGGAGAGCTTGCAGAGCACTGGGGAAAAGCAGGCAGAGAATTCCCTGCTAGCACCTTCTCTGTGCCTGGGAAGCAGAAGTGTTCAGATTGCTTCGCAGAATCGCTTTTGTGCAGAAAACAGTAACACTTGTTCAGAACGAAAGAAAGCACAGAGCCCCAGATTTTATGTTGTCCTGGAGAGCTTGCAGAGCACTGGGGAAAGGCAGGCAGAGAATTCCCTGCTAGCACGTTCTCTGTGCCTGGGAAGCAGAAGTGTTCCCATTGCTTCGCAGAATCGCTTTTGTGCAGAAAACAGTAACACTTGTTCAGAACGAAAGAAAGCACAGAGCCCCAGATTTTATGTTGTCCTGGAGAGCTTGCAGAGCACTGGGGAAAGGCAGGCAGAGAATTCCCTGCTAGCACCTTCTCTGTGCATGGGAAGCAGAAGTGTTCACATTGCTTCGCAGAATCGCTTTTGTGCAGAAAACAGTAACACTTGTTCAGAACGAAAGAAAGCACAGAGCCCCAGATTTTATGTTGTCCTGGAGAGCTAGCAGAGCACTGGGGAAAAGCAATCAGAGAATTCCCTGCTAGCACGTTTTCTGTGCCTGGGAAACAGAAGTGTTCCCATTGCTTCGCAGAATCGCTTTTGTGCAGAAAACAGTAACACTTGTTCAGAACGAAAGAAAGCACAGAGCCCCAGATTTTATGTTGTCCTGGAGAGCTTGCAGAGCACTGGGGAAAGGCAGGCAGAGAATTCTCTGCTAGCACCTTCTCTGTGCCTGGGAAGCAGAAGTGTTCAGATTGCTTCGCAGAATCGCTTTTGTGCAGAAAACAGTAACACTTGTTCAGAACGAAAGAAAGCACAGAGCCCCAGATTTTATGTTGTCCTGGAGAGCTTGCAGAGCACTGGGGAAAGGCAGGCAGAGAATTCCCTGCTAGCACCTTCTCTGTGCATGGGAAGCAGAAGTGTTCACATTGCTTCGCAGAATCGCTTTTGTGCAGAAAACAGTAACACTTGTTCAGAACGAAAGAAAGCACAGAGCCCCAGATTTTATGTTGTCCTGGAGAGCTAGCAGAGCATTGGGGAAAAGCAATCAGAGAATTCCCTGCTAGCACGTTCTCTGTGCCTGGGAAACAGAAGTGTTCCCATTGCTTCGCAGAATCGCTTTTGTGCAGAAAACAGTAACACTTGTTCAGAACGAAAGAAAGCACAGAGCCCCAGATTTTATGTTGTCCTGGAGAGCTTGCAGAGCACTGGGGAAAGGCAGGCAGAGAATTCCCTGCTAGCACGTTCTCTGTGCCTGGGAAGCAGAAGTGTTCAGATTGCTTCGCAGAATCGCTTTTGTGCAGAAAACAGTAACACTTGTTCAGAACGAAAGAAAGCACAGAGCCCCAGATTTTATGTTGTCCTGGAGAGCTTGCAGAGTACTGGGGAAAGGCAGGCAGAGAATTCCCTGCTAGCACCTTCTCTGTGCCTGGGAAACAGAAGTGTTCCCATTGCTTCGCAGAATCGCTTTTGTGCAGAAAACAGTAACACTTGTTCAGAACGAAAGAAAGCACAGAGCCCCAGATTTTATGTTGTCCTGGAGAGCTTGCAGAGCACTGGGGAAAGGCAGGCAGAGAATTCTCTGCTAGCACCTTCTCTGTGCCTGGGAAGCAGAAGTGTTCCCATTGCTTCGCAGAATCGCTTTTGTGCAGAAAACAGTAACACTTGTTCAGAACGAAAGAAAGCACAGAGCCCCAGATTTTATGTTGTCCTGGAGAGCTTGCAGAGCACTGGGGAAAAGCAGGCAGAGAATTCCCTGCTAGCACCTTCTCTGTGCCTGGGAAGCAGAAGTGTTCACATTGCTTCGCAGAATCGCTTTTGTGCAGAAAACAGTAACACTTGTTCAGAACGAAAGAAAGCACAGAGCCCCAGATTTTATGTTGTCCTGGAGAGCTTGCAGAGCACTGGGGAAAGGCAGGCAGAGAATTCCCTGCTAGCACGTTCTCTGTGCCTGGGAAGCAGAAGTGTTCCCATTGCTTCGCAGAATCGCTTTTGTGCAGAAAACAGTAACACTTGTTCAGAACGAAAGAAAGCACAGAGCCCCAGATTTTATGTTGTCCTGGAGAGCTTGCAGAGCACTGGGGAAAGGCAGGCAGAGAATTCTCAGCTAGCACCTTCTCTGTGCCTGGGAAGCAGAAGTGTTCAGATTGCTTCGCAGAATCGCTTTTGTGCAGAAAACAGTAACACTTGTTCAGAACGAAAGAAAGCACAGAGCCCCAGATTTTATGTTGTCCTGGAGAGCTTGCAGAGCACTGGGGAAAAGCAGGCAGAGAATTCCCTGCTAGCACCTTCTCTGTGCCTGGGAAACAGAAGTGTTGCCATTGCTTCGCAGAATCGCTTTTGTGCAGAAAACAGTAACACTTGTTCAGAACGAAAGAAAGTACAGAGCCCCAGATTTTATGTTGTCCTGGAGAGCTTGCAGAGTACTGGGGAAAGGCAGGCAGAGAATTCCCTGCTAGCACCTTCTCTGTGCCTGGGAAACAGAAGTGTTCACATTGCTTCGCAGAATCGCTTTTGTGCAGAAAACAGTAACACTTGTTCAGAACGAAAGAAAGCACAGAGCCCCAGATTTTATGTTGTCCTGGAGAGCTTGCAGAGCACTGGGGAAAGGCAGGCAGAGAATTCTCTGCTAGCACCTTCTCTGTGCCTGGGAAGCAGAAGTGTTCACATTGCTTCGCAGAATCGCTTTTGTGCAGAAAACAGTAACACTTGTTCAGAACGAAAGAAAGCACAGAGCCCCAGATTTTATGTTGTCCTGGAGAGCTTGCAGAGCACTGGGGAAAAGCAGGCAGAGAATTCCCTGCTAGCACCTTCTCTGAGCCTGGGAAGCAGAAGTGTTCCCATTGCTTCGCAGAATCGCTTTTGTGCAGAAAACAGTAACACTTGTTCAGAACGAAAGAAAGCACAGAGCCCCAGATTTTATGTTGTCCTGGAGAGCTTGCAGAGTACTGGGGAAAGGCAGGCAGAGAATTCCCTGCTAGCACCTTCTCTGTGCCTGGGAAACAGAAGTGTTCACATTGCTTCGCAGAATCGCTTTTGTGCAGAAAACAGTAACACTTGTTCAGAACGAAAGAAAGCACAGAGCCCCAGATTTTATGTTGTCCTGGAGAGCTTGCAGAGCACTGGGGAAAGGCAGGCAGAGAATTCCCTGCTAGCACCTTCTCTGTGCCTGGGAAGCAGAAGTGTTCCCATTGCTTCGCAGAATCGCTTTTGTGCAGAAAACAGTAACACTTGTTCAGAACGAAAGAAAGCACAGAGCCCCAGATTTTATGTTGTCCTGGAGAGCTTGCAGAGCACTGGGGAAAGGCAGGCAGAGAATTCTCTGCTAGCACCTTCTCTGTGCCTGGGAAGCAGAAGTGTTCACATTGCTTCGCAGAATCGCTTTTGTGCAGAAAACAGTAACACTTGTTCAGAACGAAAGAAAGCACAGAGCCCCAGATTTTATGTTGTCCTGGAGAGCTTGCAGAGCACTGGGGAAAGGCAGGCAGAGAATTCCCTGCTAGCACCTTCTCTGTGCCTGGGAAGCAGAAGTCTTCACATTGCTTCGCAGAATCGCTTTTGTGCAGAAAACAGTAACACTTGTTCAGAACGAAAGAAAGCACAGAGCCCCAGATTTTATGTTGTCCTGGAGAGCTTGCAGAGTACTGGGGAAAGGCAGGCAGAGAATTCCCTGCTAGCACCTTCTCTGTGCCTGGGAAACAGAAGTGTTCCCATTGCTTCGCAGAATCGCTTTTGTGCAGAAAACAGTAACACTTGTTCAGAACGAAAGAAAGCACAGAGCCCCAGATTTTATGTTGTCCTGGAGAGCTAGCAGAGCACTGAGGAAAAGCAGGCAGAGAATTCCCTGCTAGCACGTTCTCTGTTCCTGGGAAGCAGAAGTGTTCCCATTGCTTCGCAGAATCGCTTTTGTGCAGAAAACAGTAACACTTGTTCAGAACGAAAGAAAGCACAGAGCCCCAGATTTTATGTTGTCCTGGAGAGCTTGCAGAGCACTGGGGAAAGGCAGGCAGAGAATTCCCTGCTAGCACGTTCTCTGTGCCTGGGAAGCAGAAGTGTTCCCATTGCTTCGCAGAATCGCTTTTGTGCAGAAAACAGTAACACTTGTTCAGAACGAAAGAAAGCACAGAGCCCCAGATTTTATGTTGTCCTGGAGAGCTTGCAGAGCACTGGGGAAAAGCAGGCAGAGAATTCCCTTCTAGCACCTTCTCTGTGCCTGGGAAGCAGAAGTGTTCCCATTGCTTCGCAGAATCGCTTTTGTGCAGAAAACAGTAACACTTGTTCAGAACGAAAGAAAGCACAGAGCCCCAGATTTTATGTTGTCCTGGAGAGCTTGCAGAGCACTGGGGAAAGGCAGGCAGAGAATTCCCTGCTAGCACGTTCTCTGTGTCTGGGAAGCAGAAGTGTTCCCATTGCTTCGCAGAATCGCTTTTGTGCAGAAAACAGTAACACTTGTTCAGAACGAAAGAAAGCACAGAGCCCCAGATTTGCTGTTGTCCTGGAGAGCTTGCAGAGCACTGGGGAAAAGCAGGCAGAGAATTCCCTGCTAGCACCTTCTCTGTGCCTGGGAAGCAGAAGTGTTCAGATTGCTTCGCAGAATCGCTTTTGTGCAGAAAACAGTAACACTTGTTCAGAACGAAAGAAAGCACAGAGCCCCAGATTTTATGTTGTCCTGGAGAGCTTGCAGAGCACTGGGGAAAGGCAGGCAGAGAATTCCCTGCTAGCACCTTCTCTGTGCCTGGGAAGCAGAAGTGTTCACATTGCTTCGCAGAATCGCTTTTGTGCAGAAAACAGTAACACTTGTTCAGAACGAAAGAAAGCACAGAGCCCCAGATTTTATGTTGTCCTGGAGAGCTTGCAGAGCACTGGGGAAAGGCAGGCAGAGAATTCCCTGCTAGCACCTTCTCTGTGCATGGGAAGCAGAAGTGTTCACATTGCTTCGCAGAATCGCTTTTGTGCAGAAAACAGTAACACTTGTTCAGAACGAAAGAAAGCACAGAGCCCCAGATTTTATGTTGTCCTGGAGAGCTAGCAGAGCACTGGGGAAAAGCAATCAGAGAATTCCCTGCTAGCACGTTCTCTGTGCCTGGGAAACAGAAGTGTTCCCATTGCTTCGCAGAATCGCTTTTGTGCAGAAAACAGTAACACTTGTTCAGAACGAAAGAAAGCACAGAGCCCCAGATTTTATGTTGTCCTGGAGAGCTTGCAGAGCACTGGGGAAAGGCAGGCAGAGAATTCTCTGCTAGCACCTTCTCTGTGCCTGGGAAGCAGAAGTGTTCAGATTGCTTCGCAGAATCGCTTTTGTGCAGAAAACAGTAACACTTGTTCAGAACGAAAGAAAGCACAGAGCCCCAGATTTTATGTTGTCCTGGAGAGCTTGCAGAGCACTGGGGAAAAGCAGGCAGAGAATTCCCTGCTAGCACCTTCTCTGTGCCTGGGAAACAGAAGTGTTGCCATTGCTTCGCAGAATCGCTTTTGTGCAGAAAACAGTAACACTTGTTCAGAACGAAAGAAAGTACAGAGCCCCAGATTTTATGTTGTCCTGGAGAGCTTGCAGAGTACTGGGGAAAGGCAGGCAGAGAATTCCCTGCTAGCACCTTCTCTGTGCCTGGGAAACAGAAGTGTTCACATTGCTTCGCAGAATCGCTTTTGTGCAGAAAACAGTAACACTTGTTCAGAACGAAAGAAAGCACAGAGCCCCAGATTTTATGTTGTCCTGGAGAGCTTGCAGAGCACTGGGGAAAGGCAGGCAGAGAATTCTCTGCTAGCACCTTCTCTGTGCCTGGGAAGCAGAAGTGTTCCCATTGCTTCGCAGAATCGCTTTTGTGCAGAAAACAGTAACACTTGTTCAGAACGAAAGAAAGCACAGAGCCCCAGATTTTATGTTGTCCTGGAGAGCTTGCAGAGCACTGGGGAAAAGCAGGCAGAGAATTCCCTGCTAGCACCTTCTCTGAGCCTGGGAAGCAGAAGTGTTCCCATTGCTTCGCAGAATCGCTTTTGTGCAGAAAACAGTAACACTTGTTCAGAACGAAAGAAAGCACAGAGCCCCAGATTTTATGTTGTCCTGGAGAGCTTGCAGAGTACTGGGGAAAGGCAGGCAGAGAATTCCCTGCTAGCACCTTCTCTGTGCCTGGGAAA